>NC_057803.1:399990221-400690951 GCF_018294505.1 Triticum aestivum
TTTAAATAGGCATAGAGGGAGCTAGGAGAGTCCAAATGAGGTGCGGTTTTCAGCCACACGATCGTGATCGAACGATCTAGATGATGGAGCAGAGTTTGGTGGGTTTTGGGCCAAATTGGAGGGGTGTTGGGCTGCAACACACATGAGGCCTTTTCGGTCCCTCGGTTAACCGTTGGAGTATCAAACGAAGTCCAAATGATACGAAACTTGACAGGCGGTCTACCGGTAGTAAACCAAGGCCGCTTGGCAAGTCTCGGTCTAATCCGGAAATGTTTAAGCCCCACACACGAAATAAAGCTAGAAACGACCACCGGAGGAGAACGAAGCGCCGGGATGCAAAACGGACAACGGGGAAAATGCTCAAATGCATGAGACGAACACGTATGCAAATGCAATGCACATGATGACATGATATGAGATGCATGACAATGACAACAACACACGGAGACAAAACCCGAACCTGAGGAAATAAATATAACTTAACACCGGAAACGGCAAGAGTTGGAATACAAATTGGGAAATACATCCGGGGTGTTACATGATCAGTCGGCGAAGCAGAACCCGACAAACAAGAAAAGACCAAGAGTTAAGAAGCTTACCGCAGGCGGCAGGAGTGCGCGGGAATACGACCGCTTGCCTAACTGCCACTCTGATTCCGAGAGTTTGCAGTTCGCGATCTTGTTCACCAGGCGGGCCACCTTCGTGGCCGACATCTCCCTGGTGGACATTCGGCACGGGTCCTGGTGCCCGCTCATCTGGCTGATAGATGAGGCCGGCTTTGAAGAGGAAGGACCCGGTGCTCCACAAAGGTGGTCAGTAGATCGGAGACTTTGAGGCCCTCTGAGTCCGTCATCACCTTGAGTCGGGCGACGGCAGCGGTGGAGTCGGCCGACAGCGTCTTCGGCTTGAAGGCCCAGTTGGTGCGGGGCTCAGCCAGTGGGCCAGCTTCGTAGCCCTGCAAGTTGATGAAGTCTTTCGCCGGGTTGACGTTCTTGATGTAGAAATACGAATTTTGCCACAACTTGACCGATTGAATCAAGGTGATGGATGGGAAGTGGTTCCTGAAACCCGGGCGCCGCACCGCGATGAAGGCACCGCACTGTGCCGCATCGTTCTTGACAGAGACACCGAGTTTGGTGTAGAAGAACTCTCCCCAGAGCTCGAGAGTGGGGAAAACGCCAAGGTAGCCTTCGTAGAGCGTGACGAAGGCTGACAGCAGCACCACCGTGTTCGGCGTGAGGTGGTGAGGCTGAAGGTGGTAAAAATGGAGGAAAGAACAGAGGAAGCCGCTCGCCGGCAGGCCGATGCCCCGGAGGAAGTGTGACCAAAAATGATGTGCTCACCTTCCTCCGGCGCCGGCGAAATCTCCTTCACAGGCGGAACACGCGCCCGGACGTGGCCTTCACCGGGCAGCCATTGCGTGTTGCGGAGGAACGTGATGTGGTCTTTGATGACATTCGAGCCATCCCAGTCGCGGGCTCACTCTCGCGCCATGAAGGCTCAGGTCTGACGAGGCGACGACGCAGTGGAGAGGCTGGGCTTGGCGACGACGGGCTGCAGCAACACTTCGGCTAGTTGCGGGAGTGTGGCGGCGGCGGAAAGGAAGATGAGGAAGAAGATGGCGAAGGGAGGGGAGGGCGCGCGTGCTAGTGCCATTCCCCTCCCCCCTACTTATAGCCCCTGGTTGCGAAGCCGAGTGGACGGGGCGTGGGGATCGTGGGATTAACTGTGCCCACGTCCCCATAACCCCGCATTAAACACGCAGTAATGACGCAAAGTTGCTACGCCACGGAATCCCAATCGTTCACCTTGGCCGCAGCGGATCCACATGCGTGCCGAGGCCCGGTAGTGGTGGGCCCCATCATGCTGCGATGTCCCTTCGCGCGCGTGGGCTGGCAGGCGGCCTGGCCGGCCAACGCCATGTGGCGCGCGGTTGGCAGTCGGCGAGCTTGGTGCCTGGCTGACGCGCCACCCAACTCCTGCCGCGACATTTCAAAAACCACCAGGCGGCCCGCCTAGCCGTGTCCGGTTCCTGACAGCCGACGCGTCGAAAGACGGACGAAGCAAGATCAGTGGACCACTCGGAGTAGGAAGCTACTGGGGACCCTCGCCTTTTTTCAGTCGCGACGCCCCACCAGCTTCGGGGACTACTGTCAGAGTAAATGACCACGGGTAGCCTCATCTGCCTCCCATGGTGTTTCAAGACATCGGGGCTGGCTGCGCCCCTTAAGAATCAAAGACCAAAGCACCGCCCTCTTTGCGGCCGGCTGGTCCAAGCGGCTGGCTGCCTGAAGACGGCAAGGCCCAGAAGACGACCCCGAGGTGGGCCGGATCCTAGCAGGCGGCCTCCAGAGAGGCCGGATCCTAGAAGGCAGCCTTCAGAGAGGCCGACTCCTAGCAGGCGGCCCCAATCACCCTCAAAGTTTACACCACATTATGACAACGAGACAGGGCGTGGCTACAACGATGTCTTCCACCCCTGAATCCAGGGTGGAGCGTGGCCACAGTGCAGCGTACGGGGCGGACATCCCTCTCCCGGCGCGGCACTGTTGCCATGCAACCTGTGACATCACCATGGCAGAGAAGGCCATACTCCCACTACAAGCTGTCAGTACGGCCCCACGCAGCGGGTCCTACCTGACAGTGAGAAGCCAGAGGGCGGCAAATTCGGACCAGTTGGCATGAGGGGAGACCGACTCCCGGCAGGCGGCCCTCTCCTTCCCTCAGAGTTTGTGCACCATTAAACAGCAGAGACGGGGAGTGGCTACAGTGAACGCCCGCCAGGCGGCGGCACTATAGCCACGCCGTCCCCGACAAAGCATGCATCGTCAGCAGCATTGCCGCAGTAATAAGCAGCTGGTGTGACCCACCAGTGGTGGACGCGGCCTGTCGGCCAAGTACGGGACAACCGGCGGGACCCACCAGGCGGCAGAGAAGCCGACACCTAAAGACACTAACATCCAGGCCCACACCCGGCTGGATTACCATTCTACCCCTGGGGGTAGGCCTATATAAACCCCCCAGGGAACCCATGCAAAGGGTTCAGCCTCACTGAGACCTTGACACACCCACACACGCATATAGAGGGAGTAAGCTAGGGCTAGCCTTGTTCTTCTTCCCCCTCTAGAGAAACAGCTCAAGGAGCAAGCTTGTAGCCACCATTGTTGCTTGAGTGATCATGCAGAGACCCCGCAGAGCAGGAGTAGGGGTGCTATGTCAGGACCCCGATTCCAAGTCACATCGATCTAGCCGGTAACACCTCATATCACTTTGTGTCCTCACGCACGGTATTCCCATGGGTGTCGCCTTACCATGGCCCAGGACCGTTTGCGCCTTTTGGCTCACGTATATGATAGTGTCACTAGCATCCATATGATAGAGAACCCGGGCCAACATGGCTAGTCGTGAACCCAGAGTGGCACCAACCTATGGGGACATGCATACATGAATCACATCGAGCATGTCGGTCAGCAACGTGTGAATCCGGGCAGTAGCACTGGGCTAACAGGACTCCGGGAACCCGGGCTGTAGCAGGCTAGGCAGGACTCCGGATGTCACCGCGTGACATTTCCCCGAAGGGATAGGCATATGAACGAAGTGAAACACATGCCGGCTAGTCAAGTGTCCTGAGCAGTAGTGCTGGGCTAGCAGGACTCCGGTGAACTGGGCTGTAGCGGACTACTATGGCTCATGGAAGCACTAGACTACATTTCCCCATAAGAGAGGCTGCCAAGGATAAACAACTAGATTGTCGGATCCCACACATACCAAGCATTTCAATCATACACACAATATGCTCGATATGTGTAAATACAACATGGCATTACAACATAACTCTATGACTCAAGTATTTATTCATTAGGCTCCGAGGAGCGAGATATTACAAACATGGGTCTCATGACCCAACAATCATAGCATACAAATCAAAGCACATGTGGAAGCTTAACATGTCTGAGTACAGACATCTACAAATGAAAAAGGCTAAGAAACCTGACTATCTACCAGATCCTGCCAAGGGCACAAGATCGTAGCTGAGGTATCAAGCTAAACGTCGAAGTCCACGCGGAACTACTAGCGAGACTGAAGTCTCTCTGCAAAACATAAATTAAGAAAACGTGAGTACAAAAGTACTCAGCAAGACTTACATCAAAACTAGCTACATATGCATCGGCATCAACAAAGGGATGGTGGGGTTTAACTGCAGCAAGCCAGCTTTGACTCAGTGGCTAACCTGAACTACGACTGCAAGCAACTCTATTGAAGTGGCGCACACGAGTCCACATATTCACTAATCAATACACCACTATGGATCCACTCCCATCTACCTACGAGAACGCCATCCATAGCACTCACGCTTATCTTGTGCATTTTAGAGTATCCACTTCCACTTGTCTATGAACTGTTATAGGCAACCCAGAAGTCCTTTACCATGGACGCTCGAATAGTTTTATACCCTGCAGGGGTGTACTTCGTCACACATGTTTCCACCACTTAGCGTCTACACATGACATGTTCTCGGCAGACTTCAAGCGAAAGCCGACGTGGGTGTAGACCACGACCTAACTAACCACACAAGTCTCTAATCTAGGTTTATCGCCTATTCGGGTTCCATCCGTAAGGAAATCCGGCCAGGGTGTCCTCAACGGCCCCAAACGATGTGTACAGGGTGCCGAGACACCAAACGGGCGCCCGGCATACCCGACCACAGTCTATCTACCGCATCATAGCGCACCCCTAGGGTCAGCGCTATGCACGACCGCCAACACATAACCGATAAACACCAGAAACTAGTTGCAACTCCTGGACAGAGGACGAGAGGGGTCAGTAAGTCGAGCGGGGTCATATTTCAGGGCCCAATGTGTGGTAGTAGCTGTTTCATGGATCACAAACACAGAACTCAGTTCCTAAGGACGGCTTTAATGAAACAACCCACCATGTACTCCTACATGGCCTCTCATCGATACCTTTACCAAATCATGTTCATACACTTAGCTCTCAACAGTAGGACATGTTCATAGACCTCCGATTCATCCCCGATGAATCAGACCTGACAAAACTCTATGCAATAGCAGGCATGACAAACAAACATGAATGATTAGGCACATCAGGGCTCAAACAACTCTTACTCATGCTAGTGGGTTTCATCTATTTACTGTGGCAATGACAGGTCATGCAGAGGATAAGGGGTTCAACTACCGCAACAAGTAACAGATGAATCGTTGTTGTCCTAATGCATTAAAAGAGAGCAGGAGTGAGAGAGTGGGATTGTATCGGAATGAGCAAGGGGGTTTTGCTTGCCTGGCACTTCTGAAGATGATATAGCTCTTCATCGGTGTCATCGATCACATCGTCGAAACCACGTCTACTGAGCGGGGACAAACACTGGCAAATGAGAGGGAACACAATCAATGTAATGCAACAAACATGATGTATGATCATGGCATGTTAAGGTACTGAATTGACCTAATGCAATATCTAGCCAATTTAATTGAAGTGGAACTCAAACAAGATCAAATTCCAACTCCAAATGTTATTTCATAAATTTCCCTAATCATCATTTGTCCTATTCAGTGAGGTTAACTTGTTCAAACATGCATGAACATGGCATAAACAGATTCTTCATATTTTTCTGATAATTTTTCATATATAAAATATTTCATTTGGAGTTACGGTTTAATTTCTATGATTTTGAGAAGTTTTGGGCATTTTCTAGAATTTTCTGATTATTTTAAATCCAGAAATGACTTATTGCGTCAACACTGCGTCATGCCTGCGTCAGCAAGTCAACAGCGCTGACCAGGGTCAAACCTGACGTGTGGGGTCCACACGTTAGTGACATAGGACTAATCTCGGGCAAACCCAGCACTGACTGGGGTTTGACCAGTGGTTGGGCCCACTGTCAGTGCCTATCAAGGGGTGCTTAGCTGACAGCGGTTAGCACTAATGACGTCCACGTCGGCACTCCAGAGTTCGGCCAGAAACGACCATCAAACGTGGCAGAGGCGCGCCGGAATCGCGCGACGGTTGTCGGCTGAGCATGCGGCTTGGTCCTATGGCGAGCTGGAAGCGTGCCGCATCCAGTGGTGCAGGTGGTTCGGTGCGGGGAGGACGGAAACAACGGCGAGGAGCTCGGCCGCGGTGGCCGGAGCTCGGGTGCGCGCAAGGTTAGCGTTGCAGGGTGCAAGCATGCAAGGGGAGGCACTAGCGAGGCTCAGCGCGGGGCAGCAAGCTCGATGGACACGCGTCTAGGACCAAATGGTCACCGGAGCGTTCCCGCCGACGAGCTCGGGCGGCGGCACGGTTCGGTCGACAAGGGGGCGATGACTGCGGGGTGTAAACGAGCTCGGGAAGAGGGAGAATAGACGCAGAATCGCATAGCGGAGGCGACGGGATGGTCAGCGAGCTCGGGGGCGAGTCGGAGACAACGGACGGGCGCCGGCGATCTTGGCGGCTGGGAGGTTGAAGATGACGACATTGATGGCGAAGCAGAGCTCCCGGTGACGTGTGGCTCGACGAGGAGGACGAAGGCGATGAGGCGGATCCCTGGGGCACGTCGGGGATGCGAGAGGGAGGCGGTGGCTGCGGCTATGGTGAACGACGGTGACGGGCTCCGTTCGGAAGCGAGCAGAGAAGGGGGGCGGGGTCCAGAGAGAGAGGGGAGAGACACAGGGGTCGAAGGAGGTGCGTGGCAATGCGAGGGAAGGTCCAGGGCGACAGGAGGACAGCCAGGCAGGGTGGAGGTGGCGCGCGGTGGCCGCGCGCGCGTCGGGCACGCGCTGTGCACCCGACTGGCGGGAGGAAGAAGACCTCCCTGCCCCTGGTGGGCTGGGCCAGCCAGACGGGCTGCCAGGTGGGCTGCGCCAGGTAGGCGGCCAGGTAAGCCGTCTGCTTTTTTCTTTTTTTTTTAATTTTCTTCTGCTTTGTTTTATTTAATTGCCACTGAATTCAAATTCAAACAAATTTGAAAACAGTGTCAAAACTCCCCTGGATAATTTTTGTCACTTAAAGGTCTACTCCACATATACATAGAATATCACATGGCATTTGAAAATATATTCATTATATATTATGAATATAACTCCAAATTCAAATAGAATATGGATTTAAAATCAGAGCCCAAATAATTCCTTAGAAATGTTCCACACTTTTGGTTTGATTTATAACTCTTGCCAAAATTGTCAGAACTATTTCTAGGGCATTTTGGATTCATTGATTGCAATTTTAGGGTTCTTGCCCCTTTATTAAAATGATTTATGAGGCTTCACTTGTGCCCATTTCAAATTCATTGAAATTTAAACATGATGCACACATGACTAGCTAGTCTAGGTCATACCATAACTTTTTTTGACTGAAAGACTGCAGGGGAACCCCCTACAGTATAATTGGTGCAACAAACCCAACTTGCAAGTACCATGCCTTGAACCTGGGTGGGTGGGAAGGCATCAGCCCCTTCCCACCACTAGGCTATGCCTTAGTCTGCAGGTCATACCATAACTAGGGATGTGTCATGTTATCTCCTAGGAGAGCCCCAAACCTGGGGAAGATTCGCCGGCGGGCATGTTTGCGCCTTATCCCGTTTCCTGGCACCGACAACGTATTATTAGCCCCCTCCATGATAAGCAATCCATTGGCATATGTCACATGACACCCCCGACAATGCCTTTGTTGGCTATTATTCGAGTGCACCTTCTGTCAAAATGGACACAAAAAATACCACAACATGTCGGGTGTCATTCCATGATAGCATGCCAAATTTCATGAATTTCACACGAGTTTTCGATTTACTAGAATTTAAAAATAAAGTATCTCAACGTTTTGTCGGCAATCAACAGTGCCCTAGTGTTTTAAATTCATTCCCATTTCTTGCATGTGACCTAAGAATGCACCCAAGGACACATATTTATTTTTTCAACCAATTTATATCCACTGGAGCATGTGCATGTAGTTCTAATTGGAATTATGCAAATAAACTGCCTAGAAAACCCAGTTAATGTACAAAAATGTCCAAATGAACCCCAAAAAATTCTAAAATTTAACACAACACTCATGTTGTTCTATGTTGACACTAGAAATTTTTTGAAAGCAATAAGAGGCAACAGATATCATTTCGTCCCCAAAGGTGGCACGTTCCCTACTGAAACCATGAGGCTTGTTGTGAGAAGCTCTGGTTTGTGAGAAGCTTATACCCAAACCTGCCCCAAATGGGTTAAAAATTTTACCGCAACATGTTGATGCCGCTCCATGATAGCATGCCAAGTTTCGTGAATTTTAGACGAGTTTTGGATTTACTAGAATTGAAAAACCAGGTATCTCGATGTTTGCGGCTGAGTGACGGTGGTAGGGTGTTTATGATTCATTCCCATTTCTTCCATGGGACCTAAGCATGCACCCAAGGACACAGATTTGATTTAAAACCAATTTATATGCACTGGAGCATGTGCATGTAGTTCAAATTTGAATTATGGACATAAAATGCATAGAAAACCCAGTTAATGTATAAAAATGTCCAAACGAACCCCCAAAAATTCCAAAATTTAACACAACACTTCTGTTGTTCTATGTTGACACTAGAAATTTTTTGAAAGCAATAAGAGGCAATGGATATTGTTTCGTCCCCAAAGGTGGCATGTTTTCTACCGAAACCATCAGGCTTGTTGTGAGAAGCTCTGGTTTGTGAGAATCTTATACCCAAACCTGCCCCAAATGGAATATTTTTTACCATGGCATGTTGATGCCACTCCATGATAGCATGCCAAGTTTCATGAATTTCAGACGAGTTTTGGATTTACTAGAATTTAAAAACCCGGTATCTCAATGTTTGCGGTCGAGTCACGGTGGCAGGGTGTTTGACATTCATTCTCATTTCTTGCATGACCTAAGCATGCAACCAAGGACACAGATTTGAATTTTCAACCAATTTATATGCATTAGAGCATGTGCCTGTAGTTCAAATCTTAATTATGCACATAAATGCATAGAAAACTCTGTTAATGTATGAAAATGTCCAAACGAGCCCCGAAAAATTCCAAAAATTGACACAACACTCATGTTGTGCTATGTTGACACTAGAAACAAAATTGAAATCAAGAAGAAGAAACGGATATCATTTCGTCCAGAAAGGTGAAACGTTCCCTACCGTAACCATCAGGCCTATTGTGAGAAGCTCTGGTTTGTGAGAAGCTTATACACCCAACCTGCCCCAAATGGGACAATATTGTTACCGCTGCATGTTGATGCCATTCCATGCTAGCATGTCAAGTTTCATAAATTTCAGACGCATTTTCGATTTACTAGAATTTAAAAACCATGTATCTCAATGTCAGCAGCCGAGCAACCGTGGCAAGGTGTTTGACATTCATTCTCATTTCTTGCATGGGACTTAAGCATGTAACCAAGGACACACATTCCAATTTGAACCAATATATATGCACTGGAGCATGTGCATGTAGTTCAAATTTGAATTATGCACATGAATGCATAGAAAACACAGTTAATGTATAAAAATGTCCAAGCGAACCCCGAAAAATCCCAAAAATTGACACAACACTCATGTTGTTCTATGTTGACACCAGGAAAAAAATTGAAAGGATGAAGGGGCGATGAATATCGTTTTGTCCACAAAGGTGACACGTTTCCCTAAAGGAACCATGAGGCTTCTTCCGAGAAGCTCTATGAGAAGATTATACCATAACCTGCCCCAAATTGGACAATAATTTTTACCCCAGCATGTTGATGCCATTCCATGATAGCATGCCAAGGTTCATGAATTTTAGACGGGTTTTGGATTTACTATAATTACAAAAGAAAGTACCTCAACGTTTGCCAGAGAGCCATGATGCCGTGGTGTTCGAAATTCATCCCCTTCTTACATGGGACATAAGCATAAACCCATGGACACATATATGATTTTACAACCCATGTTGCTGCACCAGAGCATGTGCATGTAGTTTAATTTTGAATTGTGCACCTGAAATGGCTAGAAAACCAATTTAATGTATAAAATGTCCAATCGAACCCTGAATAATTCTAGTTCTTTTACGACACACATATAGTTGCATGTTCACTACAGATAAAAGTTCTAGCAATTCAAACACCGTCCATTGCCGCTGTGACCCCATTATGTAATTCAAATCAAGATGAAAAATCATGTAGATCCCACATAGTTTATTATCACCAATTGTGTGAGAGGCAGTACAGAATATCCTGGAGCACCGTCTGATGACACTCTGCGCGCTAGTTTTTTTGCTGAAGCAATTCAAAATTTTCGGTTTCCACGGAAATATCTACCTCCCCGCCCCCTTCCCCTTACCAAAAGCCACATTTCCCCTATTTCTGCCTTCCTTTCCAAGTTCAAACCTTCACTCCTTTCTTGCAGCACCACCTCCTCGTCGGCAACCCTCCTTCACACTACTCGGCCTCACCTATCCAGGCAGGTAATCCACACCCTACCCCCATCTTCCTCCTCCTTCCACATCCCACATGCCCCGACCGCCGGCGCGGCACCTTCCACCCAAATCACCGACCCCTCCACCAAATAAGCGTTGCCCTAAGCCATGGTGCATGCACACTACTGCAGGATGCTGCTAACGCGACACTACGATCAGAGACCCTTCGACGAAACTGTGTGCGATGCAATAATCGCAAATGGTGGTGTAAAAAACCCGTCAAAAAGGTGAAAAACGTTTGCGATGACGGATGCATCAAACATGGTTTGGATTTTAGTTGCGTGTGCGATGCAGGGCATACGGTTCAGTTCAATTAACTGTTTGCAATGAGGAGGAACAAAAGAAACGGGCAGCTAGATGAATGTGTGTGTGATACACATCATACGGTTCACTTAGATGAACTATTTGTGATTAAGAAACACAAAAGAAATCGGCAGCCAGATGAAGGTGTGTGCGATGTACAACATACGTTCACTTGGATGAACTGTTTGTGATTAGGCAACACAAAAGAAACGGGCAGCCAAATGAAGGTGTGTGTGATGTACAACATACGATTCCCTCAGATGAACTGTTTGTGATTAGGCAACACAAAATAAACGGTCAGCCAGATGAAGGTGTGTGCGATGTACAACATACGGTTCACTCGGGTGAACTGTTTGTGATTAGGCAACACAAAAGAAAAGTTAGCCAGATCAAGGTGTGTGTGATATACGACCTGCAATTCACTCGGCCTTGTCGTCAGTGTCTGACCTCTGTGGCAACCGTTCACTCGCCACTAGCCTCTTCTTGTACCATGGCAACCATCCACCGCATCTTCGCCTTCCCTCTCGATTTGGAACTGCCGTCGCACGCTCTTCCTCCCTCCATTTGCCTTCACCCTTCCTTCTGCCTTTGTTCGATCATCTTCTCTATGGAGGGAACAGGCCAGAAACGACCCCATTATTCTTGCCCCGATCTGAAAGATGACGTGGTGGAGGAACTCATTGATCGGTGCGACGTCATCACCTCTAGCATGGCAGGTTCGTTCAAGACCATTCTCGACTCAACTAATAACATCATTACAAGGAACCCAAGGGTCCAGGAGCGGTTTGATCTCCCCTATCTTCTTCACCATGACCCTATTGACTGGCGCGGGGACGAGGGAAGCCTCGCCTTGTGAAAGTTGATGCCGCTTGGTAAATATACATGTGATGTTAAGATGCCATCGCTTGTGGGCAAGGATTGGGCAGGCGAAAATGGAGATTGGGTTGTTATATTGGGTACAACTACGAGTGGGAACTTCTGAATGTGTACACTCATCACCGGGTTTCACTTCCAAAAATCTCAGACTGCCTGGAGGTTGAGTACACCGGTATTCTATGTGAGTTCAAATACGATCATGGTGACTATCGTCTACGGAAGATAGCAATTTGTCGAGTTCCCAACCGCTCTTGGGATTACGTGAACTATGAAGTTGTTGCTATCTTCGACAAGCTTGTTGCCGTCCTTACATCCACGCCTCGATGGATATTGCTCAAAAATCAACTTCTGTAAATGGATGAGTACTATGATGCAATTCAATACGAGGTTCTTGTGTTTGCTGCCACCACTCGTGGCACTATTTTTGCATGGAATCCTGATGCTTTCGGTACATTTGTATTCCATCGTAATTATAATTGTTTCATCCACATGCATGCGGGTTAGCTAGTTTCCCTTTACTAATTAACCTTGTTGTGTTTCCAAGGTTGTGTGAACATTCCACCACCTATACTTGAATTTTTTTATAACCAAGGGGGTGATGACGATGCTGATGATCACGAGCATGAGGAGGAGTAGGACCCATATACTCAGTGGCGTCTGGGAACTTATTCCGATGGATCACCTCTTCTTGTCTGTATATAGGGCATTGCTGATGTTACTAAGGAAGCAAGTGTTGTCTCGCACGGTCGCACTCTTCGGACCTATTCCAACATCCGTTGCAGGTTATTCGGGATGGATACTAGTGTACTAGCGCCAACACCTTCTCCCTAGTTCAATATTGAAAGTCTTGGAGTAAACTCGCTCTTCCTTTGACAAAACTATCCAATGATGGTGGAAGGCGATCCAGCTGCTATTGACACAACGTTACAACCATTTATGAGAAGCAACTATATCTATACCTCGGACATTGCTATGCTTCCCTACCGTCCCAATATGGGTCCTCACATAGGCCGCTTCAGCCTGGATGATCAGTCCTGCGTTGGTCTCGAGATTGACAGTAGCTGGCCCTTCCTAGAGAATCACTTCTGGTTCAAAGCAAGCGTTTCCAATGCTGATGAGTGGTTGAGCTGAAGTTCATTTCATCGGTTTGTTATTTGTTGTGTGAGAAAAACTTTACTTTAATTGAATGTTTTTTTGGAAATGATCTATAATCCAACGTGTATCCTCGTTGTCGTCGTGGGTTGATGACTTGTTGTATGTAATCAATGGTACATTTGCATATGCGTCCATCAACTCACGCCTGCTATTGGTGTCCAAATGAAGAGTTCTAGCAATTTTAGTTGCAAAAATTAGATAGTGCTAGTGATTTTTAGCTGCATATTTTGACAAATCACAGTGTTACAAGGTTGACAAATGGCAATGTTACTAGATAAACAAATGTCAATCTTTCCAGTTTGACAAATGGTAACATACCCCAAAATGACAGAGCAAATCTTACGCAATTGTTTCTACATGGTTGCACACGGGTCATGCAAAACAACCGTTTGCATTGAAGGGATGCACAAATCTTGCAGTGCGAGGTAAGACCATAGCTCTCACTTTGCATACGGGTGTTCTATCTAAAATGTTTGCGATCAAGAGCTACAGAAATCCCGCTCGGCACATTTTCCCTTGGCTTCCTAGGGAAGCTATCGGTTTGCATCTGGGTGTTCTAACTAAAAAATTTGCGATGAGTGTTTTATATTTAAATACCATTGACATTTTTTTCAAAAGAAAATCATTTGATAAGTCTGTACATTAAGAGAGAAAAACGCAAGTTCGTCGAAACCATATCTTCCATTCAGTCACACTGCGAATTTATACTCATATGATCAAGAATTCGAGATACAATATGAAACCCCAAAAAACCATTTTCAGCGGCGGCGGAGGCGGAGGCGGCGTGCCACGCCGTAGTTGTCGTTGTCGTCCTCCGGGACGCTGTTGTTGAAGTCTTCAAGGTAGCACAAAATGTTCTTCACTTGTAAATCAAACATCACGTCATCGCACAATCGGCGGGCGGTGCGTGGGAGGACGGCAACTGGCACCGCTGAGAGGTAGCGGTCGATGGCAGCGTCCCATGCCGCTGAGGGGGGCACGGGTGCGGTGGGTGCATCCAAACGAGTGGGGACGGGCACCGTGGTGGGTGGAGGGGTGCGCACGGGCAGGGGCACGGGCACGGCGGGTGCATCCAAATGCACAGGGACCGGCGCCACGGTGGGTGGAGGGGCGCGCACGGGCATGGGCGCTGGCGCTGACATGGACATGTGCTCATGCGGGTCCGTGGAGACCTCACTGACACCCGCGGCTTCCAGCTCTACGATAGTGCTCGGCGACCAGCCCGTCACTGCTAGGGGATGGTCACTGGTGTGGGTGCGGGGATGGGAGCTGGGACGGGAGCGTGGGCAGCAACCGCCGTGGCCAGCTCGTTCTGGGCCATCTCCATGAGGCCCCATTCCTCCTTATTTTCTATCTCCTTCGGCTCAGAGTCTACTTCACCAAACTTGAAAACTAGTGGCAGATGATCATTCTGCGCCATGGGTTGGTGAAGGTCTGCGGGAGGGAGGGGACTGGGAGGCAAATAGTAAGGCCGCCTGTATTAAACAGCGGCTCGGGCGCCATTAATAGAGAGGAAGGCAGTCGGCCATGGAAGTCAAAGGGCTCGCTTCCTAGTGAGCTTGCGCAATGTACAGCTCGCACGCTTCCTGGTGAGTCTGCACATTGGAGGACAACTTGCATGCCTCTCGGTCAGCCTGCACACCGGACACCACTCGCACGCCTCCCATTCTGTCAAGGTCTAGCAGCTGTCCGCATGGCACCTCCTATAGCCATTAAAATGAAGATACGTGTCATCACATGAATGGTTAACAGAATGCACACGATTTAAATTATACAACCGTATGATATATTAAAGTGGAAGCTATTTTTTCAAAATGCCTTTGTTGGCTATTATTCGAGTGCGCCTTCTCTCAAAATGGACACGAAAAATAGCACAACATGTCAGGTGCCATTCCATGAAAGCATGCCAAGTTTCATGAATTTTAAACGAGTTTTGGATTTACTAGAATTTAAAAACAAAGTATCTCAATGTTTTGCCGGCAATCAACGGTGCCCTGGTGTTTGAAATTCATTCCCATTTCTTGCATGGAACCTAAGCATGCAACCAAGGACACAGATTTGATTTTTCAACCAATTTATATGCATTAGAGAATGTGCATGTAGTTCAAATTTGAATTACGCACATAAATGCATTGAAAACTCAACTAATGCATAAAAATGTCCAAACGAACCCCGGAAAATCCCAAAAATTGACACAACACTCCTGTTGTTCTATGTTGACACGAGAAATTTTTTGAAAGCAATAATAGGCAATGGATATTGTTTCATCCCCAAAGGTGGGACGTCCCCTACCGAAACCATCACGCTTGTTGTGAGAAGCATATCCGCAAACCTGCCCCAAATGGGACAAAAAATTTACCATGGCATGTTGATGCCGCTCCATGACAGCATGCCAAGTTTCATGAATTTCGGACGAGCTTTGGATTTACTAGAATTTAAAAACCAGGTATCTCAATGTTTGCAGCCGAGTGACCGTGGCAGGGTGTTTGACATCCATTCCCATTTCTTGCATGGGACCTAAGCACGCACCAAAGGACACATATTTGACTTTTCAACCAATTTATATGCATTAGAGCATGTGCATGTAGTTCAAATTTGAATTATGCACATAAATGCATTGAAAACTCAATCAATGCATAAAAATGTCCAAATGAACTCCGAAAATCCCAAAAATTGACACAACACTCCTGTTGTTCTATGTTGACATGAGAAAAAAAATTGAAAGCGATAAGAGGAAATGGATATCGTTTTGTCCCCAAAGGTGGGACGTTCCCTACCGAAACCATCAGGCTTGTTGTGAGAAGCTCTAGTTTGTCAGAAGCATATCCCCAAACCTACCCCAAATGGGACAAAAAATTTACCACGACATGTTGATGCCGCTCCATGATAGCATGCCAAGTATTATGAATTTCAGACAAGCTTTGGATTTACTAGAATTTAAAAACCAGGTATCTCAATGTTTGCGACCGAGTGACCGTGGCAGGGTGTTTGACATTTATTCCCATTTCTTGCATGGCACCTGAACATGCAAGCAAGGACATAGATTTGAATTTTCAACCAATTTATATGCATTAGAGCATGTGCATGTAGTTCAAATTTGAATTATGCACATAAATGCGTTGAAAACTCAGTTAATGCATAAAAATGTCCAAACGAACCCCGAAAAATCCCAAAAATTGACAGAACACTCTTGTTGTTCTATGTTGACACAAGAAACTTTTTGAAAGCAATAAGAGGCAATGGATATCGTTTCGTCCCCAAAGGTGGGACGTTCCCTACCGAAACCATCCGGCTTGTTGTGAGAAGCTCTGGTTTGTGAGAAGCATATCCCCAAACCTGCCCCAAATGGGATAAAAATTTTACCATGGCATGTTGGTGCCGCTCCAAGATAGCATGCCAAGTTTCATGAATTTAAAAACCAGGTATCTCAATGTTTGCGGCCGACTGACCATGGCAGGGTGTTTGACATTCATTCCCATTTCTTGTATGGGACATAAGCATGCAACCAAGGACACATATTTGAATTTTCAACCGATTTATATGCATTAGAGCATGTGCATGCAGTTCAAATTTGAATTATACATATAAATTCATTGAAAACCTAGTTAATGCATAAAAATGTCCGAACGAACCCTGAAAAATCCCAAAAATTGACACAACACTCCTATTGTTCTATGTTGACACGAGAAATTTTTTGAAAGCAATAAGAGGCAATGGATACCATTTCGTCCCAAAAGGTGGGATGTTCCCTACCGAAACCATCAGGCTTGTTGTGAGAAGCAATGGTTTATGAGAAGCATATCCCCAAACTTGCCCCAATGGGACAAAAAATTTACCATGGCATGTTGATGCCACTCCATGATAGCATGTCAAGTTTCATGATTTTTATGGATTTACTAGAATTTGAAAACTAGGTATCTCAATGTTTGCGGTCGAGTGACCGTGGCAGGGTGTTTGACATTCATTTCCCATTTCTTGCATGGGACCTAAGCATGCAACCAAGGGCACAAATTTGATTTTTCAACCAATTTATATGCATTAGAGCATGTGAATGTAGTTCAAATTAGAGTTATGCACACAAATGCATTGAAAACTCAATTAATGTATAAAAATGTCCAAACAAAGCACACAATCGTTCAAAGTGAATGGTCCGGCAGCAACGCGCGCAAAGTTTCCCTCCACATTTCCAAAATTTTGGCCTACCGCCAAAATATCTACCCCCGCCCCCTCCCCCCTTCCCCACCCCCTTTTCTCCGCGACCACAAGTCACATTTTCCCCGTTTCCTCCTTCCTTCCTTTCTTCCTATGCTATAGCCGCTTCCTCGCTCTCGCCATCTCGCATCCTACCGCTGGGGTCGCTATGGTCTTCTTCAAAGACCTCTCCAGCGGTTCCTCCTCTGGCGACGACTCCTTCACCACCCGGCTATGCCTCTCTTCTGTCTCGGGCTATGACTCGGAATGAAGGATTTTTACCCGACGGTCGATTTGAGTCATTTCTTCCTCTTGTAGCTCCCTAGGACCATCAGTGGCAATGAATGGAGCGGGGTGGATGAAGATATATCTGCTCGTTGTCACCATCAATCTCCATGCGTGAAGCTAGTTGTGTTTGAATCTGTGGACAGTGGGAGGAAGTTTCTGGCATGTGCAGAGAAGGTTATACCCTCTTTCGTTGTTACAAATCATTTGTTAGATGTGATTCAGACACTGTCACGTTCCTAACCCATTAATACCACACCTTCAACCAAACGCATCCTAAGACAGTGTCACAATTTGTACCTAGTATCTTAAATTGTTGCCATCTCAACAACGGTGCCATTAGAAAATTATTTGGCACCGCTTCAGCAGTTTGTGCAGCCAACTTTGGTCCATACATCCGAGCAGCCAATCAGTAAAATACTAAATCTTTATGGCACGAAGGAACTGGGCATCAACGCAGCTATGTGCTCCGGAGTCCGGGTCCCTAATTTTTTTCCGCTACATCGGCTCGCCACTGTAGGGCCTCGATGCGAGATGTAGGAACAATTGTCTTTACCCCAGTTTTGGCATACATAGTGGACGACCTTAGTGCTATTTGTTCTATGTTACTAAATTTGTGCATGTACACACCTGTTAGTATCAATTTGCTGTCATCCAAACACTTTCGCTATGCTATTGCAGTTATATTTACCTTCCTCATAAAATGTTCAATTTGTTATTTATTGTACATGAGTAAGAACTTGTAGCATTGTTGTAGTTAATTATAGCTTCTGATGTTCCAGAATTTGGTTGTTGTCTCAATAGCAATTAATTCATTTGCACACTGATCTTTTTGGGAAGATATGTCATAATTAACATGTTTCTTCAGTTTTTTCAAAATAAGCATTGGTGATTTTATATGTTGCTATAAACCCATTTGCCCTACAACTGTTACTAATCTAGTTTTAAGTATTATAGGATGAACGAAAGTGTTCTTACCTGGAGTGGGTTGATCAAAAGTGGCCACAGTCTTTGAAGATGTGCCTAGCGAAACTCTGGAGCATGTATGAGGAAGAGAACAGACATATGCTTAGAGAAACTGTTGTCAATGCTGAAGAATATTTGAAGATGTGGGATAAAAAGAGGAAGGTGGAGAATGAGCTCAGATTTTTTAAATCAGACTTTTCTAAGATGCTGTTGGCGAAGGAGGAGGCACTTTCCCAGTTGGCCAGTGCAAAACAGGTTCTTACTAAACTGAAAGCAGAGGTGGATAAGACGAGCCTAGATGACCTCGATTAGGGAAATGAATATATTTTTCTTATGAAGTTGAACCAGCTATATGTTGTACTGTGCTGTTTTCATGTAGCTATCATATGGTGATGTCATAATATATTTATGTGCCTGATATAAATTGGCAAACAGCTGTTCGATATGAAATGTGAATTCGCGTAATACTAGAATTATTAATTGTAGACTAATAAACTTGTTAAATGTGTCATGGACCTTTGCAAATGGTTCTAGCAGTAAAAGCGCTTGTGATGGATAGCCCAATGCCACACAGTTTTCTTCATCAAATCATGTGTGATGTAGTTGATAAAAGCAAACAGTTAACCAAGGCAGACCGCGTGTGATAGTTACACCTTTCACACACGAGCCTGCACATAAAACTGTGTGGGATGTACATACGAACAGAAATGTTTTCCCTAGATTTACTGTATGTGATGTACATAAGAACGGAAACATATTCCTTGGATTGACCGTGTCGGATGTACATACCTACGGAAATGTTTTTCTAGGATTCACCGTGTGGTATGTACATACCTATGGAAATGTTTTTCTAGGATTCGTCGTGTGGGATGTACATACCTACGGAAATCTTTTTCTGTGATTCACCATGTGGGATGTACATACCTACAGAAATGATTGGGTTTCGATGCCTCGCCCGATCGCACACGGCCCCAACCCATGTCCCAGGAGGGCCTATCCCCGTCGATTTTAGGGTCGTGTGGGAAGGACCCCCCTATCGCCCACACTCACTTGTCGACGGTTCCAAATGCCATCGCAGAAAGGGGTTAAAACGTTTGTATAGCACTGACGCGTACTAGTGATAGTATAGCCAGGATCTCAAGGAGTATTAGGGAGCGGAGAAGCAAACCGCGGCCGCACGCGCAGATGAGGTCACGATGGCTGCCATTCGTGCCAACCCCTAGATCTTGTAGGAGCACCTCACCGTCGAGGCCATTGTCGATGCCTTGGGCACCAATGCCACGACGCGGTTGGCCGCTTTAAATGACAGTTCGTGGCGTTTTCTCGAGGCCACCCTTGGTGCCTTCTACAAAGACTAGGGGTGTTTTTTCATCATGCACATGCTTACCTCATCTTGAGAGCCAGCAGGTTGGTGCCCGAGCGGCTGAGGCAACTCACCACTATGACAAGGGCACCCACGATGTAGAGGCCTCACCCTCTTCCATGTCCAAGGATCCAATCGTCATTAATATCTCCGACAATGAGGAGTAGCTTATCTTATTAGCTCACTATAAGGAGCCGTGTTCAGTTTGCTAGCTACTGCCTTTCCTTAACAAATTCTAGTGAATTGTGCTATCTACTTTTACCGTGCAATCTGTTGCTCTAGTGTATATGTTCTATATCTCGTGCAACGTGGTGCTCACTTACTAACTATTTGGTTAATTAGTTTTCGTGTTTAGTTAACCATTT
Source organism: Triticum aestivum (assembly GCF_018294505.1). Taxonomy (NCBI): domain Eukaryota; kingdom Viridiplantae; phylum Streptophyta; class Magnoliopsida; order Poales; family Poaceae; genus Triticum; species Triticum aestivum. The sequence goes on from NC_057803.1 coordinate 400,010,171, forward strand.
GGTTCAATTTTGCAACTGTGATGTTCAATTCTTCAGGGTGCAATTTTGTATTGTCTTCCACGTGAGAAATAAATCAAATTTTTCTTTACAAAATACTTGAGAAACAAGTACAATTGCTTTAATTCCAAGTTGTCAAGCATGCTTGGTTTGGTTAACTATCTGATCTTCTAGTATGTTATACATTGTGCAATGTGGTGCCCAGTTAACGTTTGGTTCATTTCTTGTGGTGTTTACTTAACTGTTTGGTTCAATTCTGCAATGCGATGTTCAATTGTTGTGGTTGCATTCTGTTATTGTATACCATGTGAGAAATAAATCGAATTTGGCTATACTAAATACATGAGAAACAAATACAATTGCTATATTTCCAAGTTGTTAAGCATGCTTGGTTTGGTTAACTGTCTGATCTTCTATTAAGAGTATGTTATATTGTGCAATGTGGTGCTCAGTTAATGTTTGGTTCATTTGTTGTGGTGTTTAGTTAACTGCCTGGTTCAATTCTGCAATGCGATGTTCAATTCTTGTGGCTGCATTGAGTTATTGTATACCATGTGAGAAATAAATCAAATTTGGATGTACAAAATACATGAGAAACAAATACAATTGCTTTATTTCCAAGTTGTTAAGCATGCTTGGTTTGGTTAACTATATGATCTTCTATTAGGAGTATGTTATATTGTGCAATGTGGTGCTCAGTTAACGTCTGGTTCATTTGTTGTGGTGTTTAGTTAACTAATTGGTTCAATTCTGCAATGCGATGTCCAATTGTCGTGGGTAGAATTTTGTATTGTTGTGCATGTGAGTAATAAATCGAATTTGGATGTACTAAATACATGAGAAACAAATACAATTGCTATATTTCCAAGTTGTTAAGCATGCTTAGTTTGGTTAACTATCTGATCTTCTATTAGGAGTATGTAATATTGTGGAATGTGGTGCTCAGTTATCGTTTGGTTCATTTGTTGTGGTGTTTAGTTAACTGTTTGGTTCAATTCTGCGATGTGATGTTCAATTGTTGTGGGTGCATTCTGTTATTGTATACAATGTGAGGAATAAATTGAATTTTGCTGTACTAAATACATGAGAAACAAATACAATTGCTATATTTCCAAGTTGTTAAGCATGCTTGGTTTGGTTAACTTCTGATCTTCTATGAGGAGTATGTTATATTGTGCAATGTGGTGCTCAGTTAATGTTTGGTTCATTTGTTGTGGTGTTTAGTTAACTGATTGGTTCAATTCTGCAATGCGATGTCCAATTTTCGTGGGTAGAATTTTGTATTGTTGTGCATGTGAGTAATAAATCAAATTTGGCTGCACTTAATACATGAGAAACATATACAAATTCTATATTTCCTAGTTCTTAATCATGCTTGGTTTGGATAAATGGGTTTTCCGTGTGGCTTGAATTAATCTGATGAATCTGCAATGTGCTTATTTTTCATCAACATATTTTACTGATAGCACGCGAACCCTTACTTAACCTGATGACTAACTACCTTATATGTGTTGCAAGGAAACAATGGGAAGCACAGAGGTTGACAATTGAGGTTATCACGTGCATGGTCCGTTGTCTAATAGCACATCATTGTGCAATTGCAGGAACCATTCTAATATTTAGGTTTTTAACAATTTGGTCTTGCACATGTAGGTCCTGTTGCCAGAGGTTTTGACCCACTGTTCGACCCTTTTTGCATATGGGGAAATGAGTTGTCCATGAATATCAATCAAGTCAAGAAAACTCAGAAATATTGTTAGGATAAAGAAATCAGCGACAAAAAACAACAAAATCTTTGTCTGCACAATAAAGAAGACATCAGTTCACTACAAGATGGTACTAACTATTATACCTTGCCTTTTTTATACTTTTGCCCCATTTCCAATATAGAGAAGATATTTATGCACATCCTTGTTTTCAGGCCTTTCCAAAGCAGTTCACTAATGATTACCTCTGAAACCACCTCTATGGTTAGGAGCCGAGGAAGGTTTTCATACAACACCCACGGTTCAATATTGAAGTGTTCCTGAAAAGGAGGGATGGTCAATCATCCACATGCACTGGTCTAAAGTTGCAAAGACCTTTAACATGAATGAAGGCTCAATATTTGCCTTCCGCTTCAGCAGTTTTCCACATGAGATGCGTCTATTTATGTACCGTCTATGATGCTAATTTCGAAAGGTTCTAGATGTTGCATGTGAAATGATGTCTACTACACAACCTTCTTCTTGTAGACGTTGTTGGGCCTCCAAGTGCAGAGGTTTATAGGACAGTAGCAAATTTCCTCAAGTGGATGACCTAAGGTTTATCAATCCGTCGGAGGCGTAGGATGAAGATGGTCTCTCTCAAGCAACCCCGCAACCAAATAACAAAGAGTCTCTTGTGTCCCCAACACACCAAATACAATGGTAAATTGTATAGGTGCAGTAGTTCAGTGAAGAGATGGTGATACAAGTGCAATATGGATGGTAGATATAGGTTTTTGTAATCTGAAAATATAAAAACAGCAAGGTAACTAATGATAAAAGTGAGCACAAACGGTATTGCAATGCGTTGAAAGAAGGCCTAGGGTTCATACTCTCACTAGTGCAAGTCCTCTCAAGAATAATAACATAATTGGATCATATAACTATCCCTCAACATGCAACAAAGAGTCACTCCAAAGTCACGACTAGCGGAGAACAAACGAAGAGATTATGGTAGGGTACGAAACCACCTCAAAGTTATTCTTTCTGATCGATCTATTCAAGAGTGCGTACTAGAATAACATCTTAAGACACAAATCAACCAAAACCCTAATGTCACCTAGATACTCCAATGTCACCTCAAGTATCCGTGGGTAGGATTATACGATATGCATCAGACAATCTTAGATTCATCTATTCAACCAACACAAAGAACTTCAAAGAATGCCCCAAACGTTCTACCAGAGAGTCAAGACGAAAACGTGTGCCAACCCGTATGCATAAGTTCACGAGGTCACGGAACTCGCAAGTTGATCACCAAAACATACATCAAGTGGATCACGTGATATCCCATTGTCACCACAAATAAGCACATGCAAGACATACATCAAGTGTTCTCAAATCCTTAAAGACTCAATCCGATAAGATAACTTCAAAGGGAAAACTCAATTCATCACAAGAGAGTAGAGGGGGAGAAACATCATAAGATCCAAATATAATAGCAAAGCTCGCGATACATCAAGATCGTACATGAGAGAGAGAGATCAAGCACATAGCTACTGGTACATACCCTCAGCCCTGAGGGTGAACTACTCCCTCCTCGTCATGGAGAGCGCCGGGATGATGAAGATGGCCACCGGAGAGGATTCCCCCCTCCGTCTGGGTGCCAGAACGGGTCTAGATTGGTTTTCGGTGGCTACAGAGGCTTCTGGCAGTGGAACTCCCGATCTATTCTGCTCCTCGATGTTTTTAGGGTATATGGACATATATAGGCGAAAGAAGTAGGTCAGGGGTGCCACGAGGGGCCCACGAGGGTGGGGGGCGCGCCCAGGGGGTAGGGCGCACCTTCCTGCCTCATGGCTTCCTTGGAGCTTCCCTGGCGTCTACTCCAAGTCTCCTGGACTGCTTCCGTTCCAAAAATAACTCTCCCGAAGGTTTCATTCCATTTGGACTCCGTTTGATATTCCTTTTCTTCAAAACACTGAAATAGGCAAGAAAACAACAATTTGGGCTCGGCCTCGGGTTAATAGGTTAGTCCCAAAAATAATATAAAAGTGTTTAGTAAAGCCCATAAACATCCAAAACAGATAATATAATAGCATGGAACAATCAAAAATTATAGATACATTGGAGACGTATCAAGCATCGCCAAGCTTAATTCCTGCTTGTCCTCGAGTAGGTAAATGATAAAAACAGAATTTTTGATGTGGAATGCTACCTAACTTATTCATCAATGTAATCTTCTTTGTTGTGGCAAGAATGGTCAGATCCATAAGATTTGAAATAAAAGTTTAATATTGACATAAAAATAATAATACTTCAAGCATACTAACTAAGCAATTATGTCTTCTCAAAATAACATGGCCAAAGAAAGCTATCCCTACAAAATCATATAGTCTGTCTATGGTCTATCTTCATCACACAAAATATTTAAATCATGCGCAACCCCGATGACAAGCCAAGCAATTGTTTCATACTTTTGATGTTCTCAAACTTTTTCAATCTTCACGCAATAAATGAGCATGAGCCATGAACATAGCACTATAGGTGGAATAGAATGGTGGTTGTGGAGAAGACAAAAAGGAGAAGATAGTCTCACATCAACTAGGTGTATCAACAGGCTATGGAGATGCCCATCAATAGATATCAATGTGAGTGAGTAGGGATTGCCATGCAACAGATGCACTAGAGCTATAAGTGTATGAAACCTCAAAAAGAAACTAAGTGGTTGTGCATCCAACTCGCTTGCTCACGAAGACCTAGGGCATTTTGAGGAAGCCCACCATTGGAATATACGAGCTTTGGATTTACTAGAATTTAAAAACTAGGTATCCCAATGTTAGCGACCGAGTGACCGTGGCAGGGTGTTTGACATTCATTTCCCATTTCTTGCATGGGACCTAAGCATGCAACCAAGGGCACAAATTTGATTTTTCAACCAATTTATATGCATTAGAGCATGTGAATGTAGTTCAAATTTGAATTATGCACATAAATGCATTGAAAACTCAATTAATGCATAAAAATGTCCAAACGAAGGACACAATCATTCAAAGTGAATGGTCCAGCAGCACCACGCCCAAAGTTTCCCTCCACATTTCCAAAATTTTGGCCTACCGCCAAAATATCTACCCCTGCTCCCGCCCCCTCCCCCCTTCCCCACCCCATTTTCTCCCTGACCACAAGTCACATTTGCCTTGTTTCCTCCTTCCTTCCTTCCTTCCTTCCTATGCTATAGCCGCTTCCTCGCTTTCGCCGTCTCGCATCCTACCGCCAGGGTCGCCATGGTCTTCCTCAAAGACCTCTCCAGTGGTTCCTCCTACGGCGACGACTCCTTCACCACCCGGGTATGCCTCTCTTCACTCTCTCAGGCTATGACTTGGAATGAAGGATGTTTATGCGACAGTCGATTTGAGTCATTTCTTCCTCTTGTAGCTCCCTAGGACCATCAGTGGCAATGAATGGAGCGGGGTGGATGAAGATCTATCTGCTCATTGTCACAATCAATCTCCATGCATGAAGCAAGTTGCGTTTGAGTCTGTGGAGAGTGGGAGGAAGTTTCTGGCATGTGCAAAGAAGGTTAGACCCTTTTTCGTTGTTACAAATCATTTGTTAGATGTGATTCAGACACTGTCACGGTGCCAACCCATTCATACACATCCTTAGACAGTGTCACAGTTTGTACCTAGTATCTTAAATTGTTGCCATCTCATCAGCGGTGCCATTAGAAAATTATTTGGCATCGCTTCAGCAGTTTGTGCAGCCAACTTTGGTCCATACATCCGAGCAGCCAAGCAGTAAAATACTAAATCTTTATGGCACGAAGGAACTGGGCATCGGAGCAACTACATGCTCCAGAGTTCGGGTCCCTAATTTTTTCTACTACATCGGCTCGCCACTGCAGGGCACCGACGCGAGATGTAGCAACAGTTGTCTTTACCCCAGTTTTGGCATACATAGTGGACGACCTTAGTGCTATTTGTTCTATGTTACTAAATTTGTGCATGTACACACCTGTTAGTATCAATTTGCTGTCATCCAAACACTTTCGCTATGTTATTGCAGTTATAATTACCTTCCTCATAAAATGTTCAATTTGTTATTTATTGTACATGAGTAAGAACTTGTAGCATTGTTGTAGTTAATTATAGCTTCTGATGTTCCAGTATTTGGTTGTTGTCTCAATAGCAATTAATTCATTTTCACATTGATCTTTTTGAGAATATATGTCATAATTAACATGTTTCTTCAGTTTTTCAAAATAAGCATTGGTGATTTTCTATGTTGCTATAAACCCATTTCGCCTACAATTGTTACTGATCTAGTTTTAAATATTATAGGATGAACGGAAGTGTTCTTACATAGAGTGGGTTGATCAAAAGTAGCCACAGTCTTTGAAGATGTGCCTAGCGAAGCTCTGGAGTATGTATGAGGAAGAGAACAGACATAGGCTTAGAGAAACTGTTGTCAATGCTGAAGAATATTTGAAGATGCGGGATAAAAAGAGGAAGGTGGAGAATGAGCTCGGATTTTTCAAATCAGACTTTTCTAAGATGGTGTTGGCGAAGGAGGAGGCACTTTCCCAGTTGGCCAGTGCAAAACAGGTTCTTACTGAACTGAAAGCAAAGGTGGATAAGACGAGCCTGGATGATCTCGATTAGGGAAATGAATATATTGTTCTTATGAAGTTGAAGTGGCTATATGTTGTACTGTGCTGTTTTCATGTAGCTATCGTACTGTGATGTTATAATATATTTATGTGCCTGATATGAAATTGGCAAATAGCTGTTCGGTATGAAATGTGAATTTGCGTAATACTAGAATTATTAATTGTAAACTAATAAACTTGTTAAATGTGTCATGGACCTTTGCAAACGGTTCTTGCAGTAAAAGCGCTTGTGATGGATAGCCCAATGCCACACAGTTTTCTTCATCTAATCGTGTGTGATTTAGTTGATAAAAGCAAACATTTAGCCATGGTAGACCGTGTGTGATAGTTACACCTTTCACACACGAGCCTACACTCAAAATTGTGTGGGATGTATATACGAACAGAAATGTTTTCCCTGGATTGACTGTGTGGGATGTACATAAGAATGGAAACACATTCCTTGGATTGACTGTGTGTGATATACATACCTACAGAAAGGTTTTTTTGGAATTCACTGTGTGGGATGTACATACCTAAGGAAATGTTTTTCTAGGATTCATCGTGTGGGATGTACATACCTACGAAAATGTTTTTCTAGGATTCATCGTGTGGGATGTACGTACCTACGGAAATCTTTTTCTGGGATTCACCGTGTGGGATGTACATACCTACGGAAATGATTGGGTTTTGATGCCTCGCCCAATCGCACACGGCCCCAGCTCGTGTCCCACGAGGGCCTATCCCTGACGATTTTAGGGTCATGTGGGAAGGACCCCCCCTATCGCCCACACTCACTTGGCGACGGTTCCAAATGGCGTCGCGGAAGGGGGTTAAAACGTTTGTATAGCACCGACGCGTACTAGTGGCAGTATAGCCAGGATCTCAAGGAGCATTTGGCAGCGGGGAAGCAAACCGCGGCCGCACGTGCAGATGAGGTCACGATGGCTGCCATTCGTGCCGACCCCCAGATCTTGGAGGAACACCTCGCCGTCGAGGCCATTGTTGATGCCTCGAGCACCAACGCCGCGACGCGGTTGGCTGCTTTAAACAACAGTTCGTGGCGTTTTCTCGATGCCACCCTCGGTGCCTTTGACGAAGACTACAAGATGTTTTTTCATCGTGCACATGCTTACCTCATCCCGAGAGCCAGCAGGTTGGTGCCCGGAGCGGCTGAGGCAACTCACCACTATGACAAGGGCACCCACGATGCAGAGGCCTCACCCTCTTCCATGTCCAAGGATCCAATCATCATTGATATCTCCGACAATGAGGAGTAGCTTGTCTTATTAGCTCACTATAAGGACCCATGTTCAGTTTGCTAGCTACTGCCTTTCCTTAACAAATTCTAGTGAATTGTGCTATCTACTTTTACCATGCAATCTGTTGCTCTAGTGTATATGTTCTATATGTCGTGCAATGTGGTGCTCACTTGTTAACCATTTGGTTAATTAGTTTTCGTGTTCAGTTAACTATTTGGTTCAATTTTGCAAATGTGATGTTCAATTCTTCAGGGTGCAATTTTGTATTGTCTTCCATGTGAGAAATAAATCGAATTTTTCTTTACAAAATACTTGAGAAACAAATACAATTGCTTTATTTCCAAGTTGTCAAGCATGCTTGGTGTGGTTAACTGTCTAATCTTCTAGTATGTTATACATTGTGCAATGTGGTGCTCAGTTAACATTTGGTTCATTTCTTGTGGAGTTTAGTTAACTGTTTGGTTCAATTCTGCAATGCGATGTTCAATTGTTGTGGCTGCATTCTGTTATTGTATACCATGCGAGAAATAAATCGAATTTGGCTATTCTAAATACATGAGAAACAAATACAATTGCTATATTTCCAAGTTGTTAGGCATGCTTGGTTTGGTTAACTGTCTGATCTTCTATTAAGAGTATGTTCTATTGTGCAATGTGGTGCTCAGTTAACGTTTGGTTCATTTGTTGTGGTGTTTAGTTAACTGCCTAGTTCAATTCTGCAATGCGATGTTCAATTGTTGTGGCTGCATTCAGTTATTGTATACCATGTGTGTAACACCCCGTATGTAACTTGCCATATTTGTATTCCTACTCTTGCCATTTCCGGCCTTAAGTTATGAGATTCATGTTTGGGTTTTGCTTTTTTTTGTTTTTGTTCTTTTCATGCTTTTCATATCATGTTCATCCTGTGCATCATGGCCCCATCTTGCGCATCTTCATCTGTAGCATGTTGCATTGTGGCATGTTCCTTGGGATCCAAGCATCATCTCTCCCTTTCATTTGTCACCACCTCTTCCCCTCTTTTCTTTCTTTGACAAGTGCACCTCTACCCCCCTCTTTTAATGCTCATGTTTTACCCAAAATTATAGCTCCATGCCTTGAACACCCCTGCCAAATTTCACCTCTTTTAGAATTGTTTTGGTTGGGTTCAAAAATGCATCAAGTTTGAATTATAATTCAAACTTGGAATATTTTTCTACCTTTAAAAATTACCAAAGCAATTTTATTAGATACTACACAAATTCAGGATCATGAGGAAATTTTCATATTACTCAAACTCCTCTTCCTTTCCCGTATGCTTTTCCTTTTGTTTTTCTGTCTGAAGAAAAATAGAAAAAGAAGCGAAGCAGAGCAGCAGCAGCAACACCCAACTGGGCCTTGGCCTCCCAGGTAGGCCCAGCTAGCCCCGCACCAGCAAGCCCAGCGCGCCAGCCAGCCCACTCGAGACCCCTCTCTGCCTTTTCTCACCCGCGCGCGCCCGCACCCCGCTGGCCTCTCTTTACATGGCGAAGCCGGCCCCAGACGACAGCCTCTCTGGCTACACCCTCACTCACCTTTCTTCCTCCTCGGTCCCCCCTTGCGAGCGCGTACATGGCCATGGCCGAGAGCGTCATCGCTCCAAACCCTTGACCTGTCCCCATTTTATCCCCTCTCCATGTCCACACGCTTTTAGGGTTTCCCCTCTTCCCTCTCGCCGCCGCCGCCAGGTGAGAGAGCCCCCAGATTCGCCGCGCCACCCATGTTCCGAGCGCATCCGAGCACGCGAGCTCGTCGCCGGCGTAATCTTCGACCACCTTCACCCCGGCAATCGTGTCCGTCTTCCTCCCCGACGTCGACTACGTCCCCGGCGTCCGCTACTTCACCTCGGGATGCCAAGACGGAGTCGTCTCCTTCCTCTTCTTCCCCGCGGTAATCGTAGGTGTTCGGTCATCGTCGTGCTCGTCTCTGTCCACCTCCCGGCCAACCGAGCACACTATCATGCTCGTGGTAAGCCCCTGTACAGTCCTGTGCCTTTTGCCCCCTCTTTTGCATGCTTTAGCTGCTCCCGTGCCATCCGCCCGAGCCGCCGCCGTCGGACCTCATCTCCAGCGAATGCTCTGTCCCCCGCTGCCCGTTTGCGTGTGTCCGTCGTGTTCGCCGCTTAGAGTAGGTTTGATCCACGCCCTTAGATGCTCGCGCAGCCGTCCGCCTAGCCGTGTGCGTCCGCGCCACCGCCGCCTCTGTAGCTCGTCGCTGGCGTCAACTCCGCTGTCGTCCGGTGCGGCTATTGGCACCCGGGAATGCGGGATCCTTCCACGATCCTTTTGCGTCCTTCCGCCGCTTTGTCAGGCCACCGAAGCAACTCCAGCGAGGCCTCCGCCGCGCTCGGTCACCGCCGACCACCTCCTCTGTTTTTACCCTGCTCCCGCGCGCGTGCGTCACCACCTTGGGGGCCCCAAGCCGGGACCCACTGGTCAGCGAGTCGGAGGCCAGGTCCCACCTGTCAGCCTCGCACCCACACACACACTCTTCTGACATGTGGACCCATGGGCCCACCTGTCATCTGCACGCCCCGGTTTTTAACCCTAAAGGGCATCTGTCCATTTTGGGTCTTTCCAGATTAGTTTATTTCCAAATCGGGCAAGTCCATTTCTGGACGTTACCAAATAAGGAAATGCCATTTCGGTCAGTTTCCTTTTTAGGCAGTTTTCAACTTAAGGCATTTGTGATGATTTTTCTACAGCAACCCCAACATATTATATATGTTTTTGGGGTAGAAAAATCCCACCAATCCAATGGTAGATTTGGTTTCTGCATTTGAGCAAGTTCATGAACATGGATTTTTGCACCATTAGTCTGTTTTGGCATTTTGTGTGATTTATTATAATCATGCGATGTAGGTGTTTGTCCCATGGTTAGTTTCATTTTCTTACCTGCTACATGCTAGTATTTATGCCATTTCTCTTTGTGAACTTTGTTGAGTGGGACAAGCATGCAAAGTAGCTCTAGTCATTTTCCTGATTATATTTTATGCCATGTATTCTTGTTGCTGCAGAGTGATCCATGCCTCTTTTGAGCATGATTAGTAAGGATGTTTTGTAGATATTGTTGTGCTCTATCCATCCATGGCTATGTTTGCAATAATGGAGCACCCTAGCTTGACTAAATTGAGCTCTAAGTTTGCTATAAAATGTTCCTTGCAGATTGTTTACATGTTAAGCAATTTTGCCGAGTTTGTTATAGTTTACCCATGCATGCTATGAGAGTGTTCTTGCCATGTTTAGCTTCTATGCCATGCCTACTTGCTGGGTGTATGCTTAGTTGGTCATGCAATGCCTTGTGGTGAGTGCATCGAGCTCGTAAACATGCCTACGTGAATCTGTTTTGCCATGTTCCAGTTTTCTACTAAGTCTGAATCTGTTAACGAAAGTTGCTATGTTCACATGGTTTCCATTGTATTTTCTGATCCCTTTTGGCTTATGGTCAGTAAGGGACTTTTGTTGTATGCTTTGAGTAGCTTCTTGCCATGCCTTTCTTTGCCATGATATGTTCCTGTAGCATGTTGTTATCTTGCTCTAAACATTGCTTCCTAATGTTAAATTCCTAACATGTTGTTATTTTCACTAAGTCTGTAACCTGATATCTTTTGCACTTTTGCCATGCTTGTTTGAACCTGCTATTGTGTGAATTAGCCATAGCTCAGTGTTCATCTTTTGTCAAGCATCTTGAGTGGATCACTGCCATGTGTTTTGTTGTTATGTTAGAGTGCAGTAGCTTGTTGTTCTTGATGCATTTAGATGGCCTTGTGTTGTTAATCGCAGATCAGTGCCAGATTTGTTTTGCTTGCCATTTGCAAACCGTGCATCCGATTCCGGTGAGCTTTATCTCGATTTCGACGGAAATCAACTCATCTTTCCAGTGGCACTCTTGGTTTTCCAAGTTGAGTCCAGGTTCAATCTTTCCCTTCTGAAACATGCATATGCATCGCATATCACATCCCGCATATCATGCCATGTTTTGCATCATGTTGCTTATGCATTGCACCTGGTTGATTCTGTCTCCCTTTTGCTTGTGTTCTTGCTTTGGGTAGGGCCGGGAGACGAGTACATGATCGAGGAACCCGTTGAGTACGCTTACGAGGATCAAGCTAACGTCAACTCGGAGAACTTTGCAGGCAAGATGACCATACCCTCGAAATCACTTCTATCTTTGCTTGCTAGATGCTTGCTCTTTTGCTATGCCTATGCTACGCCTATGCTATGATACCTACCACTTGCTTATCATGCCTCCCATATTGCCATGTCAAACCTCTAACCCACCTTGTCCTAGCAAACTGTTTTTTGGCTATGTTACCGCTTTGCTCAGCCCCTCTTATAGCATTGCTAGTTGCAGGTGAAGATTGGTGTTTGTTCCTTGTTGGAACATGTTTATTGTTGGGATATCACTATTATATCTTGTCTACTTTAATGCATCTATACACTTGGTAAAGGGTGGAAGGCTCGGCCTTATGCCTGGTGTTTTGTTCCACTCTTGTCGCCCTAGTTTCTGTCATACCGGTGTTATGTTCCTTGATTTTGCGTTCCTTACACGGTTGGGTTATAATGGGAACCCCTTGACAGTTCGCCTTGAATAAAACTCCTCTAGCAAGGCCCAACCTTGGTTTTACCATTTGCCACCTAGCCTGTTTTTCCCTTGGGTTCCGCGGACTCAAGGGTCATCTTTATTTTAAACCCCCCGGGCTAGTGCTCCTCTGAGTGTTGGTCTGAAATGGGCAGCCTGCGAGGCCACCTCGGGGCAACTCGAGGGTTGGTTTTACTCGTAGCTTGACCTATTCGGTGTGCCTGAGAACGAGATATGTGCGAATCCTATCGGGATTTATCGGCATATCGGGCGGCTTTGCTGGTTTAGTTTTACCATTGTCGAGATGTCTTGTAACCGGGATTCCGAGTCTGATCAGATTGTCTTGGGAGAAGGAATATCCTTCGCTGACCGTGAGAGCTTGTGATGGGCTAAGTTGGGACACCCCTGCAGGGATTTGAACTGTTGAAAGCCGTGCCCGCGGTTATGGGCAGATGGGAATTTGTTAATGTCCAGTTGTAGAAAACCTGACACTTAACTTAATTAAAACGAATCAACAGAGTGTGTGGCCGTGATGGTCTCTTTTCGGCGGAGTCCTAGAAGAGAACACGGTCTCGTGTTATGCTTGAAACATAGGTTGTTCTAGGATCACTTCTTGATCATAGTTTATCGATCGTGCCATTGCCTTCTCTTCTCGCTCTCATTTGCGTATGTTAGCCACCATATATACTAGTGCTTGCTACAGCTCCACCGCATACCTTTTACCCTACCTATAAGCTTAAATAGTCTTGATCGCGAGGGTGTGAGATTGCTGAGTCCCCATGACTCATAGATTACTTCCAAAACCAGATGCAGGGACTGATGATACCGCTCCAGGAGATTCAACTGAGCTCAAGTGGGAGTTCGATGAGGACTCGGGACGATACTACGTTTCCTTTCCAGACGATCAGTAGTGGTGCCCAGTTGGGGAGATCGGGGACATTGTTGCATTTGGGGTTGTCTTTATTTTGGTTCCGTAGTCAGACCTCGATTGTATCTGGATGAATGTAATGTTATTTATGCATTGTGTGACGTGGCGACTGTAAGCCTACTATGTACCTCTTTTCTTATTCAGTACATGGGTTGTGTGAAGATTACCCCACTTGCGACATTGCTTACAATGCGGTTATGCCCCTAAGTTGTGCTTCGACACGTGGGAGATATAGCCGCATCGTGGGCATTACAATGTGAGAAATAAATCGAATTTGGATGTACTAAATACATGAGAAACAAATACAATTGCTTTATTTCCAAGTTTTTAAGCATGCTTGGTTTGGTTAACTGTCTGATCTTCTATTAGGAGTATGTTATATTGTGCAATGTGGTGCTCATTTAATGTTTGGTTCATTTGTTGTGGTGTTTAGTTAACTGATTGGTTCAATTCTGCAATGCGATGTCCAATTGTCGTGGGTAGAATTTTGTATTGTTGTGCATGTGAGTAATAAATCGAATTTGGATGTACTAAATACATGAGAAACAAATACAATTGCTATAGTTCCAAGGTGTTAAGCATGCTTGGTTTGGTTAACTATCTGATCTTCTATTAGGAGTATGTTATATTGTGGAATGTGGTGCTCAGTTAACGTTTGGTCCATTTGTTGTGGTGTTTAGTTAACTGTTTGGTTCAATTCTGTGATGTGATGTTCAATTGTTGTCGGTGTATTCTGTTATTGTATACCATGTGAGGAATAAATTGAATTTTGCTGTACTAAATACATGAGGAACAAATACAATTGCTATATTTCCAAGTTGTTAAGCATGCTTGGTTTGGTTAACTTCTGATCTTCTATTAGGAGTATGCTATATTGTGCAATGTGGTGCTCAATTAATGTTTGGTTCATTTGTTGTGGTGTTCAGTTAACTGCTTGGTTCAATTCTGCAATGCGATGTCCAATTCTGGTGGGTAGAATTTTGTATTGTTGTGCATGTGAGGAATAAATCAAATTTGGCTGCACTTAATACATGAGATACATATACAAGTTCTATATTTCGTAGTTCTTAATCATGCTTGGTTTGGATAAATGAGTTTTTCGTGTGGTTTGAATTAATCTGATGAATCCGCAATGTGCATATTTTTCATCAACATATTTTACTGATAGCACGTGAACCCTTACTTAACCTGATGACTAACTACCTTATATGTGTTGCAGGGAAACGATGGGAAGCACCGAGGTTTACAATTGAGGTTATCACGTGCATGGTCCGTTGTCTAATTGCAGGAACCATTCTAATATTTAGGTTTTTTAACAATTTGGTCTTGCACATGTAGGTCCTGCTGCCAGAGGTTTTAACCCACTGTTCGACCCTTTTTGCATATGGGGAAATGAGTTGTCCATGAATATCAATCAAGTCAAGAAACTCAGAAAGATTGTTAGGATAAAGAAATCAGCGACAAAAACAACAAAATCTTTGCCTGCACAATAAAGAAGACATCAGTTCACTACAAGATGGTACTAACTATTATACCTTACCTTTTTTTATTCCTTTGCCCCAGTTCCAATATAGAGAAGATATTTTTGCACATCCTTGTTTTCAGGCCTTTCCAAAGCAGTTCACTAATGATTACCTCTGAAACCACCTCTATGGTTAGGAGGCGAGGAAGGTTTTCATACAACACCCACGGTTCAATATTGAAGTGTACCTGAAAAGGATGGACGGTCAATCATCCACATGCACTGGTCTAAAGTTGCAAAGACCTTCAACATGAATGAAGGCTCAATATTTGCCTTCCGCTTAAGCAGTTTTCCACATGAGATGCGTCTGTTTATGTACCGCCTATGATGCTAATTTCGAAAGGTTCTAGATGTTGCATGTGAAATGATGTCTACTACACAACCTTCTTCTTATAGACGTTATTGGGCCTCCAAGTGCAGAGGTTTGTAGGACAGTAGCAAATTTCCCTCAAGTGGATGACCTAAGGTTTATCAATCCGTGGGAGGCATAGGATGAAGATGGTCTCTCTCAAGCAACCCCGCAACCAAATAACAAAGAGTCTCTTGTGTCCCCAACACACCCAATACAATGGTAAATTGTATAGGTGCACTAGTTCGGCGAAGAGATTTTGATACGAGTGCAATATGGATGGTAGATATAGGTTTTTGTAATATGAAAATATAAAAACAGCAAGGTAACTAATGATAAAAGTGAGCACAAACGGTATTGCGATGCGTTGAAAGAAGGCCTAGGGTTCATACTTTCACTAGTGCAAGTCCTCTCAAGAATAATAACATAATTGGATCATATAACTATCCCTCAACATGAAACAAAGAGTCACTCCAAAGTCACTACTAGCGGAGAACAAACGAAGAGATTATGGTAAGGTACGAAACCACCTCAAAGTTATTCTTTCTGATCGATCTATTCAAGAGTTCGTACTAGAATAACAGCTTAAGACACAAATCAACCAAAACCCTAATGTCACCTAGATACTCCAATGTCACCTCAAATATCCGTGGGTAGGATTATACGATATGCATCACACAATCTCAGATTCATCTATTCAACCAACATGAAGAAGTTCAAAGAGTGCCCCAAAGGTTCTACCAGAGAGTCAATACGAAAACGTGTGCCAACCCCTATGCATAATTTCACGACACTACAAAAAAAGACACATACGTGACATTTTGGGCCGAACGAATTTTTTTTCTGTCATACATATGACACTTCTATGATGATAATTGTGACAAAACCCGGTATCATCATAGATGTGGTGGGCTCCTACTTCTATGACAAAAAATCATGACAGAAAATGGGCTTTTCGTCCTGGGCGGGCCGGAGACGCAGCTGCATGACATTCTTTGGGCCGTCCATGATGGAAAAAACCGTGGTAGAAGTGAGGGGGAGGAAAATTTCGGGGAGTTCCCGGTTACGGTGGGAGGTCGGGGGCCGAGCGATGCGCGTCTCTCGTACATGTACGCGCGTGTGTGCGAGGCGTTGGCTCTAACTAAACCCGAGTGAGGCGTTGGGCTCTAACTAAACCCGAGCGATTGCACCGCAGGCTACACGTTGCTGAACCCGAGCGATCAATCGATGGCTATTAACGGAACCCGATCGAGCGATTCCTTCGCTACTGTTGCTAACTGAAGCCGATCGATGGGATGAACAGTGAGCGTTGCGGGGGGGGGTTGGATGAACAGTGAGCGGTGGCGTTGCCTCTGGATGAACAGGACCCCGTGGTGTGGTGGAGGGCTGGATAAACAGTAGACGGTGGAGGGGTGCCCGTGGAGGGGTGGATGAACAGGACCCCGTGGTGTGGAGGGCTGGATGAACAGTAGACGGTGGAGGGGTGGTTGAACAGGACCCTGTGGTGTGGAGGGCTGGATGAACAGTAGACGGTGGAGGGGTGCCCGTGGAGGGGTGGTTGAACAGGACCCCGTGGTGTGGAGGGCTGGATGAATAGTAGACGGTGGAGGGGTGGTTGAACAGTAGCCGGTGGAGTAGCGCGCGGTGGAGGCTGGATGAACAGGAGCCCGTGGAGGCTGGATGAACAGGAGCCCGTGGAGGCTGGAGGAGGTCGACAATGGAGATGAACAGTATCCCGCGGAGTCCCGTTTTGCAGTACGCCACACCCCTCCCGATGAACAGGACCCCCGTTTCGACCGTAGCGCTCCAACACAAGTCCGTTTCGTCTGTTTTGCGGTACGCCACACCCTCCCGATCAACAGGACCCCCGTTTCGACCGTAGGAGGTCCGTTTCCTCCGTTTTGCGGTACGCCGGACCCCTCCCGATGAACAGTATCCTGTTTCAAACGTGGCCGGTCAAACACAAGGCCGTTTCCTCCATTCTGTGGTACGCCAGGCCTCATTTCCATCGCATGTTCCGTCCAAGCCCTCCCGATGAACATGACGCATTCCGTTGCCTCCCCATGAACACGACGCATTCCGTTGCCTCCCCATGAACACGACGCATTCCGTTGCCTCCCCATGAACACGATGACGACGATGTTTCTCCGTTCCGACCCAGCCATGTACACGAGCCTTGGCCATACGTATGCGCGAGTAGGCATTCGAGACCCCGCCCGTATGTACACATACGTGGCCGTATTTTCTTTCTTGGACCCTGGCCGCTGTACGTACGTGTAAATGCTACGTGCGCGCCTCTACTACGACACGTGCGCGCCTCTACTATGACACGTGCGCGCCTCTACATCGACCACTATGTACGTACACATTTGCGACCAGAATGACAATGCTACGTACGCTTCGACCAGGTGGGTCCCGACTGTCAGGCACTTCCTTGCCTGCGAAGATGTAGCTGGTCGGTCCCAGCAGTCAGGGGGCGAATCATTTGATTTGCCCGGATGCACTTCCTTGCATGCGAAGATGTAGCTGGTGGGTCCCAGCAGTCAGGGGGAAATGTTTTTTTCGCAAAATACAGTGGCCCGTCCGGTGGGTCCCAACTGTCAGGTGGAGGAATCATTATTTTCGACGTAATAAGGAGGCACTTCCTTGCTGCGGCCGTGGACCCAGCTGTCAGCCTCTCCACGTACAATCTACGTCCGATGGAAGTCGTTCCTTGACCACGTTGACCATGCCGCGCTGAGAGCACCAGGGCGGTGGACGACGACGAGGCCTAGGAAGGGGACGACACAGAGGCAGGGAAGACTCGGCAGTTGTTTCCCACGCGGAGGGGAGTACGACTGTACGAGGGTTTACTGGTTCATCTGCCATCGCCGGAGAATAACAGCAGGTGTGGGTGAGTAGAGGGGTGGCTAGGCCAGCGATGGGAGTACGGTCGGGCGGTGAGGCCTGCGTGGCAGCACAGCCGGCCGCGAGGAGGAGGGAGCAGGCAGTCCCGCCGGCGCTTGTTTGAGCGGCTGGAGCAGGAAGAGCAGAGATTGAAGAAGCACGACGGCCGTTGGATGGACATCCAACAGTCAGTGCTTGTGCGTCAACCTTTTTTTAGGAAAGCCTCAAATCTGTGGAAAATAGCATACAACCCATCTGCCATTATTTCTAATAATTTACAGCCCATTTGCTAATTCTTAAGGTTTTTTTGGAGCCCATATTCTTTTTGTTAGCATTACAGCCCATATTGTGGCAACGGTTAAAAAATTATACGAAATTTTGCATATTTCGGTGCGGTCCGAACTGTTTTTAATCCCGAAATTTCGACTCACATTCAAACTGATTTTAAAAATAAATGTATATCAATATAAAATCCAACAAATTCTCCACGCATAAAAATTAATGTAATTTAAAATCTTGAAATGAAAAAAAGATATTTGAAACTAATTGCCGGTTTGATGTGTTTTAAAAATGTACAACCCATTTCTCATTACTGATGGGCCATTTTCTCGGCCAGCCGAATGAAAGCTCTCCTCGTCTTGAAAGATTTGCAGCCCAACAGGCCTGACAAAGCGACTTACTTGGCAAATCACAAAAAAACTGGGCTGTGGCCGTGGACCCAGCTGTCAGCCTCTCCACGTACAGTACTCTTCCGATGGAAGTCGTTCCTTGACCACGTTGACCACGCCGCGCGGAGAGCACCACGGCGGTGGACGACGGCGAGGCCTAGGAAGGGGACGACGCGGCAGTGGAAGCCCGCGCGGAGAGGACTACGAGGGTTCACTGGTTCGGCTGCGGTGTGAGGCTGCCGTCGCCGCAGGGCCTGGCCAGCGGTGGGAATAGTAGGGGGCGGTGAGGCCTCTGCGGCAGCACAGCCGGCCACGGGAGGCAGGAGCATGCGGCACGACCGGCGCTGCTTTGGGCGGCTGGAGCAAGAAGACCAGAGGTTGAAGAAGCACTACGGCCGTTGGATGGACATCGTACGGTCACTGGAGCTAGAATCGTTCATATTGACTAAGTTGACAAAGCCCTTCGTCCCCGTCAACTTAGTAGGCCCACAAGTCAGCCTCCCAGCAAGGTGGGTCCCAGCTAGCCGGGGGAGTATTCATTTTTTTGTGCGTAATAAGGAGGCACTTCCGGTGGGTCCGAGCTGACAGCGGGGGGAACGTTTTTTTCGCGAAATACGGTGGCCCGTCCGGTGGGTCCCAGCAGTCAGGGGGAAACGATTTTTTTCGCAAAATACTGGTGGCCCGTCCGGTGGGTCCCCGCTGTCAGGTGGAGGAATAATTATTTTCCGCGTAATAAGGAGGCACTTCCTTGCGGCTGCCGTGGACCCAGCTGTCAGCCTCTCCACGTACAGTACTCTTCCGATGGAAGTCGGTCGTTGACCACGTTGACCACGCCGCGCCGAGAGCACCAGGGCGGTGGACGACGGCGAGGACTAGGAAGGGGACGACTCGGAGCCGGGGAAGACGCAGCAGTGGATGCCCACGCGAAGAGGAGTACGAGGGTTCACTGGTTCGGCTGCGGTGTGAGGCTGCTGTCGCCGCAGAATAACAGGGGGTGTGGGTGAGTAGAGGGATGGCCTGGCCAGCGGTGGGAGTAGTAGGGGGCGGTGAGGCCTCCGCGGCATCACAGCCGGCCACGGGAGGCAGGAGCACGCGGCACGACCGGCGCTGGTTTGGGCGGCTGGAGCAAGAAGACCAGAGGTTGAAGAAGCACTACGGCCGTTGGATGAACATCGTACGGTAACAGGAGCTAGAATCGTTCATATTGACTAAGTTGACAAAGCCCTCCGTCCCCGTCAACTTGGTAGGCCCACAAGTCAGCCTCCCACTATGCTGGGTTCCAGCTGGCAGGGGGAATATTCATTTTTTTGTGCGTAATAAGGAGGCACTTCCTTGCGTGCGAAGATAGCTGGTGGGTCCGACATGTCAGCGGGGGGCACTTTATTTCGCGAAATACAGAGGCCCTTCCGGTGGGTCCCAGATGTCAGGTGGAGGAATCATTATTTTGCGCGTAATAAGGAGGCATTTCCTTGTGTGCGGCCGTGGACCCAGCTGTCAGCCTCTCCACGCACAGTCTACTTCCGATGGTGTCGTTCGTTGACCACGTTGACCACGCCGCGCCGAGCGCATCCAAGGTGGTGGACGACGGCGAGGCCCCGGACAGCAACGAGCCGGAGATGGGAAGACGCGGGAGTAGAGTCGCAGACAGAGAGGTGTACGAGGGTTAACTGGTTCTAGTGCGGTGTGGTTCGGCAGTCGGTGGAGAAGAACAGGAGGTGTGGAGGGGTGGAGGGATGGCCTGGCCAACGGTGGAGTAGCGCTTCATAGCGAAGCGTGCTAAGCAGAGCTGCTAGCAGCAGGAGGCGGGAGGTGGTCCCGGCGGCGCTGGAGGAAGAAGACGAGAGATTGAAGATGGATGCCGGTCGTTGGATGTAAATCCAACGGCTAACATGTCAGAATCATTTGTTGACTAAATTGACAACGACTTGCATTGGCTTCGACCTATTGGCCCACATTTCAGCCTCCAAAAATGTGGCACGTATTCAACCCATTTTTTCAGAATTTACAGTCTTTTTTTTGCGCGGTAGAATTTACAGTCAATTTGATCTTTTTTTTGAATTACAGCCATTAGCTGGGCTGGGTGAACAAATAATGTAGCGTCCATGCGGCCCGTTTATTTTATTTCCTAAAAAATTACAGGCCATTTGCACTTTCTCGAAATACACGATTTTGCTGGGCTGATTCTAATTATAATGTTGGGTTGGGCCAGCAATGTTATCAAAAAATAAAAAGGGGCTGAGCATTTTGTTATAAATATATTTAAATAATAAGTGATATTATTACATTCGTCCTTAAATCTTACCAAGCTTTTGTACACAATCACTAGGATTTTCGTGCCAAAACAATCCAGGATTTTATTTGTTAAGAAATTATTTTTATAAGTTAATAAGATGTGGGATATTGTTTTCTTACATATGTAAGTATCTGTTAAATATATGATGACAATAAAAATAATATATAATAACATATAAAATAATTTTTTTAGAAAAACAGGGAGCATCTCCCCGGTTCCATTGCTGAGAACGAAACCACAACATATTCTGATACAGCAGCTCAAAGAGCAGTTCGAAAGCAAAGGTAGAAAAGCTACAAACTAGGGGGGTGGATGAACAAGTTCTCTGAATAACACAAATCACCCGAGCGGTGCCAAAGGCAGAGCGGATAGAGCACTCAAATGACACAAGGAGGGTCCAGCGAAGCCTTCATGGTCTTCAGCCGAGGGGCCGTGTCAGCCTGCGGCGACCAGTAAGCAAGCGGAGACACCGGGCTGGAAGGCGTAGCATGGTGGATGTCCCTCTTTTTCGGCGCCAGGTGCCCATCATCTTCATCAGAGATCTTGAGACGAGCCCACGGGTCCAGCCCCAGAGCAGGTCGAGCCTTGTTCAGCCACAAGTGATCGCCAACGGTTTCTGGAGGGATCTTGTTAGGGTTTCCACGAAGCTCATCAACTTGTCCTTGTCCGATCCGGAGGAGAGAATCGCCCAGTTCCTCACCATGTTCCTGATCAACCTCAAGACCTGCGGAATGGAAATCCAGGAGGTGTTACTGAAAATCATAGCATTTCTATATTTCCAGAGGCACCAAAGGACAGCTGAGCTAACAGTGTTTAAAACTGAGCACTTTTTGGTAGCAATCCAGAATCTGGCGACAGATTCGAAGGATGAGCCAATCTGACTAGAGAAATATTCCTCAATGTGGGCCCAGAGATGTTTAGCAACTATACATTCAAAAAATAGGTGAGAACAAGACTCTTGTTCCAAGCAGTAAACACAATCAAGGGGTTTGATGATGTGTCTCTTCCTAAGGTTATCCCTAGTCATCAATTTGTTTTTGGAGAGAAGCCAGAGAAATACATGAATTTTAGGGGGAACTCTCAATTTCCAGACAGCAGGGATAAACACGGGTTGAACCCCTCTAAAGTTGATAACATGATAGAGGGAGCTGGAGGAATACTTCCCCTTATTGTCCAGCTGCCAAATCAGGGCATCCGGCTCGGCAGTAAAGGTAATGCTTTTGGCAATTTCCTCCAACTGGAACCATTGTTCCATGAGACTATCACTAAAGTTCCTTCTAAAAGAGAGTTTTAGGCATTGACCGTCCCAAACTTCATTGACACTTTTGTTAAGCTCATTGCGGACAGAGTAAATAGGCCAAAATTGGACTGCTAGGGGGATGTGCCAAACCAAGTATCTTCCCAGAACCTGGTTCTGCTCCCATCCCCTATGTTCCATCTGTAGCCAAATTTCACAGCATGCATAATAGATTTTAATCCTTTCCAGAATCTAGAGGTCTTAGGGTTGGAGGAAGGGACAAAAATATTAGGTTTATTTCCTAGGTATTTATGGGCAATAAGAAGCTTCCAGGGTTTCAGGTCTTCCTCATAGAATCTTTTAATCCAAGACCCTAGAAGACAGATGTTAATTTCTTGGAGGTTAGGTATGCCTAGGCCTCCAAAATCTTTTTTCATAGAGACTAGGGCCCAATTAGCAAGGTGTAGCTTCCTATTTCCCTCAAAATCATTCCACAAGCAATGAGACATCTGAGAATTGATGAGGTTCACTGCCCATTTAGGGAACTTGAAGAAGGAGAGGAGATACACTGGAATGCTAGCCAAACAAGCTTGTATGAGGATCAATCTACCTCTGTAAGAGAGAAGTTTGCCCCTCCACCCAGCAATCCTTTTAATGATTTTATCCAGAAGGGGTTGGATATCCTCTCTCCTCAGTTTATCATAGTGGAGAGGGATACCTAGGTACTTAATGGGGAAGTTACCTTTATTACAGACTAGAATAGAGAGGAAGTCAGCTAACTCCTGATCATCCATGTTGATAGGGATGAGTTCACTTTTAGAGTAGTTGATTCTCATGCCTGAGACTTGTTCAAACCAGGTTAGAACAGTTTTCAGATTGCTAGCATGTGTGGAGTCATTGTCTAAGAAAAGGATGGTATCATCTGCATATTGAAGGCAGATGATGCCACCAGGGCAGACCTCAGGACAGAGCCCTGCAATCAGACTATGATCAGCAGCTTTGCTCAGCATTTTAGTAAGAACGTCCACTACTAAATTAAACAAAAGCGGGGAGATGGGGTCACCTTGCCTAAGGCCTTTACCAGCAAGGAAAAAATCACTTTCACAGTTATTTAACTTGACCCCAACAGACCCCCCATGAGTAAGTTGCTGGATCCAACTCTCCTCTATGAAAGGCTTGGAAAAGATCTAAGAGATCATTTTTCACCAAGTCCCAAAAATGCTGGTAAAACAAGAAGGGAATCCCATCAGGACCAGGAGCCCCATCAGGATAAGAGCTAAAAATGGCTTCCTTCACCTCTGTCTCTGAAAAAGGGGCTTCTAGCAGCTCATTTTCAGCAGGAGAGACTTTTTCAGAAGCAGAGAAAAAATTGTTTTGTAGAGAGAACCCAGAAGGGTTTTCTTTCTTAAACAGGTCTTTGTAGAAGTCACTAGCCACTTTCAGCATCTCATCTACCTCAGTAACAGGGCCATTAGGGCCATCAAGGGAGTGAATGAGGGTTTTCCTCCTCCTCTGGTTAGCTACTGCATGGAAGTAAGCAGTATTTCTATCACCCTCCTTAATGTTCCTATCTCTAGACCTTTGTTTGGCTTTGATTTCTTCTTGAAGCCAAATTTTCTTGAGCTCTCCATGGACAAAGTTTAATCTATTAGTCTCAGCCTCAGAGAGGTCAGTGGTTTCTGCCTTAATATCTAGAGAATCAAACTCAAGGAGGAGAAGCCTTTTGTATCTTCTAAGATTAGCTTCCTCATTGGAGTTCCACCCTTTGGTAGTTCTTCTAAATCTCCTGATTTTGATCTGCCAATTTTCTAGGGGGCAGCTGCTCCCAGTAGGCTCATTCCAGATTTTCCTGACTAGCTCAGTAAAATCTTCTCTAAGCAACCACCACTTTTCAAATTTAAAACTATTGCTCTTTGGAGTTTGGTTAAGACCAGAGTCCCAGAGCAAAGGAGTGTGGTCACTACCACATCTGGGCAGAGCTCTACAACTAGAAAGGGGAAAGAAACTATCTAATTCTGTGTCACAGAAAATTCTGTCAATGGTGGACATAATCCTGGAGCAGCACTTCCAACATATCTAGCAGAACTGTGGGTTTTCCTTCTGACAGGGCAATTCTCAACTTTATGGGTAACCATTTTGCAGATAAAACAACTCTTGGGCTTGACACATTTATCCAAATGATGCCCTGGTTCCCCACAGTTGTAGCAGATCACCTCAGAGTATGCCATAAGGCCCGAAGCAGGGGCAGGAGCAGTTTTCTGGATGTCCTATCTCTTCTTTTGCTGATTCTTGCCTTGAGATTTCCCACTGATCTGAGAGTCAGAACCACCAGCAGATTGATCTTGGGCAATTACAGGAGCCTGCCCAGATTGTGCCCCCATTTGGGGCGGAGGTGGGCCGTACCACTGCCCAACCGGCGCTCCCCCCCATTGTGATAGGGGAAATTCATCGGAGTTCCTGGTTCCTTCTCATCCTCCAGCCAGATGTTGTCTCTCAGGAAGCAGAAATAACCACCAGACAGCTCAATTGAAGCAGATTGCAAGCCTAATTTCAATCTTCTGCAGGTTTGGGGGAGAGGTAAGGTAGGGGATCCACCTGCTCCGGCTCCGGTGGCGTGCTGGTGGGCAGGAGTCCAGTCAAGCATTCCCATCTCGCAGCACGGCGTGGATCTCCTGAATTCACTTCTCCTTTCGCCCATCGAACGAACGCAATCGGCGGCTCACTGGGGTGGGGCATCCTGTGCTTCTCCGAGAAATCTCCTTCGAAGTAGATCCGCAGGGCTAGATTCAGCAGCTCCCAATCCACATGATCCTTGCACATCCGAGCATACCTGCGCGAGTGAGAGAACGGATTCGGTCCCTCCTCGGCTTCCTCCCTCGCAGCTTCCTCCTCTGCTTCCCTCCATTCGCGCGTGCACTGGGTCCAGGAGAGAGCGTCGTCGCGGATCCGCATCGCCCGCTCCCTCCATCTCCTCCCTCGAGTCTCCCGCAGCACCGCCGGCGCGACGGAGTCGAGCGGCTGGAGCATCCGCGGGAAGGCTTTGTAGACATGTGGGAGATGCATCTTGTACATCTGCCTGTCTTCCAGCCATTCCCCCGTGGATATGGCCGGCGACTCCATGGGGCGCGCGAGCGGACTTGCTGAGGGGGGCAGGCGCGCCCGGAGTCAGGAGGCGGGGGGTGGCGGCGAGATCTATTTGCCAATTACTCCCTCCTTTTCGGTTTATAGGGCTCAATTCAAAAATCTCACCAACCAAGGTAGATGATGAATGGTGGAATACTTTTTGTAGTTTGCAAAAGCACCTAATTAATGCACTTGTTTTCCTCAAAAAATTATGTTTATCAATGCATAAATTGCAATGCATGCATGCATAAAGTACATGCATTGGTCAATTTTCTCTTAATACTTGCATGCAATGATTTAATGCACCTTGGAATCTGAACATGTGATGGAAAACAACCAAATTGAGCCTTATAAAATGGAAAAACTAAAATTTTGAGATAAGCCCTATAAACCGAAAAGGAGGGAGTATGTGAACTAAACAGTCAACATATAAAATAATTTAAATATATATAATATAGTTAGAAGGGAAACATAAGTTGGACCTGGCGTTCCTATTCTTATATAGAAAAATAGAACAGACCTCTGCGTTTTCTTCAAAAAAATACATAAATTGGGCTGCCAAAAATAAAACCTCGGATGGGAGGTCCATAGGCCGGTCGATACATGACGGCCCTAAGAAAATACAAACAGGCCTATGGACCTCCCATCCGAGGTCGTGGGCTGCGCATGTTAAAAATGAAAGCCTAGACGGGGCAGCCCAAAACCACGTCCAACACTTGCCAAAACTTCGTCCCTCGTTTTCTCTGTGTTTCGCACACTCGACATTGTGTGGGCATTTTGACTGTGCATCATATGAAGATGTGCTATGCATGAATGTTGATCAGCATGATGTTAACTGGCTGGTAGTTCCATTTTCGACCATGAATAAAACTTCCAACATGATGTTAACCCTGTTTGAAAAGGCCGTGTTAATATAAATGCTCTGCCTCTGAAAGTTGCAGTTTCTTATCTGAAACTGAACTTGCAGTTTCTTATCTGAAACTGAAACTTGCAGTTTCTTCTCTGAGAATCACATTGTCTGCACTTTTATACTCCTATGAAACTACATTTTTTAAGTGCTAAAAATAGATCTCTAGAATTCATAAAATACTTTATATGCTCAATACTGCAAATCTGAAATTCAAAAGACATTCATATCTGAAAGTACTCTCAAAATACACAACACAAAACACAATTCACAACCTGCAAATACTGACAACCCTAAGCTCCTCCTGACAATTCACAACCTGCCCGACTATTGGGCTGGGGGGGCAGCCCCCTCCTATTCCTCGGCGGCAGACAGCCGCCCCGTGAGACGATGTGAACGGCGAGGGAGACGATGGCGGGGAAGCGTCGTCGGGCCAACTGCTTTTCTCCTCTTGCAGTTGGGTTCGGTCGACGAAGACTCCACCGGCTCGCTCTGGCAGGACACCCTCACAAACGGCACCCTGTAGATGCTCGATCCTTCAATCTCTGGTGGATGCTCCATCTGGGATCGATACTCCCACCACCGCTCCCTCACGATCGGATTCGGTGAATCTGTTTGCTCCATGGCCCAGAGGAGCAGCTCTATGTACTCCGGCGCGACTCCCTCCGGGAGTATCGCCGCCTTTTCGCTCTGTTGCAGATATTTGGCCATGGATGTCGCCGTCGCCGCTAGTTGGTCCTTGTTGTCAAACCAAGACTGTATCTCCAACATCCTAGCTAGCTTCACAGGGTCGCCGTCTGCGATCCTCACGTATCGGTTGTACTCCTCCATCGATCTACTTCTCCACAGCACCTTCACTCGCCGGCGGTGGTTTTTGAATGGAAGAGGAGAGGAGCAGCGCTGGTTTTGGATTAGAACGGGAGAGGAGCGACGCTGGTTTTGGACTGGAACAGGAGAGGAGGGGCGGTGGTTTTGAAATGGAAGAGGAGAGGAGCGGCGCTGCATTTAGATTGGAACAGGAGAGGAGCGGCGGTGGTTTAAGAGGAGAAGAGCGGAAGAGCGGCGCTGGTCTTGGAAGTATTTTTTTGTTGTTTCGCGTATTTTGGGTCAAAGTTTGACCACGTACTGTATTTGACAAGCAAAATGTGAATGCATGTCACCAAAAATTGTATCGTTTGGTTCGTATCTGAATGTACTTTCAAATTATACTCCCTCCATTTTTGTATACAAGGCCACAAACTCATATTACAGGTACCAAGGTAAAAATCAATGCTATGTTTAAGTCAATGTTGCAAGCTAGCTTGTCACCTTGATTGTCGTGTTAATTAATGTGGTTTTTCTCTCCCAAGCACAACAAGCCAACCCTCTTACTCCTCATTGGTTGATTAATGTTGGGAATGCAAGCTAACCTTCTCACTCCCGCATGCACACAAGGGATATTAATGTCCTCGGGTGCTAGTACGAGGCAAACGCCATCAATTTTGCCTCGATTAATGTTAGTGGCCTTGTATAGTTGCAAATTGTAATTTTGATAGTGGCCTTGTATACAACGTATAACATATATTTTATGTGCGAAAATCATGGTCAATTATGACCCAGAATAAAAGGGAGACTAGTTAATGTGGGGTCGCTTTCTTAATTGAAGGGTAAATTGATTTTGATTTTGATCCAGTCAGAGCGCGCCGGCCCTCTCGTCCAATCCTAAATCGCTGCCGCACGCTCCTCTCCCTCTTCTCCATTGCAAAACCACCTCCTCTCCTCTCCATCATCTCCATTCCAAAACCACCGTCTCGCCTCTCCCTCTTCTCTATTGCAAGACCACCGTCTCTCCTCCGTTTTCTAGACGCTTTGCTCCATGGCGCGGGCGCAATCCATGGATACAAAATTAGTATACTGTATACTATTTAAAAGTCGAGGGCGGGGCTTTTCCTGCGCGGTAGGCGGCGGGGCAGTTCCGCCTAGTCGGTTCGACAGAGACGCGAGAAGACGAGGGAGTAGGCTGCTGCAAACGTAGGGCTGTGTGATTTGACAGCGAGTTACTGCTGGACAGGTGGGGCCCCGTGATTTGACTTGCCATTATCATTTTAACTGCGGCGCTACGACCGGCGTGAGTCTCCCAGATTCCTGACCACCTCCATACAGGTGCCTCTCCCAATGCTCCACCATGTAGTAGAGGCTGGCTCTTGCATGAGAGCCCACTTCTCCACTTTTTCCTTGCCTCTCTTTCCTCCACATATGCAAAAATGCCATGTAAAGCGCACTATTGTACTTACTTTTACTTGCTCCTACAGGTGCTTAAGCTTGCCACATAGGCATAAAGTCTGATGTGGCAAGTTAATCAAGAAGAGAGAGACTAGTTTGGTGACCCAAGGAAGAAACGGTG
Source organism: Triticum aestivum (assembly GCF_018294505.1). Taxonomy (NCBI): domain Eukaryota; kingdom Viridiplantae; phylum Streptophyta; class Magnoliopsida; order Poales; family Poaceae; genus Triticum; species Triticum aestivum. The sequence continues at coordinate 400,038,658 of NC_057803.1, forward strand.
CTAAGCGCGTGTACCTAGGTGAAAAGACAATTTTGAGTCTATAGCTAATTAAATGAAGCAAACTTAGCAACACCATTTCATTGGAAGAGGTCACTCCTTGGCAAATGCAATAAATACACGCGCTTAGCACCGTTTCTTCCTTGAGTACGAAGAAAGAGATAGAGAGGAGTAAAAAAATACACTTATAGCCAACCTTGTTGTAGTATGAGTGACTAAGTGATGACTATGTATGACATGCCAACATCAGATAGCCTAACGCACCGTGTTAAATCTCCAAGGGCGCGACCGCGCGAGCGACGCGACGGTCGTGGTAGGCGCGACCATGATACGGGCTGCTGGCAGCCCTTGGATCTGAGATCAAACGGTCGCATGCTAAGTTGCTGAAAATTTGCAGAATAACCCTCCAGGATAGGATATTCACCCATAGGTCTAGAATCACGCCATGCAACCGTTCGATCTCAGATCCAAGGGCTCTCGGAAGCCCGTATCATGGGAGAATGGAAAGCCACTACCCTGCCGTTCGCACGCTGGCAGTTCGCTCCTACTCGTCCCCGCACGTCCTTCAATACTACGGCGGTTCGCTCCTAGTCGTCCCGTCCATTCACATTACGGCAGTTCCACTAATCCTAACCCTCCTCCCAAATCCATGGCGTCCCAAATCTCCACGATCGGCGGTGAGTACAAGGTTAGAACCATCACCGGCGATGAGTTCGACGTCATCTACACCCGTTCTTCCGCGACGGTGAAAGGATGCCTTTCTCGCTTCAGACGCATGTTCGAAAACTCAGATGATGAGTGGGTCGCTGGGCTAGATGTTGAGTACACCACAGTCCTGGGACGAGAGAAGGATCTAAAGGACGAAGAGAGGAAGAAGCCCGCCGTGATCCAGGTTTGCGTACATAACGTTTGCTTGGTCTACCACATATGCCATGCCGACGTTGAGTGCCAGGATTTTAAGAACTTCCTCGAGAGCAAACCTAGTCAAATTCGTTACTGTAGACTTTGGTAACGACAAAGAAGTCCTGCGTCGGATAGGCCTCGTTGTAGGCAACACCTTCGACCTCCAGAAGAATCGGCTGGTGTCCTCTCGTCAGCCTTCAATGCTGACCCTGGCAGGAGCCATGGTTCATCCTTCGTACGGTAAACTGGAGAAACCTCATTACACGTTTCATCGTCATGCATGGCAGCGGAATGTACTAGATATAGACCACATCCACTACGCTGCAATGGATGGCTACCTTTGCTTCAATATCTACAAGGGTTGGATGAAGAGCAACAGCCAAGTGTGCGGTTCAAGCAAAGAAGTATCGGCCAAGAGGAAGAGGGACAAGGACGAAGTCGAGGACGTGGACGAGGACTCCGAGTAAGGTGGCAGTGTCGTTGCTCATGGTGGTTCTAATGCAGTGTCTACCGGAATAGTTGCAAAGTTTAATTTCAGGTGTGCTTAATTTAATTTGAGGGGTGTGTTGTGCTGAGCCCCCAGCAGAACTATGTTATGTTTCTTCTCGTTACTTTAACTCTTCAGTACGTACATACTAGTATTTCTTACATTTCATCTTTTAGTTGGTATAGTACTACCACTCGTTTCTTCACATTATATACGTACAATATATATGGCCAACATCATATAGCCAGCAGTTTAGTTGTCAAAGAATTTCAGGGTGCTTAGTTTTGTCAAAGAATTCCAGGATGCTTAGAGGGTGCTTGGATCCAAGGGACTTATTTTAGTCTGACTAAAAATAGTCTCTTTAAGAGGCTAAAGTTCCAAGCACCCCTGACTAAAGAGGGGCTAAAACTAGTCTTGAGACTAAAATTTTTTAGTCAGGGGTACCCCTACTAAAATGTGGATTAGTCCTCTCTCTACTCATTTAACTCCTCTCCTTTAACACAGGCGAGTTCTGGATTGGAGGGTTTGGAGGATAATAAATGCTCATTAACTTGATTTTAGCCTTTTTAGTATTTGGATCCAAGCATGGGTGAGGCTAGCATGTTTTAGTCCCACTACTTTTAGTCATGGGACTAAAACGTATCCAAGCACCCTCTTAGTTTTATTTGAGGGGTGGGTTGTGCTGGACACCATTATTGTGACTAGCCTTTTTAATAGTACTATATGCATAATTTGGCGACGAGCGCTCTCTATATGTACCACCTTTTTTTAATTTCAAGTTTTGCTCCATGGCGCAATCCATCGATACTACTGCTGTACAAAAGTATACATTTTTTAAAAGGCTAGAGGGCGGGGCAGTCTAGCTTGGTCGGTTTCACGAGAGGCGAGGGCCTTTGTGATTTGACGGCTCATTACTGCTGGAAGGCGGGGCCTTGTGATTTGACTGCTCGTATAAATGCGCCGACGACCTGATCGAGGAGGAGCAAAGAACCGTGCGGTATACTCAAGTTTTCCACTGGAGTAGTACTGCGACGGAGGAGCACGAAACACGGCAGCCCAGTGCCATATGGCGATAAAAATGATCTAATTTGCTAGTCATCTCATTGTTAGCATTGTTCTATTCATTCCCTCAAAAAAACATTGTTCTATTCATGCCTCGCAGAGAACGTGACACGTGCGGCGAAACACCCGAAGCAAAAGATGAAACACAGGAGCAAAAGAAGAAGGAAGATTATCACCCCAAATGATCTAATTCGCCGCGGAGTCGTAACTGCTTCTTCATCGCCTCCACGACCTCCATCTCCTTGCGCGTCTCCTCCGCCATCTTCATCATTGTGTCCATGACGCGGCATTTCTCGACGCGAGCCTTCATCATCTGTTCCACGGCCATATTACGTACCTTGACAGCAGCCGGGTGCTCGATGCGGAGCTTCGCCAACTCTTCCTTCTGTTCCATGGCGAGGGCCTGCAGCATCTTCATCGAGGAACTACTATTCTCATGCAGCTTCTTCCAGCCGGCGTTCTTCTCCTTCAACAGGTCGATCTCGTGGCAGAGCTTCGCATTGTCCTCCCGAAGTCGCAGGATTTCGCCGGTCGCCTTCTTCTCCGAGGCAATGCTCTTCTTCAGCAGCATCACCAAGCCGGCGGTCAACTCCCCCTGCTGATTGAGCTCAGCGGGCATGTCGTCGAGGCTCTCCTTCAGCAACTCCATCAAGCCTTGGATGAACTCCTTCTGCTTATTGAGCTGATCGGGCATGCCGTCGAGGGATAACGACTCCAGCTCCGCCGGCTCGGCATGTTCGCCTCCGCGGCTAGGGCGCTCCTGGGAGCCATCGCCTGCCCGTGAGAGATCTTTCGAGGTCTCTGCGTGGCGGCGAGCCCTCTCTTTTTTTCCGCAGCCTTGGTTGCCGCTCCCTTGTTACGAGTAGTTCTCGACCTAGAGCTCTGCTCACCGGCCATGGCAACGACGGACGAAGAAGAAGCACTTATGAGGAGGAAAGGTAGAGTGATTTTCGGTTAGGTAGTTCCCCTTTTTATAACCTAAGTACTAGCACTAGTACTAATACCTGCATAGTGGGAACACGTTCAGGTTTGGTACGTACTACTAGTAGGTGTGAGCAGGCTTTCGAATGTGATGGGAACAAGGTAAAGATTAATTGATGGTTTTGGTTTCGAGGCCCGAAACGGCTCCCGATGAGTTTAGCGGAACATAAATTTCAAGTACTACACTGCTCAAATGCGTAAATATTATGTTACTGTCAAAAATTGGCACAAAATACGAAGGAGACCAATGGAAGTACTACTAGCAACCCACGATTTAACTACTCGCATGCGCGCAGTGGAGTAATAATGTCTTTCTTCCGCCCTCACGTCCACTCAATTTGCATGCGCTGTATTAATTGACCATCAATGAAGTGAACGACTTTACACGCGTCAAATTATCACATGGGGTGGATCTTGGTACAAAATTGCGTCCGCCCGTGTACCCGCGTGTGCGTGCGAGGAATGAGTGCGTGCATGGCGTGCGTGCACATCTTCGCTTCGTGCATGTACCGCCAGTATGGCTCAGGGAGGACGAGTACATTCTTCTGGAACCAGCAGCACGTCACTGTGATCAATCCACGCAAGGAGGTCGCGACAACGCCTACACATGTGCCACGTGGCTTCATGAACTGTAAGAGAGACACTGTGTAGCGTGCCATTGGTATTCTAATTTACGTGTTTTGCACATACTCGAAGTACTAGTAAGGTACACGTGCATTGCACGCATCAGATTTTGCAACCAAATTATGAATAAATACCACACTATAGCATGTAAGCTCTGAGTCATATATGCCTGATGTAGCCCTTCGTTTAATTCTTATAGTTCATCTCATTCAAAATCAATTAGTTTTTATAAAAAAGCTAAGAACGCGGGAATAGGAAAAACATGGGATTATAGTGGAATGTCGTCTTGAATCCTACAGGATTGTACGAGTGTTTGATTGTGCATAGAAAGAACGCAGAATTCTTTCAAAGAGGTTTGAGTGGATGGGATGTTTCCTATGAAATCTAGTGCAAATGAATCATATGGAAAAATTCCTATGGTTTACAATCCTACGAATCAAACAACCAAGATAGGAAAAATTCCTAATGATTAGAATCCTCCAAAATTCCTTTGAGAATCCTTTGAATCAAAGAAGCCCTTAATCTATTTTATGATTCATGGAATTGTGCGTTGTAAAGCATAAAGTAAAAAACAAATAATGGCAATTCAACTAGAAAAAAGTTTGGGCAGTCATGATACGGAAGATTCTAGAACAAAAGAGAACCACTGTTGTTTTGAGGTTTGTGCATTATGCTTAAGTTTAACCATGGAGTCTGCTAGATTGTACATGTGGCAAAATCCTGTGGGGGCTAGAAGATGGTGCGAGGGGCCGAGTGGAGGGAGACTATGAAGGAATGCACAAGTGCGAGATGGAGCCATGAAAAATAAATGAGCTAGGGGGACAAGCATTGCTAATCCTTTACGAGGAGGGTCAATTCATGAACTTAAACCATTTTAGCAGCAATTGTCTAATGATCACATTCATATTAGCCTTGATATATAGTGATGTTAGGGGGGAGGGGGCAGGGCTCTTACTGCCCCCTGTCTTCTCCATTGTGCACGCGTCTAAGAGATGAAGCGGAAGGCATGGATGATGAGAGGGGGACGTTGGATACATAATTAATGTGGGTGTATTAGCTATATATGTTAATCCTATATAGAGAGGTATAGATTGATCTATGTGGACGTGGGAAAGACAGTGATACCTCACTGGATATATCGATTGATCGGTTTGTGTGGAAAGCTATGAAAGACCTAGCTATATACACACATACATAGAGGAACATCGATCGTTGTGCATGCACGCGTGAGAGATAAAGAATGCCCGATATGATGGAGAGGGGGATGTGTGTTGGTGTGTGCCTTCATGGGAGACCGACCTGAAGAAAAAGATTGCATGCGTGCGATGGATAATGCCGACTGGTAGTGTGTGTGCATGCATGCACGAGAGAAAGTTAGTGGTACAATTATAAAGAGAAGACTACTGTGTGGGTGTAAAAGAATAGCTGAATAGGTGAGGTCACAATCAATGTAAAGTTGAATTCAAATATTTGAATAAGAGATCCTGATGTTTGAAACCCATGCATGCATGAATATAACGGAGATCTGCGCGGTGTGGTTTGGAAACGAGCATGTTGTAATGTATACACATTGAACAAGGTCAGACTGATTTGAATTTGAGATACCGATGGCAGACATCATTTGGCCACGTCGCATCCGTGCATGGACACACTATTCTAATTGGAGATGATGGGCGGCTTTTGCATCACATATCTATATCTATACCCCTATATATATTATATTTATATTTTTTATATTGTGTGCGGGTAACTTTAACTTTGAAAGATGGTCGTTGGATGAGGCGAATCCGATGGTCCAAAGATGGCAAATTTGAGCACTACTGGCCGTTGGATATCATCTAGATTCCACCAGATTTCGCCACATGTATAATCTAGAAGACTCCATGGTTGAACTTAAGCATAATGCACAAACATCAAAACACAAGCACTTCTTATTTGTTCTAGAATCTTCCGTATCAGAATTGCCCAAATGTTTTTCTACATGATTTGCCATTATTTGTTTTTACTTTATGTCTTACGACGCACAATTCCATGAATCTTAAAATAGATTAGCTTTCTTATAAAAACTAGATGATTTTGAATGAAATGAACTATAAGAATTAAACGAACATCTACATCATGCATATATGACTCAAAGCTTGCATGCTATAATGTGGTATTTATTCATAATTTGGTTGCCAAATCTCATGCGTGCAATGCACGTGTACCTTACTCTAGTCTAAATGGTGTTTGTGTGTGTGTTGTGCGTGTTGAGGTGCAAATTGTCTTTTTTGGGTACACGTTAAGCTTGTTCTTCCGAAATTTCAAGCCGCGCCTTGTTATGCCGAAAATTCAAGCTAGCGTCTCTATCTATCGTGCTGCGAAACTCCTGCCTCTTCAACCCGCGCCTTGTTAGCCCAAAATATTTAAGATATATCTTTGTCTCATTGTGCTCCGACAACTCCCTCCATCTCAACCCGCGCCTTGCTATTCCGAAATTACAACGCGCGTGAAAACTCCCACCTCCTGTGAAATCCCGACACGCGAAATGCCCGTGGTACCCCTGAACTGAAAGAACCGCCTCAAATCGGCGGGGGTACTTTCGTAACTTACCCCACATTTCGGACAAGCACGTCTCTAAGCCATGGTTCCCCACTGCCATCCCATCCGCCCACCCATTCGTACACCGAGGCCGTGAAAACCCGCAACGAAACCCCACACCCTGCTCCGTCCGCCACCCAGCCGGAGCCTCTTCCCCGACGACGTCGTCCACAACAACACCTCGACGTCCCTCATCCACCGTACCGGATGAGGATCCGTCGTCGATCTCATCGTCCCGTCGGTTCAGCCACCGGGTCCTCCACCTCCAAGGAGCTGCCTCAATGTTCCCCTCGTCTTTCGTGCCACCTCCATTCCCACACCGCCGTCTTCACCTGACCACCGGAAGAGCATCATCATCACCATTTCCTCGGATGAAACTGCGGCCTAATCGGCGCCACCAAAGAGGTTGTACACTAATCGCCGCATTTTCTTCTTGATTCGATCTCACGGTGTTGCCGGCGCTCGGTCCCGAGCCGACACGGCACGGCTCCATCAACGGTTGCCGACCACTTCCTCCACGGCGTCGCTCCCTTGGCGGAGACGTCCACATCAGTAGGACTTGCTGCTGCTTTAGCTCTCGCTCGCGCTGCTGCTCTGCTCTTGCTCTTGGTCCCCTGCCTGGTCTACTCTTGCTATTGCTCTAGCTCGCGCTGCTACTCTTGCTCTTGCTGGCAATGCTGCTCCAATTTAGCTACACTTCACTCCGATGCCGCTGGGGTGAAGGAAGAACCAGCCGCAGTGGGGAGGGGGGCTCGCCGGAGAGGTACCCCACTATCTATCTTAGGGTTCAGGATGGGGGAGGTGGTCGCCGGCGGTGGCGGGGTGTTGGCGGGGCGGTGGCGGGGCGGTGGCGTGGGGATCGCCGGAGAAAAAGCTCGGCACGGGGGGGGGGGCTAGAGGGATGGCCGGGGCAGCGGCGGACCGGCGGTGGGGAGTGTTTTCGGTGCGAGCGGGGCGGCGCACTGCCGGCCGCGGGCGGCGGGGGGCTGCTATTTGGCCTGCTCAGGGGTGTGGAGGTTGAAGATGAACCGCAAGCCCTTGATTTCATATCCAACGGCTGCAAAATCGACTGACTAGAGATGAAAAAGTCAGTTGACCGACGTGTAGCCTCACCTTGCTAGTGCGTTCAGTTTCGATAGCAAAATTCAGTTTTGATAGTTAAGTTCAATTTCGACAGTTAAGTTCAGTTTCGACAGTTAAATTCACTTTCGACAGTTAAGTTCAGAGATGAGCGGCTGATGTATTTTACATATAGCACTTTGTTGTTATGTATTTTACGTCATGTATTGGAGATGCTATTAGAATTCCACTCAGGTTAACGTTGTTCGTTGTCTCTCTTATCCTGCTTCAGCCTCGGCGTCGTACAACTCACCGGAGCTGCTCCAACGACGAAACCCTCCATCACAGTGGAGCAGTACCTCGCGCTCCATCTCCATACGCCTAAGATCTTCTTCCCCTCCTCCGACAGCCAAGTCATCCGGAGCATCCTCACCGGCCAACCCAATCATGCTGAGATCGACATGGCTTCGCCAAAGAGGTTGTACACTTGTTGCATCTCTTTTTTACTCTACATGTTATATATATTGTCCACTGAGCACTCGTAGTAACGGGAAATACAATTATGTTATCCTACTATATGAAAAGCAGTGAGGTACCAGGCAACTTAGCTATCCGTGATGGACTCTCTTGAACGCCATCATTATTTATCTCTGCGCGTTTGAGCTGTGCATTTGTCGATGGGCCTGGGAGTTGAGCTAGTATGGCAGTGGCCTGGGTCCAAAGTAATAGAAGTAGCACAAAAACATTTTTTTAGTGTAGGATTTTCCTTGCTCAAGCCTGCCTACTAGAATCGCCAGTGCTTGAAAGGAAAAGTGAATGAAAAACATCGGAATTGGAAAGTTTCCTATGGTGCTACTTTTCATGAATTTGGTGCAAAGGAATGGAGCAAAGGAAAACTGTAGGATTTGTTCCTTTAGTGTCTCCTTGAAAGAAAAACCGTAGGAATTCTAATTTCCACTTCTCCTCCTTTTCATATTCCTATTCATCAAGCACAAGACTAAGAGATAGTAGCATAATAGCATTATAACCGTACATTTTCTTGTGGTTTGACTTAATCTCACCATGCTTTTTTGCATCCTGTGATCTTCCAATTGTTGTGAATCAAACACCCAGATTGGCAGAAATCCTGTGTTTTTAAATTCTCTGTTTTGCACGTGCATTCCTATCCTATTCCTGTCTATTTCCTATCCCTGCATTGTTAGAATCCTCAAATTCAAACAAGCCCTTACTCAATTACTTCTGTTACAGATATGTGTCAAAGAAAACCTTGTGTGGTTTGTCCTGCTCCTGCGGCGCTGTGTTCCACCCCAGCTCAGCTGCTCCAACGACGGAAGGGTTCACCACAGCAGGGATCCGCTCTCCAGACTGTCTTTCGCCGCCTCAGATCTTCTTCCCCGCCGCCGGCAGCCACGACAACTGCATTACCATCATCAACTGAGCAGATGACCTTGAGGACTACACGGGTCCGCAAGAGAGGTCGCACTCTTCCGTGTCTGCTTACGTTATGCGTCGCTTAATATGATGACATGCTACATTATCGTCGTGTTCACCTATTAGACTCCGAGTCAGGTCCAAACTAATGCTGAAACTTGAGTTTTTAAATGGTTGTGGGGTACATATTGGGGCAGCAATCAGTACTATCTGTCTACTATCTGGTTAATCTCCGGTGTCTACTATGAGTTTCATGTTGGGTGCAAACAAACATTAAAGGAGCCATTATCTGTATTTTTTAACTAAAGCTATTATCTGCCTGCTATCATTGGTTTTGGGTCTATCCACAGTTTGCTACCATCACTCTGGATTTGTGCATGCACTCCTTACATAATCTCACTATGTTTTATTCCTATGCATGCCAGTTATTGTACACAATGGAACTGATCATGTAGAGCAAAAGAGACGAGCCTTGCGTGGCAATAAAATTTCATGCAGACGTCGTTCCATGGTGGGCGCAAAGGCAGCCCCCCTCCACCCATTTCGGATCGTAATCAAGAGGAAGATAACTGTTATGAGGGGGATTCAGAAGGAGAAGACCACTCCTATTTACCCCATGAGGTCTTCGCTCTAACTTGGCATGCTGATGTTGGTAATATCATGCATATGGTGCCTTGCATTGCTTACTGTATACATTAAAGATGTCATCTGCTTAGTTTAGACATGCTTTGTGTCAATGCCATCTGTTTAGTTTCTTTATCGTATATGTGAATCATGCAATGCCATCTTGTCTAGCCAGGCATCATATATGTGAATTTTGCAATGCCACCCTGGTTAGCCAGTCATCTTATATGTGAATTATATCATGCCATCATTTTTTATTACGTGTTAAATTTGTCAACAATTTTAGTACATTCAATTACTCTTCCTGTGCATCAGCCATTTGGCACGGTCATGGAAAAATCTGGAGTGGAAACAAGGTCTTCAGAGCAGACAATGCTATCTGACGAAGCGCATGTCTTGCTGGTTACCGATAGCTCCTCAGAGGAGGATTCAGAGACAGATGACCAGTCATATCCCCCCCCCCGAGGTGCATGCCCTAACTTGGCAGGGTTATGTTGCTCATATCGTGCGTATGGTATCTTGCATTGCTATGTCATTTGCTTAGTTTAGACATGCTTTGTGTGAATGCCACCTGTTTAGTGTCTAATTACCATATATGTGAATTATGCAATGCCATCTTGTTGCAAGACATTATATATGTGAATTATGCAATGTTATCTTGTTGCAAGGCATTATGTATGTGAATTATGCAATGCCATGCTGTTTAGGCAAGCGTCATATATGTGAATTATATCATGCCGTCCTTTTTTTGTATTTCTCATTGCTTTTGTCGACAATGTTTGTATATTCAACTGCTCTTCCTGTGCATCAGCCATTTGAATTGGTGATGGAGAAATCTGGAGTGAAAACAAGGTCTTCAGAGCAGACAATGCTACCTGCTGAAGCAGATATCTTGCTGGTTACAGATAGCTCTTCAGAGGAGGATTCAGAGGCAGATGACCAGTCCTATTATCCCCCTGAGGTGTATGCTCAAACTTGGCAGGGTTATATTACTCATATAATGCATATGTTGTATTGCAATGCTTAGTTTTTACATCATATACACAATATTGAATGCCATCTCCTTAGTTGACACATCATATATGCGATTGCCCTCTGCTCACTTCCTTAGTATATAAATCATATATTTGAATTATGTCATGCCATGATGTTTACATAGACACATGTATCTGAATTATGGCATGCCAACCCATTTTCTAAAGACATAATATAGTTATATCATCTCATCCTGTTTACATAGTCATCATATTTAAATTATGTCATTCTATCCGTGAATTATATCATGCCATCATGTTTCCATCGACGGCATGTTTGTGATTTATGGCATGCCAACCACTTTAATAGACACATCATATAGTTATATCATGTCATCCTGTTTACATAGTCATCATATTTTGAAGTATGTCATTCTATCCTATTTAGTTAGCCATCATACATGTGAAATTGTGTCATGCTATCCTGTTTAATTAGCCATCATATATGTGAAATTATGTCCTGCTATTCTGTTTGCTTAGACAACATAAATGTGAATTATTTCATGCCCTGTTTTCTTCCCTACTATCCATTGCACCTGTCTATCTTACAATGTCTGTACATTCAATTACTTTTCTTGTTTATCAGCCATTTCAATTGGAGGGAGTGATGGCAGTATCTGTGGGAGTAAAAACACGGTCTTCAGAAAAGATCGTGCTACCTGTCGATGCAGATAGAACCACGGTTGTACTTGCCCAAGAACCAGCCCCACCACACATAACCCACACTCATGCAGATTGTACCCCTACCCAGTTGGACAGAGAACCAGCTACACCCCTTCTAACCCCAACCCCAGTAGATAGACACCCAGTTCCCGTTGACACAGCACCGTCTCCACCACAGAGCACCCAAACACGAGCAATTAGTAAGGCAACTGCAGTACCCAAATCACGAGGACCACCACTCCGAACCCAAAGTCAATGCTTAAAGCAGAAGAAAAATTGTTCTTAGGTCAGGTTCCGTAGCTATGGTTCATACTACTTTGCTCTTGCATCACTGTATTTACTGATACCAACTAATTTCAAATTTGAAGGATGCAATTGAAACTCCAATGGCGCAACAGGTATGTTTTAAACCTGTTTCTTCAACGTGTTTGGCTGTTTGCTGTTGTAACTTGCTCTATGTTGTTTTCAGTTTCAATTGAACAAACAGTTGTGTTCTCATGCCATGCACATTACAAGTGTTGTTATTGCTGTGTAGTTTCCCACACTTATATTCTGTCTATGCTGCTTTGTCTTAAATAGATATGATTCGAACTGTATCTATCTTGATTTGGCAACATAAACTAGAATGATATAGACCATACAGTGACCATACTACATAGATATATGTTTGTTTCATGTTGTTATCCTGTCCACCTTACTACTGAACTGGTTTACCAAAATGAGTTTCATATACTACATTGTAAACCTGAGATGTGTTTGTTTGTTTATCTTTTAGAATGCGGATAAAATATTGGAGAAGAGTACCCTGTTATGCAATGGTAAAGGAAGTAATGCAGATAAGGTTCAAGATAGTGACACATCCCTGTTGGTCTCCAAGAAAGCTGATAAAAACTATATTGAAGATACCGAGACAACCCCAAAGTCCTATCTTGATGTAGTGTTCGAGTTACTGGCTACCACTGCTGGCACCAGCTCTTCGAACTCATTGCCTGAATCAGTTCGGCTTCTTGAGTCTCAACTTCAAGTTGAAAGACATCGATCAGATGTTATGCAACAGGAAGCCGAAGGACTGAGGAAGTCCCTGCAGAATTCAGATGCATACTTTCTGGTGCAATAGCAAGTGCTGGAGGACTTAAGCGCCAAACAAGAGAAAGTTAATAAGCTTGCTAAGCATCTTGCCAGCATTATGGGTACCCAGGATATTGTTTCTTGAGCTCTTCTGAAGTGGTTTCAGTTCTGGACTTGTTTTGCTCCGGCGTTTATATGTTGTTGTGTTCCCTATATTTGCACCGGTGGAGAACTTTGATGCCCAGTGGATGTAATATGTGTAATAGATGTGATAGCCTAGTGTAAGTTGCTTGCTTATTTATTTCCTCGTTGTCTTGTTTATTTGTTTGCTTGTAGTCAGTGGAGTTCTTTTTCTGCGGTTTGCTAGTGGCTGCAATAAACCATTTTTTAAAACTAGGCCACAATAACCATGGGCTAATATTTACTGTAGTGACACTGGGCCTCCTATGGGTCGTAGAAACAGTGGGCCTTCTACGGGCCGTATAAACAGTGGGCCTTCTACGGGCCATAGAAACAATGGGCCTTCTACGGGCCGTAGAAACAATGGGCCTTCTACGGGCCTTATCATCAATGGGCCTTCTACGGGCCGTATCATCAATGGGGCTTATACGGGTCGTATGATCGATTGGCCAAACATGGGCCAAACAGACCGCATTCTGGCCGTAAACGGGCTAGAGTTGGAATCGTCCGTTCATGGGCCGACCATAACGGGCCATTGTTAATAGGCCGTACTTGATGACACTATGAAAATGGCCCAACGTATTAACAGACCACAAACGGGCCGACTATAACCACGGGCTGAATTTGGCCCACAAGCAGAAAATGACAATAACGTGCCATAAGTAAACGAATGCTGGAAATGAGCCCAAGAATAAATGGGCTCTAAGAAGGCCGAAAGATAACATGGGCTGGAGACGGCCCAACAGAATAATGGGCTGTTAATGGGTATAAAGTGATATACTGTTCATTACGGGCCAGTTTCACCACGGGTCGTTAATGGGTGTAAAGTGATACACTGTTCATTATGGGCCAGTTTCACCACGGGCTGTTAATAGGCCAAGAGTTAGATAGGGCCTCATATGGGCCGAAAGACGTCATGGGCCATACATGGGCCAGAAGTGAAAACGGGCTGGAATCATATTGGATGGCCCAGATGACGCTACTGGGCCTAATTCAGATAGGGCGTAACGGGCCTTGGGTTAGCAGGCTGTAAATGGGCTATATGCGAACATGCCGTTAACACGCTTTCCATGGGCCGGCCTGCCACCTTTTAACCAAGTCAAACGGGCAGGCCTTTTCACAGGAATGGGCCTCTGTTGGGCCGTGCTACGTGTCAACGTATCATAGGTGCCTTCTGTCCAATGAGTGGATGACATCTGTCCCAACAATGAGCCGACACGTGTTTCCTCCAGCCAATGATGATTTTTACACGTGGAAAATCCCCATTGGTCGGGGCTGTTAACGGGTTATCGGATCCAAAACCCGACCCGATAGCTTAACGGCGTTCCGTTATGGTGGATGCCACGTGTCAGTCACCCTTGACGAAAGCACTTCTGTGACGCGCGATTTATCGTCATGGCAGTGGATGCTTCCATGATGATAATTTTGGTAATGTCATGGAACACTTCTACGACAGCACAGGTATGACTATCTTGATTCTGTCATAAATTTGTCATGGATGTACATGCATGACAAAAAACACGACCTACTGTGACAAACACGTATCATCACGGAAGTGTATTTTTTTGTAGTACAAGGTCACGGAACTCGCAAGTTGATCACCAAAACATACATCAAGTGGATCACGTGATATCCCATTGTCACCACAAATAAGCACATGCAAGACATACATCAAGTGTTCTCAAATCCTTAAAGACTCAATCCGATAACATAACTTCAAAGGGAAAACTCAATTCATCACAAGAGAGTAGAGGGGGAGAAACATCATAAGATCCAAATATAATAGCAAAGCTCGCGATACATCAAGATCGTACATGAGAGAGAGAGAGAGAGAGAGATCAAACACATAGCTACTGGTATATACCCTTAGCCCCGAGGGTGAACTACTCCCTCCTTGTCATGGAGAGCAACGGGATGATGAAGATGGCCACCGGAGAGGGATTCCCCCCTCCGGTGGGGTGCCAGAACGGGTCTAGATTGGTTTTTGGTGGCTACAGAGGCTTCTGGCGGTGGAACTCCCGATCTGTTCTGCTCATCAATGTTTTTAGGGTATATGGACATATATAGGCGAAACAAGTAGGTCAGGGGTGCCACGAGGGGCCCACGAGAGTGGGGGCATGCCCAGGGGGGTAGGGCGCACCTCCCTGCCTCATGGCTTCCTCGAAGCTTCCCTGACGTCTACTCCAAGTCTCCTGGACTGCTTCCGTTCCAAAAATAACTCTCTCGAAGGTTTCATTCCATTTGGACTCTGTTTGATATTCTTTTTCTTCAAAACACTGAAATAGGCAAGAAAACAACAATTTGGGCTCGGCCTCGGGTTAATAGGTTAGTCCCAAAAATAATATAAAAGTGCTTAGTAAAGCCCATAAACATCCAAAACAGATAATATAATAGCATGGAACAATCAAAAATTATAGATACGTTGGAGACGTATCAAGCATCGCCAAGCTTAATTCCTGCTCGTCCTCGAGTAGGTAAATGATAAAAACAGAATTTTTGATGTGGAATGCTACCTAACTTATTTATCAATGTAATCTTCTTTGTTGTGGCAAGAATATTCAGATCCATAAGATTCAAGATAAAAGTTTAATATTGACATAAAAATAATAATACTTCAAGCATACTAACTAAGCAATTATGTCTTCTCAAAATAACATGGCCAAAGAAAGCTATCCCTACAAAATCATATAGTCTGGCTATGCTCTATCTTCATCACACAAAATATTTAAATCATGCACAACCCCGATGACAAGCCAAGCAATTGTTTCATACTTTTGATGTTCTCAAACTTTTTCAATCTTCACGCCATACATGAGCGTGAGCCATGGACATAGCACTATAGGTGGAATAGAATGGTGGTTGTGGAGAAGACAAAAAGGAGAAGATAGTCTCACATCAACTAGGCGTATCAACAGGCTATGGAGATGCCCATCAATAGATATCAATGTGAGTGAGTAGGGATTGCCATCCAACGGATGCACTAGAGCTATAAGTGTATGAAAGCTCAAAAAGAAACTAAGTGGGTGTGCATCCAACTCGCTTGCTCACGAAGACCTAGGGCATTTTGAGGAAGCCCATCATTGGAATATATGAGCTTTGGATTTACTAGAATTTAAAAACTAGGAATCTCAATGTTAGCGACCGAGTGACCGTGGCAGGGTGTTTGACATTCATTTCCCATTTCTTGCATGGGACCTAAGCATGCAACCAAGGGCACAAATTTGATTTTTCAACCAATTTATATGCATTAGAGCATGTGAATGTAGTTCAAATTTCAATTATGCACATAAATGCGTTGAAAACTCAATTAATGCATAAAGATGTCCAAACGAAGGACACAATCGCTCAAAGTGAATGGTCCGGCAGCATCGCGCCTAAAGTTTCCCTCCACATTTCCAAAATTTTGGCCTACCGCCAAAATATCTACCCCCGCCCCTCCCCCCTTTCCCACCCCCTTTTCCCCCTGACCACAAGTCACATTTCCCCTGTTTCCTCCTTCCTTACTTCCTTCCTATGCTATAGCCGCTTCCTCGCTCTCGCCGTCTCGCATCCTACCGCCGGGGTCGCCATGGTCTTCTTCAAAGACCTCTCCAGCGGTTCCTCCTCCAGCGATGACTCCTTCACCACCCGGGTATGACTCTCTTCACTCTCTCAGGCTATGACTTGGAATGAAGGATGTTTATGCGACAGTCGATTTGAGTCATTTCTTCCTCTTGTAGCTCCCTAGGACCATCAGTGGCAATGAATGGAGCGGGGTGGAAGAAGATCTATCTGCTCGTTGTCACAATCAATCTCCATGCATGAAGCAAGTTGCGTTTGAGTCTGTGGAGAGTGGGAGGAAGTTTCTGGCATGTGCAAAGAAGGTTAGACCCTTTTTCGTTGTTACAAATCATTTGTTAGATGTGATTCAGACACTGTCACGGTGCCACCCCATTCATACACATCCTTAGACAGTGTCACAGTTTGTACCTAGTATCTTAAATTGTTGCCATCTCATCAGCGGTGCCATTAGAAAATTATTTGGCATCGCTTCAGCAGTTTGTGCAGCCAACTTTGGTCCATACATCCGAGCAGCCAAGCAGTAAAATACTAAATCTTTATGGCACGAAGGAACTGGGCATCGGAGCAACTACATGCTCCAGAGTTCGGGTCCCTAATTTTTTCTACTACATCGGCTCGCCACTGCAGGGCACCGATGCGAGATGTAGCAACAGTTGTCTTTACCCCAGCTTTGGCATACATAGTGGACGACCTTAGTGCTATTTGTTCTATGTTACTAAATTTGTGCATGTACACACCTGTTAGTATCAATTTGCTGTCATCCAAACACTTTCTCTATGTTATTGCAGTTATAATTACCTTCCTCATAAAATGTTCAATTTGTTATTTCTTGTACATGAGTAAGAACTTGTAGCATTGTTATAGTTAATTATAGCTTCTGATGTTCCAGTATTTGGTTGTTGTCTCAATAGCAATTAATTCATTTTCACATTGATCTTTTTGAGAAGATATGTCATAATTAACATGTTTCTTTAGTTTTTCAAAATAAGCATTGGTGAGTTTCTATGTTGCTATGAACCCATTTCCCCTACAATTGTTACTGATCTAGTTTTAAATATTATAGGATGAACGGAAGTGTTCTTACCTAGAGTGGGTTGATCAAAAGTGGCCACAATCTTTGAAGATGTGCCTAGCGAAGCTCTGGAGCATGTATGAGGAAGAGAATAGACATAGGCTTAGAGAAACTGTTGTCAATGCTGAAGAATATTTGAAGATGCGGGATAAAAAGAGGAAGGTGGAGAATGAGCTCAGATTTTTTAAATCAGACTTTTCTAAGATGGTGTTGGCGAAGGAGGAGGCACTTTCCCAGTTGGCCAGTGCAAAACAAGTTCTTACTGAACTGAAAGCAAAGGTGGATAAGATGATCCTGGATGATCTCGATTAGGGAAATGAATATATTGTTCTTATGAAGTTGAACTAGCTATATGTTGTACTGTGCTGTTTTCATGTAGCTATCGTACTGTGATGTTATAATATATTTATGTGCCTGATATGAAATTGGCAAACAGCTGTTCGATATGAAATGTGAATTTGCGTAATACTGGAATTATTAATTGTAAACTAATAAACTTGTTAAATGTGTCATGGACCTTTGCAAATGGTTCTAACCGTAAAAGCGCTTGTGATGGATAGCCCAATGCCACACAATTTTCTTCATCAAATCGTGTGTGATGTAGTTGATAAAAGCAAATAGTTAACCAAGGCAGACCGTGTGTGATAGTTACACCTTTCACACACGAGCCTACACATAAAACTGTGTGGGATGTACATACGAACAGAAACGTTTTCCCTGGATTGACTATTTGGGATGTACATAAGAATGGAAACATATTCCTTGGATTGATTGTGTGTGATATACATACCTACAGAAAGGTTTTTCTGGGATTCACCGTGTGGGATGTACATACCTATGGAAATGTTTTTCTAGGATTCATCATGTGGGATGTACATACCTATGGAAATGTTTTTCTGGGATTCATCGTGTGGGATGTACATACCTACGGAAATCTTTTTCTGGGATTCACCGTGTGGGATGTACATACCTACGGAAATGATTGGGTTTTGATGCCTCGCCCGATCGCACACAGCCCCAGCCCTTGTCCGAGGAGGGCCTATCCCTGACGATTTCAGGGTCGTGTGGGAAGGACCCCCTATCGCCCACACTCAATTGGCGACGGTTCCAAATGCCATCGAGGAAAGGGGTAAAAACGTTTGTATAGCACCAATGCGTACTAGTGGCAGTATAGCCAGGATCTCAAGGAGCATTTGGCAGCGGAGAAGCAAATCGAGGCCACACGCGCAGATGAGGTCATGATGGCTGCCATTCGTGCTGACCCCCAGATCTTGGAGGAGCACCTCGCCGACGAGGCCATCGTCGATGCCTCGGGCACCAACGCCGCGACGCGGTTGACTGCTTTAAATGATAGTTCGTGGTGTTTTCTCGACGCCACACTCGGTGCCTTCGACGAAGACTATGAGGTGTTTTTTCATCGTGCTCATGCTTACCTCATCTCGAGAGCCAGCAGGTTGGTGCCCGGAGCGGCTGAGGCAACTCACCAGTATGACAAGGGCAACCATGATGCAGAGGCCTCACCCTCTTCCATGTCCAAGGAGCCAATCGTCATTGATATCTTCGACAATGAGGAGTAGCTTGTCTTATTAGCTCACTATAAGGACCCATGTTCAGTTTGCTAGCTACTGCCTTTCCCTAACAAATTCTAGTGAATTGTGCTATCTACTTTTACCATGCAATCTGTTGCTCTAGTGTATATGTTCTATATGTCGTGCAATGTGGTTCTCACTTATTAACCATTTGGTTAATTAGTTTTCGTGTTCACTTAACTATTTGGTTCAATTTTGCAAATGTGATGTTCAATTCTTCAGGGTGCAATTTTGTATTTTCTTCCATGTGAGAAATAAATCGAATTTTTCTTTACAAAATACTTGAGAAACAAATACAATTGCTTTATTTCCAAGTTGTCAAGCATGCTTGGTTTGGTTAACTGTCTGATCTTCTAGTATGTTATACATTGTGCAATGTGGTGCTTAGTTAACATTTGGTTCATTTCTTGTGGTGTTTAGTTAACTGTTTGGTTCAATTCTGCAATGCGATGTTCAATTGTTTTGGCTGCATTCAGTTATTGTATACCATGTGGGAAATAAATCGAATTTGGATGTACTAAATACATGAGAAACAAATACAATTGCTTTATTTCCAAGTTGTTAAGCATGCTTGGTTTGGTTAACTGTCTGATCTTCTATTAGGAGTATGTTATATTGTGCAATGTGGTGCTCAGTTAATGTTTGGTTCATTTGTTGTGGTGTTTAGTTAACTGATTGGTTCAATTCTGCAATGCGATGTCCAATTGTCGTGGGTAGAATTTTGTATTGTCGTGCATGTGAGTAATCAATCGAATTTGGATGTACTAAATACATGAGAAACAAATACAATTGCTATATTTCCAAGTTGTTAAACATGCTTGGTTTGGTTAACTATCTGATCTTCTATTAGGAGTATGTTATATTGTGGAATGTGGTGCTCAGTTAACGTTTGGTTCATTTGTTGTGGTGTTTAGTTAATTGTTAGGTTCAATTCTACGATGCGATGTTCAATTGTTGTGGGTGCATTCTGTTATTGTATACCATGTGAGGAATAAATTGAATTTTGCTGTACTAAATACGTGCGAAACAAATACAATTGCTATATTTCCAAGTTATTAAGCATGCTTGGTTTGGTTAACTTTTGATCTTCTATTACGAGTATGCTATATTGTGCAATGTGGTGCTCAGTTAATGTTTGGTTTATTTGTTGTGGTGTTTGGTTTACTGCTTGGTTCAATTCTTCAATGCGATGTCCAATTCTCGTGGGTAGAATTTTGTATTGTTGTGCATGTGAGGAATAAATCAAATTTGGCTGCACTTAATACATGAGATACATATACAAGTTCTATATTTCCTAGTTCTTAATCATGCTTGGTTTGGATAAATGAGTTTTTCGTGTGGCTTGAATTAATCTGATGAATCCGCAATGTGCTTATTTTTCATCAACATATTTTACTGATAGCACGTGAACCCTTACTTAACCTGATGAATAACTAACTTATATGTGTTGCAGGGAAATGATGGGAAGCACCGAGGTTTACAATTGAGGTTATCACGTGCATGGTCCATTGTCTAATAGCACATTATTGTGCAATTGCAGGAACCATTCTAATATTTAGGTTTTTAACAATTTGGTCTTGCACATGTAGGTCCTGCTGCCAGAGGTTTTGACCCACTGTTCGACCCTTTTTGCATATGGGGAAATGAGTTGTCCATGAATATCAATCAAGTCAAGAAACTCAGAAAGATTGTTAGGATAAAGAAATCAGCGACGAAAACAACAAAATCTTTGTCTACACAATAAAGAAGACATCGGTTCACTACAAGATGGTACTAACTATTATACCTTGCCTTTTTTATTCCTTTGCCCCATTTCCAATATAGAGAAGATATTTATGCACATCCTTGTTTTCAGGCCTTTCCAAAGCACTTCACTAATGATTACCTCTGAAACCACCTCTATGGTTAGTAGGCAAGGAAGGTTTTCATACAACCCCCATGGTTCAATATTGAAGTGTTCCTGAAGAGTATGGACGATCAATCATCCACATGCACTGGCCTAAAGTTGCAAAGACCTTCAACATGAATGAAGGATCAATATTTGCCTTCCGCTTCAATAGTTTTCCTCATGAGATGCATCTGTCTATGTACCGTCTATGATGCTAATTTCGAAAGGTTCTAGATGTTGCATGTGAAATGATGTCTACTACACAACTTTCTTATTGTAGACGTTGTTGGTCCTCCAAGTGCAGAGGTTTGTAGGAGAGTAGCAAATTTCCCTCAAGTGGATGACCTAAGGTTTATCAATCCGTGGGAGGCGTAGGAGGAAGATGGTCTCTCTCAAGCAACCCTGCAACCAAATAACAAAGAGTCTCTTGTGTCCCCAACACACCCAATACAATGGTAAATTGTATAGGTGCACTAGTTCGGCGAAGAGATGGTGATACAAGTGCAATATGGATGTTAGATATAGGTTTTTGTAATCTGAAAAATATAAAAACAGCAAGGTAACTAATGATAAAAGTGAGCACAAACGGTATTGCAATGCGTTGAAAGAAGGCCTAGGGTTCATACATTCACTAGTGCAAGTCCTCTCAACAATAATAACATAATTGGATCATATAACTATCCCTCAACATGCAACAAAGAGTCACTCGAAAGTCACTAATAGCGGAGAACAAACGAAGAGATTATGGTAGGGTACGAAACGACCTCAAAGTTATTCTTTCTGATCGATCTATTCAAGAGTTCGTACTAGAATAACACCTTAAGACACAAATCAACCAAAACCCTAATGTCACATAGATACTCCAAAGTCACCTCAAGTATCTGTGGGTATGATTATACGATATGCATCTCACAATCTCAGATTCATCTATTCAACCAACACAAAGAACTTCAAAGAGTGGCCCAAATGTTCTACCGGAGAGTCAAGACGAAAACGTGTGCCAACCCCTATGCATAAGTTCACGAGGTCATGGATCTCGCAAGTTGATCACCAAAACATACATCAAGTGGATCACGTGATATCCCATTGTCACCACAAATAAGCACATGCGAGACATACATCAAGTGTTATCGAATCCTTAAAGACTCAATCTGATAAGATAACTTCAAAGGGAAAACTCAATTCATCACAAGAGAGTAGAGGGGGAGAAACATCATAAGATCCAAATATAATAGTAAAGCTTGCGATACATCAAGATCATACACAAGAGAGAGAGAGAGAGATCAAACACATAGCTACTGGTACATACCCTCAGCCCCGAGGGTGAACTACTCCCTCCTTGTCATGGAGAGCGCCGGAATGATGAAGATGGCCACCGGAGAGGGATTCCCCACTCCGACAGGGTGCCAGAACGGGTCTAGATTGGTTTTCAGTAGCTACGGAGGCTTTTGGAGATGGAACTCCTGATCTATTATGCTCCTCGATGTTTTTAGGTTATATGGACATATATAGGTGAAAGAAGTAGGTCAGGGGAGCCACGAGGGGCCCAGGGGGGTAGGGCGCGCCTCCCTGTCTCGTGGCTTCCTCGAAGCTTCCCTGACGTCTACTCCAAGTCTCCTGGACTGCTTCCATTCCAAAAATAACTCTCCTGAAGGTTTCATTCCGTTTGGACCCCGTTTGATATTCCTTTTCTTCGAAACACTGAAATAGGGAAGAAAACAACAATTTGGGCTGGGCCTCGGGTTAATAGGTTAGTCCCAAAAATAATATAAAAGTGTTTAGTAAATCCCATAAACATTCAAAACAGATAATATAATAGCATGGAACAATCAAAAATTATAGATACGTTGGAGACGTATCATGAAACTTGGTGCTGGAGCAGTTGTGTAATGGGGTAGCTGAGTGCTGAAGCTATATCATATTGTACTCAGATGTATTTCAATTATGGAATCCTGCTTCCTTAATATGGAAATGAAATATATTATGTGCTTAATATGAATGTAAATTAGTTTAATAAATGGATTATTAATAATAGGCCAATTAGCCTGCTAATTGGGTTTTCCTATTGGAAACAGTTATTGAGAAAACACCATGGGCGATGACCTCAGGCAACACACACAGTTTGTAGGAATAAATCGTGTTGGATCAATGAACAATCACACAAGACATTCTCTTGAAAACTTTGTGTGTTAGGCCACCTTGCGCAAACGTTTTCCTTGGAGCGACTACGTGGGATGTATATACGAACGGAAACATTTAGCAGGGACTGACGTTGTGTGATGTACTTATGACGAGAAACGATTTTGCCTGTATAATTTTATTTTTAGCACTGTTGTACGTATAACCATATTTGCTCTCTCGCCGGTCACACACGACCTCAATTTGCCGAGCGTGTGTGCCAGGAGGGCATATCCCCGACGGTTTCTGGGTTGTGTGGGAAGGACCCCCTATCGCAGTCACTCAATAGGTGACGGTTCCAAATGCCGTCACGAAAAGGGGTTAAAAACCATTTGTATAGCACCTCGCAGTACCAGTGATGAGCAGATTCGATCTATGCCGAGAGATTGAAATATGATAAGCAAACATGTTGGCATGATCATTCTTACCGACCCATGTCCCTCGATCCACCTCGAAAGATGAGAAAGCCTGTTACAAGATCCAAAAGTGTATTCGACAAGCTACTGGACAAGTCATGCCCAATCCACTATGTCCTGTTAAACACCAACCCAACTCACAGTCTTCGAGATTGCTGGGTGGTAAAGCAGGTGGCCAAGGGAGGTGAGACCCTCCTCGGCAACAAGCCTGCGCGCAAGCACCCAATAACATCTTCAGATGAGGACGTGGTTCTGATCTATGAGACACACATGTCAAGAAACAAAGGAAAAGAGCCCTTCGGGATCTCAGCAACGTCCATCATGTCGTGACCCCTGATGCATGGTTAGACATGCCAATTACCTTTGAACAATGGGATAGCCGAGGTGCGGCCCAAGCCGATGTCCAGCTGCCTTGGTCCTCGACCCTATTATAAGAGGTTGTTGACTTCGGAAAGTTTTGATGGATGGAGGAAGCAACCTAAACCTCATTTATGAGGATACTCTGGACAAGATGCACATCAAAAAATCGAGCATCGAATAGAGTTACACTACCTTTAAAAGAATAATACACGGAAAGGAGGCGCAGTGCAGCGGAAAAATCACCTTAGATGTGGTCCTCGGAACTCCTGAGAACTACCAATCTGAGGAGTTGACCTTCCACATCGCGCCCTTCCAAAGTGGAGACCACGCCCTGTTAGGGCGTGATGCCTTCTGAAAATTCCATGCCATCCCACACTATCGGTACATGAAGGTTAAAATTCTGGGCCCAAATGGGGTGATCACCATATCTAGCATCCCCGATAGAGCACTTAGAACCAAAAACAAAACGGCGTCGCTCGCCCTCGAGTCATTAGCCGAGACCCTTATGACCGAGGAATTGATAGCACTCCGGGCCATGATCGATAAGGATGATTTCATTCCTGCCAAAAGATCTAAGTCAACTTCATTTAAACCAGCTGATGAAATCGTCAATTTTCAAGTGCACCCAACGGACCCCGAACAAAATGGCTTCCATAGGGGCACATCTGGAACCAGAGGTTGATGAAGCCCCGCGTAATTTCCTTAGGGAAAATCGGGATATTTTTTCCTGGCACCCCTCTGATATATGCCAGGAATCCCCAAACAACCTAGCGAAGCACAACCTGAACATAATCCAAGGCTTGAAACCTGTTAAACAGGCGCTCTGACGGTTTTAAGAGCCCAAGCGTCAAGCCATGGGCGAAGAATTGGCCAAGTTACTTGAGGCCGAATTCATCACGGATATCAAACACCCCGATTGGCTGCCCAATCTGGTCATGGTACCACTAAAGGAAAAATCCTGGCGCGTGTTTGTCGATTTCAAATAGCTCAACAAGGCCTACCCAAACGATCCCTTCCCTTTGCCATGTATTGACCAAATCATGGACGTCACAATAGGGCACGACTCCTTGTGCTTCCTAAACGCTTATTCAGGGTATCATCAGATCAAAATGAAGGAATTTGATCAGGCAGCAACAACCTTCATTACTCCTTACGGGCCATTGTGCTTTAACACAATGCCCTTTGGACTAAAAAATGCTGGCACAACATACCAACGCATGATTCAAACATGCCTGGAGAAGAAAATTGGAAAAACTGTAGAGCCTTACGTCGATTACATGGTGGTAAAAACAAAAACGTTGGCTAGCTAGTTGGTGACCTCCATGAAACATTCACTAACCTCTGAGCATATAAAATTAGCTCAACCCAGAGAAGAGCACTTTCGGGGTACTCGTAGGCAAGCTCCTCGGATTTATCATCTCCCATAGAGGAATAGAGGCTAGTCCTACTAAAATACGAACAATGGCTCGACTCGAAGTACCAACCAAACTAAAGCACGTTCAAAAGCTGGTAGGCTCCTGCTACTTGTAAACTGTGTTGGGATTTCCCCGAAGAGGAGGAGTGAAGCAGTACAATAGAGATAAGTATTTCCCTCAGTGAGAACCAAGGTTATCGAACCAATAGGAGAACCACGCAAATTCCTATCTTCAGTACCTACACACACAAAAGCAAATACTTGCACCCAACACGGGCAAGAGGGTTGTCAATCCCCTTGTACTCATTACTTGCAAGGATTAATTCTGATAGTGATAGATAGATAATTTGCAAAGTGGAATAAAAGTAAATAAATTGCAGCAAAGTATTCTTGGTTTTTTAGCAATATGATAAAAGTAGACCCGGGGGCCATAGTTTTCACTAGAGGCTTCTCTCTCGAACACATAGCATATGGCGGGTGAACAAATTACTGTTGGGAATTTGATTGAAAAATCGCATAGTTATGAAGTTCAGGGAGTCCGGGATTAAGGGGTCCTCGGGCTGCTGGCCTAGCTCTCGTAGGCCGGACAGGTTGGCCGCTCAGTGACTACTATTGGAGGGCCGAGCTATAAGGCGACTCCGTATCCGGACAGGAAACCCTCGTAGCCCTCGTGTGTCCTCCAAGTCAGGATAGGAGAATCGGTGTGCTTATTCCTTTATTGTAACTGACCGTGTGTAACCCTAACACCCATGGTGTCTATATAAGCCACAGGGTTTAGACCTTAGAGGCTAGAAGAAGAACCATCATCCTACATACCTAGGGTTTAGTTCATCTGATCTCGTGGTAGATCGATTCTGTAACCATCATATACACTTCAATATAATCAAGCATGACGTAGGGTTTTCCCTCTTTGAGAGGTCTCGAACCTGGGTAAACATTGCCTCCTTCGTCTCTTGTTCCACATTGATCCAAAATCCGCAGCTCGGAACCCACTACCCGAGATCCACCAGTTTTGACACCAACATTGGTGCTTTCATTGAGAGTTCCGCCGTTGGATCGCCGAAGGATCAATGGCTCGCCTACTCATCAACGATGGCATCCACACCAGGGACATCTTCATCCCTGACCAGATCTTCACGTACGGCAGTATCGTGCTACACGCCGATCCAACCGGCCGCCTCGGCCAAATCGGAAGTTTTGTCCCTCGATCAGGAGATCACGTCTGGGAACCTAGAGTTAGTCATCGATTCCCGAGGAGATCTTATTCTAAAAAAATCTTCAGCGCCCCTTGAAGAGCTTGTGAATCCTGATGCTTTAACTTTGGGAGCAGTAAACCTCACAAGGACTATCGTTACCCTGGGTCCGGCCTTAAAGCCTGACCCCGTCGATACGTCCGGACTAGCTCTAGCCGAATACCGCCTGGAGCGACTTCGAGTGCCCCTGGAGCAGCGATACTGCGGGTCGATCCCGAATATTCTGGGAGCATGGACTCAACAGACCTCTCGTCATTGAATGAGCTATTAGACCAGATCCAAGCCACGAGATTTTATGACAGTCGATCCTCGGTCTACGATCGGATCAGGCTTAAACCTGATAACAGTGAAATTTACGTCCCGCCTACCACACACCTCGTCGCCACCATCGACAACTTGGCTGAAGGCTCGCCCCTGCGGTCACCGGAGCTAAAAACGGGTTATGTCCGGGTTTCCAATCATCGGGTCCATGCCTCTAACTCAGAATTCGGTGTTCGTCCTAGAAGGAGCCCCGGATCAAGCCCCGACTCGAAATATGACCTTGACTCCGCACAACAGTACCCTGTAGACGGTCCGGATACCGGGATGGCGCAAGACACCGCTGCCAAAACCCTAGACCCACAACCATTGGGATACAAAGTTTTTTCCCACCCACCCCCACGTTGAGTACTCCCCAAGTAACTTAGGGAAGCCTGACATATGGAACCTAATCTTTACCTAATAATAAAGCAAATTGGGTTTCTTTCGTCCGTCATGGCATTTTTTAGAAAAGTCCCTTTATTTCAGAGAATTCAACTCGCAATCCTGTTTTAAGTTAAAACGAATCGTTATTTTCGTATTTTACACAAAAGTCCATGTCTTTTCTTGAAATCAACCCGCCGTCCGGATTTAAGTCACACCCGAACCGTTATTTTACATTTTTCGAAAACCCCCTGATGTTTTAGGTAATTCATCCGCGGATCATATTTAAGTCAAACAAATGCTTTTTAAAATATCCATATCTTTTAAACCATAACTCCGATTTGAACATGTCATATATGAAATTTGATTAGAAAAATATGTAGAATATGAATATGAGATTATTTTTACCTGTTAAGTATTTTTAAATATTATTTTGGAATATATTTGAGTCAAACCAAATGATTTTCTAAATTATCTGTATCTTTTAAACCGTAACTTCGATTTTAACGTATCATATATGAAATTTTGTTAGAAAAATGTGCGGAATCTAAATATGATGTTAATTTTACCTGTTAAATATTGTTATGGAAGCAAACTTATAATTTATAGCGCAAGATTCGTTTTTTATTCATACCGGCGGTGAACCGAATTATCAATAAACACCCCAATATAACCATATACGGAAAAGAAAACATCGATAACTACACATGCATACCTCTGAAAAATGTCACAGGAAAAAAAATAGATTTCTCATCGCGAGAGTGAGAGAAAGCAAGCGAGAGAGAGGGAAGATTGAGGGAGAGAGAGACGCCTTAGGATTAACCATATTCAACACACATTTTTTTGTTGTTTTGTGTAAACGCCGAGGCCATCGCCGGCGAGGGTGAGAAGGAGGATAAGCGGCAACACAAATACGATGCCTCGCAAAAATAAAGGAGATGGACTTATTATGGTCTTGAGTGATGGTTGTTGAGTTAAGAGTGTGTGTTATGTTTTCTCTCCCGTTGCAACGCACGGGCTCTTTTGCTAGTGTACGTAAAGCAACAACTCGAAGAAACGGTCCACCACTTCTGGGTCAGATGAGTGACTGCAGTGGCCAGGAAATTGTGGCGATCTTTCGGCATAGCTATCGAGACAAAGGAATCTTGAATGCCCTCGCCCGTCGGCACGTTTAAAACATCACCGAGCTATCGGATCTGGTATGCAAATATTGCACCATGGAAAACGTCTGGCAGGCTCAACAGATGCGCATGGAGTCAATCCATGCCAAAAAAACAAAAATGCTTGGGCAAAGCGCACGCACCCACAATGCTCGACCGAACATGAGCACGCCGAGAAAAATAATAAACCTCTTGTAGGACCCAAAACAGGCCTCGACGAGCTACTGGACAAACCATGCCCCATACACTCGGTCCTGCTGAATACGAACCCAACCCACATCCTTCAAGCCTGCTAGGTGGTTAGGCAAGTTACAAAGAGTGGAGAGGCTATCCTCGGAATCACACCCTCCAGCAGGAGTTCAACAACACCCCCATACAACGACATTGGGTCCTGATGATCTATGAGACATTTTCCTCAAAAAAACAGAGGAAAAGAGCCCTTCGAGAACTCGGTCAAATCCACTAGGTGAAAACAACAAATTCATGGATGAATATACCAATCACCTTCGATGAGGAAGATGAGCCAAGGGCCCACCTCGTCCAAGCACCCTCCGCACTAGTCCTTGATCCCACAGTGGATGGCTTCAGACCCCACAAGGTGCTAATGGACGGGGGTAGCGATTTAAACCTCATTTACAAGGACACCATGGACAAAATGCATTTCAATAGATCTCGCGTTGAGCAAAGTCACACTAACTTTCAAGGGATTATCCCGAAAAAGAGGCGCGTTATGTCAGACAAGTCACTCACGACGTAGTATTCGGCACTCCCGAGAACTACAGGTTCGAAGAACTACTCTTGCATAGTGTGCCCTTCCATACCGGTTACCATGCCCTATTAGGTCGTGACACATTCACAAGGTTTTAGGCTATACCACATTACGGGTATATGGCCCAGTGGCGTGAGCACAATCACAAGCGATCCGGGTAGAGCTCTTCGGGACGATAACAAAATAGCATCGCTCTCCCTTGAAGCACGACTTGAACCTCTCATAGCCGAGGAATTAACCACACTCGGCTCAATGGTGGATAGGGACGATGTAATCCTTGGTGGAAGGCCCAAATCCACATCCTTCAAACTAGTAGATGAAATTGTTAAATTCCAAGTACATCCAACGGATCCCAACAAAATAGCATCCATTGGAGCTTATCTGGACCCCGCGGTTGAAGAAGCATTGCGCATGTTCTTGCGTGAAAACTCGAACATATTTGCCTAGCACCCCTCATATATGCCAGGAATCCCATGAAGACTAGTGGAGCATATCCTGAACATAATCAAGGGCTTTAAGACAGTCAAATAGGTGCTTCATCGATTTTTTGAATCCAAGCGTCAAGCTATGGGTGAAGAACTAGCAAAACTACTAGAAGTTGGATTTGTCTAAGAAATCAAACACCTCGAGTGGTTGGCAAATCTGGTCATGGTGCCCAAGAAGGACAAATCCTAGCGGATTGATACGTCTCCAACGTATCTATAATTTTTTATTGTTTCATGCTGGTATATTATCAATCTTGGATGTTTTATAATCATTTTATATCATTTTTTGGTAATAACCTATTGACATAGTGCCAAGTGCCAGCTGTTGTTTTTTGCATGTTTTTTACATCGCAGGTAATCAATATCAAACGGAATCCAAACGCAGCGAAACTTTTTGTGGATTTTTTGGACCAAAATACAACCAATGGGCCGAAGAAGCACCCGGGGGCTGCTCCGAGGGGAGAACAACCCACCAGGGCGCGCCTGGAGGCCCAGGCGTGCCCTGGTGGATTGTGCCCACCTCGGGTGCCCTCGGGACCGCCTCTTTACTCTATAAATACCCCAATATTCCAGAAACCCTAGGGGATTCGAAAAAAATCAATTCCAGCCGCCGCAGAATACAGAACCACCCGATCCAATCTAGACACCATCACGGAGGGGTTCACCACTTCCATTGGTGCCTCTCCGATGATGCGTGAGTAGTACTTTGTAGAACTTCGGGTTTGTAGTTAGTAGATAGATGGCTTCCTCTCTCTCGTTTTATTCTCAATACAATGGTCTCATGGAGATCCATATGATGTAACTCTTTTTGCGATGTGTTTGTTAGGATCTAACGAACTTTGAGTTTATGATCGGATCTATATCTTTTTATCCATGAAAGTTATTTAAGTTTCTTTGATCTCTTATATGCATGATTGCTTATAGCCTCGTATTTCTTCTCCAATATTTGGGTTTTGTTTGGCCAACTTGATCTATTTATCTTGCAATGGGAAGAGGTGCTTTGTAGTGGGTTCGATCTTACGGTGCTTGATCCCAATGATAGAAGGGGAACCGGCACGTATGTATCGTTGCTACTAAGGATAAAACAATGGGGTCTATGTCTACATAAATATATCTTGTCTACATCATGTCATCATTGTTATTGCATTACTCCATTTCTCCATGAACTTAATACACTAGATGCATGCTGGATAGCGCTCGATGTGTGGAGTAATAGTAGTACATGCAGGTAGAAGTCGGTCTACTAATATTGGACGTGATGCCTATATAATGATCATTGCCTGGATATCGTCATGATTATTTGAAGTTCTATCAATTGCCCAACAGTAATTCATTTACCCACCGTTTGCTATTTTTATTGAGAGAAGCCACTAGTGAAACCTACGACCCCGGGTTTCTTTCTCATATATTTGCCTTTGTGATCTATTTTCGTTTGCTTTTATTTTCAGATCTATTAAACCCAAAAATACAAAAAATACCTTGTTGCAATTTATTCTTATTTATTTTATTTGGCGTTTGATCAATCAATCTACTACAATTTATTCATGCCTGTTTACCAATTTCTGGCGTCATTACCCGAAAGGGATTGACAACCCCTTTAATACGTCGGGTTGCGAGTACTTGTTATTTGTGTGCAGGTGCCATTTACGTGATGTTGCTTGGTTCTCCTACTGGTTCAATAACCTTGGTTTCATCACCGATGGAAATACCTATCGTCGCTGTGCTGCATCATCCCTTCCTCTTTGGGGAAATACCTACGTACCTTCAAGCCGCATCACGGATGTGCATCGATTTCAAAGATCTGAATAAAGCCTGCCATAAGGATCCCTTTCCTTTACCTTGCATAGACCAAATCATTGACGCAACCGCCGGACACGACTCACTGTGCTTCCTCGACGCCTACTACGGATACCATCAAATCAAAATGAAGAAGTCCGACCAAGCCGCAACTGCCTTCATCACCCCTACGGGCCATTCTGCGTCAACACAATGCCCTTTGGGGTGAAAAATGCAGGCACCACATACCAGCGCATGATTCAGACATGCCTATAAAATCAAATCAGCAAAATAGTCGAGGCATACATAGATGACGTGGTCATAAAAACCAAACACATAAGCTAGTTGGTGGAGGACCTCCGGCAAACCTTTGATAATCTGCGGGATTACGATATATAGTTCAATCCGGACAAATGTGTCATCGGAGTTCCCACCGATAAACTGCTCATATTTATTGTCTCCTATAGAGGAATAGAGGCCAATCCGGCTAAAATCCGAGCTCTATCCCAGCTAGCGATCCCTACGGAGCTGAAACACGTCCAAAAACTGGTGGGTTGTGTGGTGGCCTTGAGCCGCTTTATCTCCCGCCTTGGTGAAAAGGCACTGCCGCTCTACGGACTGTTCAAACGAACAAAAAACTTTGAGTGGACTGATGAAGCAACTGCCATACTGGAAGAAATAAAAACTTTATTGGCTAGCAATACTATACTAGCAGCACCCGGCATAGGTGAACCCATGCTGTTGTACATCTCGTCCAAAAATCAAGTGGTGAGTGCGGTACCCATGGTAGAACGAGAAGCGGACGGACGCAAGTTCCGTGTGTAGAAGCTAGTATACTACGTATCAGAAGTGCTCACCCTGTGCAAATCTCGGTATCCGCATTACGAGAAGATAGCTTATGCAGTTTTTATTGCATCCCAAAAACTCTAACACTACTTTCAAGAGTGTTTGGTCATTGTGGCATCCGAAGTACCACTGAACAACATAATCAACAACAGGGACGCTACTGGCCGCATTGACAAATGGGCTATAGAGCTCCTTCTTTTCGAAATCATGTACAAACCACGTTGAGCTATTAAATCTTAGGTGTCGGCCGACTTTCTCGCCGAATGGACAGAAGCTAAGCTCCCTAGAGAATATAGTACATACTCACATTGGACAATGTACTTTTATGCCTCCAAGATGCTAGCCGGATTGGGGGCTGGGGTGATCCTTACATCCCCCACTGGCAACAATATCCGGTATGTGCTACTTCTTGAGATTGCGTTGGTTTTTCCCTTGAAGAGGAAAGGGTGATACAACAAAGTAGAGATAATTATTTCCCTTAGTTTGAGAACCAAGGTATCAATCCAGTAGGAGACCAACACACAAGTCACCGAATACTGGCACAAGTAAAGAAGTCTTGAATAACCCCCTTTTCCAAATAATATTGTCGCTACCTATGCGAAGCTTTTTAGTGTGTAGAATAGTAGATTCTTCATCAGGATTAGTATTAGCAAAAGCATCAAAGTTTCCCCCATCATTACTACTACTTTTTCAGCGATAACCTCCCCAATTTCAGACATGGTGGCAGTAAACAATTCTAGCAACCGAACAACCCAAGAGGCAAATGAAGAAGACGAATGGAAGAGGGGCGAAGAAAAGGCAAATCTTTTCAGAAATTGTTTTAGAAGTGGGGGAGAGGAAAACGAGAGGCAAATGGTGAATAATGTAATGCTATAGATGAGAGTTTATGATGGGTACTTGGTATGTCTTGACTTGGTGTAGATCTCGCTGGCAATGGCGCCAGAAATTCTTCCTACTACTTCTTGACTTTGCGTTGGTTTTTCCCTTGAAGAAGAAAGTGTGATGCAACAAAGTAGAGATATGCATTTCCCTCAGTTTGAGAACCAAGGTATCAATCTTGTAGGAGACAACACACAAGTCATTGAGTACCTGCACAAACAAACAAACAACTTGCACCCAACACGATAAACGGATTGTTAATCCCTTCATGGTTACTTGCAAAAGTGAGATCTGATAGAGATAGATAAACAGTAAAGTAAATATTTTTGGTTTATAGATCGTAAAGTAAAAGATTGCAAGATAGTAAATTGGAAAGTAATATTATGGAAAATATACCCGAGGCCATAGGTTCCACTAGAGGCTTCTCTCAAGATAGCAAATAATACGGTGGGTGAACAAATTACTGCCGAGCAATTGGTAGAAAAGCGCAAAGTTATGATGATATCTAAGGCAATGATCATGAATATAGGCATCACGTCTGAGTCAAGTAGACCAAAACAATTCTGCATCTACTACTATTTGTTGGGGAACGTAGCAGAAATTCAAAATTTTCCTACGCGTATCACCAAGATCTATCTATGGAGAGACCAGCAACGAGTAGAAGGAGAGTGCATCTACATACCCTTGTAGATCGCTAAGCGGAAGCGTTCAAGTGAACGGGGTTGATGGAGTCGTACTCGTCGTGATTCAGATCACCGATGATCAAGTGCCGAACGGACGGCACCTCCGCGTTCAACACACGTACAGCCCGGTGACGTCTCCCACGCCTTGATCCAGCAAGGGGAGAGGGAGAGGTTGAGGAAGACTCCACCCAACAGCAGCACAACGGCGTGGTGGTGGTGGAGGAGCGTGGCAATCCTGCAGGGCTTCGCCAAGCACCTACGGGAGAGGAGGAGGTGTCACGGGAGGGAGGGAGGCGCCAAAGGCTCAGGTATGGATGCCCTCCCTCCCCTCCACTATATATAGGGGCAGGGGAGAAGGGGGAGGCGCAGCCTTGCCTCCTACTCCAAGAAAGGGGTGCGGCTAAGGAGGGGGGAGGAGTCCATCCTCCCCAAGGCACCTCGGAGGTGCCTTCCCCCTTAAGGACTCTCCCCTTTTTCCTTTATCTTGGCGCATGGGCCTCTAGGGGCTGGTGCCCTTGGCCCATGTAGGCCAAGGCGCACCCCCTACAGCCCATGTGGCCCCCGGGGCAGGTGGCCCCACCCGGTGGGCCCCGGGACCCTTCCGGTGGTCCCGGTACAATACCGATGACCCCGAAACTTGTCCCGATGGCCGAAACAGGACTTCCTATATATAAATCTTTACCTCCGGACCATTCCGGAACTCCTCGTGACGTCCGGGATCTCATCCGGGACTCCGAACAACATTCGGTAACCACATAAAAGCTTCCTTTATAACCCTAGCGTCATCGAACCTTAAGTGTGTAGACCCTACGGGTTCGGGAGACATGCAGACATGACCGAGACGTTCTCCAGTCAATAACCAACAGCGGGATCTGGATACCCATGTTGGCTCCCACATGTTCCACGATGATCTCATCGGATGAACCACGATGTCAAGGACTCAATCGATCCCGTATACAATTCCCTTTGTCTAGCGGTATTTTACTTGCCCGAGATTCGATCGTCGGTATACCGATACCTTGTTCAATCTCGTTACCGGCAAGTCACTTTACTCGTTCCGTAACACATCATCCCGTGATCAACTCCTTGGTCACATTGCGCATATGATGATGTCCTACCGAGTGGGCCCAGAGATACCTCTCCGTTTACACGGAGTGACAAATCCCAGTCTCGATCCGCATAAAACAATAGATACTTTCGGAGATACCTGCAGTGCACCTTTATAGTCACCCAGTTACGTTGTGACGTTTGATACACCCAAAGCACTCCAACGGTATCCAGGAGTTACACGATCTCATGGTCGAAGGAAGAGATACTTGACATTGGCAAAGCTCTAGCAAATGAACTACACGATCTATTGTGCTAGTCTTAGGACTGGGTCTTGTCCATCACATCATTCTCCTAATGATGTGATCCCGTTATCAACGACATCCAATGTCCATAGCCAGGAAACCATGACTATCTGTTGATCACAACGAGCTAGTCAACTAGAGGCTCACTAGGGACATATTGTGGTCTATGTATTCACACGTGTATTACGATTTCCGGATAATACAGTTATAGCATGAATAAAAGACTATTATCATGAACAAAGAAATATAATAATAACTTATTTATTATTGCCTCTAGGGCATATTTCCAACAGTCTCCCACTTGCACTAGAGTCAATAATCTAGTTCACATCGCCATGTGATTAACACTCACAGGTCACATCGCCATGTGACTAATACCCAAGAGTTTACTAGAGTCAGTAGTCTAGTTCACATCACTATGTGATTAATACTCAATGAGTTTTATGTTTGATCATGTTGCTTGTGAGAGAGGTTTTAGTCAACGGGTCTGAACCTTTCAGATCCGTGTGTGCTTTACAAATCTCTATGTCATCTCTTAGATGCAGCTACCACGCTCTATTTGGAGCTGTTCCAAATAACTGTTCTACTTGGAGCTATTCTAAATTGTTGCTCCATCATACGTATCCGGTATCTCTACTCAGAGCTATCCGGATAGGTGTTAAGCTTGCATCGACGTAACCCTTTACGACGAACTCTTTTACCACCTCCATAATCGAGAAAATTCCTTAGTCCACTAGTTACTAAGGATAACTTTGACCGCTGTCCTGTGAGCCATTCTTGGATCACTCTTGTACCCCTTGACTGACTCATGGCAAGGCACACTTCAGGTGCGGTACACAGCATAGCATACTGAGGAGCCTACGTCTTAAGCATAGGGGACGACCTTCGTCCTTTCTCTCTATTCTGCCGTGGTCGAGCTTTAAGTCTTAACTTCGTACCTTACAATTCAGGCAAGAACTCCTTCTTTGACTGGTCCATCTTGAACACCTTCAAGATCATGTCAAGGTATGTGCTCATTTGAAAGTACCATTAAGCGTTTTGATCTATCCTTATAGATCTTGATGCTCAATGTTCAAGTAACTTAATCCAGGCTTTCCATTGAAAAACACTTTCAAAACAACCCTATATGCTTTCCAGAAATTCTACGTCATTTCTGATCAACATATACTCATCAGAAATTCTATAGTGCTCCCACTCACTTCTTTGGAAATACAGGTTTCTCATAAACTTTGTACAAACCCAAAATCTTTGATCATCATCAAAGCATACATTCCAACTCCGAGATGCTCACTTCAGTCCTTAAAAGGATCGCTGGAGCTAGCATACCTTTTAGCATCCTTAGGATCGACAAAACTTTTCTGATTGTATTGCATACAACCTTTCCTTACGAAAACTAGTAAGGAAACTTGTCTTGACATCCATCTGCCAGATTTCATAAATGCAGCTAATGCTAACATGATTCCGACGGACTTTAAGCATCGCTACGAGTGAGAAAATCTCATCGTAGTCAACTCCTTGAACTTGTCGGAAAACACTTCGCAACAAGTCGAGCTTCATAGATGGTGACATTTCCATCCACGTCCGTCTTCTTCTTAAAATCCATCCGTACTCATTTGCCTTACGACCATCGAGCCGTTTTGCCAAAGTTTTCACTTTGTTTTCATACATGGATCCTCTCTCGGATTTTATGGCCTCAAGCCATTTATCGGAATCTGGGCCCACCATCGCTTCTCCATAGCTCGTAGGTTCATTGTTGTCTAGCAACATGACCTTCAAGACAGGATTACTGTACCACTCTAAAGTAGTACGTATCCATGTCACCCTACAAGGTACGGTAGTGACTTGATCCGAAACTTCATGATCACTATCATAAGCTTCTACTTCAATTGGTGTAGGTGCCACAGGAACAACTTGCTGTGCCCTGTCACACACTAGTTGAAGAGACGGTTCAATAACCTCATGAAGTCTCCACCATCCTCCCACTCAATTCTTTCGAGAGAAACTTTTCCTCGAGAAAGGACCCGATTCTAGAAACAATCCATATTGCTTTCGGATCTGAATTAGGAGGTATACCCAATTGTTTTGGGTTTCCTATGAAGATGTATTTTATCCGCTTTGGGTTCGAGCTTATCAACCTGAAACTTTTTCATATAAGCGTCGCAGCCCCAAACTTTTAAGAAACGACAACTTAGGTTTCTCTAAACCATAATTCACGCGGTGTCATCTCAACGGAATTACATGGTGCCCTATTTAAAGTGAATGTGGTTGTCTCTAATGCCTAACCCATGAACGATAGTGGTAATTCGATAAGAGACATCATGGTACGCACCATATCCAATAGGGTGCAACTATGATGTTCGGACACACCATCACACTATGGTGTTCCAGGCGGTATTAATTGTGAAACATTTTCCACAATGTCTTAATTGTGTGCCAAAACTCGTAACTCGGATATTCATCTCTATGATCATATCATAGACATTTTATCCTCTTGTCACAATGATCTTCTACTTCACTCTGAAATTACTTGAACCATTCAATAATTCAGACTTGTGTTTCATCAAGTAAATCTACTCGAATCATCTGTGAAGTAAGAACATAACGATATTCACTGCATGCCTCAGCACTCATTGGACTGCACACATCAAAAATGTGTTGTTTCCAACAAGTTGCTATCTTGTTCCATTTTACTGAAACCGAGGCTTTTCAGTCATCTTGCCTATGTGGTATGATTTGCATATCTCAAGTGATCCAAAATCAAGTGAGTCCAAACGATCCATCTGCATGGAGTTTCTTCATGCGTATACACCAATAGACATGGTTCGCATGTCTCAAACTTTTCAAAAATGAGTGAGTCCAAAGATCCATCAACATGGAGCTTCTTCATGCGTTTTAAACCAATATGACTTACATGGCAGTGCCACCAGTAAGTGGTACTATCATTACTATCTTATATCTTTTGGCATGAAAATGTGTATCACTACGACCGAGATTCAATAAACCATTCCTTTAGGTGCAAGACCATTGAAGGTATTATTCAAAATAGAGTAACCATTATTCTCCTTAAATGAATAGCCGTATAGCGATAGACATAATCCAATCATGTCTATGCTCAACGCAAACACCAATCTCGGTGGTAGAGGGAGCGTGCGATGCTTGATCATATCAACCTTGGAAACACTTCCAACATATATCGTCAGCTCACTTTTAGCTAGTCTCCGTTTATTCCGTAGCTTTTATTTCGAGTTACTAACACTTAGCAACCGAACCGGTATCTAATACCCTGGTGCTACTAGGAGTACTAGTAAAGTACATATTAACATAATGTATTGACCTTGCCAGCCTTCTCATCTACCAAGTATCTAGGGTAATCCTGCTCCAGTGGTTGTTCCCCTTATTACAGAAGCACTTAGTCTCGGGTTTGGGTTCAACCTCGGGTTTCTTCATTAGAGCAGCAGCTGATTTGCCGTTTCATGAAGTATCCCTTCTTGCCCTTGCCCTTCTTGAAACTAGTGGTTTTACTAACCATCAACGATTGATGCTCCCTTTTGATTTCTACTTTCGCGGTGTCAAACATCATGAATACCTCAAGGATCATCATCTCTATCCTTGATATGTTATAGTTCATCACGAAGCTCTAGCAGCTTGGTGGCAATGACTTTGGAGAAACATCACCATCTTATCTAGAAGATTAACTCCCACTCGATTAAAGTGATTGTTGTACTCAGACAATCTGAGCACAAGCTCAACGATTGAGTTTTTCTCCCTTAGTTTGTAGTCTAAGAAAATTGTCGGAGGTCTTATACCTCTTGACATGGGCACGAGCCTGAAATCCCAATTTCAGCCCTCGAAACATCTCATATGTTCCGCGACGTTTCGAAAACGTCTTTGGTGCCTCTACTTAAACCATTTAACTGAACTATCACGTAGTTATCAAAACGTGTATGTTCGATGTTCACAACATCCACAATCGACGTTTGGGGTTCAGCACACTGAGCGGTGCATTAAGGACATAAGCTTTCTACTGATCGCATAATCGCTACTATCAACTTTCAACTATATTTTCTCTAGGAACATATCTAAACAGTAGAACTATAGCGCGAGCTACGACATAATTTGCAAAGGGTCTTTTGACTATGTTCAGGATAATTAAGTTCATCTTATGAACTCCCACTCAGATAGACATCCCTCTAGTCATCTAAGTGATTACATGATCCGAGTCAACTAGGCCGTGTCCGATCATCACGTGAGACGGACTAGTTAACGTCGGTGAACATCTTCATGTTGATCGTATCTACTATACGACTCATGCTCGACCTTTCGGTCTCCGTGTTCCGAGGCCATGTCTGCACATGCTAGGCTCGTCAAGTTAACCCTAAGTGTTTTCGCTGTGTAAAACTGTCTTACACCCGTTGTATGTGAACGTAAGAATCCATCACACCCGATCATCACGTGGTGCTTAGAAGCGACGAACTGTAGCAACGGTGCACAGTTAGGGGAGAACACTTCTTGAAATTTTGTAAGGGATCATCTTATTTACTACCGTCGTCCTAAGTAAACAAGATGCATAAACATGATAAACATCACATGCAATCAAATAGTGACATGATATGGCCAATATCATTTGCTCCTTTTGATCTTCATCTTCGGGGCTCCATGATCATCATCGTCACCGGCATGACACCATGATCTCCATCATCGTGTCTTCATGAAGTTGTCACGCCAACGACTACTTCTACTTCTATGGCTAACGCGTTTAGCAATAAAGTAAAGTAAGTTACATGGCGTTCTTCAATGACACGCAGGTCATACAAAAAATAAAGACAACTCCTATGGCTCCTGCCGGTTGTCATACTCATCGACATGCAAGTCGTGAATCCTATTACAAGAACATGATCAATCTCATACATCACATATATCATTCATCACATCCTTTTGGCCATATCACATCACATAGCATACCCTGCAAAAACAAGTTAGACGTCCTCTAATTGTTGTTGCATGTTTTACGTGGCTGCTATGGGTTTCTAGCAAGAACGGTTCTTACCTACGCAAGACCACAACGTGATATGCCAATTGCTATTTACCCTTCATAAGGACCCTTTTCATCGAATCCGTTCCGACTAAAGTGGGAGAGACTGGCACCCGCTAGCCACCTTATGCACCAAGTGCATGTCAATCGGTGGAACCTGTCTCACGTAAGAGTACGTGTAAGGTCGGTCCGGGCCGCTTCATCCCACAATACCGTCGAAACAAGATTGGACTAGTAACGGTAAGCATATTGAACAACATCAACGCCCACAACTACTTTGTGTTCTACTCGTGCAAAGAATCTACGCAATAGACCTAGCTCATGATGCCACTGTTGGGGAACGTAGCAGAAATTCAAAATTTTCCTACGCGTATCACCAAGATCTATCTATGGAGAGACCAGCAACGAGTAGAAGGAGAGTGCATCTACATACCCTTGTAGATCACTAAGCGGAAGCGTTCAAGTGAACGGGGTTGATGGAGTCGTACTCGTCGTGATTCAGATCACCGATGATCAAGTGCCGAACGGACGGCACCTCCGCGTTCAACACACGTACAGCCCGGTGACGTCTCCCACGCCTTGATCCAGCAAGGGGAGAGGGAGAGGTTGAGGAAGACTCCACCCAACAGCAGCACAACGGCGTGGTGGTGGTGGAGGAGCGTGGCAATCCTGCAGGGCTTCGCCAAGCACCTACGGGAGAGGAGGAGGTGTCACGGGAGGGAGGGAGGCGCCAAAGGCTCAGGTATGGATGCCCTCCCTCCCCTCCACTATATATAGGGGCAGGGGAGAAGGGGGAGGCGCAGCCTTGCCTCCTACTCCAAGAAAGGGGTGCGGCTAAGGAGGGGGGAGGAGTCCATCCTCCCCAAGGCACCTCGGAGGTGCCTTCCCCCTTAAGGACTCTCCCCTTTTTCCTTTATCTTGGCGCATGGGCCTCTAGGGGCTGGTGCCCTTGGCCCATGTAGGCCAAGGCGCACCCCCTACAGCCCATGTGGCCCCCGGGGCAGGTGGCCCCACCCGGTGGGCCCCCGGGACCCTTCCGGTGGTCCCGGTACAATACCGATGACCCCGAAACTTGTCCCGATGGCCGAAACAGGACTTCCTATATATAAATCTTTACCTCCGGACCATTCCGGAACTACTCGTGACGTCTGGGATCTCATCCGGGACTCCGAACAACATTCGGTAACCACATACAAGCT
The DNA here is from genome assembly GCF_018294505.1 of Triticum aestivum. NCBI lineage: Eukaryota > Viridiplantae > Streptophyta > Magnoliopsida > Poales > Poaceae > Triticum > Triticum aestivum. The sequence goes on from NC_057803.1 coordinate 400,079,944, forward strand.
TCCTTTATAACCCTAGCGTCATCGAACCTTAAGTGTGTAGACCCTACGGGTTCGGGAGACATGCAGACATGACCGAGACGTTCTCCAGTCAATAACCAACAGCGGGATCTGGATACCCATGTTGGCTCCCACATGTTCCACGATGATCTCATCGGATGAACCACGATGTCAAGGACTCAATCGATCCCGTATACAATTCCCTTTGTCTAGCGGTATTTTACTTGCCCGAGATTCGATCGTCGGTATACCGATACCTTGTTCAATCTCGTTACCGGCAAGTCACTTTACTCGTTCCGTAACACATCATCCCGTGATCAACTCCTTGGTCACATTGCGCATATGATGATGTCCTACCGAGTGGGCCCAGAGATACCTCTCCGTTTACACGGAGTGACAAATCCCAGTCTCGATCCGCATAAAACAATAGATACTTTCGGAGATACCTGCAGTGCACCTTTATAGTCACCCAGTTACGTTGTGACATTTGATACACCCAAAGCACTCCTACGGTATCCAGGAGTTACACGATCTCATGGTCGAAGGAAGAGATACTTGACATTGGCAAAGCTCTAGCAAATGAACTACACGATCTATTGTGCTAGTCTTAGGATTGGGTCTTGTCCATCACATCATTCTCCTAATGATGTGATCCCGTTATCAACGACATCCAATGTCCATAGCCAGGAAACCATGACTATCTGTTGATCACAATGAGCTAGTCAACTAGAGGCTCACTAGGGACATATTGTGGTCTATGTATTCACACGTGTATTACGATTTCCGGATAATACAGTTATAGCATGAATAAAAGACTATTATCATGAACAAAGAAATATAATAATAACTTATTTATTATTGCCTCTAGGGCATATTTCCAACACTATTACTCCACACATCGACCGCTATCCAGCATGCATCTAGAGTATTAAGTTCATAAATAACGGAGTAATGCATTAAGTAAGATGACATGATGTAGAGGAATTAACTCAAGAAATATGATGAAAACCCCATCTTTTTATCCTTGATGGCAATAGTACAATACGTGCCTTGCTGCCCCTATTGTCACTGGGAAAGGACACCACAAGATTAATGTCACAGCCCTAGAATTTGTTTGTCATTAGTTGCATTAAGGCATTCATGCATCATGTTTAAAATTCATGAAACTTGAAATGGGGATGACAAACCCTAGCACTAAATAAAATGCAATTAGGATCAAAATAAAAATATTTTCAATAAACCCAGAATGCCCTTTAGAAAAGTTCATTATTTTTGTTAAAGGTGAAAACCCCTGCCATCAATGATGCACATATTTCTAGGCCATTCTGGATTTTTGAATTAAATCCTATTGTATTTGACCTTGGGCATTTAAATACTATAAATAATTTAAATGTTCAAATAAATGTTGGAAATTGTTAAGGGTCACTGAAATAATTCAGGAAGCACCCATAATTGTTTCCAGGATTTTGTAAAATGATTTGATATTTTAAATCAAATCAAAACAAACTACAGAAAATAGAAAACAGAATTAAATAGAAATAATAGAGAGAGAGCATAAGATCTTACCTGGCGCTCACCTGGTAGCCCACCTGGCCCAGCACGGCCCAGCCCATCTCCACTCCCCCCCTGTCGTCTTCCTCTGCCAGTAGGCAGAGGCGAGGTGTGGCGCGCGCCCGAGAGGCCTCGGCCACCTCCTGCTTCCCCTGGCCACCTCCTGCTTCCTCCTCGACACCCCGGACGCCTCCATGCGTGCCACGCCACCCCCCTGGAACTCCCTCGCTCTCCCGAACTCTTCCCCCCTCCTCTGCTTCCTCTCTCTCTCGCCCGGACCGAACGGAGCCGCCACCACCGACGAGCTCCCTCACGGCCACCGCCACCCCCTCTCCTCTCCGACGCGCTCCCGAGCTCCGCCGGTCCTCCCTCGTCCTCCTCGTCGTCTCGCGCGACCAGAAGAGCCCCTGGATGCCGCTAGCCTCGCCGTTCCCCTCCTCGGCCACCGAGGATCGCCGTCGTCAAATTCGTCGCCGTTCGGCCTTCCCCGAGCCCGCCGTCCACCTCTACGGGATCCACGTGAGCTCCTCCATCGTTTCCCCCTCTCCCCTGACTCATTTTCTTCCTCTAACACCGACAACCGTCGGAGCCGAGAGCTCTTCGCCGCCGGCCATGTCGCCGCCGTAGCCACGGTTGCCTAGAGCTGCAACCGAGCACGCAGCCGTGCTCAGTGCACCCCCAGGAGGCCATAGCACCCAGCCGCTCCCTCTGCTGTGCTTCCTAACGCCGACTCCGAGATCACCCGAACTCCGGCCGCCGCCTTGGAGCTCGCCGTCGTCAGCTCCGGCCTCCCCACGACCCAGCAACCGCACCGTTCGACGCGCGGGAGCAAGGGCTCTCCAATGAGCCCAAGCACGGCCTCGCCCGTGCCCTGTAGCGTGTTTCCGACGGCCGCCACCGTCCCGGGCCTCGCCGGCGTCGAGACGCCAGCAGGGTTGACCCACTTGACCACGGCAGAACCCCCCCTGGGTCGATGACAGGTGGGGCCAGCCCCTGTTAATTAGTTTAAGTGTTAGATTAGTTAACACTAATTAATTTAGTTAATTATTTAAGCCACTGACATGTGGGCCCAGCCCTGCTGACATTTTCGTTAGTATTAGTTTAACCCTAATCAACCCGGTTAACCAACTGAGTCACTGACACGCGGGACCCACTGTCAGGTTTGACCTGGGGCGCCCAGTTGACTCTGCTGACGTCACACGTCGACTCGGGCAGCACTCATTCCTTTTTGAATGCATCATTGGCATCTCATATTGAAGCTAAAATTGTCATCTCCTGAATCTGTGCGTGCAGGCAGCATCAATTTATCACCTAATGGTATCTTTGTTCTACCGGCACATACATTTCGATTTCCTTGGTCAACGGAAGTCACCTTTTCTTTTTCCTTGTTTTCGTCATGCGGTGACGTGGTGCTGACGCCATAATTCATTTCTGGATTTATATTATTCAGGAAATTCCAGAAAATTGTATAAACTTCTATAATTCATAGAAATTCAACCGTAACTCCAAATTAAACAAATTATATATGAAAAATTATCAGAAAAATTCAAGGAATCCATCTGTACCATTTCCATGCATGTTAGAACAACTTATCACTACTGTTTAGGACAAATGAAGTGAATGGCATTTAAATAATCACATATGGAGTTTGAATTTGAACCTTGTATTCAAACCAACCCCATTTAACTTGTTGCTAGATGCATTAGCCCAAAACACATTCATTTTGCCATGTCATGATCATGCATCATATTGTGCATTGCATTGATTGTGTTCCCTTCTGTGTTGCCAGTATTTGTCCCCTCTCGATAGACGTGATACCGATGATGTGATCGTTGACACTGATGAAGACTCAATGTTATCTTCAGAAGTGCCAGGCAAGCAAAACCCCCCTGTTCATTCCGATACAATCCTACTCTCTCGCTCCTGCTCTCTTTTATTGCATTAGGACAACACCGATTCATCTGTTACTTGCTGCGGTAGCTGAACCCCTTTATCCTCTGCATGACCTGTCATTGCCACAGTAAATAGATGAAACCCACTAGCATGAGTAGGAATTGTTTGAGCCCTGTTGTGCCTACTCATTCATGCTTGTTTGTCATGCCTGCTACTGCTTAGAGGTGAGTCAGGTCTGATTCATCGGGGATGAATCAGAGGTGTGTGAACATGTCCTACTGTGTGTGAGCTAAGTGTGTGAACACGATTTGGTAAAGGTAGCGGTGAGAGGCCATGTAGGAGTACATGGTGGGTTGTCTCATTGAAGCCGTCCTCAGGAACTGAGTCCTGTGTTTGTGATCCATGATTCAGCTACTACCATACATTGGGCCCTGAAATATGACCCCGCTCGACTTCTTATTCACCCTTGTCCTCTGTCCAGGAGTTGCAAGTAGTTTCTGGTGCTTGTAGTATGCTGGAGGCCGTGGACAGCGTTGACCGTAGGGGTGGGCTGTGATGCGGTAGGCACGTGGCCGGGTATACCGGGCGCCCGTTTGGTGTCACGGAACCCTGTTCACATCGTTTGGGGCTGTGAGCGAAACTCCGGCCGGATCTCCTCATGGATGGAACCCGAATAGGCGATAAACCTGGACTAGAGACTTGAGTGTTTAGGTAGGTCGTGGTCTACACCCACGTCGGCTTTCGCTTGAAGTCTGCCGAGCACATGTCGTGTGCAGACGCTAAGTGGTGGAAACATGTATGAAGAAGTACACCCCTGCAGGGTTAATATCATCTATTCGAATAGCCATGTCCGTGGTAAAGGACTTCTGGGTTGCTTATATCAGTTCATAGACAAGTGAAAGTGGATACTCTAAAATACGCAAGATAAGCGTGAGTGCTATGGTTGGCGTTCTCGCAGGGAGACGGGAGCGGATCCATAGTGGTGTATTGATATGGTGAATATGTGGACTCGTGTGCGCCACCTCAAAAGAGTTACTTGCAGTCGTAGTTCAGGATAGCCACCGAGTCAAAGCTGGCTTGCTGCAGTTAAACCCCAGCATCCCCTTTGTTGATAATGATGCATATGTAGTTAGTTCTGATGTATGTCTTGCTGGGTACATTTGTACTCACGTTGCTTAATTTATGTTTTTGCAGAGAGACTTCGGTCTCGCTAGTAGTTCCGCGTGGACTTCGACGTTTAGCTTGTTACCTCAGCTACGATCTTGTGCCCTCGGCAGGATCTGGTAGATAGTCAGGCTTCTCAGCCTTTTTCATTTATAGATGTCTGTACTCAGACATGATAGCTTCCGCTTGTGTTTTGATATGTATGCTCTGAATGTTGGGTCATGAGACCCCTGTTTGTAATATCTCGCTCCTCGGAGCCTATTGATTAAATACTTGTGTCGTAGAGTCATGTTGTGATGCCATGTTGTACTTGCACATATCGAGCATATTGTGTGTATGTTATTGAAATGCTGGGTATGTGTGGGATCTGACTATCTAGTTGTTTATCCTTAGTAGCCCCTCTTACCGGGAAATGTCTCCTAGTGTTTCCACCGAGCCAGGGTAGCTTGCTACTGCTCCGGAACACTTAGGCTGGCCGGCATGTGTCCTTCTTCGTTCCTGTGTCTGTCCCTTCGGGGAAATGTCACGCGATGAATACCGGAGTCCTGTTAGCCCGCTACAGCCCGGTTCACCGGAGTCCTGCTAGCCCAGTGCTACAGCCTGGATTCACTCGCTGATGACCGACACGTTCGATGCTGGGTCATGGATGCCTGTCCCTGTAAGTTTGTGCCACTTTGGGTTTACGACTAGCCATGTCAGCCCGAGCTCCTTATCATATGGATGCTAGCGACACTATCATATACGTGTGCCAAAAGACGCAAACGGTCCCGGGCAAAGGTAAGGCGACACCCGTGGAAATACCGTGCGTGAGGCCGCAAAGTGATATGAGGTGTTACATGCTAGATCGATGTGGCATTGAGTCGGGGTCCTGACAGCGTTGGTATCAGAGCTTGACTTCCTGTTGGATTACCAAGCCAAACTGGTCGAAGTTGAGTCTAGAAATTCTTTAGTTATATAAGGGAATTGATTGTGGGATGGAACATAAGGCTCTTTTTACTCCTTATACCTCATGCCCTTCTGATCTGAGTCATCTTATCTTTCCTACGGGGATTAAGAGCTAGGCTATCTCTTCTTTCTATCAGGATCACGCGTTACTAATCCGTAGACTTATAAGATTGTTGGATTTAAGCTTGAGTTCAGTTTCTACTACTTCCGTATGTTAATTGTTGATCTCGAAACCTTGATATTGTGCTTCTGAGTGGTTATGCCACCATTATTGTGATTGTCTCAAATCTTTTTGAGCATTTACAACCGTTATGCTGTCCGAGTCATTCCAGGTTTCTAAATAGTCTGATGCATTTGCAAAATCCTTTCCCTCTGGTTTCGATGCTCCTTTATGCCAGCTCAATCACACTAATTGTTGAGTTGAGGTATTCTACTGCCTCGACCTTTATGTTGGAATAATTATTATGACCCTAGGTGTCTCAGGGGATCATCTAGTGGTCTAGCCATGATTTGTGTCCTAGTGTGATGATTCTGGCCTTTATTCTCGAAAGCATTCAGTGATGCTACTTAGTAGTAGGTATTCTACTCCTGGGTTTTGAACCCGAGATTCACTCTACTTACCTCATGTTGATAGTGTTTGCTAGTTCCTTTAGGATATTAGTAACCTTTGCGATAGTTCTCGAGGTTCGTGGTACATCCTTCTTCCAATTACCATGAACCATTCTTGGCAGGAGTTCTTCCGAACCAAAAGATGACAACAAGAGTGCTCTCGATGAGTTCTCCATGCTATGTTGTGACTCTGCCAGCTCAACCTTTCTGCATGGGTTATCCGGAAGAAATATGTTGAACTTGGTTCGACATACTAATCTATGCATCCACAACTCAGGAAGTTATATGTTCCTTTGAGTTGTCCCTTTTTAGTTGTCTACTGACCTTCGTCTATCAATTGATAGTCAAGAGTATGCGTGCGTTCGTTTATCGATGCCTATTACTCTTGTGGTCCGTCAAGCCATTCTATCGCGGAATGACTAGGAGAAACAAACTCCAGTACTTCTTCCATATCCAGGATTGGGTCAAAGAAGTTGTGCTCCGCAGAACAAATAGCCAATCCAGCTTTTGCTCTGTTCTACCTTGGAGTATCACCATCTTTTATATCGGGATTGTTATGGGAATTACACACCATCCTATGAACTCTTGGTACAGTGATACTTCTCGCCATCATTACTCATTCCTCGGTTCCGTGTGGTTATAACCGGAATGTCGACAAGTGAGTCGTGATGTGTGAAATCAATACTCCTAGCAACCTTGTTGCTTGGTAGTTAAAGGACAATAATATCATTCTTAGCGTGTTGGTTCTTGAATCATCATTCTAAGACTGTTCGTGCTACCTAGTCCTTATTTCTGGTGCACTCTCCGATCAGTGAGTTAGGATAGTGCCAATCCTTGCTTATTTGATCATATCGTCTTGCCCCGGAAAGCAAGATTGTTCTCGAGCTTAGTAACATACCGGTGGTTCGTGATCTTCCGAAGATCTTCTCGGAAGTATTACCAGGTTGTCACCTGACCGCTGTGTTGAGCTCGTGATCAAGTTGGTTTCTTGTGAACCACCCTCTCTCCAAGATCGGTGTTAGATATCCCTGAGCTAGTTGGTTAAGCTAGACAACAACTTGGAGAGTTGGAAGATAAAAGCTTGTCTGACTTAGTTCGTTCCAAAGGGATATTCTTGTGTAGTGTGTGTGGAAGAAAGATGATATCTTCATCGATTGGTCCCTGTGATCAGTTGTTGGACCTATTGTCTTATCAATCCTTTGATTTGAGTGTGGGCCATCGTCAAGTCAAATCAGTACCAACGATGCTCGTAATGTTGTCTTACTCGTGGTTGATCCCTCGAGCATACACCATTATATCTTTTGGGTCTGACCAATGCTATCACTTGTTCACATAATTATGGAATTCCATTTACATGGAAATCTCGATGAGTTATTGTTGACCCCATCAACAGCATTTTGTCTCTCCCATGAGTCATGTTGAACATCAACCTAGTGTTGGAAACTTGTGTAAGCATTCCTTCGTGTTTCGTTCATGAAGCATATGTTTGGATGAAGGTAGTGACTTCCTTTAATTCATGTGCATCTGATGCAAGTTGCCGCCGTGGATTCGAGAAAGTCAATGTTGCTTTCTTTGGAATCATTCCAAATCAGTCATGCACACGTGCGAAGAATTCTGTGGTTTTGGAGACTTGCAACCTTCAATCTATATGTATCCCTAGCACACCAAGCCACTGATTGATTTGTTCAAGGAGAAGGAGTTCCTTCATAAGAGCTAATCCGGACTTGTGTAAGGACTTCGATACCCTCGTTGATGGTTCCCCCTCCTGAACTCGGTAGTGTTTCATTATAAGACTACTTTGTGGTCATGTTTGTCTTGGACAACATGTTCACATGTTGTAGCAGAACCGGCTCGTGTTTTTGGAGCTTGCTATCGTAGTTCATTTCCCGAGAATCTCGCAGCGTCATCTCGTCGATTTGTGTTGCAAACTTTCGTTTTTCTTCTTAGACTCGATGAGTCTGGAATATCCTGACACCAACCAGATCTGAATCTCAGGCAGATATGATGGTTGGAACATTTCCCAAAGAATTATAATATCGATCCCTTGGAAACCGGTAAAGTGGATGTCGTGGCCAACACATCCAGCCGGAAGACCTGTTATTATAATATATTGATTTGAGGAAGTTGGCCACCTCCCCATAGGGATTTCGTAGGATTTACTCCCTAGTTGCCCCTATGGATTTCTGAGTTCCGAAGTCCGACCTTTTTACTTGATGTTCTAGATATCAAACCATATCTATGAATGGGTTACACTAGCACATCAAGGAGAACATTAGAAGCGGAGTGCTAAATGTCTCTCGGTCGATCATCCAGATTTCGTTCCCTTGGCCTCGCTAAGGTGAAATCTGAGAAGGTGTTATCTTCCTTGCATCTGCATCATCCATCATTAGCCATCATGGTAGTATGTTGTGTTGCCAGGATCCTTGACACGGATGTTGGTAAAACCTTGATGATTGTGGAAATGCTCAAGTTCTTGAGAGCACGCACAAGCGCTACGTGTTATCATCGGCACTAACTCGGATTCCTCTTAGTTTCCTCGGCAATGCTATGACCTTTTCAAATAGTGAATCCACTCTCTATTGTTGGGTTCTTCCCCAGCTACCAGAATCATTCCCAGCATTTGCATTTTGTTCCCAACTTGCACCGCCAATGTGCCATGCTACCATGGGTCTCTTCCATTTCCGGTGATAAGCAAAAATCATCCATTGCGTTGTCTTCAACAAGGTAATCCACATCATCCAAGTCCGAGTATGCCATTCTACCGACCCCCCTCCAAACGATCGCTCGAGAATTGCCTTAGGCTGGTTTAAAGAGTTTCAATGATCTTTGAATCAAAGGTAATTCTTTTTGCCACTTAAGGGGATATTTCTACGAGTCACCTTTCCTAAGGTGCATCGTTATGGTATCATGAAAACTCAACTCCTCGCTACGTTGACAACCGATTACCACCTTCTTAAGCGTGAAATTGTTGTCTACCTAGTGAACCTTCGTCATCTGCCTCACTCCATTCTTATGGATGTGTGCTTCGTCTCTCAGCTCGAGAGATGTTGCTATGTCTCATTCCGTGAGTTAATCCTGAGTTGTTCGACCTTCGAGAAGAACGATTCTTTTAGGGTCTTTCCTTTCCTCTCATTGTCATATTGGCTGGAGTTCTCAGAGCAAGACTTCGAGACAATGATGGTGGACGAATCAACGTCCATTTGAAGTGCAACTGGATCGTGAAGATTGTGCTAGTTTGCATTCCCCCTTCACCTTACCCTACGCTTGAATCTCGGGACGAGATTTTTGTTTAGTGGGGGTGAGTTATCACAGCCCTAGAATTTGTTTGTCATTAGTTGCATTAAGGCATTCATGCATCATGTTTAAAATTCATGAAACTTGAAATGGGGATGACAAACCCTAGCACTAAATAAAATGCAATTAGGATCAAAATAAAAATATTTTCAATAAACCCAGAATGCCCTTTAGAAAAGTTCATTATTTTTGTTAAAGGTGAAAACCCCTGCCATCAATGATGCACATATTTCTAGGCCATTCTGGATTTTTGAATTAAATCCTATTGTATTTGACCTTGGGCATTTAAATACTATAAATAATTTAAATGTTCAAATAAATGTTGGAAATTGTTAAGGGTCACTGAAATAATTCAGGAAGCACCCATAATTGTTTCCAGGATTTTGTAAAATGATTTGATATTTTAAATCAAATCAAAACAAACTACAGAAAATAGAAAACAGAATTAAATAGAAATAAGAGAGAGAGAGCAGAAGATCTTACCTGGCGCTCACCTGGTAGCCCACCTGGCCCAGCACGGCCCAGCCCATCTCCACTCCCCCCCCCCCCTGTCGTCTTCCTCTGCCAGTAGGCAGAGGCGAGGTATGTCGCGCGCCCGAGAGGCCTCGGCCACCTCCTGCTTCCCTTGGCCACCTCCTGCTTCCTCCTCGACACCCCGGACGCCTCCATGCGTGCCACGCCACCCCCCTGGAACTCCCTCACTCTCTCGAACTCTTCCCCCCTCCTCTGCTTCCTCTCTCTCTCGCTCGGACCGAACGGAGCCGCCACCACCGACGAGCTCCCTCATGGCCACCGCCACCCCCTCTCCTCTCCGACGCGCTCCCGAGCTCCGCCGGTCCTCCCTCATCCTCCTCGTCGTCTCGCGCGACCAGAAGAGCCCCTGGATGCCGCTAGCCTCGCCGTTCCCCTCCTCGGCCACCGAGGATCGCCGTCATCAAATTTGTTGCCGTTCGGCCTTCCCCGAGCCCGCCGTCCACCTCTACGGGATCCACGTGAGCTCCTCCGTCGTTTCCCCCTCTCCCCTGACTCGTTTTCTTCCTCTAACACCAACAACCGTCAGAGCCGAGAGCTCTTCGCCGCCGGCCATGTCGTCACCGTAGCCACGGTTGCCTAGAGCTGCAACCGAGCACGCAGCCGTGCTCAGTGCACCCCCAGGAGGCCATAGCACCCATCCGCTCCCTCTGCTGTGCTTCCTAACGCCGACTCCGAGCTCACCCGAACTCCGGCCGCCGCCTTGGAGCTCGCCGTCGTCAGCTCCGGCCTCCCCACGACCCAGCAACCACACCGTTCGACGCGCGGGAGCAAGGGCTCTCCAATGAGCCCAAGCACGGCCTCGCCCGTGCCCTATAGCGTGTTTCCGATGGCCGCCACTGTCCCGGGCCTCGCCGGCGTCGAGACGCCGGCGGGGTTGACCCACTTGACCACGGCGGAACCCCCCCTAGGTCGATGACAGGTGGGGCCAGCCCCTGTTAATTAGTTTAGGTGTTAGATTAGTTAACACTAATTAATTTAGTTAATTATTTAAGCCACTGACATGTGGGCCCAGCCCTGCTGACATTTTCGTTAGTATTAGTTTAACCCTAATCAACCCGGTTAACCAACTGAGTAACTGACACGCGAGACCCACTGTCAGGTTTGACCTGGGGCGCCCAGTTGACTCTGCTGACGTCACAGTGACGTGGTGCTGACACCATAATTCATTTCTGGATTTATATTATTCAGGAAATTCCAGAAAATTGTATAAACTTCTAAAATTCATAGAAATTCAACCGTAACTCCAAATTAAACAAATTATATATGAAAAATTATCAGAAAAATTCAAGGAATCCATCTGTACCATTTCCATGCATGTTAGAACAACTTATCACTACTGTTTAGGACAAATGAAGTGAATGGCATTTAAATAATCACATATGGAGTTTGAATTTGAATCTTGTATTCAAACCAACCCCATTTAACTTGTTGCTAGATGCATTAGCCCAAAACACATTCATTTTGCCATGTCATGATCATGCATCATATTGTGCATTGCATTGATTGTGTTCCCTTCTGTGTTGCCGGTATTTGTCCCCTCTCGATAGACGTGATACCGATGATGTGATCGTTGACACTGATGAAGACTCAATGTTATCTTCAGAAGTGCTAGGCAAGCAAAACCCCCTTGTTCATTCCGATACAATCCTACTCTCTCGCTCCTGCTCTCTTTTATTGCATTAGGACAACACCGATTCATCTGTTACTTGCTGCGGTAGCTGAACCCCTTTATCCTCTGCATGACCTGTCATTGCCACAGTAAATAGATGAAACCCACTAGCATGAGTAGGAATTGTTTGAGCCCTGTTGTGCCTACTCATTCATGCTTGTTTGTCATGCCTGCTACTGCTTAGAGTTGAGTCAGGTCTGATTCATCGGGGATGAATCAGAGGTATGTGAACATGTCCTACTGTGTGTGAGCTAAGTGTGTGAACACGATTTGGTAAAGGTAGCGGTGAGAGGCCATGTAGGAGTACATGGTGGGTTGTCTCATTGAAGCCGTCCTCAGGAACTGAGTCCTGTGTTTGTGATCCATGATTCAGCTACTACCATACATTGGGCCCCGAAATATGACCCCGCTCGACTTCTTATTCACCCTTGTCCTCTGTCCAGGAGTTGCAAGTAGTTTCTGGTGCTTGTAGTATGCTGGAGGCCGTGGACAGCACTGACCGTAGGGGTGGACTGTGATGCGGTAGGCACGTGGCCGGGTATACCGGGTGCCCGTTTGGTGTCACGGAACCCTGTTCACATCGTTTGGGGCTGTGGGCGAAACTCCGGCCAGATCTCCTCATGGATGGAACCCGAATAGGCGATAAACCTGGACTAGAGACTTGAGTGTTTAGGTAGGTCGTGGTCTACACCCACGTCGGCTTTCGCTTGAAGTCTGCCGAGCACATGTCGTGTGCAGACGCTAAGTGGTGGAAACATGTATGAAGAAGTACACCCCTGCAGGGTTAATATCATCTATTCGAATAGCCGTGTCCGCGGTAAAGGACTTCTGGGTTGCTTATATCAGTTCATAGACAAGTGAAAGTGGATACTCTAAAATACGCAAGATAAGCGTGAGTGCTATGGTTGGCGTTCTCACAGGGAGACGGGAGCGGATCCATAGTGGTGTATTGATATGGTGAATATGTGGACTCGTGTGCGCCACCTCAAAAGAGTTACTTGCAATCGTAGTTCAGGATAGCCACCGAGTCAAAGCTGGCTTGTTGCAGTTAAACCCCACCATCCCCTTTGTTGATAATGATGCATATGTAGTTAGTTCTGATGTAAGTCTTGCTGGGTACATTTGTACTCACGTTGCTTAATTTATGTTTTTGCAGAGAGACTTCGGTCTCGCTAGTAGTTCCGCGTGGACTTCGACGTTTAGCTTGTTACCTCAGCTACGATCTTGTGCCCTCGGCAGGATCTGGTAGATAGTCAGGCTTCTCAGCCTTTTTCATTTATAGATGTCTGTACTCAGACATGATAGCTTCCGCTTGTGTTTTGATATGTATGCTCTGAATGTTGGGTCATGAGACCCCTGTTTGTAATATCTCGCTCCTCGGAGCCTATTGATTAAATACTTGTGTCGTAGAGTCATGTTGTGATGCCATGTTGTACTTGCACATATCGAGCATATTGTGTGTATGTTATTGAAATGCTTGGTATGTGTGGGATCTGACTATCTAGTTGTTTATCCTTAGTAGCCCCTCTTACCGGGAAATGTCTCCTAGTGTTTCCACCGAGCCAGGGTAGCTTGCTACTGCTCCGGAACACTTAGGCTGGCCGGCATGTGTCCTTCTTCGTTCCTGTGTCTGTCCCTTCGGGGAAATGTCACGCGATGAATACCGGAGTCCTGTTAGCCCGCTACAGCCCGGTTCACCGGAGTCCTGCTAGCCCAGTGCTACAGCCTGGATTCACTCGCTGATGACCGACACGTTCGATGCTGGGTCATGGATGCCTGTCCCTGTAAGTTTGTGCCACTTTGGGTTTACGACTAGCCATGTCAGCCCGAGCTCCTTATCATATGGATGCTAGCGACACTATCATATACGTGTGCCAAAAGACGCAAACGGTCCCGGGCAAAGGTAAGGCGACACCCGTGGAAATACCGTGCGTGAGGCCGCAAAGTGATATGAGGTGTTACATGCTAGATCGATGTGGCATTGAGTCGGGGTCCTGACAATTAATCCCAAAGCTAAGCACTTCTCCCATTGCAAGAAAAACCAATCTAGTTAGCCAAACCAAACCTATAGTTCGAAGAGAATTACAAAGATATCAAATCATGCATAAAAGAATTCAAAGGAGATTCAAATAATAGTCATAGATACGCTGATCATAAATCCACAATTTATCGGATCCCGGCAAACACACTGCAAAAGAGTATTACATCAAATAGATTTGCAAGAACATCGAGGAGAACATGGTATTGAGAATCAAAGAGAGAGAAGAAGCCATCTAGCTACTAGCTATGGACCCGCAGGTTTGAAATAAACTACTCACGCTTCATCGGAAGGGCAATAGAGTTGATGTAGAAGCCCTCCATGATTGAATCCCCCTCCGGTAGGACACCGAAAAAGGCCCCTAGATGGGATCTCATGGGTACAGAAGGTTGCGGCAATGGAAAAGTGTTTTCGTGGATGCCCCTGTTGGTTTGGGATATATGGGAGTATATAGGCGAAAGAATTAGGTCAGGAGGTGCATGAGGGGCCCACAAGGGTGGGGGGCGCGCCCTACCCCCTGGGTGCGCCCTCCGTCCTTGTGGCCACCACGTGGCTCCTCTGACTTCATCTCCAAGTCTCCAGGTTGTCTTCTGGTCCAAGAAAAATCATTGCGAAGGTTTTATTCCGTTTGGACTTCGTTTGGTATTCCTTTTATGCGAAACACAAAAACAAGGAAAAAAACAGGAACTGGCACTGGGCTCTAGGTTAATAGGCTAGTCCCGAAAATAATATAAAATATCATATAAAACATCCAAAATAGAAAATATAATAGCATGGAACAATAAAAAATTATAGATACATTGGAGACATATCAGTATGTGCTACAAATTATGTATACTGATTCCAACAACGCAGCCGAATATGACGCTCTGTTGCATGGACTTCGGATGGCAACGTCAATGGGCGTACAATGGATCGAGGTGTAGGGAGAGTCTAATCTTGCCATCTCCCAAGCCAATGGAGAATTCGATGCTAAAGACCCAAAGATGGCGGCATATCAGAATGCATGCCTTCCTCAAATATCTGCCCTGTTTGAATGGTTAGAATTTCACCATGTGTCCAGAGACAGCAATCAAGTTGTTGACGTCCTTGCTCGCATGGGCGCCAAGCGCGATCTGGTCCCTAAGAACACCTTCTTGGAACGGATTTTCAAGCCATCCATGGTGTGGCAGGATGAGGGCAAGGATGCTGGAGCCAATGGCCTAGAACAGATCATCCCTCCAGTCATCGAACCGGACGAAGAAATCATCGGAGGTTCGACACTAGAAGAAACACCTTCGGCTCATGAAGTTATGGCATTAATCATGCCATGGAGTGAGCCCTTCCTCGCCTATGTTCTTCGTCAAGAGCTCCGCGATGACCAGACCGAGGCACGATCCATAATTCGATGCTCTAAAGCTTATAAGGTACATGAGGGTGGACTATACAAAAAAGCACTACCAGATTTCTCCAGAAATGCATATCTGAAGAAGAGGGGCAACGACTTTTGGCCGAGATACACGCTGGCATGGGTGCTCACCACATGGTAGCTCGAGCGCTGGTCAGCAAGTCCTTTTGAGCTGGGTTCTTCTGGCCCACTACTCGCACGTACGCATAAACACTAGTCCAATGTTGCGTCGGATGCCCCCCATGTCTCTCCGGACAATACTGATTACCTAGCCTTTTGTGGTATGGGGGTTGGACATGGCCGGACTACTTAAAGGGGGGACCAAGAAGAAGAAATATATACTAGTCATGGTCGAGAAATTCACTAAGTGGATCGAGGCGAAACCAGTAACTTCAGCTAAGTCTAGACCGGACATTGACTTTATATCCGGCATGGTCCACCATTATGGTGTCCCCCACAGTATAATAACGGATAATGGGTCCAATATCACAGCCCAGGAGGTAAAGGAATAGTGCGCTAACATGGGCATCAAGCTCGATTATGCTTTGGTATATCAACCACAGACCAACAGACAGGTCAAACGGGCTAATGGACTAATCATGAGTGGCATTAAGACTCACCTGGTCCGTTCCCTGAAAGAATCCGATTGCCACTGGGTGGAGGAGCTCGACTCCATGTTGTGGGAACTTGGCACCACCCCTAATCGATCAACGGGATACCCGACACATCCGTGACATTTTGGGTCGAAAGAAATTTTTTCTGTCATGCTTATGACAGTTCTATGACGATAATTGTGACAAAAGCATGTATCATCATAGATGTGGTGGGCGCCTACTTCTATGACAAAAAATCATGACAGTCCTGGGCGGGCCGGGGACGCACCTGCATGACATTCTTTGGGCGATCCATGACGGAAGAATCATGGTAGAAGTGAGGGTGAGGAAAATATCGAGGAGTTCCCGGTTATGGTGGGTGGTAGGGGACGAGCGATGCACGTAGGTTTGCGTGTTTCCCTCGGACACGTACGCACATGTTTGCATGGTGTTGGGATCTAACTGAACTCGAGCAAGGCATTCACTGAATGAGCCCGAGCCATTGCACTAGGTATGTTATTGAACCCGAGCGATCAATCCCTTGGCTGTTAACTAAACCCGAGCAATTCCTTCGCTACTACAACTAACTGAAGCCGATTGAACCTGCCTCTTGATGAATAGTGACCATTGTTGGGGGTTGGAAGAACAGTTCCCAGTGGGGGTTGGATGAACAGGACCCAGTCGTAGTAGAGGCCATTGCCGCTGGATGAATAGGACCCCGATCGAGGAGGCCGCCACACCCGAGCCGGTTGGGGGTGGATGAACAGGACCCCATGGAGGGCTGGTTGAACAGTACCTGGTGGAGGCTGAATGAACAGTAGCCCATGGATGAACAATAGTTGATGGAGGCAGGAGGAAGTTGATGGTGGATGAACAGTAGCACGTGGAGGCTAAAGCGAGGTTGTAGACGGTGGATGAACAGTAGCCCGTTGAGTCCCGTTTTGTGGTACGCCACACCCCTCCCGATGAACAGGACCCCGTTTTGACTATAGGCGCTCCTACACAAGTCTGTTTCCTTCATTTTGCGGTACGCCACACCCCTCATGATGATCAGGATCCTATTTCGACCGTACACGGTCGAACAGAAGTTCATTTCCTCCGTTATGCAGTACGTCAGGCCCGTGTTGGCTGTTCCGTCCAAGCCGGTTGGCTCCCGATGAAAATGACGCATTCCGTTGCCCCCGGTTGAACACTATGTAGTTTCTCCGTTCCGACCCAGCCGGTTGGCTGCCGATGAACATGACACCGTTGTTGCTGTCTGCTGCCTCTCCATGAACACGAGCCCTGGTCGTACGCATGCACGAGTAGGCATTCGAGACCCCGCCCGTATGTATGTACATAGCCGTATTTACTCTCTTGCAGCATGGCTCCACGTACGTGTACATGATATAGACGGGACTGCATCACACATCGGCGATTCTACTATGACACATGCCGCCCCTTACTCGGCCACGGTTCATCACTGCAGAGAGACCGATCGACCGCTATGTACGTACATGTTCGCGACCAGACAGATAATGCTACATATGCTTCGACCGAGTGGGTCCTAGCAGTCAGGGAGGACAAGGAGGCACTTCCTTGCGTGCGAATATTTAGCTAGCGGGTCCCAGCTGTCAGGGGCAGAATCATTTTTTTGCTCGTAATAAGGAGACACTTCGCCATGCAAAGATGTTGTTGTTGGGTCCCAGGTGTCATGGGCAGGAATAAGGAGGAACTTCCTTCTGTGCGAAGATATACGTGGCGGGTTCCAGCTTTCTGGGGGAGGAATACTTTTATTTTCGCGTAAAAAGGAGGTGGTGGCATGTGTGTGTCCATGGACCTGGTACGTCCCCACTATTAGTGTCTCCACGTACAGTCCTCTTTCGATGACTCTCTTTTGTTGACCACGTTGACCATGTCACGCCGAGCGCACCAAGGCGATGCACAACGGCGAGGCCTCGGACGGCAATGAGCCGGAGATGGGAAGACGCGGCAGTGGATTCGCAGACGGAGAGGTGTATGAGGGTTAACTGGTTCTAGTGCGGTGTGGTTCTGTAGTGGGCAGAGAATAACAAGAGGTGTGGAGGGGTGGAGGGATGGCCTGGCCTGCGGTTGGATAGCGCTTCACAGCGAAGCGTGCTAAGCAGAGCTGCTAGCAGCCGGAAGCAGGAGCAGGTGGTCCCGGCGGTGCTGGAGGAAGAAGACGAGAGATTGAAGATGGATGCCGACCGTTGGATGGAAATCCAATGGCTATGGATGTCAGAATCATTTGTTGACTAAGTTGACAATGCCTTGCGTTGGCTTCGACCTATTGGCCCACATTCCAGCCTCCAAAAATGTGGCACATATTCAACCCAATTTTTTGGATTTACAGTCCATTTGCTAGGCTGGGTGAACAAATAATGTAGCATCCATGCGGCCCATTTATTTTTTTCTAAAAAACTACAGCCATTTGCACTTTCTTGAAACACACAAATTTGCTGGGTTGGGTGAATAAATAATGTAGCGTCCATGTGACCCATGTATTTTTTTCTAAAAAATTACAACCCATTTGCACTTTCTCAATATACACGATTTTTCTTAGCTGGTTTTAATTATAATGTTGGGTTGGGCGCAACAATGTTATCAAAAAATAAACAGGGGCTGCACATTTTGTTATAAATATATTTAAATAATAAGCGCTTTATTATTACATCGGTCCTTAAATCTTAAAGCTTTTGTACACAATCAGTAGGATTTTTGTTGCCTTCAAGCAAAAAAACCCTGGATTTTATTAAAAAATTATTTTTATAAGACACGGGATATTGTTTCCTATATATGTAAGTATCTGTTTAATATAAGATGATAATAAAAATAATATATAATAACATATGAAATAATATAAATATATATAATATAGTTTGAAGGGAAACATAAGTTGGACCTGGCATTCCTATTCTTATATAGAAAAATAGAACAGACCTCTGTGTTTTCTTCAAAAAAATACATAAGTTGGGCTGCACATGTTTAAGGAAAAATAAAACCTAGGATGGGACGCCCATAGGCTGGTCGATACATGACGGCCCTCAAAAAAATATAAACCGGCATGTCGAGGGTTGCACATGTTAAAAAAGAATGCCTAGACTAGGCAGCCCACAACCCAGCTGACGTCCAGGCCCGGACGAGAATGCACCGGAGCCGGGGAAGACGTGCTACAGTAGTTGTAGAATCTGTGCCTATTTTCTATTGAAAGTACTAAAGTAGCTCAGTGGCCAAGTTCCACTCCCCAACAATGGCTCCGCCCGGGTTCAATTCCACCCGATGCAGTGAAAATATCCCCAAATTTTTTCCTCTGCCATTACTGACATGTGGGTCCCCATTGTCATCTATGCACACCACCTCCAACACTTGCCAAAACTTCGTACCTTGTTTTCTTTGTTTTTCACACTCAACATTGTGTCGGCATTTTGAAAATAGCAAATCTTTTTGACTGTGCATTGTATGAGGATGTGCTTTGCATGAATGTTGATCAGCATGATGTTAACTGGCTGGTAGTTCCATTTTTGACCATGAATAAAACTTCCAACATGATGTTATCCCTATTTGAAAAGGGCGTGTTAATAAATGATCTAGCTCTGAAACTTGCAGTTTCTTATCTAAAACTGAAACTTGCAATTTCTTCTCTAAGAATCACATTTTCTGCACTTTTATATGAAACTACATTTTTTAAAGTGGTAAAAGTAGATCTCTAGAATTCAGAAAATACTTCATATGCTCAATACTACAAATCTGAAATTCAAAAGACATCCATATCTGAAAGTACTCTCAAAATATGCAACACAAAACACAATTCAAAACCTGCAAATACTGAAAACCTTAAGCTCCTACTCAGACTATTGGGGGGGGGGCAGTCCCCTCCTATTCCTCGATGGCAGACAGCCGCCCCGTGAGACGAGGTGAACGGAGAGGGAGGGGTTAACTGAGAGGCATTGTTGCACCAACTGTTTTTCTCTTATAGTTGGGTACGGTCGGCAAAGACTCCACCGGCTCGCTCTTCCATAGCACCCTCACAAACAGGACAGTTTAGATGCTCGATCCTTCAGTTTTTGGTGGATGCTCCATCTTGGATCAATACTCCCACCACCGCCGCCTCATGATCGGATTCGCGGAATCTGTTTGCTCCATGGCCCAGAGGAGCAGCTCTATGTACTCCTGCGCGACTCCCTCCGGGAGTATGACTGCATTTTCGCTTTGTTCCAGATATTTGGCCATCGCTCTCACCGTCGCCACTAATTGCTCCGGGTTGCCAAACCAAGACGGTATCTCCAACATCCTGCCTAGCTTCATAGGGTCGCCATCTGCGATCCTCATGTATTTCTTGTACTCATCCATCGATCTACTTCTCCACAACACCTTCACTCGCCGACGATGGTTTTGGAGCGGTGATGGTTTTGGATTGGAACACAAGAGGAGCGGCGATGGTTTTGAAATGGAAGAGGAGAGGAGCGGCGTTGGTCTTGGAAGTACTATTTTTTGTTTTGCATATTTTGGGTCAAAGTTTGATCATGTAATATATTTGACAAGCAAATTCTGAATGCATGTCATCAAAAATTATATAGTTGGATTCGTATCTAAATGTACTTTCCAATTATACCAATTTTGCAACCCATAACATATATTTTATTTGTTACAATCATGGTTAAAATATGACCCAGGATACACGGGAGACTAGTTAATATGGGGTCTCTTAATTGAAGGGTAAATTGATTTTTATTTTGATCCAGTCACAACGCGTTGCCCCTCTCGTCCAATCCTAAATCGTAGCTGCACGCTCCTCTCCCTCTTCTCCATTGCAAAACCACCCCCTCTCCTCCCCATTTCTCCATTCCAAAACAACCATCTCGCCTCTCCATCTTTTCCATTGCAAAACCACCATATCTCCTCTCCCTCCTCTCCATTGCTAGACCATCGTCTCTCCTCTCATCTTCCAAAGCCAGCACCACACCTCTCAGAAGCACATCGATGGAGAGGATGCAAAAGCGAATCATGGAGATTGCCGGCGACGACCAAGCAAAGTTAGCCAGGTTGAAGGAGATCCTTACTTGGTTTGAAAACAAGTGGGAGATTTCAGGGACAGTGAGGGCCATGTGGGGATGTATGAGAAAGAGCAAGATGGGGGCGATGAGCGTGGCGATGTACTCCCCGGCGGCAATCACGCTGCAGCCCTTCGAGTTCATTGAGTATCTCCTCTGGGCAATGGAGCAGACATATTCGCCCGAGAGAGAAGTCAGGCGGAGGTGGTGGGCGTACAGATCGAGGGCCGAGCATCTGGAGGATGACGCATCGATCAAGTACGATGTGTCATTTGTGAGGGTGTAGCGCAAGCCGGAGCCACCGGAGTATTTGTTCTCCCACCGCAAAAGGAGGTTGGTTGGCGTGGCATAGCTTCCCCGCCATTCTCCACGGGTCTGTCGCCGCTCACCTTGTCTCAACAGTGGCGGTAAGGCTTAAGGTAACCTTCACACTAGACCTAATCTTACAATCAGTGTGCCGGCTAATGGGTTAGTATTGGGTATAACTCCGAGTACTACGCCAATCACCCTAAAAGAGCTCTTGAACTAAAACATAGTTGTCAAAATGTCTACAAATAAAGATAAATCGATTGGTTCTTCTTTCAGAAAAGAGTACTCCCTAGAAAAGTGCCAATATAAGCTACTGCTATTTGATTAGCGGATTTGCTGCAACACTGAAACAAGTAAAGTGTCCCCTAAAAAAAGTGCAAGCCAAACACAGGCATATTAAAATATTCTCCAGCAGGTCGGCAAGAGCTTGAGGAACCATCTGAGATCTATGATTTTCCAAATCACGTTTATGTTAGATATTGGCACCTCGTACTCTGCATATATGCTTGTTCCATCTGTACATTTGTGTAGTTTCATCAAAATGTAGCTGAATAACCCTGTTTGCACAGATAATGAAAAATCATAATTACATTATAGTGGCACAAGTTGATGAAACATACACTAATAAATAGAAGAAACTTCATTTTCTTAATGGGAGAAGATTGTGGTACAATACATTTAATAAAAAACACCTTCTGCAAGTGATGAACATCGGTGTACAGCGGTAGTACAAGGTTGGGCCTTCAGACATTCCAATCTCTATTTTTGTGCAGTGCAATAAAAATTAAGCACCCTAGTTTGCAGAAACACTTAAACATTAACAATGGGACTAGTTGATGAAACATGTACTAACAAAGAGAAGCACTTTCTTTATCTACAATGGAAATGAAATGATAGAGAGGACAATAGCTCTATTTTAACTTTATTATTACTTAATTTTATCAGTGGCACTAGGGTCGAGCAGGTGGCAAGTGAGGTGTACCATGCATCGCAAGAATGGAGGCCGGGGGTGCTTAGACTAGGATGCTAAAGCTAGCTCTTCTAGTCCCTATCTTCCCCCTAGATGTTTCTATGGTAGCTTTCGGGTTGTAATCTAAACTTGGTCGAGCTTGGGTTGCGTCCTCCTACCTGCCTAGCTTATGTGGTGAACTTGTCTCTTGCTAGTAGTCAATCCATTCTAGTAGTAGTTGCATAACTACTCATTTACACTAAGATGTTCTCGGATAATGGTTCTCTATGGTAGGGATTCTTTAATGAAATTGGAGGAAACCATTGGGACCTTTTTGTGTAGTTCACCTAAAATGAAGCAATGTTTGCATCATGTAGTGAGCAAGTACTTGGTCCCATGAGCCAGCAAGTTCTTCTTCATTAGTTGCAATAAAATTGAGCAACATCAAGGTTGGTCGTGAAGCTCGTGGAATGTTCAACTATAATTTGGATACCATTTTGTGCAGTTCAACTAAGATCAAGCGTGAAATGTATATCTCTATTTGCACAAAAAGGTGAAAAGGAGGACTAACAAGTGATGAAACATACATTAAAGAAGCGGCATTGCTACAAGGACAATAGTAATTTCTAAAGAAGCGGCATTGCTAGATATTAGTGTGGGCATTAGGATTAACCAAGACAACCGTTAAATACGACATTACTTTAATGGTGCCATTGCTTCATTTTACCAGCAACATTACATTAATAGCTTCTATAGAGTTGGTATTTGGGCACGGGAGAGTAGGAGGACTAGGATAGTTGCATTTCTAATGAAAAGAAGAAACTTATGTTAATGAGAAATTTAGCAGGACATGAAAAACAGTGCTTGATTCATATTACTGGAGACATTACATTGAAAAAAACATTGGTTTAACGTGTCCTTATTTTAACAGTGAGACTGCTAGTACATTTTATCAGTGGCATTACATAAGAGGGGCTTGGGGCAACAAACATCCAAACATGATATCTGGGTTGGTATAGCCACCTTTTACTGTGTGAGGCCAGGGACATACTCTATTGACTTGTCCCCCAGTCCCCACTTTTTTTCCTTTTTCAACCAATAGATTGGTTTATATCATGTTTGTACTGTGTTTCCCTTTATTTCCCTATTAGACCAAGAGAACAGTTGGATAGCCAATCTCTGCTACTTTTCACCCCCATTATTTCCTCTTTTGACCAAGTCCTAGATTCAGGTAACAAATCTCCCCCACCCCACCCCACCCCCTTTCTTCCCTGTTTGAACCAAGTAGTACTAGATTCAACTTCATGAAGTTGTATTACTAGATTCGACTACATGAAGTAGTTTTACCTCTTAACAGTAAAAGTTCAGGTGGCTTTCGAACAAACGATCAATCCTATCTATGAGGGGGCCTGAGAAGTAGTAAAATATACAAATACATCGACGTGAGGAGCTGGGGCAGTAGAGCAAGGCCAGTTTTGAAGGAAGTTATACCTGAGGGTCGCCGGGATGTCGCTAGGTGGGCGGCGGGAGGCCGGATCTGTCCACACTACGACAACAAGGAAGAAGGGGTCGGAGGCCCTCCCTAGTCAGCGCTGCATGGGAGAGAATGACAAGGCATGCTGATTGGGACGCGCCGGCAGTGGGTCAGAGCCGTCGCCGAGGACGACCGCGTGAACATTGCACCTTCTCACCTTCCCCGGCAGAGGGGTTCCGGCCGGATTTGTGACCAGCGGTGAGCAGAGAGAGAGTGTGGTCACCACTGTCGTGTTTAGCTCTGGAGAGGACGAGAGAGTGTGAATAGAGCAACAATAGCAAGCAAGCGCGGAGGCTCCTGCCTATATAGTGGAGTAGTTTTATTTTTTCTACTGGAGCCGGCTTGACCTCCTCAATGACTGTCGAGAAGTCCTCACGCACATGCCCCGGAGGTGCATTTGTTGTCATTTTGATCAGAAGCACCGAATTAACATATAACATGAAGAAATGCCACATTACAAGAAACCATAACCTCACTACCCCAAGGAGACAATATGAATCCCGACGGACAAACAAGATGAGGATCAAAGCTCAAATTAAATACAAACTCGTAGAAAAGGGGTCAATTGATAGATGTCCTAATTAACATAGCCGACCTAACCTAGATGGCAGCCGAGTAGTCTTCGTGCATGTGCCCCCAATGACCAAGGCCTTGGAGGAACACAATTGTCGATGTTTAACCCTCGTAGTGATCCGAAGCAAATGACACCTAATATTGCGAGATGACAAGAAACCTGTTTTTTAGATTTCTCATCAGAACTACAGCCCCGTACAACACAACCTGCATGATATGTAGACGATAGCCAATCAAACCGTCTGCTATAGTTTGGTCACATGCATGGAAGAACTGATCTCCTGTGTCATGCAGGGATTGTCCAGGCACCGGTGTGTGTACAACACTGCTCTAGTACTATCGCTCGTCTCTCTCTTCTATTAACTCAGCCGACTTGCGGGGAAAGGGAGTGTGTGTGTGCCTATGGTTGGTTCTCAATTGTAGTCCCACATGTGTGTGCAAACGCAATATGATGCACGTTCCATTCAATGAGCGGTGTGCAGACTGACCAACCATCTGGGGTGCGACGCGAATGCGACGGGCGTGCTGTATACATGTTTACCGCCGTTTTCTTCTGGCTTTGCTCCATAGTGCAATCCATGGATACGAAATTATATTTAAAAATCGAGGGCGGGTCTTTCCCACGGGGCAGGCAGGGTAGTTCCACCTAGTCGGTTTGATAGAGAGACTAGAAGATGAGGGAGTAGCGGATTGAACTTGTTGCTGCAAACGTAGGGCTGTGTGATTTGACGGCTCGTTACTGCTATATAGGTGGGGACCTGTGATTTGACTTGCCATTATCATTATTACTGCTGCGCTACGACTGGGGTGAGTCTACCCTAACCCCCTCCATGGTATACAGGTGCCAAGTCTCCCCTGTCCCCCTCCATAGCCCGCTTACATGTCACTTTTACTTATATATGTCGAGGAGAGAGACATGGGCAAAATGGTGGGAGTGGTCTCTTATGCAACACTCTAGTCACTTACTCCTTGGCAAATGTAATAAATACTACGAAGAAAGAGATAGAGAGAAGTAAAAAAATACTCTTATAGCCAACCTTATAGCTAAACTTGTTGTATGCACGATTATAAGTGATGACTATGTATGGCATGCCAACATCAGATAGCCTAACACACCTGGACGGAGGAAGTAGTTTCATGCATGCGAAGTAGGCAAAAAATGCTCATTTATAGCCGTATGAAATATCCACGGGTGCGGCCGCGCGAGCGAGGTGTCGTGGGAAAACACAACCACCTATGGGACCATCGGTCCCTTGTGGTTCAGCAGGGGGAAGAGCACATTGCACAAAGAGTGGAGGGCGCAGAGCAGCACGACCGCGATCACACATGCAGTTTTTACCCAGGTCCGGGCTGCCACGAGGCGTAAAAGCCTTCTCCTGCTTTGGTGGATTGATGAGAGGACGATGGTGGAGACGTGTCGCTCTAGCCCAACAAGGTTGCCTCGGGGCGAGAGTAGTCACGCGTGTATGCGTGTACAAGAGTCCCAATCCTTTCTAAGGTTGCCTCGGCCCTCCTTTTATTGATCAAGGGGTCACCACAATGGCAAATCAGTCATTGCGTACTGATTAGATAGCAAACAATGCTATCATACGTAACTCCGTAGACAGGACAAGGTGCATTAAATGCACCGGCTAGTGTCACATCATGGAGGAGCCCGACAAGCCTTGTCCTGCTATTCCACCACCTTCTCGCATGCCTGCATGACATGTCTCTGGACGCGTGTCATTTGGAGGTGATTTCCTTAGGAAATGGCTGCCACATGCCAAATATTAGCCACTTAGTCACTTAGGGGCTCGACACCGCACCGATCGGTGACTTGCATTGCTGTGAGGTGGAGCGGTGGAGCCTTGGCAGGGTAATCCATCCTCGGCATCCCCGGCAAGCTTGTCGGGGTAGTCTTGAGACTTGTCTTCGGGGCAATCTCGACCCCACCAGGCTCGCCTGCCTGGCAAGGGTGGTTTTTCCTTAGTGGTATTTTGCTCCTTTGGTTGGTCTTGGTCTTCTTAATCTGCCCTTTGGTTTCTTGAAGGGCTATCTCTTCTGCCGAGCCTTGTTTTGAGTGTTGCCACTTGTTTGGATCGGAGGCCATCGTCTGTGCACAAGTCTGGGGAAATATACACCCCTGTTTGTGTACCCCAACACGAGACGACGATCGTGGTAGGCGCGACCATGATACGAGCTGCTGACAGCCCTTGGATCTGAGATCGAACGGTCACATGCTAAGTTGCTGAAAATTTACAGAATAACCCTCCAGGATAGGATATTCACTGATAGGTCTAGAATCATGCCATGCAACCATTCAATCTCAGATCTAAGGGCTCTCGGAAGCCCGTATCATGGGAGATGGAAAGCTTCATATCACCTGTATTTTTCCCGACGCTTGACGTGCGAACACGCAGATGCTATACTGTCAGGCCTACGAAGTGGGTCTAGTTGACATAACATCTAATTGGGCCCCCATAGAACTGTGCATGAATCAATTTATCCATCGGGCAAGCCACTACCCTGTCGTTCGCACGCCCCACTCAACATTTTTACAATCAGAAAACCACTAGCAGTTTGCTCCTATTCATCCCGACCGTCCTTTAACATTACGACAGTTTGCTACTAGTCGTCTGCCCTTTCACATTACAACAGTTCCACTAATCCTAACCCTCCTCCAAAATCCATGGCGTCCCAAATATCCATGACCGGAGGTGAGTACAAGGTTAGAACAATCACCGGCGATGAGTTTGAGATCATCTACACTGGCATCATCGGCACCGGCATCTGTTTGGAAGTATCTGTGAGCTACGGGGACTCAGCAATCTCACACCCATGAGATCAAAACTATTTAAGCTTAAGGGTAGGAAAGGGGTAGTGAGGTGGAGCTGCAGCAAAGCACTAAGAACTATGGTGGCTAACATACGCAAATGAGAGCGAGAAGAGAAGCAACGCACGGTCGCGAGACTACAAGTTATCAAGAAGTGATCCTGAAGCTACTTACGCTCAAGCATAACACGATACCATGTTCACCTCCCGGACTCCGCCGAGAAGAGACCATCACGGCTACACACGCGGTTGATTCATTTTAATTAAGTTAAGTGTCAAGTTCTCTACAACCGGATATTAAAAAATTCCCATCTGCCCATAACCACAGGCACGGATTTCAAAAGTTCAAACCCTGCAGGGGTGTCCCAACTTAGCCCATCACGGGCTCTCACGGTCAACGAAGGATATTCCTTCTCCCACGAAGACCCGATCAGACTCGGAATCCCGGTTAGAAGACATGTCGACAATGGTAAAACAAGACCAGCAAAGCCGCCTGATTGTGCCGACAAATCCCGATAGGAGCTGCACATGTCTTGTTCTCTGGGCACACCGGATAAGCAATCTGTACAATTAAAACCAACCCTCAAGTTTCCCCGAGGTGGCGCTTCAAGGGGCTCTTGTTTGGACCAACACTCTGAGGAGCATTGGCCCGGGAGTTTAAAATAAAGATGACCCTTGAGTCCACGGAACCCAAGGTAAAAAGGCTTGGGTGGAAAATGGTAAAACCAAGGTTGGGCCTTGCTAGAGGAGTTTTATTCAAAGCAAACTGTCAAGGGGTTCCCATAACACCCAACCGCGTAAGGAACGCAAAATCAAGGAACATAACACCGGTATGACAGAAACTAGGGCGGCAAGAGTGGAACAAAACACCAGGCATAAGGCCGAGCCTTCCACCCTTTACCAAGTATATAGATGAATTAAAGTAAATAAGAGATAATAATGATACCCCAACAATATCCATGTTCCAACATGGAACAAACTTCATCTTCACCTTCAACTAACAACACTATAAGAGGGGCTGAGCAAAAGCGGTAACATAGCCAAACAACGGTTTGCTAGGAAAGGTGGGTTAGAGGCTTGACATGGCAATATGGGAGGCATGATATAGAAAGTGGTAGGTAGTGTGGCATAGCAATAGAGCGAACAACTAGCAAGCAAAGATAGAAGTGATCTCGAGGGTATGGTCATCTTGCTTGCAAAGTTCTGAGAGTTGTCGAAAGCTTGATCCTCATTAGCATACTCAACAGGTTCCTCGATCACGTACTCGTCTCTCCGCTCTACCAAAATCAAGAACACAAGCAAAGGACCAACAATCAATCATGGTGCAATGCACAAGCAACATGATGCAAAACATGGCATGATATGCAAGACATGATATGCAATGCATATGCATGCTCTAGAGGAGAAAGAATGATCAAGGCATCAAATTAGCAAACCAAGGGTTCCGCTGGAAAGATGAGATGATTTTGGTTGAAATCGATATAGAGATCACCGGAAACAGAGGCATGGTTTGTAAATGGCAAGCAAAACAAGAATGGCACAATTCTGCGATTAATAGCATGATGCCATCTAGAAGGCAACAAGAAACTAAGCTAATGAACTCCAACATAGCAACAAAGCACATGGAAGTGATGTACTCAAGGTGCTTGACAAAACATGAACACTAAGCTACGGCTAAATCCCACAAGAGCAGGTTCAAACAAGCATGGAAAAAGTGTAGAAATATCAGCTTCACAGACTTAGTGAAAATACTAACATGCCAGAAATAACATCAGGAAGTCATGTTTAGAGCAAGCAAACAACATGCTACAGGAACCTATCATAGCAAACCAAGGAATTGGCATGATTATACTAAAAGCATAGAACAAAAGTCCCTTACTGATCATGAGACAAAAAGGCACATAAGTTTTATTAACAGTTTCAGACTTAGCAGAAAACTGAGCATGGCATAAAAAGAATTATGAAGGAAACTTTGCGAGCTCGAATCACTCATCACAAAGCCTTGCATGACAAAACAAGCATACTAACAGCAAGAAGACATGTTCATGAAGCTAACCATGGCAATATGAAATTCATAGGATGCTTGGATCACTAGCAACAACCATGGAAAAATTGTTTAACATGTAAACAATCTACCAGGAACATTTATAGTAAAACTAGAGCACTATTAAGACATGCTAAGGCACTCCATAATTGCAAATAGGGGCATAGATGGATAGAGAATAACCATAAGTTCAAAACACTCTTAATGAAGATACTCAAAACAAGCATGGATCTCATTGTAGCATCAAGTTTACATGGCATCAAAATAACAGCAGGCACAAGACTTAACAAAATCCTAAGTCCCTGAAAACAACAACATCACGAAGGCTACTTTGCATGCTTGTGATAGTCACCAAATTGATCACAAAAATACAAGGCAAGCACCTCTATAAATATGGCATGATGTAGTTCAAAACTCATGTAGACCTCATTCACATATGATGGACACATCAAATGCAACAAAAATGACAAAGCACTATAAACTGATAAGCAGCAGCAGTAAACATATTATAGCACTCTTGCATCAATGATTAGGACATCAAGATGAACTCAAACAAGCATGCCACAATGGAATGAAATGAAGGGCACCTCACAATGAACATTTTGATATATCATATGCATGAAACGGAGCTACGATCAAAGAGATTTGACATGAAGAAGTATGCATGAAAAAATAAGGATTTCAGGACTTGGTAGAAATTATACCACTCCGGAAAGTCAATGGGACGAGGGCGTGCGGGACGAGGAGATTTGGGACGCAG
Organism: Triticum aestivum; assembly: GCF_018294505.1. NCBI lineage: Eukaryota > Viridiplantae > Streptophyta > Magnoliopsida > Poales > Poaceae > Triticum > Triticum aestivum. The sequence continues at coordinate 400,109,649 of NC_057803.1, forward strand.
CGAGGTGTTTGGACGCGGGGATGGGTGGATCTCATCCATCTTCTCCGGATCTGACCGGAGAAGAACTTCGGCGAGCTCGAGGCCAGCGGGAGCTCAGGCGGAGGCCGGCGACGAGGGGGAGGCCGGATCCAGGCGGCGGGCGCGGGGAAGCGACGCCTCCGGCGAAGAACGGCGGTGGCAAGGCGGGCACCGGGCAGGGAGGTGGCCGGTGGTGATCCGGCGAGGGCGGCGCTAGGTGGCGGCAGGCAGAGGCGCGAGGTCACCGGCACGGGGCGGTGACTGGTGATGGCGGCGGGGCGGAGCGGGCGGAGGCGGCGGCTCGCGGTGGTGCGGGTCGCCGGCGGGCGAAGGCGAATGGCGGCGGCGGCCGATGTCGAACTGCGAGGCGGCAGTGGTCGGAGCGCAGCGCGCGGGCGGCGGCGCACGGGCTACGGCTCAGGCGAGCGGCGGCGGATGGCGGGCCCGGCGTGGCCCGGTTCGGCATGGGGCGGGCTGGACCAGGGCCCCGGGTGGCACGACGAACTGAGGCGCTGGCGGCGGTGACATGGCGCAATGCAAATGGAGAGGAGCGGCGGCGGGGTGATGTGGAGGCTTCTGGTTGGCCGGAGCGACGTGGCCGGTGGACATGTCCGGCCAGGGTTGGACGTGTCCGGTGGCGCGAGGATGAAGATAGCTAGGGTTTGGACTGCGATTTTGGATGGGGAAGACGTTTATATAGGTAGAGGGAGTTTGGAGTGTCCAAATGAGGTGTAGTTTTCACCGACACGATCGTGATCCGATGACGGTGGACATGGAGATGGTTTAGATGGGTTATCGGGCCGTTTTGAAGGTGTGTTGGGCTGCAACACACAAGAGGCCTTTGCGGTTACCCGATTAACCGTTGGGCATCAAACGGCCTCCAAATGGAACGAAATTTGACAGGTGGTCTACCGGTGGTGTACCAAGGCCACTTGGCAAATCTCGGTCCATTCCGAGAACGTCTAACACCCGCTCACAAAAGGAGACTAGAGGGGTGTGCCGGTGCAAGTGGGAGTATCAGATTGCGAAACGAACAACGGGGAATATGCTCGGATGCATGAGACGAACAAGAATGCAAATGCGATGCACATGATGACATGATATGAGATGCATGACATGAACAAAATGCAAGACGAAGACAAATATGGAAAGTTGTATCCGGGGTGTTACAGTTTGTTTCCTCTGTTTTGCAGTATGCCAGACCCCTCCCGGTGAACAGGATCCCGTTTCGACCGTAGGTGGTGGAACACAATGTCGTTTCCTCCGTTCTGCGGTACGCTAGGCCTTGTTTCTGCTGTTCTGTCCAAGCCGGTTGGCTCCCGATGAACATGATGCATTCCGTTGCCTCCCGATGAACATGATGCAGTTTCTCCATTTCGACCCAGCCGGTTGGCTGCCGATGAATAGGACACCGTCGCTGCTCTCTGCTGCCTCTCCATGTACATGAGCCCTGGCCTTCTGTATGCGTGAGAAGTTGTTCGGGACCCCCCCCCATATGTACGTACGTGGTCGTATTTACTTTCTTGCACCCTGGCTGTACGTACGTGTACACGATATTGACGGGACCGTGTGACATGCTACGCCCGCGCCTCTACTATGACATGTGCCCTTCCTTACTCGGCCACGGTTCATCGTTGCAGCCTGCAGATAGACCGATCGACCAGTATGTACATACACCTTCGCGACCAGACAGACAAGCCTACGAACAGGTCGATCGGGTGGGTCCCAGCTGTCAGGGAGGTAAGGAGGCACTTCCTTGCATGCGAAGATATAGCTGGTGGGTCCCAGCTGTCAAGGGGAGAATCATATTTTTTGCCCGTAATATCAACGCACTTCCTTGCGTGCGAGGATGTAGCTGGTGGGTCCTAGCAGTCAGGGGGAAATGTTTTTTTCACGAAAGACGGTGGCCCGTCCGGCGGGTCCCTATTGTCAGGTGGAGGAATCATTATTTTGCGCGTAATAAGGAGGCACTTCCTTGCTGAGGCCATGGACCCAGCTGTCAGCCTCTCCATGTACAGTACTCTTCTAATGGAAGTTGTTCCTTAACCACATTGACCACGCCGCGCCGAGAGAACCAAGGTGGTGGACGACGGCGATGCCAAGGAAGGGGATGGCGCAGAGCCAGGGAAGACGCAACAGTGGATGCCCATGCGGAGAGGAGTACGAGGGTTGACTGGTTTGACTACGGTGTGAAGCTACCGTCGCCGTAAAATAACAGTGGTTGTGGGTGAGTAGAGGGATGGCCTGGCCAGAGATTGGAGTAGGGTGGGGCGGTCAGGCCTGCGCGGCAGCAGAGCCGACCACGGGAGGCAGGAGCAGGCGGCATGACCAGCGCTGGTTTGGGCGATTGGAGCAAGAAGGCCAGAGGTTGAAGAAGCACTACGGTCGTTGGATTGACATCATACGATCACTGGAGCTAGAATCGTTCATATTGACTAAGTTGGCAAAGCCCTCCGTCTACGTCAACTTAGTATGCCCACAAGTCAGCCTCCCACTACGGTGGGTGATACGTCTCCAATGTATCTTTAATTTACAAAGTATTCATGCTGTTTTATTATCATTCTTGGATGTTTTACAATCATTTTATAGCAACTTTATATCATTTTTTGGGACTAATCTATTGACCCAGTGCCTTGTGCCAGTTGCTATTTTTTGCTTGTTTTTTACATAGTAAGAAATCAATATCAAATGGAGTCCAAACATCGTGAAACTTTTTGTGGTTTTTTATTGATCAGAAGACTCCCAATGGGCCAAAGCGGCACCTGAGGGTGCCCCGAGGGGGGCACAACCCACCAAGGCGCACTTTGGGGACCAGGCGCGCCCAGGTGGGTTGTGCCCACCTCTGTGACCTCCCGCACCCCCTCTTTACCCTATAAAATCCCAAATATTCTAAAAACCCTCGGGGTGAACCTAGAACAGAAGTTCCGCCACCACAAGCCTCTGTAGCCACCGAAAACCAATCTAGACCCCGTTCCGACACTCCGCCGGAGCGAGAAATCATCACCGATGGCCATCTTCATCATCCCAGCGGCCACCACGATGAGGAGGGAGTAGTCCAGCCTCGGGGCTGAGGGTTTGTACCAGTAGCAATGTGTTTAATCTCTCTCTCTCTCGTGTTCTTGAGATGACACGATCTTGATGTATCGCTGGTTTTGTTAATATAGTTGGATCATATGGTGTTTTCCCCTCTCTATCTTCTTGTGATGAATTGAGTTTTCCCTTTGAGATTTCGTTCTTGTCGGATTAAATACTTATATGGATATGAGAACACTTGATGTATGTCTTGCAAATGAATACTCGTGGTGACAATGCGGTATTCTTTTGATTCACTTGATATATGTTTTGGCACTCAACTCGCGGATTCCTGAGGTGACATTGCGGTAATCTACGCATAGGGGTTGATGCACATTCTTGTCTTTGTTTCTTGGGTAGAAATCTTGGGGCACTCTTTGAGGTTCTTTGTGTTGGATTGAGTATTATGAATCTGAAATTATTTGGTGTTATTTTAGTACAAACTCTTGGATTGATCGATTGGAAAGAATAGCTTCGAGATGGTTGCGTTCCCTACAAATGATTTCTTCTTATGTTCTCCGCTAGATAAGAACTTTGGAGTGATTCTTCATCGCACTTTGAGGGATGGTAATATGATCCAATTATATTATCATCGTTGAGAGGTTGCACTAGTGAAAGTACGGACCCTAGGCCTCATTTTCAAGCATTGCAATACCATTTTTGTGCCGGTTTACTCTTTGCTTCCTTGCTGTTTTTATTTATTCATATTATAAAAATATATTTCTACCATCAATATTACACTTTCATCACCATCTACTTGCCGAACTAGTGCACCTATACAATTTGCCATTGTATTGGGTGTGTTCGGGACACAAGAGATTTCTTGTATTGGGTTGCATGGTTGTTTGAGAGTTCCACTGTGTTGTCACCGTGAGGCTTGATGGCTCTTTCGATCATCGATAGTGATGCGGTCTAGGGTGAGGTTTTCCTCCTCGGAAAGATCTTTGTATTCGGCGGCTTCACACTTCGGGCCAATTCGTTTCGCCATCTGGAGCAGATCGAGAGCTATGCCCCTGGCCATCAGGTCAGATTCGGAAACTTAAACTACACTACCATTATTCGCGGAGACTTGACCTTGGACGGATTCGAGCCCGTGTCAGGTGCGCTGCACAATCACGACGAGCACGATGTAACTCTGCCGTCAGACAGTGTTCGGGAGATTGCATCTGCAACTACTCCGGCCTTCAATCCGGAGGAAATTGCGCCATCCAAGGACGGAGGGAGAGACCCCGCCATGGAGGCCGCACTCTCAGTGGCGATGGAGCCGGATACTGACTTCACCCCTTACGAGAGTCGTGTCGCTGAACCACTGGATTCATCTCCGACCATGGACTCCGAGCCGCCTGCATCCGTGCCCATCGAATCCGACTGGGCGCCGATCATGGAGTTCACCTCCGCGGATACCTTTCAGCACTTGCCTTTCAGTGAGGTGCTAAATTCATTAAGGTCTCTCTCCTTGTCAGGGGAGCCTTGGCCGAACTATGCCCGGCTAGAATGGGATGCGGACGACGAAGAAATTCTCTGCCCACCCACCACCCACTTAGTAGCCACTGTCGACGATTTAACCGACATGCTCGACTTCGACTCCGAAGACATCGATGGTATGGACGACGGTGCAGGAGACGAACAGGAACCACCGCCCATAGGGCGCTGGACTGCCACCTCATCATATGATATATACATGGTGGACACCCCCAAAGAAGGCAATGGCGATGAGACAGCGGAGGATGACCCCTCCAAGAAGCAACCCAAGCATCGACGTCAGCGGCGCTGCTCTAAGTCCCGCCACAGCAAAAGTATTGATACCGGCACAGGAGATAATAACACTCCAGATAGTGCTGAAGACAACCACAATCCCCTCCAGCACGATGTAGAGTCGGAGGATGAACAAGCTAGTCCTCCAGAGCAGGCGGCAGATGGAGGACCGGAGGAGGACAATTATATGCCTCTCTCCGAAGACGAGGTGAGCCTCGGCGACGAATAATTTATCATGCCCGAGGATCCCGTCAAGCAGGAGCGCTTCAAGAGCCGGCTTATGGCCACAACAAATAGCCTGAAGAAAAAGCAACAACAGCTTCAAGCTGATCAAGCCTTGCTAGCAGACAGATGGACCGATGTCCTTGCGGCGGCCAAGGAATACGAACTCGAGCACCCCTCCAAGAGTTACCCAAAACGCAGGTTGCTACCTCACCTAGAGGAGGAAACATTGAAACCTCCATCACCAGTGTACGATGCAGCTGACCGGCCATCGCGTGGCCAAGCCAGAAAGGTGTTTCAGCCTGAAGTTCAGCCTGCACCCCACCGCAACTCAATCAAAAATACCAAGGCCCGGGGCAACACACGGGACCTGCGAGACGTATTGGACAGCAGGGAAAAACTTGCAAGGTCAATATATGGGTCACGGGCGTGCGCGCCAACACGGGACGATGATCATCACGCCGGATACACCAAAGGTAAATCCGACCGGGCCAAATACAGCAGACAAGACTCACATGAACTGCGTCGTGATATAGCCCGACACAGAGGCGCCGCACACCCCCTATGCTTCACTGATGAAGTTATGGATCACGAATTCCTGGAGGGTTTTAAACCCGTAAATATCGAATTGTATGATGGTACAACCAATCCTGCTGTATGGATCGAGGATTTCCTCCTTCACATCCACATGGCTCGTGGTGACGATCTACATGTCATCATGTACCTCCCACTAAAACTCAAAGGACCAGCTCGGCATTGGCTGAATAGCTTGCCAGCAGACTCCGTCCGTAGTTGGGAGGATTTGGAAGAAGCATTCCTTGACAACTTCCAGGGCACTTATGTGCGACCACCGGATGCTGATGACTTGAGCCATATAACTCAGCAGCCAGGGGAATCGGCCAGGAAACTCTGGACATGGTTCCTGACCAAGACAAACCAAATTGTCAACTGTCCGGATGCAGAGGCCCTAGCGGCATTCAAGCATAACATCCGCGATGAGCGGCTTGCCCGCCACCTTGGCCAGGATAAGCCGAAGTCTATGGCAGCCCTCACGACAGTCATTACCCGCTTTTGCGCGGGCGAGGATAGCTGGCTGGCTCGCAACAACAACACATCAAGGAATCCGGGCACTTCAGATACCAAAGATGCCAACGGAAGACCACGTCATAACAGACCAAAGCGCCGCAACAACGGCGATAACACCGATGATACGAAAATCAATGCCGGATTCAGAGGCTCTAGATCCGGTCAGCGGAAAAAGCCATTTAAAAGAAGTACTTCGGCTCCATCTAGTTTGGATCGCATACTGGATCGCTCGTGTCAAATCCACGGCACCCCCGACAAGCCAGCCAATCACACCAACAAAGAATGCTGGGTGTTCAAGCAGGCTGGGAAGTTAAATGTCGAAAGCAAGGACAAGAGGCTGCATAGTGATGACGAGGAGGAGCCCCGGCCGTCGAACAGGGGAGGACAGAAGGGGTTCCCCCCACAAGTGAAGATGGCGAACATGATATACGCGACGCACATTCCCAAGAGGGAGTGGAAGCGTGCAGTAAGGGACATCTATGTGATGGAGCCCGTCGCCCCAAAGTTCAACCCATGGTCCACTTGTCCGATCATCTTTGATCACAGGGACCACCCCACTAGTATCCATCATGGCGGATCCGCCGCACTGGTCCTAGACCCCATCATCGACGGATTTCACCTCACTCGAGTCCTTATGGACGGCGGCAGCATCCTGAACCTGCTCTATCATGATACAATGCGAAAAATGGGTATCAATCCCTCGAGGATCAAACCCACCAAAACCACCTTTAAGGGCGTCACCCCAGGTGTAGAGGCCCATTGCACGGGCTCAATCACACTAGAAGTGGTCTTCGAATCATCGGACAACTTCCGAAGCGAGGAGTTAATCTTCGATATCGTCCCATTTCGAAGTGGCTATCACGCACTACTCGGGCGAACCGCTTTTGCAAAATTCAATGCAGTATTGCATTACGCATACCTCAAGCTCAAGATGCCAGGACCTAGGGGGGTCATAACAGTGAACGGAAACACAGAACACTCGCTCCGCATGGAGGAGCACACTGCGCCCTCACAGCAGAAGCACAAAGCAGCCTCCAAGCGAGTCCGGAGTAAGCTCCAATAGGATCGCCTGGCACTTGCAGAGCTCGCCTAGCAATTCTACCCCCGTCCCAGTCCTGGTCAAGCAACGAAATCCGTCCCGCGCGTACATAATTACGCACTGAAAATACCATGGACATAGGCGGGGGCACAATCAGGGCACGTCCTGCAATGCGGCTTAACCGCCCTAGGGGCTGTATACCTTTATCATTTTTTTCTCTTTCAGGACCTAACTCTCTGGAAGCCCTTTCCGGCAGTACGATTGCCGGACACATTACGGGAAGAAACAACCAAGGCGGCAAGAAGCTAAGATGTACACGGGAACCCCCAGGTGGTCTCTAATAATAATTGATATACTGGCTTTCTACTATCCATACGCAGCTTGCCCTTGGATAGGATATTTCGAATAGTCCTACTTTCTACTTATTGCACTACTTGTACCAGTACGCTTTGACGTATTATTTAAATAACAATGCCTAGAATTAGTCTATTATTACATTATTCATCCCCTTTTTTCTTATATGTCCACTTACGACAATACGCACCCGTACATTCGGGTACGGTCAGTACGCCAGGGGCTTTCGTTTACCCCATAATACGGCACGAGAAGTCCGAATACTTTCGACGGTGTGGCACCCCGAACTTATAGCATTATATGCATCAGCTCTGAATCATGTCTTGGGTCAATAGTTGGGTTTGCCCGGCTCCCATGCTTGGGTACCTTACATTCCGCTATATCGGCTAAGGTAGCGGTGGGAGAACTACTGCGATTGTGTCCCGGTTCTTTCGGACGAGCACCTCAGTAGGGAAAGCCAAAAACTGATTGTCATGATAAGGCGAGAGACTAGTCGCTGTTCGAGAGGTCTCAAGTCCTTAAAGACTTTTTCCACTTCGGGCGAGGATTCGGCCTTGCCCGGCTTAGGCGTGTATAGTGCCCCAAATTCGGCCTTACGAATACTAGGGGCTTCGCCAAAATTTAAAATTGTAGACTTCTATGGCTAAGTGAGAGTGATAAAGCCTTATAGTCTGATTGCCTGGTTCGTTGCGCTGAACACCTCCCTTGAAGGACCCAAAATTGGGGTAAAGAGTGCTCAGGTTTATCCCTAACACCCTAGTACTAGTTACATGGGGGCAGAAGCTGACGACTGGCCAACTCTCAGATGTTATAAATGGCCGCACAGAAGGTAATATTTTAAATTAAAAAAGTGTTGCATAGCGCAGATGAACTTGTTTCACATTACATGATCACATGAGCATGATCATTCAAAAATTACATCCCTGGCACATTCATGTGCCGCAAGGCGGGAACCCTTCAGGACACTCTCATAATATATTTCGGGGCAGCGATGCTCCTTGCCCTCCGGTGGCCCCTCCTTCACTAGCTTCACGGCGTCCAACTTCGCCCAGTGCACCTTCGCCCGGGCAAAAGCCCCGCATGCACCCTCAATGCAGATGGACCTCTTTATGACTTCGAGCCGTGGGCAGGCATCCACAAGCCGCCTCACCAGACCGAAGTAGCTGCCGGGCAGGGGCTCGCCAGGCCATATCCGGACTATAAGACCCTTCAAGGTCTGTTCGGATGCCTTGTGAAGCTCGACCAATTGCTTCAGCTGGTCGCTCAAGGGCATTGGGTGTTCGGTCCCAGTATACTAAGACCAGAACAACTTTTCCGTAGAGCTCCCCTCCCCAGCTCGGTAAAATTCTGCGGCATCCAGCACACTGTGGGGAAGATCTGCGAACGCTCCTGGAGAGCTCCGAACTCGGGTAAGTAAAAGGAAAGTTTCCTTCACATGCTTGCTTTGCATAATGAATGCCTCACCCGCTGCTATCTTCTTCTCTGCATCCATCTCCTAGAGGGCCTTGTGGGCTTCAGCCTTGGCGCTTCGTGCGCTTTCGAGCGCCTTCGCAAGCTCGGACTCTCGCATCTTAGAGTCAAGCTCCAAGGACTTGTGTTTTTTGGCGACAGCCTCGAGCTCTTGCTGCACCTCGCCTATCCGGGCTTCTTGCTTTTCCCGCTCAAGGCGCTCCTTGGCCGCTTTGTCTTCGGCCTCGGACAGCACCTTCTTCAAGGTCGCCACCTCGGTCATGGCCCCTGGCAAATTCATGATGATCCTATTACTTCACACTCGAACTTCTTTTTAAATATATAGACAAGCTATTGCTTACCTTTTCTCTCCTCGAGCTGCCTTTTGGTAAGGTCGAGCTCGTTCTCAGACTGCTCCAGGTCCTGCTTCAATGCAGAGACCTCCGTAGTACATGCGGCAGCGGCCAGCAGTGAAGCCTGCACATACACATAGACATATTCTGATTAGACTCCTGGGTCATCATTTGATCCTCTATTCGGCCTTTCTTCGTGAACGCCAAACAGAGCATCAGGGGCCACTCTCTATGCGGTAATATTTTCTTATATTTAGATTGCTTACCTCAAAGCCTGTTAGGAGGCTGGCGCAAGCTTCGGTCAGTCCGTTTTTGGCGGACTAAACTTTGTCGATCATGGCACTCATGATAGTGCGGTGCTCTTCGTCGATGTAAGCGCCGCGAAGCGCTTCTAGCAAGTTGTTCCGTGCCTCTGGATGGACAGAGGACACCAATACATGTGGCTTGCCCCACTTAATGGGGGATCGCATGCCGGAGTCCGGAACCACCGAAGGTTCCGGAGCAGTATTCGGCTGGGGGCCGAACTTGGAGCCCGTGGAGTCTTGATCCCTTTGTGCCTAGGGTCCGGAAGGTCGCCTCAAGGCACCTCCAGGACTACCTCCCCTCGGCTCGGTGCCTTTCGAGACAACACCTCGGCATTGTACGTAGGGCAAGGGGTGGAGGCGGTCAGAAGAGAACCGTTGTTCATATCTGACGAGTCCAATGAACCGCCCGACAAAGATATGTCGAGATGAGATCGGGACGGACTGCATAATCATGTTCGGCATGAGGAAAAGCAGTGCAATAAAACATACCATGAATCACTATGGTGTCCGGATACTTACGACTTCGCCAAGGGCTTGACCGTGGGTAGCCACTCATCGCCACTATAGGCGGCCGTCGTGGAGCAGTCCGGAGGGAGGGTCCTTCCCTTCTTGGACCCTTCGGCCTCCCCGGTTGGGTCGGCCTTCCTTTTCTTGTCCCCCCTGGGTGGGGGGAGAACTTTCCTCCTCCTCCTCGTTTTCATGGGAGGAGTGCGCGTCAGAGTCATCAGACGATGAGTCCGATACAACCTTGCACCGGAGACCCTTTCGGGTCCACGTGGCCTTCTTCTTGGTCTTCTTCCCCGGCACCTCGTAAGGCGCCAGAGCCAGCATCTCCGTTAGGTGAGCATCTGCAGGATCTTTAGGCAGGGGGGCTTGGCAATCTTGCTGCTCCGCTGTCTTTATCCATTCCTGTTAATGACATGGAAGCTTAGATCCCGCGTATGATTTAACTGGGGCAAATAAATACCCTGTGAGATACAAAAACTTACCGGATTGGCATGGCACTTTGCACTGAGTCCGCGGTCCTTGGTGAGGGAAGGAGTACCTCGGCGCCCTTGAACATCACCCTCCAGACGTCCTTGTGCATCGTGTCGTAGAGCTCTCTCAGCATCTGGTGCTTGGCCGGGTCGAACTCCCACAAATTGAATGCCTGTCGTTGACACGGGAGAATCCGGCGAAAGAGCATGACCTGGAGCACGTTGACGAGCTTGATTTTCTTGCTCATCATGTTCCTGATGCAGGTCTGGAGTCCGGTCAGCTCTATCGAAGAACCCCAGGACATGCCCTTCTCTTTCCAGGAAGTGAGTCACGTGGGGTGTCAGGACCCCGACTCGATGTCACATCGATCTAGCCGGTAACACCTCATATCACCTTGCGGCCTCATGCACGGTATCCCCACGGGTGTCGCCTTACCTTTGCCCGGGACCGTTTGCGCCTTTTGGCTCACGTATATGATAGTGTCGCTAGCATCCATATGATAAGGAGCCCGGGCTGACATGACTAGTCGTAAACCCAAAGTGGCACAGACTTACAGGGACAGGCATCCATGACCCAGCTTTGAACGTGTCGGTCATCAGCAAGTGGGTCCGGGCTGTAGCACTGGGCTAGCAGGACTCCGGTAAACCGGGCTGTAGCGGGCTAACAGGACTCCGGTACTCAAAGCGTGACATTTCCCCGAAGGGACAGACACAGGAACGAAGAAGGACACATGCCGGCCAGCCTAAGTGTTCCGGAGCAGTAGCAAGCTACCATGGCTCAGTGGAAACACTAGGAGACATTTCCCGGTAAGAGAGGCTACTAAAGATAAACAACTAGATGGTCAGATCCCACACATACCAAGCATTTCAATAACATACACACAATATGCTCGATATGTGCAAATACAACATGGCATCACAACATGTCTCTACGACTCAAGTAATTATTCAATAGGCTCCGAGGAGCGAGACATTACAAACATGGGTCTCATGACCCAACAATCAGAGCATACAAGTCAAAGCACAAGCGGAAGCTATCATGTCTGAGTACAGACATCTATAAATGAAAAAGGCTGAGAAGCCTGACTATCTATCAGATCCTGCCGAGGGCACAAGATCGTAGCTGAGGTATCAAGCTAAACGTCGAAGTCCAAGTGGAACTACTAGTGAGACTGAAGTCTCTCTGCAAAACATAAAATAGGCAAACGTGAGTACAAATGTACCCAACAAGACTTACATCAGAACTAACTACATATGCATCATTATCAACAAAGGGGATGGTGGAGTTTGACTGCAGCAAGCCAGCCTTGACTCGGTGGCTATCCTAAACTACGACTGCAAGCGACTCTTTTGAGGTGGCGCACACGAGTCCACATATTCACCATATCAATACACTACTATGGATCCGCTCCCGTCTCCCTACGAGAACGCCATCCATAGCACTCACGCTTATCTTGCGTATTTTAGAGTATCCACTTTCACTTGTCTATGAACTGATATAAGCAACCCAGAAGTCCTTTTCCGCGGACACGGCTATTCGAATAGATGATGTTAACCCTGCAGGGGTGTACTTCTTCATACATGTTTCCACCACTTAGCGTCTGCACACGACATGTGCTCGGCAGACTTCAAGCGAAAGCCGACGTGGGTGTAGACCACGACCTACCTAAACACTCAAGTCTCTAGTCCAGGTTTATCGCCTATTCGGGTTCCATCCATGAGGAGATCCGGCCGGAGTTTCGCTCACAGCCCCAAACGATGTGAACAGGGTTCCCGAGATACCAAACGGGCATCCGGTACACCCGGCCACGTACCTACCGCATCACAGCCCACCCCTACGGTCAGCGCTGTCCACGGCCTCCAGTAAGCTACAAACACCAGAAACTACTTGCAACTCCTGGACAGAGGACTAGGGTGAATAAGAAGTCGAGCGGGGTCATATTTCAGGGCCCAATGTATGGTAGTAGCTGAATCATGGATCACAAACACAGAACTCAGTTCCTGAGGACGGCTTCAATGAGACAACCCACCATGTACTCCTACATGGCCTCTCACCGCTACCTTTACCAAATCGTGTTCACACACTTAGCTCACACACAGTAGGACATGTTCACACGCCTCTGATTCATCCCCGATGAATCAGACCTGACTCAACTCTAAGCAGTAGCAGGCATGACAAACAAGCATGAATGAGTAGGCACAACAGGGCTCAAACAACTCCTACTCATGCTAGTGGGTTTCATCTATTTACTGTGGCAATGACAGGTCATGCAGAGGATAAAGGGGTTCAACTACCGCAGCAAGTAACAGATGAATCGGTGTTGTCCTAATGCATTAAAAGAGAGCAGGAGCGAGAGAGTAGGATTGTATCGGAATGAACAAGGGGGTTTTGCTTGCCTGGCACTTCTGAAGATAACATTGAGTCTTCATCAGTGTCAACGATCACATCATCGGTATCACGTCTATCGAGGGGGGACAAATACCGGCAACACAGAAGGGAACACAATCAATGCAATGCACAATATGATGCATGATCATGACATGGCAAAATGAATGTGTTTTGAGCTAATGCAACTAAAACCAGATTAAATGAAGTTGGTTTGAATATAAAATTCAAATTCAAACTCCATATGTGATTAAATAAATGCCCTTTATATGATTTGTGCTAAACAGCAGCTATAAGTTGTTCTAACATGCATGAAAATGGTACAGATGGATTCCTTGAATTTTTCTGATAATTTTTCATATATAAATTATTTAATTTGGAGTTACGGTTGAATTTCTATGAATTTTAGAAGTTTTAGGCATTTTCTGGAATTTCCTGAATATTTAGAAATAAAATAATTCCAGAAAATGAATTATGGCGTCAGCACCACGTCACTGTGACGTCAGCAGTCAACTGGGCTGGCTCGGGTCAAACCTGACGTGTGGGGGCCACACGTCAGTGACACAGTGCTGGCTGGAGTCACAGACATGTGGGGCCGGTCAAAGGCCACGTCAGCGAGGTCAACGCCGACGCGTGGGGCCACTGCAATTAGATTAAACTTAATCTATTTTAGTTAGCCGGTTAGTTAGGCCGTGGGGCCCGGCTGTCAGTGGCTCTGGGGGGTTAGTTAGTGGGGTCATTAGCGCTAATGACGACGCCACGTCAGATACGCCGGCGATGAGTCGCCGGTGACCACAGAACACGGCGGGGCACGCCGGACTTGCGCTAGAGGCGTCAGTTTGGCGCGCTGAGGGCACCAGGGGATGGCCCTTGCTCCCGCGCATCCAGAGGACCGAGTGGGAGGTCGTGGGGTCGACGGAGCTCGTCGGAACGGAGCTCGCGGCGGCGCCGGAGTTCGGTGAGTGCGGGGCTGGCGCCGTGGTGCACGGGAGGGCGAGTTAGGATAGACGTTAGACTCCTGGTGGCTTCCTGAGTGCGGTGACACGCTCCGAGACGAGCTCAAGCGGCTGTAGTGACGGCGGTGACGAGGTCAGCGGCGGCCGGAGTTCGGCCGCGGCGGAGCTATTTCCTAGAGCTCGCAAACGCGAGGGGAGAGAGAGGGGTTCTGTACGGAGGCTCACCGCGGAGCTGTAGGGAGGGTTAGTGGGCTCGGGGGCGGCCGGAGTGCAGCGAATCGACGGCGACGACCTCCGGTGGCCGAGGAGGGGAACGGCGACGTGGGCGGCGATGCAGGGCGTCCGGGGCCTCGTGGCTTAGTGGAGAGGGAGAGGGGGTCGAGGCGGAGCCTCTGGGCTAGTCGGGGGAGCGAGGGAGGCCCGGTGGCCATGGCTACGGCGAGCGGCGCTCCCAGGTGCGTTCGGTGACGAGAGGGAGGGAGAACAGAGGAGGAGGAGGGGGTCCAGAGAGAGAGAGACGGTCGAGGGGGGTCGAGGCCGTCTCCGTGGCGTCGCGAGGGGGTCGAGGAGGCTGCCACGGCGAAGCAGGAGGTGGCCGGCGTCGGCGCGCGTGCGTCCAGCACGCAGCTGCTTCGTGCGCTGGCACGGGAAGAAGACAGGAGAAGGGGGCCAGGTGGGCTGGGCCGCTGGGGGAGCTGGGCCGGGCAGGTAAGCAGGTAAGTGGCCCAGGTGGCCTCTCTCCCCTTTTTTTCCTATTTTGTTTCTCTTTTCTATTTCTGTAGTTTTGTTTCTGATTTAGTTTATAGCCCAAATCATTTTAATAAATCCTGCAAATAATTGTGGCCATTAAATGAATTATTACAGAGGCCCTTAACTATTTTCAGAATTGTTGGAGCATTTAAAAATATTAATAGTATTTAAATGCCCCAATTCAAATACAATATGGATTATTCAAAAATCCATAATGGCCCAAAAATATTGGCATCATTTTTGGTAGAGGTTTTTCACCTTTGTCAAAAATCATGAACATTTTTGAAAGCCATTTGGACTTACTTGAAAGTATTTTAGGTGAACCTAGTGAATTCCTTTAATGCTAGGGTTTGAGCAATCCCCATTTCAAGTTCATTCAAAAGTTAAACATGATGCACACATGAGGCTAGGCTAGAGCAATGCCAGAAGCTAGGGATGTGACAACTCACCCCCACTAAACAAGAATCTCGTCTCAAGATTCAAGTGTAGGGTAAGGTGAAGGGGAAACGCAACTAGTATAATCTTCACGATCCAGGGTGCACTTCATAGGAACGTTGATTCGATCACCATCATTGTCTTGAAGTCTTGCTCTGAGAAATCCTGTCAACATGACATGGAGGGAAGAAGGAGACTCTAGAAGGGTCGACCTTCTCGAAGATCGAACAACTCACGGAATGAGACATAGGACCATCTCTCGAGCTGAGAGGCGAAGCACACATCCATAGGAATGGAGTGAAGCAGATGACGAAGGTTCACTAGGTAGACCACAATTTCATACCTAAGAAGGTGGCAAACGATTGTCAACGTAGCGAGGAGTTGAGTTGCCATGATACCATAACGATACACCTTAGGGAAGGTGACTCGTAGAGATATCCCCTTAAGTGGCAAAAAGAATTACTTTTGATATAGAGATCATTGAGACTCTCTATATCAGCCTGAGGCAAATCACGGCAATCGATTGGCGGGGTCGGTAGAATGGCATACTCGGACTTGGATGATGTGGACTACCTTGTTGAAGACAACGTAATGGATGAATTTCCTTATCACCGGAGATGGAAGAGACCCATGGTAGAATGGCACATTGGCGGTGCAAGCTGGGAACAAAATGCAAATGATGGGAATGATTCTGGTAACTGGGGAAGAACCCAACAATAAAGAGTGAATTCACTGTTGGAGTGGTTATAGCATAACCGAAGAGACTAGGAGCAATCCCGGTTAGTGCCGATGATAACACGTAGCGCTTGTGCGTGCTCTCAAGAACTTGAGCATTTCCACATTCATCAAGATTTTACCAATATCCGTGTCAAGGATTCTGGCAACACAACTTACTACCATGATGAATGAGGAAGGATGATGCAGATGCAAAGGAAGATAACACTTTCTCAGATTTCACCTTAGCGAGGCCAAGGAAACAAAATCTGGATGATCGACCGAGAGACATTTAGCACTCCGTTTCTAATGTTCTCCTTGACGTGCTAGTGTAACCCAATCATAGATATGGTTTGGTATCTAGAACATCAAGTAAAGGTCGGACTTCGGGAGCACAAGAATCCATAGGGGCAACTAGGGAGTAAATCCTACGAAATCCCTATGGGGAAGTGGCCAACTTCCTCAATCAAGATATTATAATAACAGGTCTACCGGATGGGTGTGTTGGCCACTACATCCACCTTACCGGTTATCGAGAGACCAATATTATAGTTCTTGGGGAAATGTTCCAACCATCATATCTGCCTGAGATTCAGATCTGGTTGGTGTCAGGATATTCCAGACTCATCGAGTCTAGGAAGAAAAACGGAAGTTTGCAACACAAATCGACGAGATGACGTTGCGAGATTCTCGGGAAATGAACTACGATAGCAAGCTCCAAAACATGAGTTGGTTCTGCTACAAACATGTGAACACGTTGTCCAAGACAAGCATGACCACAAAGTAGTCTTATAATAAAACACTACCGAGTTCAGGAGGGGAACCATCATTAATGACATCGAAGTCTCCACGTGTGGAAGTCCAAAGAGTTCACCTTGGACAGACTCCTTTATCTTTGAACAACTCAACCAGTGGCTTGGTGTGCTAGGATATACATATAGCATGGAGGTTGCAAATCTCCAGACCACAGAATACTTCGCACGTATGCATGACTGACTTGGGATGATTCCAGAGGAAGCAAAACTAACTTTCTCAAATTCACGGCGGCATCTTTCACCAAATGCACGTGTATAAAAGGAAGTCACTCCTTTCATCAACAAATACTTCATGAGCTAGCATGAAGAAAATGCTTTCAAAAGTTTCCAACACTAGCTTAATGTCCAACAAAATCATGGAGGAGATAAGGATGTTGTCAATGGGCTCAACAACAATTCATCTAGGTTTCCTTTTAAAAGGAATTCCATAGTTAAGTGAACACGGTGATAGCATTGGTCAGACCAAAGATGTAATGGTGTATGCTCGAGGGATCATCCACGAGTAAGACAACATTACGAATATCGTTGGTTCTAGTCTGATTGGATGATAGCCCATACTCAAATCAAAGGATTGATAAGACAATAGGTCCAGCAACTGATCACAAGGACCCATCGATGAAGATATCATCTTTCTTCAACACACACTACACAAGAATATCCCTTTGGAACGAACTAAGTCAGACAAGCTTTTATCTTCCAACTCTCCAAGTTGTTGTCTAGCTTAACCAACTAGCTCAGGGTATCCAACACGGATTCTTGGAGAAGGGGTGGTTTACAGGAATAAACCAACTTGATCACGAACTCAACATAGCGGTCAGGTGACAACCTGGTAATACTTCTGAGAAGATAATTGAAACATCACGAACCACCGGTATGTTACTAAGCTCGAGAACAATCTCGCTTTTGAGGCAAGACGATATGATCAATAGGGCAAGGATTTGAAATAATCCTAACTCATCAATCGAAATGTGCACCGAGAACAAGGACTAGGTAGCATGATCAACCTTAGAATGATGATTCAAAACCAACACGCTAAGAATGAAATTATTGTCCATTAACTACTAAGCAACAAGGTTGCTAGGAGTATTGATTTCACACATCACAATTCATTTGTCGGTATTCCGGTTGCATCAACACGAGGGCCGAGGAATGACTAATGATGGTGAGAAGTATCACTACGTCAAAATTCATGAGAGTTGGTGCAGTTCTCATGACAATTCTGACATAAAGGGGGTAATACTCCAAAGTAGAGCAGAACCAAAAGCTGGATTGGCATTTGATCTGCGGAATACAACTACTTGACCCAATCCTAGATATGGAAGAGGTACTGGAGTTTGTTTCTCCTAGTCATTCCGGAATAGAATGGCCTGACAGACCACAAGAGTCATAGGCATCGATGAACGAACGCACGCATACTCTTGACTATCAATTGATAGACGAGGGTCAGAATGCAACTAAAGAGAGACAACTCAAAGGAACTTATGATTTTCTGAGTTGTGGATGCATGGTTTAGCATGTCGAACGAATTCCACATGTTTCTTCCGGATAACCCATGCAGAAAAGTAGAACTGGCAGAGTTACAATGTAGAATCGAGAACCCATCGAGAGCACTCTGATTGTGATCTTTCGATCAGCGAGGAACATCTGCCATAAGCGGTTCATAGTATTTGGAAGAAAGGAATACCACGAACATCGAGGACTATCGCAAAGGTTACTAATATCCTAAAGGAACTAGCAAACACTATCAACATGAAATAAGTAGGGTGGATCTCGGGTTCAAAAACCCAGGAACAGAATGCCTACTAACTAATAACATCACGGGATGCTTTCGAGAATAAAAGCCAGAATCATCACACTGGGATCACAAAACATTGCTAGATTACTAGGTGACTCCCTAAACACCTAGGGCCATAATAGTAACTCCAACATAATGTCAAGGCAATAGAATACCTCAACTCAACAATTAGTGTGATTGAGCTGGCATAAAGGAGCATCGAAACCAGAGGAAAAGGATTTTGCAAATGCATCAAACTATTTAGAAACCTGGAATAACTCGGACAGCATAACGGCTGTAAATGCTCAGAAAAGATTTGAGACATTCACAAAATGGTGGCATAACCACTCAGAAGCACAATATCAAGGTTTCGAGATCATCAGTTAACATACAGAAGTAGTAGGAACTGGACTCAAGCTTAAATCGAACAATCTTATAAGTCTACGGACTAGTAATACGTGATCCTGATAGAAAGAAGAGAAAGCCTAGTTTCTTAACCCCGTAGGAAAAATAAGATGACTCAGATCAGAAGGCCATGAGGTATAAGGAGTAAAAAGAGCCTTACGTTCCATCCCACAATCAATTCCCTTATATAACTAAAGAATTTCTAGACTCCACTTCGACCAGTTTGGCTTGGTGATCCTACAGACAGTCAAGCTCTGATACCAACGCTGTCAGGACCCCGACTCGATGTCACATCGATCTAGCCGGTAACACCTCATATCACTTTGCGGCCTCACGCACGGTATCCCCACGGGTGTCGCCTTACCTTTGCCCGGGACCGTTTGCGCCTTTTGGCTCACGTATATGATAGTGTCGCTAGCATCCATATGATAAGGAGCCCGGGCTGACATGACTAGTCGTAAACCCAAAGTGGCACAGACTTACAGGGACAGGCATCCATGACCCAGCTTCGAACGTGTCGGTCATCAGCAAGTGGGTCCGGGCTGTAGCACTGGGCTAGCAGGACTCCGGTAAACCGGGCTGTAGCGGGCTAACAGGACTCCGGTACTCAAAGCGTGACATTTCCCCGAAGGGACAGACACGGGAACGAAGAAGGACACATGCCGGCCAGCCTAAGTGTTCCGGAGCAGTAGCAAGCTACCATGGCTCAGTGGAAACACTAGGAGACATTTCCCGGTAAGAGAGGCTACTAAAGATAAACAACTAGATGGTCAGATCCCACACATACCAAGCATTTCAATAACATACACACAATATGCTCGATATGTGCAAATACAACATGGCATCACAACATGTCTCTACGACTCAAGTAATTATTCATTAGGCTCCGAGGAGCGAGACATTACAAACATGGGTCTCATGACCCAACAATCAGAGCATACAAGTCAAAGCACAAGCGGAAGCTATCATGTCTGAGTACAGACATCTATAAATGAAAAAGGCTGAGAAGCCTACTATCTATCAGATCCTGCCGAGGGCACAAGATCGTAGCTGAGGTATCAAGCTAAACGTCGAAGTCCAAGTGGAACTACTAGTGAGACTGAAGTCTCTCTGCAAAACATAAAATAGGCAAACGTGAGTACAAATGTACCCAGCAAGACTTACATCAGAACTAACTACATATGCATCATTATCAACAAAGGGGATGGTGGAGTTTGACTGCAGCAAGCCAGCCTTGACTCGGTGGCTATCCTAAACTACGACTGCAAGCGACTCTTTTGAGGTGGCGCACACGAGTCCACATATTCACCATATCAATACACTACTATGGATCCGCTCCCGTCTCCCTACGAGAACGCCATCCATAGCACTCACGCTTATCTTGCGTATTTTAGAGTATCCACTTTCACTTGTCTATGAACTGATATAAGCAACCCAGAAGTCCTTTTCCGCGGACACGGCTATTCGAATAGATGATGTTAACCCTGCAGGGGTGTACTTCTTCATACATGTTTCCACCACTTAGCGTCTGCACACGACATGTGCTCGGCAGACTTCAAGCGAAAGCCGACGTGGGTGTAGACCACGACCTACCTAAACACTCAAGTCTCTAGTCCAGGTTTATCGCCTATTCGGGTTCCATCCATGAGGAGATCCGGCCGGAGTTTCGCTCACAGCCCCAAACGATGTGAACAGGGTTCCCGAGATACCAAACGGGCATCCGGTACACCCGGCCACGTACCTACCGCATCACAGCCCACCCCTACGGTCAGCGCTGTCCACGGCCTCCAGTAAGCTACAAACACCAGAAACTACTTGCAACTCCTGGACAGAGGACTAGGGTGAATAAGAAGTCGAGCGGGGTCATATTTCAGGGCCCAATGTATGGTAGTAGCTGAATCATGGATCACAAACACAGAACTCAGTTCCTGAGGACGGCTTCAATGAGACAACCCACCATGTACTCCTACATGGCCTCTCACCGCTACCTTTACCAAATCGTGTTCACACACTTAGCTCACACACAGTAGGACATGTTCACACGCCTCTGATTCATCCCCGATGAATCAGACCTGACTCAACTCTAAGCAGTAGCAGGCATGACAAACAAGCATGAATGAGTAGGCACAACAGGGCTCAAACAACTCCTACTCATGCTAGTGGGTTTCATCTATTTACTGTGGCAATGACAGGTCATGCAGAGGATAAAGGGGTTCAACTACCGCAGCAAGTAACAGATGAATCGGTGTTGTCCTAATGCATTAAAAGAGAGCAGGAGCGAGAGAGTAGGATTGTATCGGAATGAACAAGGGGGTTTTGCTTGCCTGGCACTTCTGAAGATAACATTGAGTCTTCATCAGTGTCAACGATCACATCATCGGTATCACGTCTATCGAGGGGGGACAAATACCGGCAACACAGAAGGGAACACAATCAATGCAATGCACAATATGATGCATGATCATGACATGGCAAAATGAATGTGTTTTGAGCTAATGCAACTAAAACCAGATTAAATGAAGTTGGTTTGAATATAAAATTCAAATTCAAACTCCATATGTGATTAAATAAATGCCCTTTATATGATTTGTGCTAAACAGCAGCTATAAGTTGTTCTAACATGCATGAAAATGGTACAGATGGATTCCTTGAATTTTTCTGATAATTTTTCATATATAAATTATTTAATTTGGAGTTACGGTTGAATTTCTATGAATTTTAGAAGTTTTAGGCATTTTCTGGAATTTCCTGAATATTTAGAAATAAAATAATTCCAGAAAATGAATTATGGCGTCAGCACCACGTCACTGTGATGTCAGCAGTCAACTGGGCTGGCTCGGGTCAAACCTGACGTGTGGGGGCCACACGTCAGTGACACAGTGCTGGCTGGAGTCACAGACATGTGGGGCCGGTCAAAGGCCACGTCAGCGAGGTCAACGCCGACGCGTGGGGCCACTGCAATTAGATTAAACTTAATCTATTTTAGTTAGCCGGTTAGTTAGGCCGTGGGGCCCGGCTGTCAGTGGCTCTGGGGGGTTAGTTAGTGGGGTCATTAGCGCTAATGACGACGCCACGTCAGATACGTCGGCGATGAGTCGCCGATGACCACAAAACACGGCGGGGCACGCCGGACTTGCGCTAGAGGCATCAGTTTGGCGCGCTGAGGGCACCAGGGGATGGCCCTTGCTCCCGCGCATCCAGAGGACCGAGTGGGAGGTCGTGGGGTCGACGGAGCTCGTCGGAACGGAGCTCGCGGCGGCGCCGGAGTTCGGTGAGTGCGGGGCTGGCGCCGTGGTGCACGGGAGGGCGAGTTAGGATAGACGTTAGACTCCTGGTGGCTTCCTGAGTGCGGTGACACGCTCCGAGACGAGCTCAAGCGGCTGTAGTGACGGCGGTGACGAGGTCAGCGGCGGCCGGAGTTCGGCCGCGGCGGAGCTATTGCCTAGAGCTCGCAAACGCGAGGGGAGAGAGAGGGGTTCTGTACGGAGGCTCACCGCGGAGCTGTAGGGAGGGTTAGTGGGCTCGGGGGCGGCCGGAGTGCAGCGAATCGACGGCGACGACCTCCGGTGGCCGAGGAGGGGAACGGCGACGTGGGCGGCGATGCAGGGCGTCCGGGGCCTCGTGGCTTGGTGGAGAGGGAGAGGGGGTCGAGGCGGAGCCTCTGGGCTAGTCGGGGGAGCGAGGGAGGCCCGGTGGCCATGGCTACGGCGAGCGGCGCTCCCAGGTGCGTTCGGTGACGAGAGGGAGGGAGAACAGAGGAGGAGGAGGGGGTCCAGAGAGAGAGAGACGGTCGAGGGGGGTCGAGGCCGTCTCCGTGGCGTCGCGAGGGGGTCGGGGAGGCTGCCACGGCGAAGCAGGAGGTGGCCGGCGTCGGCGCGCGTGCGTCCAGCACGCAGCTGCTTCGTGCGCTGGCACGGGAAGAAGACAGGAGAAGGGGGCCAGGTGGGCTGGGCCGCTGGGGGAGCTGGGCCGGGCAGGTAAGCAGGTAAGTGGCCCAGGTGGCCTCTCTCCCTTTTTTTCCTATTTTGTTTCTCTTTTCTATTTCTGTAGTTTTGTTTCTGATTTAGTTTATAGCCCAAATCATTTTAATAAATCCTGCAAATAATTGTGGCCATTAAATGAATTATTACAGAGGCCCTTAACTATTTTCAGAATTGTTGGAGCATTTAAAAATATTAATAGTATTTAAATGCCCCAATTCAAATACAATATGGATTATTCAAAAATCCATAATGGCCCAAAAATATTGGCATCATTTTTGGTAGAGGTTTTTCACCTTTGTCAAAAATCATGAACATTTTTGAAAGCCATTTGGACTTACTTGAAAGTATTTTAGGTGAACCTAGTGAATTCCTTTAATGCTAGGGTTTGAGCAATCCCCATTTCAAGTTCATTCAAAAGTTAAACATGATGCACACATGAGGCTAGGCTAGAGCAATGCCAGAAGCTAGGGATGTGACATGGGGATTCCGGATCGAAATTCGGGGGCCGCCACCCAGTTGGTGTCGTGCGGCTCGGTGATGTAGAACCACCCCAATTGCCACCCCTTTATGGTCTCCACGTAGGAGCCCTCGAGCCAGGTAACGTTAGGCATTTTGCCCACCATGGTGCCTCCGCACTCTGCTTGCTGGCCAACCACCACCTTTGGTTTGACATTGAAGGTCTTCAGCCACAGGCCGAAATGGGGCCTAATGCGGAGGAAGGCCTCGCACACGATGATAAACGCTGAGATGTTGAGGATGAAATTGGGGGGAAGATCATGAAAATCCAGCCCGTAGTAGAACATGAGCCCGCGGACAAACGGGTGGAGAGGAAATCCCAGTCCGCGGTCGAAGTGGGTAAGAAAAACTACCCTCTCATGGGGTTCGGGCGTAGGGATGATCTGCCCTGCATCTGGCAGCCGGTGCGCGATATCCGCAGCCAGATATCCGGCTTCCCATAACTTTGTGATGTTCTCCTCCGTGACAGAAGAGACCATCCACTTGCCTCCCGCTCCGGACATGCTTGGAGTGGTTTGAGAAGAAAGACGCGAACTTAGGTTCTGGAGCTCGAGTGTGCGAGAATGGGTAAGCAAGGAGGAAGAAGGCATGGGTGAAAAGAGTGAATCTTTGTCCCTTTATAAGGGCGGAGGAGGCGATGTGCCTCCCCACTTGCCTGGTAAAATCGCTTATTCCCCAGGCACCGTAATTGATGGAGCGGTTGAGTTACCCACGTCCGTATTGATGAGAATCCCATAATAAGGGGGACACGATCTCTGCTTTGACAAACGTGTCAAGAAAACTGCCCCGCATTAAACGGGTCAGCAGATTGGATAATGACCAGGCCATGACGTGAGGTCATGCTGTCAAACGTGTCAGCAGATTGGATTTGTGGAATTATTATTCTCTCTACAGTAGTATGTGGAACTTGTTTTGCAGAGGTAGAAACTATTCTGGTGTTCAAAATCTTCTATGGAGTATTCGGAGGAGGAACCCGCCTTGCAATGCCGAAGACAATACTGCGCATCGGACTCATCGTCATTGAAGCCTGGTTCAGGGGCTACCGAGGGAGTCCTGGATTAGGGGGTCTCCGAATAGTCAGACTATATCATTTGGTCGGACTGTTGGACTATGAAGATACAAGATTGAAGACTTCGTCCCGTGTCCGGATGGGACTCTCCTTGGCGTGGAAGGCAAGCTAGGCAATACGGATATGTAGATATCCTCCCTTGTAACCGACTCTGTGTAACCCTAGCCCCCTCCGGTGTCTATATAAACCGGAGGGTTTAGTCCATAGGACAACAGACAATTATACCATAGGCTAGCTTCTACGGTTTAGCCTCTACGATCTCGTGGTAGATCAACTCTTGTAATACTCATATCATCAAGAACAATCAAGCAGGACGTAGGGTATTACCTCCATCAAGAGGGCCCAAACCTGGGTAAAACATCGTGTCCCCTGCCCCCTGTTACCATCCGCCTTAGACGCACAATTCAGGACCCCCTACCCGAGATCCGCCGGTTTTGACACCGACAAAGACCATCTTCATCCTACACCTCCCACGGATCGATAAACCTTAGGCCATCCACTTGAGGGAAAATTTCTACTATCCTACAAAACTCTACGCTTGGAGGCCCAACATGAGTCTACAAGAATAAAGTTGCGTAGTAGACATCAAGCTCTTTTCTGGCGTAGTTACCGGGGAGGTGAGTGCTTGAAGGTATATATTTAGATCTTGTAATTGAATCTTTTAGTTTCTTGTTTATCACTAGTTTGGTGTGACGCCTCGAGACTGATACGCCAGGAGTCTTCCAGTTATTTGATGTTGTTGCCTTGTCTTTTCTTGCATGTTGCATCTTGCCATGTCATCATGTGCATTGCATCATCATGTTTTCAAAACTTTCACCCGTTCGGGTAACACTAGTTCTCTCTTTTGTCCGTTCTGAGCCCAGGCACACTTGCACGTGCCCATGACACGTCCGAAATATTATTTTATGAGTGGCCAGAAAATGTTCTCGGAATGGGATGAAAGTTGACATGCGTTCTTATCATAGTGTAGATAGACCACCTGTCAAGTTTCGTCGCATTAGGAGCTCGTTTGATAGCCCAGCCGTTAAACATACAACGGCACCGCTGCCGTTCTAACGTCGGACGTTTTCTGTCTCCGAAAATAGTTGTCGGGCCTCTTTTCTCTTCTCTTCTCTCATCTCAGCCCAACCCCTCTACACAGCCCTCCTAGCCCATCTATTTAACCCCCTCCGCTGCGGACCGTCCGATGGTGATCGAACGGCTCCGAAACGGAGCTAAACCACCTCCCCTAGCCCCCTCTTGCTATAAATGATCATCCTCCCTTCCATTTTCAAAACCCTAGCCTACCCCTAGTCTCCTAACCTCCCAGCCACATCTGCCTCGAAACCCGCACCGCCAGCCACCTTCCCCTCTGAATCCGATGCCAGCCACCCCTCCATCACCACTTGGCACGCCCTGATTGGTCAGCCGCTACCTGAGCGCCGCCCTCCACCACTCCAATGCATCCACGTCACCCGCCCCACCTCACCAGCGCGTGCCCCGCCGCCACGGGCCTGCCGAAGCCCATCGCCAGCCCGTGTCGGGCTGATCCAGGCCCGAGCCGCGCGCCCGCTCGCCCACTGGCAGCACCGCTCATTTGCCTGTCCTGAGCCGCCGTCGCCCGCAACAGTAGCTCCCCGCCCCGAGCTCCTCCGCGCCTCCGCCTACCTTGCCGCTGTCTCGCGCCGGCTAGTGCCACCGGAGCTCCACCAGACCCGCAACCAGGTCCCGCCACTGTTTCCCCTGGATGTTCTCCCTGCTCCCGCCTCTTTCCTGTAACCTCTCTCTCTTTCTCTATCTCTCCGTGTCCAGGAAGCTAAGCCGCCGCTGTCAATTGTCGCTGGTCCCGTTGGCGCCGTCATCCAGCCGGATCCGGGGTCCCTAGGCCCGGATCTGCCCTGTCCTGTGCCGCTGGATCTCCTCCATCCCTTGCCAGAGTCCCGCACCGCCGTCTCGACCTCCACTCTGGCACCTCCATTCTCTGCATCATGCACAAGCATGAGGGCGACGACGCCTTGGCCTCATGGGCCATGCAGCGCTGGAAGGCCCGGCCCAGCCATTCTAGCCGGCCCAGCTGTGCGCCCTCCCGCCAAGCCGCCTCCTCCATCGACCGGGCCTCAGCCCATGGGTGAGCTGCCCCAACGCCTGGTTGTTTGGTCCATTAGCCAGATTCTGCCGAATACATGTTTTCTTCCTCTGTTGCGAATTTAGTTTTTATCCAGAGAACACCGTTTTACAAAAAAGTCCCTAGAGTTCATGCATTTAATAACTCCACAACCATGCATCGGTTCAAAATGTTTTATATATGTAAAATGCTTAGAATTTTGTCTAGTTTCATAATATCCCACTTTCATCCATGTTTGATATGTTTGAAATGATATTTGTGTTTATTTTACATAATGCCATGTTAAAATGATTTATTTCATAACTAAATAACCGTAGCTCCATTTTAAATAAACTTTATATGTAAATGGGGTAGGAAAATGCCTAGTTTAACTTGGTGGCATTACTTTGCATGTTTAACAACTCTATAATATGGTTTAGGGCAGAACAGTACCAACTCTAAAATTTGCATATGAGGATTTTCCGGAATTGTTGTTTTTTGTTTTTGGCCTCATTTAAACTTGCCCAAATAGCTAGTTTATATATGCTTCACCTCTTGCCATGTTTAACAACATTTAATATTGTTGGGTACATAACCGAGAGAGAACTAAATAATTGAATGTGGTATTTCGTCAATATGCAATGCTCCACTTAATTTGTAGTATTGTTTGTTGCACTTTGCCATGCCATGCCTCTTTAAACCGAACATGCATCATACTTGATGGTGCATCATGCCATGTTTATGCTTGTTGGTTTACCATATTGTTTGCTCCTTTTTGGTGTTGCTTCTTCTTGTTAGTTCCGGTAATGTTGCGTTTGTGAGGTTCCGTTCGACTACGTTGGTTCGTCTACTTCTTGGATTCGATCATCTTCCTAGCGGGATTTCAGGCAAGATGACCATTACCCCCGATATCACTTCTATCTTTGCTTGCTAGTTGTTCACTCTATCGCTATGTCGTGCTACCTACCACTTGTTTTTCATGCCTCCCATATTGCCATGTCAAGCCTATAAGCCACCTTCCTAGCAAACTGTTGTTTGGCTATGTTACCGCTTTTGCTCAGTCCCTCTTTTAGCGTTGCTAGTTGCAGGTGTCTTGCAGGTTGTTCCATGTTGGAACATGGATATGTTTGGGATATCATATTATCTATTGTTTAAATTAATGCATAAATATACTTGGTAAAGGGTGGAAGGCTTGGCCTTTTGCCTGGTGTTTTGTTCCACTCTTGCCGCCCTAGTTTCCGTCATACCGGCGTTATGTTCCTTGACTTTGCATTCCTAACACAGTTGGGGTTATGGGACCCCCTTGATAGTTCTCTTTGAATAAAACTCCTCCAGCAAGGCCCAATCTTGGTTTTACATTTGCCTAAAAACCTATAACTTTCCCTTAGGGTTGCAAACCCGAGGGTCATCTTTATTTTAACCACCCTGGGCCAGTGCTCCTCTGAGTGTTGGTATGAACTGGGCGATGTTCGGCGCCCCTGGGAAACCAGGGTCTATGCGAACCCGATGTCTTGCCCATCCTGTGTGCCCTGAGAACGAGATATGTGCAGCTTGTATCAGGATTTGTCGGCACATTCGGGATGTTTACCATTGTTTTACCATTGTCAAAATGTCTTGTAACCGGGATTCCGAGACTCATCCGGTCTTTCCGGGAGAAGGAATATCCTTCGTTGACCGTGAGAGCTTATGATGGGCTAAATTGGGACACCCCTGCAGGGTATAAACTTTCGAGAGTCGTGCCCACGGTTATGTGGCAGATGGGAATTTGTTAATATCCAGTTGTAGAGAACTTGACACTTGACTTAATTAATATGAACCAACCGCGTGTGTAGCCGTGATGGTCTCTTTTCGGCAGACTCCGGGAAGTGAACACGGTCTTGCGTTATGCTTGAACGTAAGTAGTTTAAGGATCACTTCTTGATCACTTATAGCTTTTCGACCGTGGCGTAGCTTCTCATCTTACTCTTATTTGCGTATGTTAGCCACCATATTCGCTTAGCGCTTACTGCAGCTCCACCTCACTACCTTCTCCAACCCATAAGCTTAAATAGTATTGATCTCGCGGGTGTGGGATTGCTGAGTCCGCGTGACTCACGGATACTTCCAAACAGCTGCAGGTGCTGATGATGCCAGAGCAGGTGATGCTACCTGACTCAAGTGGGTGTTAGATGAGGACCTTGGTCATTGCTGTTTCGTTTCATGATGATCAATAGTGGAGCCCAATTGGGACGATTGGGGATCTAGCATTTGGGGTTATCTTCTCTTTATTTGCATTTGACCATAGTCGGTCTATGTGTGTATGTTGGATGATGTATGAATTATTTAGTATTGTGTGAAGTGGCGATTGTAAGCCAACTCTTTATCCCTTTCTTGTTCGGTACATGGGATTGTGTGAAGATTACCCCTCTTATGACAAAACCACAATGCGGTTATGCCTCTAAGTCGTGCCTCGACACGTGAGAGATATATCCGCATCGTGGGCGTTACAAGTTGGTAATCAAAGCCATCCCCGACTTAGGAGCCCCCTACTTGATCGAATCGCTAACGTTGTTGAGTCTAGAATAAAATGATTTGAGTCTTAGGATTATATATATCAGAGAGTAAGATTCTTTTTACTCCTCAGTCCCTTCGTCGCTCTAGTGAGTTCTCCTGACGTAGATGTTTTGACTTTCCTCCCCTCAAATTTCACGTAATTTTTTTAGGATCACAGGGGTATCTTGGGATCGTTCCGATATTCTTGTGATGAGAACATTGTTCTTGGTGCCTCCTAACATTTAGGGGTTGTGGCAATGTCCAGGGGAGTTGAGCTCTGAGGTGTTGTCGTCACAATTTTATCATTGCAGTTCTGGAATACCTGAGTTCGCCGACATCGAAAATCTCTTTTATGTAGTTGTTGGTGAGATAACCTTGACGCCAACCAGTACTGGGGTGGGAGTTCGGGAGTATTGCCATAGCTCCTATAACAGATGCTTTTTGAAGGTTGAGGTACACGATTTCTGGAGTTTTCTTGGTTATGTGTTGACGGATGGATACAGTTGGAGCGTAGGGCTTGTTAGGTGTGTGATATATATTGTGCCTCCCTGTATCCCCAACACCAGAATGCATAACCAGAAAGTTTCAGGAGTTTATAGGTGGGAATTCAAGTAGCTCATAGAATATCTTTCCGACAGATGCATGATATGAGATTGGGGTTCGACGTCTAGTGGTCCGCCTATCCACTGTTGGTTTAAAGTGGTCTCATTGTGTCTTAAAGAGTCCTTGGCTATGCTAACTCGGGGACGCTTTGTATGTCATGTGCACTACCTTGTACATGATGGTGTTGTACGATCGAGCCCGTGTGGGCCCCACCACAAAAATTTCGGACGAAATCTCTGTCATATGTTTGTTTCCGTCTTATTTTGCAAGCCAATCATTTGTTTTGTTTTGAGTTGTGGTATTCGAGTTGCCTCATGTCAAGTGTTGATTCCATACCTTCCCTAAGCGTTGTTCTCATATTTCTACCTAGATGCTAATCCTTCTTGATCATCAAGGTTGTCTTATCAATTCTTTCCAACTGGTGTGCTTCTCTTCAAGTGGATCCGATCATTTTCAACATCCGCAAGATCAATTCTAAGTTTTCTCAACGGTGTTTGTTCCATCCGTCCCAAGTTTTCTTTGTTTTTCCCACCCTCCCACCCTTTTCTTCAAGGACTCAGATTTCTGAATCAAGTATCCATCTTATGGATGTGAAGTTTCTTCATTCTTTCCTTCAATATTTTTACCGGTGGTTCTCATGAAGATGCTCTTCAAGTTCATCATCCTTCGTTGTTGTTTCTTCTCCAGCGGATTCAATTCAAGCTTTGTCGATCATATCCTTTCCTCGTTTCAAATGTTTTCTCATGCAGGTGCACCTCTTAATCATCCACTTCTCGCCATTCAATTGTTCTGGAGTACTGAAGATATCTTAGGAGATTCGTGTTTCGTTCCTAATCTGTTCAAGCTATCTCGAGGTGCTTATCTCTTTCAAACCATTTAATTCAACCGGTGCAATCTCTCTACCAAGCAACCATTACAACGGTGTATCTTTGACTGGGCCTTAACCCACAGGTCTTTTCCTAGGATCTTACCTGGCTCTTTCGATTTTCCCAAAGCTATTCCCAAATTCATTTCAAAGTTTGATGTAAGTATATGTTTTCATCAATCAAATGTCTTTCTCCAAGATCTTTCAAATTATTTTCATCGTGGGTTCAACCTTTCTAATTTTCGTTCCGGAGTGGCTTATCAATTGTCATGGTGGTTCCCATCATCATTCTCAACATTTGAAGACTGAAGAAGATTTTATTTCCCTCAATCTTGTCCATTCTTTCGAAGATTCATGGTTCTAGCTTCACGCTATCCTCTCAAATTATTCCGTTTGTCAGTAATTCTTTTCCTACTCATTCAGAGTATTTTAGGAGTTGTTTTCGTTTCGATCATCCGGAGGCCATCATTTCAGAATATTTCTTCGCTCCAAGTTTTCAGCTTCGTTCGTTCCCATATTTGTACCAGTGCTTTGTTCAAGCTTTCTTTAATCAGTTCGTGATCTCTTCGTTCTCTTGCATCTTGATTCACTCAAGTATCTTCATTCGTTTTCTAATTTTTCCGGCGAATCATTCTCTTGTCTTCGTTCATTTTCATTGCCACGGTGGTTCGTTTAAGAATTTCACTTCCATTCTTATCTTTTCAATTCATTCATTTTTTCCAATCCTACCGATGGTGCATGAAGACTTTCTCAACTTTTGTGCTATATATCCTCTTATTCTCCTTTAATGAGTATAAGTAGTATGCAAATCCATTGCTTCTCATCAATTTAATTGATGAAGGATAAGCATAACCTAATTCTTATTCTTCTTTCATCAAGTTGATTAATTCCTTCCTCTGGAGATTGTTCATGATGAATAATTTCTTGGTTCTAAGTTGTTCATCTTTTCTTCCTGGAGTTCCAAGCTCTGTTGGTTATCTCGTCATGAAGCTCCATCTAAATCATTGCAAGGCTTCTACCGGAGTTCTTTTGAACTTTCCTTTCGTTTGATCATTCTTTTTTTACCAGAGTTCTCACGAAGGCTCAACACGGTGGTTCATCAGGATTCCTTTCTTTCTTCAATTGTTCTTCAAGACTTCTCTTAGAGTTAAGATCCGCCAAGCTATACTCTAAAATAAACATGGTTCTCAACACATGTTTTGTTTTGAGGAGTTCAAGTATTCTTCATCTTGCATTCTGACATGCAATTCGTTCTACTTTATCTTTAGAGGTGGTGTTATGTCACTCTTGACAATTTCCCTTCGTGTGTCATGATTCAACAGTTGTCAAGAATGAGGTAGTTAAACCCATCAATTTCTTTGAGCATGAGCTCTTCTGAATCCATCAATATCTTCGTTGGAGTTATCTTGGGTTATATTTCACCTAAAGCCTTCCCTAAGGATTGTTGCTATTTTGGTGCTTATCAATGATCCAAGTTTTCTCCTATCCTCTCGGCGAATGAAGTTACCATCTCTTCGTTGATCTCAAGCAAGCAATTGTTTTTTTCGTTAGTGGCAGAATTTCACCTCAAATGTTGAGATGTTTTCCATAAGCCCATAACAACCTTATTCCTTTCATTGTTGTTTTTCCAACAACTCCATTCAATCCCTCTTTCAAGGATGCTTTTCAAATTCAATTGTGGTAGAAGTTGTCATTTTCATATCCATTCTTTTCTTGCCAACAATCTAGCCTCTATTCTTGTTCCAGAGGCATTGCGTTGTGCTCTCTTCGACCCATCATATCGTTTTGTCAAGATCTTATTATTTTCCTTGCTTATCCAATTAACCGGAGGTTGTTGTTCTCTTTTCAAGTTCTTTACATTATATCAAGCTTTGCTTCTCTTTTCTACCAAAGTGCTGTCCCAATTTGTTCTTCCTTGTTTATCTCGTTTCAACCAGAGTGGTTTCAATTGCTTCTTGTCCATTGTGCTCGTCATTCATAGCTTTGTAACCTCCAAAGTTCATATGGTGTTCCTTGGTTCTCTTTTCTACCGGAGTGCTCTCATTTTGTTCAAGTCTGTTGTGTTCTTATTTCAAGCTTTCAACCTCTCAAGGTTCTTTGGTTTCACTCGATTGTCATAGAAGCAACTTAGTTTAACCTCTTCTCTTCCTCTTCCGTTTCTCTCTAGTGCCATCCTAGATCTCGGGACGAAATCCTCTTGTAGTGGTGGAGTGTTGTGACGCCTCGAGACCGATGCGCGAGGTGTCTTCCAGTTATTCACTATTGTTTCCTTGTCTTTTTTTGCGTGTTGCATCTGGCCATGTCATCATGTGCATTGCATCATCATGTTTTAAAAACTTTCATCTGTTCGGGCTCCCCTAGTTCTCTCCGTTGTTCATTCTGAGCCCAGGCACACTCGCACGCGCCCGCAGCACATCCAAAAATTTATTTTATAAGTCGCCGGAAAATGTTCTCGGGATGGGATGAAAGTTGGGGTGCGGTCTTATCATAGTGTAGATAGACCGCCTGTCAAGTTTCGTCACATTCAGAGCTTGTTTGATAGCCTAGCCGTTAAACATATTGCTGCACTGGTGTCGGTCTAATGTCGGACGTTTTCAGTCTCCGAAAATAGTTTCCGGGCTTATTTTCTCTTCTCTCATCTCAGCCCAACCCCTCTACACAGCCTTCCTAGCGCATCTATTTAACCCCCTCCGCTCCGGACCGTCCAACGGTGATTGAACGACTTCGAAACGGAGCTAAACCACCTCCCCTAGCCCCCTCTTGCTATAAATGATCATCCTTCCTTCCATTTTCAGAACCCTAGCCTACCCCTGGTCTCCCTAACCTCCCAGCCGCATCTGCCTCAAAACCCGCGCCGCCAGCCACCATCCCCTTGAAATCCGGCGCTGGCCACCCCTCCATCGCCACTTGGTGTGCCCTGGTTGGTCAACCGCCACCTGAGCGCCGCCCTCCACCACTCCAACACCTCCACGTCGCCAACGCCACCTCACCAGTGCACCCCCGCCGCCGCGGGCCCGCCGAAGCCCGTCGCTAGCCTGTGCTAGGCTGATCCGGGCCCGAGCCACGCGCCTGCTTGCTCGCTCGCAGCCCCGCCCGTTTGCTTGGCCTGAGCCGCCGTAGCCCGCAACACCAGCTCCTCGCCCCGAGCTCCTGCACGCCTCCGCCTACCTTGTCGCTCTCCCGCGCCGGCGAGCGCCACTGGAGCTCCACTAGACCCACAACCAGGTGCCGCCACCGCTTCACCTGGATGTTCGCCCTGCTCCCGTCCCTCTCATGTAACCTATTTCTCTCTCTCCCTCTGTGTGTGTGTGTGTGTGTGTCTAGGAAGCCGAGCATCCATCGTCGATTGTCGCCGGTCCCATTGGCATTGTCATCCGGCCGGATCCGGGGTCCCCAGGCCCGGATGTGCCCTGTCCTGCGACGCTGGACCTCCTCCTTCCCTTGTCGAACTCCCGCACCACTGTCTCGACCTCCACTCTGGCGCCTCCATTCTCTGCATCGTGCACGAGCAGGAGGGCGACGATGCCTCAGCCTCGTGAGCCGCGCAGCGCTGGAAGACCCGGCCCAGCCATTCCAGTCGGCCTAGCTGTGCGCCCTCCTGCCAGGCCACCTCCTCCATCGACCGGGCCTCAGCCCATGGGTGAGCTACCCCAACGCCTGCTTATTTGGCCTGTTAGCCAGATTCGGCCCAATGCGTGTTTTTTCCTCTGTTGTGAATTTAGTTTTTATCCAGAGAACACCGTTTTATAGAAAAGTCCCTAGAGTTCATACATTTAATAACTCCACAACCATGCATCGGTTTAAAATGTTTTATATATGTAAAATGCTTAGAATATTGTCTAGTTTCATAATATCCCACTTTCATCCATGTTTGATATATTTAAAATGATGTTTGTGTTTCTTTTGCATAATGCCATGTTAAAATCATTTATTTCATAACTAAAAAATCGTAGCTCCATTTAAAATAAACTTTATATGTAAATGGGGTAGGAAAATGCCTAGTTTAACTTGGTGGCATTACTTTGCATGTTTAACAACTCTAAAATATGGTTTAGGGCAGTACAGTACCAACTCTAAAATATGCATATGCGGATTTTCCAGAATTGTTGTTTGTTGCTTCCGGCCTCATTTAAACTTGCCTAAATAGTTAGTTTATATATGCTTCACCTCTTGCCATGTTTAACAACATTTAATATTGTTGAGTACATAACTGAGATAGAACTAAATAATTGAATGTGGTGTTTCATCAATATGCAACTCGTTGCATATTGAGCTCCACTTAATTTGTAGTATTGTTTGTTGCACTTTGCCATGACATGCCTCTTTAAACCGAACATGCATCATACTTGATTGTGCATCATGCTATGTTTATGCTTGTTGGTATGCCATGTTGTTTGCTCCTTTTCGGTCTTGCTTCTTCTTGTTAGTTCCGATAACGTCACGTTTGTGAGGTTCCATTCGACTACGTTGGTTCGTCTACTTCTTGGATTCAATCTTCTTCATAGCGGGATTTTAGGCAAGATGACCATTACTCCCGATATCACTTCTCTCTTTGCTTGCTAGTTGTTTGCTCTATCGCTATGTCATGCTACCCACCACTTGTTTATCATGCCTCCCATACTGCCATGTCAAGACTCTAACCCACCTTCCTAGCAAACCGATGTTTGGCTATGTTATCGCTTTTGCTCAGCCCCTCTTTTAGCGTTGCTAGTTGCAGGTGTCTTGCAGGTTGTTCCATGTTGGAACATGGATATGCTTGGGATATCATATTGTCTATTGTTATAAATTAATGCATCTATATACTTGGTAAAGGTGGCAGGCTCGGTCTTTTGCCTAGTGTTTTGTTCCACTCTTGCCGCCCTAGTTTCCGTCATACCCATGTTATGTCCCTTGATTTTGTGTTCCTAATGCGGTTGGGGTTATGGGACCCCCTTGACAGTTTGCTTTGAATAAAAATCCTATAGCAAGGCCCAACCTTGGTTTTTCATTTGCCTAACAACCTATAACTTTCCCTTGGGGTTGCAAACCCGAGGGTCATCTTTATTTTAACCACCCAGGCCAGTGCTCCTCTGAGTGTTGGTCTGAACTGGGCGATGTTAGGCGCCCCCTGGGCAACCAGGGTCTATGCCAACCCGTTGTCTTGCCCATCCGGTGTGCCCTGAGAACAAGATATATTTAGCTCCTATCAGGATTTGTCGGCACATTCGGGCGGTCTTGCTGGTCTTGTTTTACCATTGTCGAAATGTCTTGTAACCGGGATTATGACACTAATCGGGTTCTTCTAGGAGAAGGAATATCCTTCGTTGATCGTGAGAGCTTGTGATGGGCTAAGTTGGGACACCCCTGCAGGGTATAAACTTTCGAGAGCCGTGCCCGCGGTTATGTGGCAGATGGGAAATTGTTAATATCAGGTTGTAGAGAACTTGACACTTGACTTAATTAAAATGAATCAACCGTGTGTGTAGCTGTCATGGTCTCTTTTTGGTGGGGTCCGGGAAGGGAACACGGTCTTGGGTTATGTTTGAACGTAAGTAGTCTCAGGATCACTTCTTGATCACTTATAGCTTTTCGACCGTTGCGTACCTTCTCATCTTACTCTTATTTGCGTATGTTAGCCACCATATTTGCTTAGCGCTTGCTGCAACTCCACCTCATTACCACATCCTACCCATAAGCTTAAATAGTCTTGATCTCGCGGGTGTGAGATTGCTGAGTCCTCGTGACTCGCGGATGCTTCCAAACAGTTGCAGGTGCCGATCACACTAGTGTAGGTGATGCTACCGAACTCAAGTGGGAGTTTGACGAGGACCTTGGTCGTTCCTATGTTTCGTTTCATGATGATCAGTAGTGGAGCCCAGTTGGGACGACCGGGGATCTAGCATTTGGGGTTATCTTCTCTTTATTTGGGTTTAACCATAGTCGGTCTATGTGTATATGTTGGATGATGTATGAATTATTTAGTATTGTGTGAAGTGGTGATTGTAAGCCAACTCTTTATCCCTTTCTTGTTTAGTACATGTGATTGTGTGAAGATTACCCCTCTTGGGACAAAATGACAATGCGGTTATGCATCTAAGTCGTGCGTCGACATGTGGGAGATATAGCCGCATCGTGGGCGTTACATTTTGTTTATAGAAGAAAACTACAAAAAATTGGAATTGAGGTGGCATCATATGATTCATCTTTATAATGTCTTTCGTGAAAATGATGGAAAGAAAAATTGTGCTCAACTGAGAGAAGAAGAATTCGATAGAATGTTTGGTATAAATGATGAGCATGATTGCAATGTTTTTAGAATGAATTCTTGGAATATCTATGATTCTAATGATATGCAAAGCCATAAGCTTGGGGATGCTATGTTTGATGAAGATGATATTTTTAGTCCCCCAAGATTTGATGTGCAAATTTGTTATAATGATTGCATGCCTCCTATTTATGATGATTATAATGATGAAAGTGGATTCGGAGAAGTCATGACTTTATTTAATGATGAATCCACCATTTTGGATGAGGCTTGAATTGACTATAAGAATAAGGTTGCTATCTATGATGATTATGGTGATAACATATATGTTATGTAGAATAATTATAAGCATGAAACTTGTCATCATGATTCTTATTTTCAATCCCATGATAGTTATTTTGTTGAGATTGCTCCCACTACTATTCATGAGAATAATTTTGCTTATTGGAGTGTAATAAATTTTCTATGCTTGTAGATCATGAAAAGAATGCTTTATGTGATAGTTATATTCTTAAATTCATTCATGATGCTACTGAAAATTACTATGAGGGAGGAACTTATGCTTCTACACATCTCAATAACATCAAGTTTCCTCTCTTTTTGTTGAAAGTTTTGAAGTTGCACTTGTTTTTCCTTCCTATGCTAGTTTATTCTTGCTCCCACAAATTGTTTGCTTACAAAATCCCTATGCATAGGAAGTGGGTTAGACTTAAATGTACTTTCCATGTGATTCATGATGCTCTCTTTATGTTTCAATTCTTATCTTTTATATAAGCATCATTGAAATCATCATGCCTAGCTAATAGGCATTAAAGAAAAGCGCTTGTTCGGAGACAACCCAACATTTACCCCTACTGTTTTTGTGTGTTCACTTGATTAAGCTACTATATTAATCTTGTTTTCTAGCTTTCATTTCAATAAAGTGCCAAGTAAGACCTTTGGGATGGCTTACGGATAGTTGATTTGATCTTGCTGAAAAACAGAAACTTTTGCGCTCAGGAAAACAATTCTCGTTTTTAAAACAAGCATGATAAAATGCTGATTCTTTTGAAGGATATTAATAGACAAATTTCATAGGGTTTCCTAATTTTTAAATTTTTTTGGGGTAGCAGAAGTATTGTAGGAGTGCAGACTACTACAGATTGTTCTGTTTTTGACAGATTCTGTTTTCTGTGCATAGTTTGCTTGTTTTCTAGTTTCCATGGCTTATATTGCTCAATATAAATTGTGGAAATGATATGCTACAGTAGTAATTGTGTGGAAACAATTATGAATCTTGTCTTTCGCAGTACCAAAGTGAAACGGTTTGCTCTTTATCATCTAACCTATCTCACAAAGTTCCGTTAAGTTTTGTGTGATTGAAGTTTTCAAGTTTTGGGTGAGATGTCGATATGAGGAGAATAGGGAGTGAAAATACCCTAAGCTTGGGGATTCCCAAGGCACCCCAAGGTAATATTCAAGGAAGATCCAAGCAACTAAGCTTGGGGATGCCCCGGAAGGCATCCCCTCTTCCGTCTCCAACATTATCGGTAACCTCACTTGGAGCTATGTTTTCATTCATCACATGATATCTCTTTTGCTTGGAGCATCAATTTATCTGGTTAGGATTTTCTTGCAGTTATTTAGAATAACGTTTTTCATCTTTTATTTCAATAAAAGAGGCATTGATAGCCTTTACTATGATTATTTTACAAGTCTACATGTTGCTGTTTGAAAACTGAAAGTTTACCGCGATTACAAACATGCCCTAGAAATGTCAGAATGTGATAAAATGTTGAAACTTTTTGAAAAATAAGCTCTGATAAATTTTCTACAGTTTGGTAAATTTTCATAATGTTTGGAGTTAAATAAGTATTGATACTCTTGCATTCTTTACAGAATGTACTGTTTTGGCAGACTGCTGTTATGCTTGCATTGTTTACGTATGTTTGCTTGTATAATGATTCTATTTGAGGATAGGTGTGACGCCCCGAGACCAACGCTCCAGATGCCTTCCTTTTATCTCGTTGTCGTTGTGTGTTTGAACTGGTTGTTGCCATGATCGGATGAGTGTCATTATCATATTTTGCTTCTTGCATCATGTTCATCATTTGGTTATATTGCATTGCCATGCCCATCGTTGTCATGTTGCATTTGTGCCTCTTATCATTTTGCATTCTCATAATCATCATGTGCATTGTCATATTCATGCATGTTACATTGTTGGATTCTCCATGTATGATCATGCATCATCACTTCCTCCTTCCTTCTTCTTTCTTTCATTTTGGCAAGTGACCTTTTCCCCTCCTCCATAAATGTTCATTCTTTTCTTGATGCTAGTTCACCATGCCTAAACCCTCTCTGTCAAATTTCAGATCCTCTGGAGTTGTTTTGTTTAGGTTCAAAAATGCCTCAAGTTTGAATCATATTTAAACTTGTTTTACTTTTTCTACCTCTAAAACTGTCCAAACCAATTTTACCAAATAGGGCATGAATTCAGGGTCATGAGGATATTTTTATATTCCTCATACACCTCTCCTTTTCCCCTGTGCTTTTCGCTTTATTTTCTGCTTGAAGAAAATTAGAGAAAAAGGAAATAGTAGCTTCACGCCAGCTGCAGCCCACTTGGGCCTCTCCATCCCCGCCGGCCTGTTGGACCTCCTCCCAACCGGGCCTCCCGCGCCGGCCCGTCTAATCCTAACCCTAGGCCAGAGCGACCCTCAGCCCCTCCTCGTCCTCTCCCTCTCATTGCCATGCCCGCTGCTAGGGAGGAGCCCCGCACTCGATCCTCTCGATCTTCTCTCTCTCTCCCTCACCCCGTAGCACCTCGCCTCGCTCCAACTTCCAGGTCGGCCCCGTCGCGCCCCTCTCCTGCCTCCTGCCTCCCACGCGCCTCCTTCCTCAGCATGAAGCAGCCACCGCGACCATCCTCTACTCTACCCCGCCTCAGCACCGCCGTCCTCCATGGCTGCTGTCGGCTGAGCTCGAAGCTCTGCTGCTACACCTCATCGCCGGAGTGCCGCTCCTCTGCCTCCCCTGCAGCTACTCTCCGGTAGCTCGTCCGACCTCCTCTGCTCCACCCCGCACATCCTCGCCGTCCAACCATGCCGCCGGCCTGCTACCTCGCCTCCCCGACCCGAACTAGCTCAGCCCCGGCCATCTTCGGTGCCTCACCGGCCGGATCTGACTCCGGTGGCCCGTCCCCGTCGGAGTTGACTCCACCGCAGGCCAACCAACAAGCCGCAGGAGCAGCGCTGCCGCTGCATTGTTTTCCGCATCGTTCACCTCCGCGTTAGCCTCGATCTGCCGCTGATCACCACCATCGCCTCGTTGTTGCTGCTCAACCGAGACCCTTGTGATGCTTCGTTTCATAATATCAAGACCATTAAGATCGAGAGTACCCGAACCATGTCATCTCACTGGTTTGTCAAGCGCTGTTTCCAAGGATTACGCCAACTACACAAGTAGGCAAGGACGCCAAGACCTCCAAGACCGACTTCATGGTGCCAAGTACCAATACGAACGCGAATGACTACAACCGAAATGTACAACTACACAACGCCCGCCAAGTTCGACGACGCTCGCCACCCGAACGACTACTGCCAACGCGTACCTCTCCGTTGCCGAAGTCCTCGGATCCGTCAAGTCCAACAACGACTGTGTACTACTATCGGTGACCTCGAACGACTACGAAACGTGAACCTCTACTTCCCCTTCAAAATGTGTACCACTACGCCGCCCTAACGTCTATGGAACATGTACCACGACCATCGCTGAAGACCCCGTGGACGTCAAGTTCCATGTCGTGACCCCGAACATCTATGGACATGAACCACTACTTCCCTCGACGACGCGTGAACGACTACTTCCTCTACTTCCCCTAGACGAACTCAAACCACTCCGTAATTGCATGCTTCGAAGGTATAACCGCCGGGAACGACCGCCCGTGGATGAATGCGTGAGTTGTATGAGATGAACACCACATTTGCACCGTGTCTGAAATTGTCGCTTGCATGTTTCTCCTCGTTGCCATGCCATCCACCCGTGGGAACCCGACAACCGGGATCACCCCACCATTCTTGCATGACTCACTCACGCCCTATCTTTTTCACCGGTATCTCCATGAGCTACCGGAATCCATAATGTTGTCGTGGCACCATTTCCGTTGTCGTTGCCGTGTCACCCCTTTCATTTCCGCCATGACGACAAATGCTTCATATCATGCTTTTATCAACATTTTCATAAAAGTTGCATAAACTTGCACATGTCATCCGCATCATGATAATAACATTTAATATGTGTAAATTGTTGTTTGCTTCAATTTCTATATGCATATGGGGATTTACCGGAATTGTTGTTTGTCAATTTCCGGCCTCATTTAAACTTGCCAAAATGTTCAGTTTACTTATGCTCCACCTCTTGCCATGTTTAAACAACATTTAATTTTGTTGAGTAGTTTAAACAGGAGAGAACTAAATAATTAAATGTGGTGTTTCTTCAATATGCAACTTGTTACATATTGAGCTCCACTTAACTTGTAGTTTTGTTTGTGCGCTTTGCCATGCCATGCATATTTAAACTAGACATGCATCATACTTGGTTGTGCATCATGCCATGTTCATGTGATGGTTGTTTACTATGTTGTTTGCTTCTTTCTGGGTTGCTTTTCTCGTTAGCTTCGGTTTCGTTCCGGAGTTGTGAGGATCCATTCGACTACATCTGTTTGCCTTCTTCATGGACTCGTTCTTCTTCCTTGTGGGATCTCAGGCAAGATGACCATACCCTCGAAATCACTTCTATCTTTGCTTGCTAGTTGCTCGCTCTTTTGCTATGCCGCGATACCTACCACTTGCTATATCATGCCTCCCATATTGCCATGTTAAGCCTCTAACCCACCTTATCCTAGCAAACCGTTGTTTGGCTATGTTACCGCTTTGCTCAGCCCCTCTTATAGCGTTGTTAGTTGCAGGTGAAGATGGAGTTTGTTCCTTGTTGGAACATGATTATTGTTGGGATATCACAATATCTCTTATTTAATTAATGCATCTATATACTTGGTAAAGGGTGGAAGGCTC
The DNA here is from genome assembly GCF_018294505.1 of Triticum aestivum. NCBI lineage: Eukaryota > Viridiplantae > Streptophyta > Magnoliopsida > Poales > Poaceae > Triticum > Triticum aestivum. The sequence goes on from NC_057803.1 coordinate 400,151,463, forward strand.
GGCCTTATGCCTGGTGAGGGAGTCCTGGATTAGGGGGTGTCCGGATGGCCGGACTATAACTTCAGCCGGACTCCTGGACTATGAAGATACAAGATTGAAGACTTCGTCCCGTGTCCGGAAGGGACTTTCCTTGGCGTGGAAGGCAAGCTTGGCGATATGGGTATGTAGATCTCCTACCATTGTAACTGACTTTGTGTAACCCTAACCCTCTCCGGTGTCTATATAAACCGGAGGGTTTTAGTCCGTAGGACAACATACACAACAATCATACCATAGGCTAGCTTCTAGGGTTTAGCCTCTCCGATCTCGTGGTAGATCTACTCTTGTACTACCCATATCATCAATATTAATCAAGCAGGACGTAGGGTTTTACCTCCATCAAGAGGGCCCGAACCTGGGTAAAACTTCGTGTCCCTTGCCTCCTGTTACCATCCGGCCTAGGCGCACAGTTCGGGACCCCCTACCCGAGATCCACCGGTTTTGACACCGACATTGGTGCTTTCATTGAGAGTTCCTCTGTGTCGTCGCCGTCAGGCTCGATGGCTCCTACGATCATCAATATTGATGCAGTCCAGGGTGAGACCTTCCTCCCCGGACAGATCTTCGTCTTCGGCGGCTTCGCACTGCGGGCCAATTAACTTGGCCATCTGGAGCAGATCGAAAGCTACGCCCCTGGCCGTCAGGTCAGATTTCGAAGTTTAAACTACACGGCTGACATCCGCGGGGACTTGATCTTCGACGGATTCGAGCCACTGACGAGCGCGCCGCACTGTCCTGACAAGCATGATCTAGCTCTGCCGCCGAACAGTGCCCTGGAGGCCGCACCTGCATCGGCTTCGATCCTTAATTCGGAGCCAACTGCGTGGATCGAGGATGGGCGGTTGGACGCCGCCTCGGGGGCTGTGATCCCAACGGCAATCGAGCCGAACACCAGCCCCGCACTACGCGAGACTCGTGATTCCAAGGAGCCGGACTTCTCTCCGGACTCCGAATCATTCGCGCCTCTGCCGATCGAATCCGATTGGGCGCCGATCATGGAGTTTACTGCCACGGACATCTTTTAGCACTCGCCCTTCGGCGATATTATGAAATCACTAAAGTCTCTCTCTTTATCAGGAGAGCCGTCGCCGGACGACGGTCAGCAAGATTGGGATACGGACGATGAAGAAATTCAAAGCCCACCAACCACCCACTTTGTAGCCACTGTCGACGATTTAACCGACATGCTCGACTTCGACTCTGAAGACATCGACGGTATGGACGCCGATGAAGGAGATGATGAAGAACCAGCGCCTATTGGGCCCTGGAACGCCACCTCGTCATATGACGTATACATGGTGGACGCACCAAAAGATGACGACGGAGAGCGGAAGGATGCACCGAAGGCTTGTTCCCTCGAAAAGCAGTCAAAGCGGCGACGCAAGTGCCACCCCAAATCCCGCCTCGACAGAAATAGCGGTCACACGGACCTAGCGCTGGAGCAGGGCGAACCGCTGCCGGACAACGACAATCCGGATAATCAAACCGAACAAACAAATTCTATTAAGGATAATGGTCTGGACGACATAACGCCGGACAGGCACCCGGAGCAGCAGAATGCCCGTAAAAGGCTTGTTGCCACCACGAGGAGTCTGAAAAAGCAGAAGCAAAGGCTCAAGGCTGCGTAAGACACACTCCAAATTAGATGGAGTAAAATACTCAACATAGCAGCGGTGTACGGCGACAATCGCCCCTCCAAGAGCTACCCAAAGCGGAAGCTGCTACCTGAATTCGATGAGGAGGCCTCAGACCCCCCACAACCAAATATCAAAGCAGCCACCTGGTCGGATAGACGACCCCTCTATCAACATAGAGCAGCATACTACGCCACTCACAATACAACACGCGACCCATGCGAGGGCTCGCACCCAAAGGATGGCGCAACAAGATTCATCTATGGACCACGCAAGCGCGCCCCAGCATACAATGCAACACAACAAACATCCGAACAACGCGGTACACCCAGATACAGGGGTGCGGCACACCCCCTATGTTTCACCGATTAGGTGTTGGACCATGAATTTACAGAGGGATTCAAACCCGTAAACATAGAGACATACGACGGAACAATAGACCCTGGGGTCTGGATTGAGGACTACATCCTTCATATCCATATGGCTCGAGGAGATTATCTCCACGCCATCAAGTACTTACCCCTCAAGCTCAAAGGGCCAGCTCATCACTGGCTCAAAGGCCTCCCCGAAAGCTCCATTGGAAGTTGGGAAGAGCTCGAAGACGCCTTTCAGGCAAATTTTCAAGGGACTTATGTCCGACACGCGGATGCAGACGATTTGAGTCATATAACTCAACAGCCCGGAGAGTCAACCCGAAAGCTTTGGAACAGGTTTCTTACTAAAAAGAACCAGATTGTCGATTGTCCCGACGCTGAAGCCTTGGCAGCTTTTAAGCATAGTGTCCATGACGAATGGCTCGCCAAACACCTCGGCCAAAATAAGTCGAGAACGATGGTCGCATTAACAAACCTCATGACCCGCTTTTGCGCGGGTGAGGACAGCTGGCTAGCCAGATGCAGCACCAGCGACCCTAGTACATCTGAAGTTAGAGATGGAAACGGGAAATCACGGCACAACAGCAATAACAAACGCCGGAATAAAGAAGACATCACGAAGGGCACGGCAGTAAACGCCGGATTCAAAAGCTCTCGGCCAGTTCAGCAAAAGACGCCCTCTAAAGGCACCAGGGATGAACTGTCCAGCCTCAACAAAATTCTAGACCAAGTATGTCAGATCCATAGTACCCCTGGTAAACCGGCTAATCATACCCACAGAGAATGTTGGGTCTTCAAGCAGTCCGGCAAGCTCAATGTCATACACAAGGGGGAGGATACACCAAGTGAAGACGAGGAAGAGCCTCCCAAGCAAGACACTGGGGAACAAAAGAAATTTCCACCAAAAGTCAAAACAGTAAACGTGTTACACGTGATCAAGGGAAAAAACAATGCGGCACTCCCAGGAAAATATACCCAAGTGCCTGTCACCGAGAAGTCCTGCCACTGGTCGTCTCAACCGATCACTTTCGACCATCGTGATTACTCAGCAAGTATCCAACACGCAGGATGGGCCGCCCTCGTATTAGACCCAATAATTGGCGGACATCACTTCACACGAGTCTTGATGGACGGTGGCAGTAGTCTAAACCTAATATATCAGAATACAATCTGTGGGATGGGGTTAGACCCAACAAAAATTCGCCATAGCAATACTACCTTCAAAGGAGTAACGCCAGGCCCAGGGGCTCGTTGTGCGGGCTCCCTCCTATTACAAGTCATATTCGGCTCGCCCGATGACTTCAGTCGCGAGCATTTAACCTTCCACATCGCACCGTTCCAAAGTGGCTATCAAGCACTGCTCGGACGCGAAGCTTTTGCTTGCTTTAATGCAATACGACACTACGCCTCCCTCACACTCAAGATGCCCGGTCCATGTGGCATCATTTTAGTGAAAGGAAATATCAAGCGATCTCTGCGCGCCGAAGAGAGTGCGGCGGCATTGGCAGCCACACACTAAAGGCGCCCGGACCAGTGAAAGCATCCAATAGGTCGTCAAGACCTCAGACACAATTAATCAAGTCCAGCGCCGCTATTTATACCGAATAATTGGTCACACCCCTAGTTGTCAATACAAGGGGCTCAACGCACGCAGACAAGTGGTAATTTTTTCTCATCTTGAATTATACATGGTTTCTTTAAAAACTATCTTTTTGCACGACAACTTTTTCATCTAAATTCCTCTCTTTTACAGACAATCATCGTGCTACACCCGTCCAAGATACGGCACAACGGAGACACAGGCGTAGACGTGCAGCAGGGACTCACTCCAAGGATTCTTTTTATATTAAGACCCTGCGTAAACCTTTTTTACTGTCTCTTGTTGATACATATCCACCGTTGAGAAGGATGCTGACGTCTTGGCATGTGGCCACGCCAGAACAATGCATGTACCTGGACACAAGGGGCTTCTTACAAAGGCCATTACTTAGGCCCGGTTTATACCACAAAGACCGAATACCTTAGGGAGTGTTCGGCGTCGCGAGTTTGGCCCTATATGCATCAACTCCGAAGAATTGTCTTTGGTCAAATGTTGGGTTTGCCCGGCTCCTGTGTTTTGGTGCCTTATGTTCCGCTTTACCGGCTAAGGCAGCACTAGGAGAACTACTGCGATTGTGCCCTGGTTCATCCAGACGAGCACCTCAGTAGAGAAAGCCGAAAACTGACTGTCATGATATAGCGTGAGACTGGTTAACCACTCGATGACCTGTTGGAATGTTAGAATTCCTCTACCTTAACGAAGGGCCGTTTTCCGGCCAGGCATGTACGCACCCCAGGACCGGGAGAGTGCGGAGCCACCAGGGGCTATCTAGTAGCCCCACCGTCAAACTCATGTGGCTAAGTGAAAGTGCTAAAGCATTATAGTCCGGTTGCCTCGCTCGCTCCGCTATCACCTCCTTAATAGGACCAAGACGATGGGTTAAGTGTGAACGCGTGTTTTTGCAAGCACCTCCGCATTATATGCGTGGGGGTTGAAGCCGACGACTCCAATCTTTTAGGTTATACACATGTATACATAAACGGCCGCCCAGGAGGCATCATACTACTTTCAGGCAAAAGTATAAAAATAGCCATATGAAAATCTGTAAAAGCATTTCGCTTACACTGAGATCACATATCACTCAAACATAATATTTTTTGAGCACTGGGTCTCTATCGAACGAGCACCCTCAAGAACTTCTTCAAAGTAGTGCTCAGCAGCCCTTTGACCTATGGCCGAATCCCGTGCTGCAACAGTGGTAGCATCCATCTCCACCCAGTATGCTTTAACACGGGCAAAGGCCATCCGTGCGCCCTCTATGCACGCCGACCTCTTCATCGCATTAATGTGCGGCACCACATCAAGGAACTCTTGCACCAAGCTGAAATAGCTGTTCGGTTTTGACCTTTCCGGCCATAGCTGATCCACAACAGACCTCATGGAGAGTCCGGACAACCTATTTAGTTCGGCACATTCGGCTAATTGGTCAGTCAATGAAAGCGGACGCTCGGGAGAATGGAATTGTCTCCAAAACAGCTGGTCTACTTCATGGTCCGTCTGACCCTGGAAGTACTTGGCCGCATCAGCAGCGCTCGCTGCCAAATCCATATACACATCCTCCGAATTCCACAGCCGATCCAGAGGGGCATACCGTGGATCTCCAAACTTCCTCCGCAACATAAAGGATTTCCCAGCTACAATATCCCCGGCTTCCCGCAGCTCCTCCTTCTTTGCCCTCATAGCAGAGCGGAGGTCTTTTCTCGTCGCAGCATCCTTCTCAAGGTCCGATGCCTTCGCCTAGTTTTCCTTTTCAAGAACCCGGCAACGGTCGGTGGCGGCTTTTAATTCTATGGCCATCTTGGCCATCTTATCTCGGCTCTCGCCGTGCGCGGCCTTCTCGGCTTGCAACTCTTCGGCCGCCTTCAAAGCAGCCGCATTACCCAACCTCGCTTGTTCCTTGGCTCGGGCAAGTTCTGCCCGCAAGGCCTCAACAGTGGCAGCTCCATCTGCAGTCACAACATATTAAAGATACTGGCATCATGCTGCTCTTCCTATGTGGCGTTTACTAGATAATGATACTTACCCTGTGCCTCGTCAAGCCTTTTGTTAACAAGCTCGATGTCGGCATCTGCCCCATCCAACTGCCGTTCTAAATGGGCAAACTCGCTAGTCCGGCTAGCCACCAGAGCTTCCATCACCTGCACATAGAGGCGGTATGGTTATTACCTAGGAATATGATCCTCTGTTCGTCGTTGTTTCCGACGACAACCAGAGTCTCAGGGGCTACTACCTACACAGGGCACACCTAGCATGTGCAGGACTATCATACATTATTTTACGTACCGCAAAGCCTGTCAGTAGACTCATAAAAGCTTCATGCAATCCGCTTTCAGCGGACGCGATTCTCTCCACCACCGTATTCATCATAATACGGTGTTCATCTAAGATGGCCGCTCGCCCCACCAACTCCCTCAGAACATCCGGTCGCACACTAGACGGTGTCGGACTCTTTTGTCTGCTCTCTTCAGGATCCGGACACTGGGAGCTCCAGGGGTCAATGGGATTATCTTCTGGCCTCACCGTATTCGGAGAGGCCCTCTGCGACGACACTTCGGGGTCGCCCGCTTCCGGAGCGGAGGAGTCCGGAGGAGGCATTTCGCTCTCCATCATCTCTGGAAGAAGATCCCCCGAAGACGAGCTCATTTGAGAGGGGCTAAGGCCCGAACTGCAAAAGATATATGCGATGGTTATTTCCTCAGAATAAAAGATGGCATACCTGTGCTATTACAGTATTTCGGGTCACTTACGACTCGTTGGATAATTGTTCCCCCCGCGGACTTTGTGCGGCAAAAGCACCCCCCAAGGTAGGACCCTCTGTGGGAGACTTCTTCTTCGGCTTCCGAATCCCCGGGCGCAGTCCTTTTCCTCCTCCGGTCGTCTTCCTTCATGGAGACACTCGCTCCCTCGGTTAGAATGGGCAGCGTTGGGGGCCCGCGTCCGCCCGTATTATCCTCGTCGGTATCTTCCTTCAAGGGCTCCAGGCAGGGTGCGACCTGGAGCATCTTTTCCAGTACCAGATTTTCCAAACCCTCAGGGAGGGGGGCCGAACACCGAATCAACTTTGCCTTTGTTAGCCAGTCCTGGTCAAAAAGCGAACTCTCGGAGATAACTTGGTAACAAATGAGAGATAGTATGTTCGGCCGGAAGATTCCTTACCTGTTCGGCGGCGCGGTTACTGCTCAGGCCCACGTCCTCAGTGATTTCTGGACACTCTACCTGAGGTCCGAAGAATGACTTGTACATCTCCTCGTGCGTCAGGCCGAGGAAATTTTGAATGACACGCGGTCCCTCGGGATTGAACTCCCACAAGCGAAGGGGCCGAAGTTTGCAAGGCTGGACTTGACGGACCAGCATAACTTGTATTACCGCAACCAAACTGAAATCTCCATTAAAGAGATCTCGAATGCGGCTTTGCAGTATAGGCACGTCCTTGGCTGGACCCCACCTCAGTCCTCTGCTAATCCATGACATCGGTTGTGGTGGAGGGCCCGAGCGGAAAACGGGGGCGGCCGCCCACTTGGCACTTCTAGGAGCCGTGATGTAGAACCACTCCTGTTGCCACAATTCAGACACCTCTGGAATGGAACCTTTGGGCCATGAAGCTCCTGTCATCTTGCGTATTGAGGCACCTCCGCACGCCGCATGTTGCCCCTCGATCATCTTCGGATTTACTTCAAAGGTCTTGAGCCATAGGCCAAAGTGAGAGGTAACCCGGAGGAAGGCCTCACACACGACAATAAATGTCGTGATATGAAGAAAGGAGTCCGGAGCTAGATCATGGAAATCTAGCCCGTAAGAAAACATCAAGCCCCTGACGAAAGGATCCGGAGCAAGGCCTAGACCTCGGAGGAAGTGGGAGACGAACACGATGCTCTCGTTGGGTTCGGGGGAGGGGACGGCCTGCCGCCGGGGAGGCAGCCGATGCAAAATCTCGGCGGTCAGATATCTGGCCTCCCTCAACTTTTTGATGTCTTCTTCCGTGATGGAGGAAGGCACCCATCGGCCTTGAAGGCTAGATACGGACATGACTGAAGGTTCGGAGCACCTGACTTGAACTTTGGGCGTTTGAGCTTGAGGTGGGGGAGGGATTCGATTAAGCACGGGAGGGAAAAATAAAAGCCTTGTCCCTTTATAAAGAGGGTGAATATCAAGCGTCCTCTCCGTGTCCGTTTGGACTTGCCTATAATCTAGGAGTCCTAGAAGCGGTTGGGTTACCCACGCCCGTATTGATGAGAATCCCGGAATAAGGGGACACGATCTCTGCTTTAACAAGACATGCCAAGGAAACCGCCTCGCATGACGCGCTGAGGTGGGATAATGAAATGACTCGGATAAAGGCTTGGCCGTGGTGTGTCACACTACGGAATACGTCAGCAGATTAGATTTGGGTAAATATTATTCTCTCTATGGCAATATGTAGAAACTTATTTTGCAGAGCCGGACACTATCTTTGTGTTCAAAATCTTCTATGAAGTACTTGGAGGAGGAACCCACCTTGCAATGCCGAAGATAATCTGCGCGTCGGACTCGTTGTCATTGAAGCCTGGTTTAGGGGCTACTGAGGGAGTCCTGGATTAGGGGGTGTCCTGATGGCCGGACTATACCTTCAGCCGGACTCCTGGACTATGAAGATACAAGATTGAAGACTTCGTCCCGTGTCCGGAAGGGACTTTCCTTGGCGTGGAAGGCAAGCTTGGCGATATGGATATGTAGATCTCCTACCATTGTAACCGACTTTGTGTAACCCTAACCCTCTCCAGTGTCTATATAAACCGGAGGGTTTTAGTCCATAGGACAACATACACAACAATCATACCATAGGCTAGCTTCTAGGGTTTAGCCTGTCCTATCTCGTGGTAGATCTACTCTTGTACTACCCATATCATCAATATTAATCAAGCAGGACGTAGGGTTTTACCTCCATCAAGAGGGCCCGAACCTGGGTAAAACTTCGTGTCCCTTGCCTCCTGTTACCATCCGGCCTAGACGCACAGTTCGGGACCCCCTACCCGAGATCCGCCGGTTTTGACACCGACACCTGGTGTTTTGTTCGACTCTTGCCGCCCTAGTTTCCGCCATACCGGTGTTATGTTCCTTGATTTTGCGTTCCTTACGCGGTTGGGTTATAATGGGAACCCCTTGATAGTTCGCCTTGAATAAAACTCCTCCGGCAAGGCCCAACCTTGGTTTTACCATTTGCCACCTAAGCCTTTTTCCCTTGGGTTCTGCAGATTCGAGGGTCATCTTTATTTTAAACCCCCGGGCCAGTGCTCGACTGAGTGTTGGTCCAACTTGTCAGTCGCCGATGGCCACCAGGGGAAACTCTGGGTTGGCCTACCGAAAGTTTGGACAATCTGGTATGCCCTGAGAACAAGATATGTGCAGCTCCTATCGGGATTTGTCGGCACATCCGGGTGGCTTTGCTGGTCTTGTTTTACCATTGTCGAAATGTCTTGTAACCGGGATTCCGAGTCTGATCAGGTCTTCCTGGGAGAAGGAATATCCTTTCTTGACCGTGAGAGCTTGTGATGGGCTAAGTTGGGACACCCCTGCGGGGTTTGAACTTTTGAAAGCCGTGCCTGCGGTTATGGGCAGATGGGAATTTGTTAATATCCGGTTGTAGAAAACCTGACACTTAACTTAATTAAAATGAATCAACCGCATGTGTAGCCGTGATAGTCTCTTTTCGGCAGAGTCCGGGAAGAGAACACGCTCTCGTGTTATGTTTTAACGTAAGTAGTTTCAGGATCACTTCTTGATCTTTATAGTTTCTCGACCGTGCTTTGCTTCTCTTCTCGCTCTCATTTGCGTAAGTTAGCCACCATATATGCTAGTGCTTGCTGCAGCTCCACCTCACTACGCCTTTCCTCCCTTTAAGCTTAAATAGTCTTGATCGCGAGGGTGTGAGATTGCTAAGTCCTCGTGGCTCACAGATACTTCCAAAATCAGTTGCAGGTGCCATTGTTACCAGTGCAGATGACGCAGCTGAGCTCAAGTGGGAGCTCGATGAAGATCGTGTTTGTTGTGTTGTTTTCGTTTCCAGTTGATCAGTAGTGGAGCCCAGTCGGGGCGATCGGGGATCTATGCATTTGGGGTTGTCTTTATTTTGGTTCCGTAGTCGGACCTTGATTGTATTCTAGATGATGTAATGCAATATTTATGTATTGTGTGAAGTGACGATTGTAAGCCAACTCTTTATCTCTATCTCTTTCGGTACATGGGATGTGTAATGAATACCCCTCTCGCGACATGCCTACTATGCAGTTATGCCTCTAAGTCGTGCTCTGACACATGGGAGATATAGTCGCATCGTGGGTGTTACAAGTTGGTAATCAGAGCCTTCCCCGACTTAGGAGCCCCCTGCTTGATCGAATCGCTGGCGTTGTTGAGTCTAGAAAAATGTTTTGAGTCTTATAGGATTATATATATCGGAGAGTAGGATTCTTTTTACTCCTCAGTCCCTTCGTCGCTCTGGTAAGGCCTCCTGACGTAGAGTTTTGACTCTTCTCTTCTCAAATTTCACAAAAACAATATTTTAGGATCACATGGGTATCTTGGAATCGTTCCGATGGTTTTGTGATGAGAACATTGTTCTTGGTGCCTCCTGGCATTTAGGGGTTGTGGCAGTGTCCCGGGGAGTTGAGCTCCAAGGTGTTGTCGTCACAATTTTATCGTTGCAGTTCTGGAATACCTGAGTTTCACCGACATCGAAAATCTCTTTTATGCAGTTGTTGGTGAGATAACCTTGACGCCACCCAGTACTGGGGTGGGAGTTCGGGAGTATTGCCATAAATCGTATAACGGATGCTTTTAGAAGGTTGAGGTAAATGATTTCCGAAGGTTTCTTGGTTATGTGTGGAAGGATGGATACAGCTGGATGTAGGAATTGCTAGTTTTGGGTGAGATATTATGCTTCCCCTGTATCCCCAACACCTGATTGCATAACCAGAAAGTTTTAGGAGTTTATAAGTGGGAATTCAAGTATCTCGTAGCATATATTTCCAACAGACACATGATACGATATGGGGTCTATCTTATGTTTGTTCCGGCTTATTCTGCAAGCCAATCCTTTGGTTTGTTTTGAGTTGTGGTATTCGAGTTGCTTCGAAGTCAAATGTCGATTCCATACTTTTCCTAAGTGGTGTTCTCATATTTCTATGTGAATACCAACCCTTCATGATAATCAAGATTGTCATGTCAATCCTTTTCAACCGGTGTTATTCTCTTCAAGATGATCCTATCATCATATTTCATCCACAAGATCAACTCAAAGTCTTCTCAATGTTATTTGTTTCATCCGTCCCAAGTTGTCTTTCTTTTCCCACCCTCCCACCCTTTTTCTTCAAGGACTCAGATCTCTTAATCGAGTATCCTTTTATTGATGGGAAGTCTCTCCTTTCTTTTCTTTCAATGTTCTTATCCGGTGATTCTTAGGAAGATACTAAGGAAGTTTCATGTTCATCATTCATCATTCTTTTCTTCTTCGGTGGATTCAATTCAAGTTTTCAGTGTTGATCATATTCCTTTCCTTGTTTAAAATGCCATCTCATGTCGGTGCACCTCTTAATCATTCACCTCTCACTATTCATTTGTTCCGGAGTACTGAAGATATCCCAGAAGGTTCACGTTTCTATTATCAATCCGTTCATGATATCTCGAGGTTGTTATCTCATTCTAGCCAATTAATTCAACCAGTGCAATATCTTTCAAGTAATCGTTCAACGGTGTTTCTTTTGAGTGGGCCCTAACCCACATGTCTTTCCCAGGATCTTACCTGACTCTTATAATTTCCCCGGAGTTATTCTCAAATTCATTTCAAAGTTTGATGTAAGAATGAGTTATCATCAGTCAAATGCCTTCTCCAAGATCTTTCAAATTCTTTTCATCGTTGGTTCAACATTTCTAATTTTCATTCTGGAGTATCTCAACAATTCATGGCAGTGTTTCCTCTAAATCTTGCTCCATTCTGTTCAAGATTCATGTTGCTAGCTTGATGCCATCCTCTCAAAATTGTTTTGATTGTAAGAATTCTTTTTCATCCATCCGGAGCATTTCATGAGTTATTTCCATTTTTTCCCTCCGGAGCCCATCATTTCAGAAGATTTATTCATTCCAGCGTTTAGCTCTTGTTCTCCAAACCTTACCGGTGTATCATTCAAGTATTCTCTAATCAGTTCATGATCTTTTCGTCTCTTGTATCTAAACCCTCTCATGTATCTTCGTTCTTTTTATAATTCTTCCCAGTGATTCATCCCTATACTTCGTTCTTTTTTTTCAATTCTTACGGTGGTTCGGTCAAGATTTCTCTTCCTTTGTTATCATATCAATTCTTCCGTTGTTTTCAATCCTACCGGTGGTTCGTTGAAGACCTTCCCAAGTTGACGCTATATCTATCTTAATCATTTCTATGACAATAAGTAGTATGCCAAATCCGTTGCTTGTCATCAATTTAAATTGGTGAAGGATAAGCATAACATAATTCTTATTCTTGCTTCATCCAGGTGATTGATTCATTCTTCCAGAGTTTGTTCACAGTGAGTAAATTCTCGGTTTCAATTGTTTCATCTTCTCTTTTCCCGGAGTTCCAAGCTCTCGTCATCACGAAGATCCATCTAAATCATTGCAAGGCTTCACCTTGTGTTTCCAACTTCTCTTTCTTTTTATCATCCTTTATTATAGGAGTTCTCACGAAGGCTCAACATGATGGTTCATCAAGGATTTAATTCCTTCTTGAAGTGTTCATCGAGATTTTTTTTGAGGAGTTCAAACATTCTTCATCTTGCATTCCGAAGTCCAATTCGTTCTATCTTTATCTTTTGAGGTGGTGTTATGTCATTTTTGACAATTTCCCTTCGTGTTTCATGATTCGCAAGTTGTCAAGAATGAGGTAGTTTAAATCCATCAATCTCTTCATTGGAGTTATCTTGGGTTATATTTCACCTAAAGATTTCCCTAAGGATTCTTGCTATTTATGGTGTTTATAAATGACCCAAGTTCTTCATTTATCCTCTTGGTGAAATAAGTTTCTCGTCTCCTTGTTGATATCAATCCAATCTATTGTTTCCGTTAGTGGCGGAATTTCACCTCATAGTTTTGAGATGTTCTCCATAAGCCCACTACAACCTTGTTCTTTTCGTTGTTGGTTTTCCAACAACTCCATTCGACCCTTCTCCTAAAGATGCTTTTTCAAGCTCATTTGTGGCAGAAGTTGTCATTTTCTTCTCAATTATTTTCCTTTCCAACGATCCAACTTCTATTCTTTCATTCCGGAGGCATTGTGATGTTGCTCTTTTCACTCTTCATCTCAATTTCCGAGGATCGTGTTCTTTTCATGCTTATCCATTTAACCGGAGTGTTATGCCCTTTGCTCAAGTTCTTTTCATCTTATCATGTCTTGCATCTCTTTCAACCGGAGTGCTGTCCGAATCTGTTCTTGTTCCTCTTTCCTAACAGAGTGTTTTCAACTTTGATCACCTCCGTGGTATTATTCCTTTCAAGTTGTTCAACCTTTCAAGGTTCTATGGTTTCACTCATTTGTCAAAGAAGCAGCTTAGTTTTACCTCTTCCCCTTCCTCTTCCATTTTCCGCGGTGCCATCCTAGATCTCGGGACGAGATCCTCTCGTAGTGGTGGAGTGTTGTGACGTCTGTGACCGACGCTCCAGATGCCTTCCTTTTATTTCGTTGTCGTTGTGTGTTTGAACTGGTTGTTTCCATGATCAGATGAGTGTCATTGCATATTTTGCTTCTTGCATCATGTTCATCATTTGGTTATATTGCATTTCCATGACCATCGTTGCCATGTTGCATTTGTGCCTCTTGTCATTTTGCATTCTCATAATCATCATGTGCATTGTCATATTCATGCATGTTACATTGTTTGATGCTCCATGTATGATCATGCATCATCACTTCCTCCTTCCTTCTTCTTTCTTTCATTTTGGCAAGTGACCTTTTCCCCTCCTCCATAAATGTTCATTCTTTTCCTGATGCTAGTTCACCATGCCTAAACCCTCTCTGTCAAATTTCAGATGCTCTGGAGTTGTTTTGGTTAGGTTCAAAAATGCCTCAAGTTTGAAACATATTTAAACTTGTTTTATTTTTCTACCTCTAAAAATGTCCAAACCAATTTTACCAAATAGGGCATGAATTCAGGGTCATGAGGATATTTTTATATTCCTCATACACCTCTCCTTTTCCCCTGTGCTTTTCTCTTTATTTTCTGCTTGAAGAAAATTAGAGAAAAAGGAAACAGTAGCTTCAGGTTAGCCGCAGCCCATTTGGGCCTCTCCATCCCTGCCGGCCTGTTGGACCTCCTCCCAACCGGGCCACCAGCACCGGCTCGTCTAATCCTAACCCTAGGCCCGAGCGACCCTCAGCCTCTCCTCGTCCTCTCCCTCTCATTCCCGTGCCCGCCGCCAGGGAGGAGCCCCGCGCTCGATCCTCTCGCTCTCTCCCTCACCCCGTAGGCCCTCGCCTCGCTGCAACTTCCAGGCCGGCCCCGTCGCGCCCCTCTGCCGCCTCTTGCCTCCCACGCGCCTCCTTCCTCAGTGCCAAGCCGCCACCGTGACCATCCTCTGCTCTACCCCGCCTCAGTGCCACCATCCTCCATGGCCACTGTCAGCTGAGCTCGAAGCTCTGCTGCTACACCTCGTCGCCAGAGTGCCACTCCTCTGCCTCCCCTGCAGCTGCTCTCCGGCAGCCCATCCGACCTCCTCTGCTCCGCCCCGTGCATCCTCGCCGTCCAACCACGCCGCCGGCCTGCTACCTCGCCTCGCTGACCCGAACTAGCTCAGCCCCGGCCATCTTCGGCGCCTCACCGGCCGGATCTGACTCCGGTGGCCCGTCCCCGTCGGAGATGACCTCCACCGCAGGCCAACCACCAAGCCACAGGAGCAGCGCCGCTGCTGCCTTATTTTCCGCATTGTTCACCTCTGCGTTAGCCCCGCTCTGCCGCTGATCACCACCATCGCCTCCTTGTTGCTGCTCAACAAAGGCCCTTGTGATGCTTCGTTTCATAATATCAAGACCATCAAGATCGAGACTGCCTGACCCATGTCATCTCACTGGTTATTCAAGCACAGTTTCCAAGGATTACCCCATGTACACAAGTAGGCGAGGACGCCAAGACCTCCGAGACCGACTTCATGGCGCCAAGTAACAATACGAACGCGAACGACTACAACCGAAATGTACAACTACACGACGCCCGCCAAGTTTGACGACGCTCGCCACCCGAATGACTACCGCCGACGCGTACCTCTCCGTCGCCGTGGGTTTCGTCAAGTTCAATGGTGAACCCCGAAGTCCTCGGATCCGTCAAGTCCAACAATGACTATGTACTACTATCGGCGACCTTGAACGACTACGAGACATGAACCTCTACTTCCCCTTCAAAACGTGTACCACTACGCCGCCCTAACGTCTACGGAACATGTACCTTGACCATCGCTGAAGACCCCGTGGACGTCAAGTTCCATGTCGTGACCCCGAACATCTACGGACATGAACTACTTCCCTCGACGACCCGTGAACGTCTACTTCCTCTACTTCCCCTTGACGAACTCGAACCACTCCGTAATTGCACGCTTCGAAGGTATAACCGCCGAGAACGACCGCCCGTGGACAAATGCGTGAGTTGTATGAGATGAACCCCGCGTTTGCACCGTGTCTGAAATTGTCGCTTGCATGTTTCTCCTTGTTGCCATGCCATCCACCCGTGGGAACCCGGCAACCGGGATCACCCCACCATTCTTGCATGACTCGCTGACGCCCTATCTTTTTCACGGGTATCTCCATGAGCTACCGGAATCCGGAATGTTGTCGTGGCACCATTTCCGTTGTCGTTGCCATGGCACCCCTTTCGTTTCCGCCATGACGACAAATGCATCATATCATGCTTTTATCAACATTTTCATAAAACTTGCATAAACTTGCACATGTCATCCGCATCATGATAATAACATTTAAGATGTGTAGATTGTTGTTTGCTTCAATTGCTATATGCATATGGGGATTTACCAGAATTGTTGTTTGTCAATTTCCGGCCTCATTTAAACTTGCCTAAATGTTTAGTTTACTTATGCTCCATCTCTTGCCATGTTTAAACAACATTTAATTTTGTTGAGTAGTTTAAACAAGAGAGAACTAAATAATTAAATGTGGTGTTTCTTCAATATGCAACTTGTTACATATTGAGCTCCACTTAACTTGTAGTTTTGTTTGTGCGCTTTGCCATGCCATGCATATTTAAACCGGACATGCATCATACTTGGTTGTGTATCATGCCATGTTCATGTGATGGTTGTTTACCATGTTGTTTGCTTCTTTCTGGGTTGCTTTTCTCGTTAGCTTCGGTTTCGTTCCAGAGTTTTGAGGATCCATTCGACTACGTCCATTTGTCTTCTTCATGGACTCGTTCTTCTTCCTTGCGGGATCTCAGGCAAGATGACCAAACCCTCGAAATCACTTCTATCTTTGCTTGCTAGTTGCTCGCTCTTTTGCTATGTCGCGATAACTACCACTTGCTATATCATGCTTCCCATATTGCCATGTCAAGCCTCTAACCCACCTTGTCCTAGCAAACTGTTGTTTGGTTATGTTACCGCTTTGCTCAGCCCCTCTTATAGCGTTGTTAGTTGCAGGTGAAGATGGAGTTTGTTCCTTGTTGGAACATGATTATTGTTGGGATATCACAATATCTCTTATTTAATTAATGCATCTATATACTTGGTAAAGGGTGGAAGGATCGGCCTTATGCCCGGTGTTTTGTTCCACTCTTGCCACCCTAGTGTCCGTCATACCGGTGTTATGTTCCTTGATTTTGCGTTCCTTACATGGCTGGGTTATAATGGGAACCCCTTGACAGTTCACCTTGAATAAAACTCCTCCAACAAGGCCCAACCTTGGTTTTACCATTTGCCACCTAAGCCTTTTTCCCTTGGGTTCTTCAGACTCAAGGGTCATCTTTATTTTAAACCTCCGGGCCAGTGCTCCTATGAGTGTTGGTCCAACTTGTCAGTCGCCGGTGGCCACCAGGGGCAACTGTGGGTTGGCCTACCGAAAGTTTGGAGAATCCGGTGTGCCCTGAGAACGAGATATGTGCAGCTCCTATCGGGATTTGTTGGCACATCCGGGTGGCTTTGCTGGTCTTGTTTTACCATTGTCGAAATGTCTCGTAACCGGTATTCCGAGTCTGATCGGGTCTTCTTGGGAGAAGGAATATCCTTCGTTGACCGTGAGAGCTTGTGATGGGCTAAGTTGGGACACCCCTGCAGGGTTTGAACTTTCGAAAGTCGTGCCCGCAGTTATGGGCAGATGGGAATTTGTTAATATTCGGTTGTAGAAAACTTGACACTTAACTTAAAAAAATGAATCAACCATGTGTGTAGCCGTGATGGTCTCTTTTTGGCGGAGTCCGGGAAGAGAACATGGTCTCGTGTTATGTTTGAACGTAAGTAGTTTCAGGATCACTTCTTGATCTTTATAGTTTCTCGACCGTGCTTTGCTTCTCTTCTCGCTCTCATTTGCGTAAGTTAGTCACCATATATGCTAGTGCTTGCTGCAGCTCCACCTCACTACGCCTTTCCTCCCTTTATGCTTAAATAGTCTTGATTGCGAGGGTGTGAGATTGTTGAGTCCTCGTGGCTGACAGATACTTCCAAAACCAGTTGCAGGTGCCATTGTTACCAGTGCAGATGACGCAGCTGAGCTCAAGTGGGAGCTCAATGAAGATCATGTTCGTTGTGTTATTTTCGTTTCAAGTTGATCAGTAGTGGAGCCCAGTCGGGGCGATCGGGGATCTATGCATTTGGGGTTGTCTTTATTTTGGTTCCATAGTCGGACCTTGATTGTATTCTGGATGATGTAATTCTATATTTATGTATTGTGTGAAGTGGCGATTGTAAGCCAACTCTTTATCTCTATCTCTTTCAGTACATGGGATGTGTAAATATTACCCCTCTTGCGACATGCCTACTATGTGGTTATGCCTCTAAGTCATGCTCCGACACGTGGGAGATATAGCTGCATCGTGGGTGTTACAATAGGAGTATTAAATATGCAGAGGTATTTAGTATGAAATGTTGAAAAACAATTTTAGTGATTTCCTACATTAGAGAATGATAAGGTTTTTGCATTTGTTTATACTAACTTATCTCACGAGTTCTTGTTGAGTTTTGTGTGGATGAAGCTTTTGAGATTTAGGAAAACCGTGACATGAGAAGAATTAAGGAGACACAAAAGCTCAAGCTTGGGGATGCCCGAGGCACTCCAGGATAATATTTCAAGAAGTCTCAATCATCTATGCTTGGTGATGCCCCGATAGGCATCCCACCTTTCCTCTTCAACAATTATCGGTTAGTATCGGTTGAGCCTAAGTTTTTGCTTCTTCACATGAGTTGTGCTATTCTTAGAATGTTATTTTATTTTAATTTTGCTTGCTGTTTTAATTAAATACTTAGATCTAGAAGTTTTTTAAAAAAATAGAGTCATCAAATAGTTGCCATGGAGGCTAGGTAAGCGGCATTCACATCCTGTCAATGAAGCTCTTTTTTAAGGATTTGCTCTAGTGCTTCACTTATATCTTTTTGAGCATGGTGTGCTTTAGTATTTTTGAAGAAATTCTCTCTTGCTTCACTTAAATTAATTTGAGAGAGAGACATATTATGCTCATGATCTTCATTTATATCTTTTTGGAGTAGCTTGTCATTTACTCTTGTGCTTCACTTATACCCTATGAGTAAGTTGTTGAATAAATTGAATGTCATGAAGTTGAAATCATATCATGCCTAGTGGTATATTCACATTGGGTTTAGAAAGTGAAATCTTTTGAGGCTTGACAATCACAATATTGGTCATATAAGCAATTCACGAATAATTAGTATAAGGAAGAGAACTTTCACATACAAATACACTATTTTGGAAATCTTTTGTGATTCTGAGCCCCCATCAAAATATTATATGCCAAAAATTGTTGATGTTGAACAGGGAAGACAACATAATGGTTTATGTTAGTTCATATTCACATAGAAGTTATATTGTCATAGATCCTTCAACATGTGGTGCTTGCCCCCCCCATCTTTGCTAGCCAAAAATTCTGCACCAATTAGAGATACTACTTGTACATCCAAGAACCCTTAAACCCAAATATTATTTTCAAGAGTCCATCGTACCTACCTAAGGATTGAGCAAGATCCTTCAAGTAATTTTTCATTGGTGCAATAAGGCAATAAAAATTGCTTCTAAAAGTGTTAGATCATTTATTGCAAGAGAAAATTGAGTGTTGTACAAACTTGTGATGGCAAAGAATAAAAGCGACAGACTGCATAATAAAGGTTGCTACCATAAGTGCATGGCAAGCTCTACTTCCCTCTGCGAAGGGCCTATCTTTTACTTCTATGTATTTACTTTTATGCAAATATTCAAAGTTCTTCTCTCTATTCCTTTTTATTTTTCTCTTTTGGCAAGCATCATGTGGTGAGGAAAGATCTAGGCACATATATCCAGTCGGATATGGGTAGCATGAGTTATTATTGTTGACATCACCCTAGAGGTGAATACATTGGGAGAAGAAATTATAAGCCTCTATCTTTCTATGTGTCTGGTTGAAACGTTTTGCTCATGTGTATGCGGTGAGTGTTAGCAATCATAGAAGACTCTATGATGGTTGAGTATGTGGAGCTCATACTTAGACTCTGTTCAATAAGTTGAATTGCAATTGCTTGGTGACTGAGAACATAGGTTGTTGAGTTTCAAGAGAATTCATTGTTTGAACCTTAACATGTGAATTGGTTGCTACTTTAAAGATGAGAAATTCTATAAGAAAGAGTTGTTGTCATGATGCTAGGAAAAGTGATTGAAATTATCATTGATCAAACTTATGCACTTTGCTAGCATCCACACTTCATAAATTATTTCTTTTATCATTTACCTACTCAAGGACAAGTAGGAATTAAGCTTGGGGATGCTGATACGTCTCCAACGTATCTATAATTTATGAAGTATTCATGCTGTTTTATTATCACTCTTGGATGTTTTACAATCATTTTATAGCAACTTCATCTCATTTCTTGGGACTAACCTGTTGACCCAGTGCCAGTTGCTGTTTTTTGCTTGTTTTTTACAACGCAGGAAATCAATATCAAACGGAGTCCAAACACCGCGAAACTTTTTGTGTAATTTTTATGGACCAGAAGACTACCGATGGGCCAGAGCAGCATCTGGGGGGTTCCCCAAGGGTGGCACAACCCACCAGGGCGCGCCTGGGGGCCCAGGCGTGCCCAGGTGGGTTGCGCCCACCTCGGTGGCCTCCCACACCCCCTCTCTACCCTATAAATTCCCAAATATTCCGAAAACTCTCGGGGTGAACCTAGATGGGAAGTTCCACCACCGCAAATCTCTGTAGCCACCGAAAACCAATCTAGACCCTGCTCCGGCACTCCGCCGGAGGGTGAAATCATCACCGATGGCCATCTTCATCATCCCGGCGGCCACCACGATGTGGAGGGAGTAGTCCACCCTCGGGGCTGAGGGTTTGTACCAGTAGCTATGTGTTTAATCTCTCTCTGTCTCTCTCTTGTTTTCTTGAGATGACACGATCTTGATTTATAGCGGGCTTTGTTAGTATAGTTGGATCATATGGTGTTTTCCCCTCTCTATCTTGTTGTGATCAATTGAGCTTTCCCATTCAGATTTCGTTCTTGTTGGATTGAATACTTTTATGGATTTGAGAACACTTGATGTATGTCTTGGAAATGAATACTCGTGGTGACAATGGGGTATTATTTTGATTCACTTGATACATGTTTTGGCACTCAACTCACAGATTCCCGATGTGACATTGGGGTAATCTACACATAGGGGTTGATGCATGTTCTTGTCTTTGTTTCTCCGGTAGAAATCTTGGGGCACTCTTTGAGGTTCTTTGGCTTGGATTGCGTATTATGAATCTGAAATTATTTGGTGCTTTAGTACGAACTCTTGGATAGATCGATCGTTAAGAATAGCTTAGAGATGGTTTCGTACCCTACAAATGATATCTTCTTATGTTCTTCGCTAGATAAGAACTTTGGAGTGATTCTTCATCGCACTTTGAGGGATGGTTATATGATCCAGTTATATTAGCATTGTTGAGAGGTTGCACTAGTGAAAGTACGGAACTTAGGCCTCATTTTCAAGCATTGCAATACCATTTTTGTGCCCGTTTACTATTTGCTACCTTGCTTTTTTTATTTATTCAGATTAAAAAAATATTTCTACCATCAATATTACACTTTTATCACCATCTCTTCACTGAACTAGTGCACCTATACAATTTGCCATTGTGTTGGGTGTGTTGGAGACACAAGAGATTTCTTGTATTTGGTTGCAGGGTTATTTGAGGGAGACCATCCTCATCCTACACCTCCCATGGATTGATAAACCTTAGGTCATCCACTTGATGGAAAATTGCTACTGTCCTACAAAACTCTGCGTTTGGAGGCCCAACACGATTCTACATGAATAAAGATGCATAGTAGACATCAGTGGGTCCTAGCTAGCAGGAGGAGTATTCATTTTTTGTGCGTAATTAGGAGACACTTCCTTGTGTGCAAAGATATAGCTGGTGGGTATGAGCTGTTAGTGGGGGGAACGTATTTTTCGCGAAATACAGAGGCCCTTCCGGTGGGTCCCAACTGTCAGGTGGAGGAATCATTATTTTGCGTGCAATAAGGAGGCATTTCCTTATGTGCGGCCGTGGACCCAGCTGTCAGCCTCTCCACGTACAGTCCTCTTCTGATGGATGTCGTTCGTTGACCATGTTGACCATGCCGCGCCGAGAGCACCAGGGCTGTGCATGATGGCGAGGCCTAGGAAGGGGACGACACGGAGCCAGGGAAGACTTGGTAGTTGATTCCCACGCAGAGGGGAGTACGAGGTTTACTAGTTCGTCTACCGTCGCTGGAGAATAACGACAGGTGTCGCTGAGTAGAGGGATGGCCAGGCCAGCGATGGGAGTGGGGTGGGCGGTGAGGCCTGCGCGGCAGCACAGCCGGCCATGGGAGGAGGGAGCAGGTATTCCCGCCGGCGCTTGTTTGAGCGGCTGGAGTAGGAAGAGCAGAGATTGAAGAAGCACGATGACCGTTGGATGGACATCCAATAGTCACTACTCTCGTGTGTTGACTAAGTTGACACGGCGTTGCGTGTGTGTCAACCTTTTTTTAGGAAAGCATACGCGTCAACCTATAGTAGGGGCACAAGTCAGCCTGGAATTTGTGGAAAACAACATACAACCCATCTGCCATTATTTCTAATAATTTACAGCCCGTTTGCTACTACCAATCCGAAAAAATTTGTCCACACCTTAGTGTACTATGAATTTTGCAAAAACGCCCTCGTAGCTTAAAATCTGTTACAAACAGGTCGCCTTTTCCTTCCTTCTTCCTCTGTCCATCGCTCGCGCGCGTCGGCAGGGCAAGTCGCCGCTAGGGACCTACGCCGGCGCTGCCCAGGGCTTGCTCCTCCGCTGCCCAGGACCTGCGCCGCCTAATTGCTTGATCCATGGCCGCCCAGGACGTACTCCTCCGACGCCCATGTTTTCCGCCACCCAATTGCCAGCTCCACCGCTGCCAATTTCATGGTCCTCCGCCCCTAGGACCTACGCCACTCAATTGCTTGCTCCGCCATTGCGCATGACATGCTCCTCCACCACCGAGGACCTGGGCCGCCGCCGCCAGGCCTGTGCGGCCGATAACCCCTCCGCCACCCAGGATCTACGCCGCTGCCGGCCAGGACCTGCGCGCACCTGGGTCTCGAGCGCCTCGACCGCGAGTTCCGTCCGCGCCTGGACCTCGAGCTCCCTCAAACTTATCCTGGACCTCAAGCTCGAGCTCTTTCCCCTTCTCCTCTGCAAGTTGCTACTGGTCCCCTGCTCGTGTTGCCGCCTGGAGGTCACCTACTCGTGTGCTGTCACCGGAGGTGCCCTGCTCATGTTATTGTCAGTGAGAAGAAGTACAAGGCTCCTTGCTTTTTCATCTCTAGTGTCGGACCTTGCTTTCTATGTAATTTGAAACACAATTGATCATGTCCTCTGAAGAAATGTTACAAAAAAAGAAGTTTAGTTAACTGTTACTGTTGCTATCTGAATTCCAACCAGATCAATTTGCTGTCAATTGCTCTATAATACTCAACCAGGTTTATGCAAATGAAGATCAACCAGGTTTATCTTGAGTGAATAGTGCAAGCACAAACCATGTTTATGAAAATGAAGGTCAACCAGGTTTATCTTCAATAAATAATGGTTTATTTTCAGTAAATAGTGCGAGCACCAACCAGGTTTATGCAAATGAAGATCAAATTGATAACCAGGAGTAGCTGTCAATTGATTTGGTAATTTGCAGTAGATCAAACTGCGGTAGATTATTTGCTTCATTGTTGTACAACTATAGTTTAAATGAAATAGATTATTTTCAAAGTTAAAAATAACATATCAGGAATAAACATATCTAAATTTGCTAAAAAACAATAAATTTTCAGTGCACAATCAATCAAATTATTTTTGAAACAAGCAATATGATTCCACCAGATTCCTCAAGACTAACTAGGGTATGTTTTTATGATTAGTTAAAAAAGAAGATCATATTGGCATTTGCACTATCCATTATCTCCATTAGTGATTCTACTGAAAATATCCAATACCACTGTTTATCTCACCATTGATGAGGCAAGGTTACTCCTCTAGATAAGAAAATGATTGATAAAGAAATGCTTCTATATGTTCCGATTGTATGTAGAAGGTCTATAGTACTTACACGGACCAATGATTGATAAAGAAAATGCTACCACATGTCCACACAAATTCAGTATCCACATGCCCACAAATTTAGTGTTAACACAAATTCATTATTTAGTGCTACCACATGTCCACACGATGGCATCAGGATGATTGATAAAGAAATGCATAACACTACATTAGTACCACATCCTGCATGTTTCAGTTTTGACAGTGACAAATTTTATTAAATTCTCCTTTACTTGCTCTGAATCTAAATAACACCAACGTTTCCTTTATCAATCATAACAATAAAGTTTATCTTGCACAAATCCAGTCTGAATTTTCAAACCACTAGACTATATAACTTGCAATTTTTAGTACACCATTGTGAGAAAACGTACAAATATACTTGCAAGCTCAAGATAGCTCCCAAGATCAAGCTCAGGATAGGCTAAAGAAGCTCCAGTGGAGTACACTACATTCAGTGATCTTGCTAAAGAAGCTCTCAAGCCCAAGCTCAAGATAGGCTAAATTTGACAGCTACTGTACTCAAAAGAAGCATTTTGGATTATCACAGCAAAAGAAGCATTTTATGCAGTCTGTAGCATTTAGGATTATTACTAGAAACTGAATCTAGCAGTCTGAAGCATTTTGAATTATCACAGCAAAAAAATTTAATCATGTTTGATTCACATTGATGCAGCACCCCAAAGTCCCAAACATAAGCAGTAGCAGATCGTTATGCATTGTTTGATTAAGCAGCAGCAATAGCTCCACAAATTAAACAAAAATGGAAGTTTCATGTCGGTATGCATTGGAAGGAGAATGCTAGAACACGTAGATGTATCAGCTAGAGCACAATATGTGTGAAAATACAAGCTTATGAAATTTGTTACAGAAATTTTCCTACTAAAAAGATAACTGAATTTTGTGTACTGGAAGTTTACAGTGAAGTTTCAGTAACTACATTAGCTAAATTTACAGTAAGATTTCTCACTCCATTACATTGTTATTAACTGTATTATTCTTCTGTTAACAATCAGAATTGACACTATATTATTCAGTGAAGTTGATGTTCAGAACCTGTCATTTTCTTCCAAAACCTGTAAATTTCTGTCAGGTTTTGATCTGTCACGTTGATGTTCAGTCAAGTTGATGCCAGAATTGACACATAAATAAAATTTGACATCAATGAAGTTTAGACATTGAATACAGTTTGGAAAGTACTCCAGTGTCTTATTTTCTGTGAGTAAAATTCAGTTTTGACAAATTGAAGCCTACTTTATTCTACTCCTAAATTATGAGCTTGAGTCAAGCAGGGGATACTAAACGGTGGATGAGGCAACAAATTACACTTGAGTAAGAAACACTTTGATTGTCATAAATACTCCAAATATTGTTATACATTTTTATTGGTAATTTCACCCATAGTAACATTTCCAGGTGTATGAACAACTATTTCAGTCAAGCATACTGCATGTTCATCTCAAGCATATGGTTAGGCAAATTTACAGTTATACAGTCAAGCATACTGTATGTTCATCTCAAGCTAACAGTAGTTGAACATTGGAGATCAAAGCATACTGTATGCCCAATGTTGTTTCAATGTGTGGTTGCTCTCTCAAATTCCATGGCTAACATTAGTTTTAAAATCACCAAGGGCGCATCTGTACTCGTCTAGCAAGCTCACCTGAGATCAATGGAAGCAACATCCGCACTCGTACTCCATTCCTCTGCACCAAGTCCTCCTCCAATCGCTGCACAATCCAAGGCGACAAGAACAAAAGCAACTCAGCTGCTTGCTTCACCAAACAATGTTCGAGCTAGCCTTCTTCCTGGTGCACACGGTTTGAGCTGGACCTACAGAATACAACAATGCAGAGAGCATCAAGAAAAATGAACTTCAGTCTATTCAGCAAATCAAAGCAGCAATACGAGGGTCTAGGCCAGCTAAAATAAACATTTGACCTCTCATGCTCGATGGTCTTGATGGGGGTGGGCAAGAGCGCGAGCCTCCAAAGCGCTACGGTGTCGCGCACCTCCTCGAGCACCTCTGGCATCATGACCAGCAGGCCCACGATGGGGGCGAGTGGGATCACGGCGTTGGCGTCGACAATGGGCGGACGGGGGCCATGCCGGTCGAGTTGGTGCAGCTAGACACGATCCGGCTCACCTCCTACATGGACGACTCCTTGGGCACCGTCTCCCGCCACGCCATCGTGGTCGTGCCCTACGCCACATGTGCTGGGGCGGCGGCGCCGAGGGGAGGCGGGGGCGTAAGGCCACGTCGGCGACTGCCGGGCCGAGGGATGGCCACGCTTCTTCCTCAACGCTAGGAGGGAGGGGCTGGGCGCGAGCAGGTAGTAATTCTTAAGGTTTTTTAGTAGCCCATATTCTTCTTGTTAGCATTGCAGCCCATATTATGGCCACAGTTAAGAAATTATATGAAATTTTGCATATTTCGGTGCGGTCTGAACTGTTTTTTATCCCGAAATTTCGAGTCACATTCATACTAATTTTAAAAACAAATTTATATCAATATAAAATCCAAAAAATTGTCCATGCATAAAAATCAATGGAATTTAAAATCTGAAATGAAAAAAAAATTGAAACTAATTGCCGGTTTGATGTGTTTTAAAAATGTACAACCCATTTCTCATTACTGATAGCCCATTTTCTAGGCAAGCCGAATGAAGGTCTCCTCGTCTTGAAAGTTTTGCAACCCAACAGGGCTAACAAAGCAAGTAGGCCTCGGTTCGGTATTCTGCAAAAGCACAAAAAACTGGGCTAGCAATTTTTAGAAAGAAAAAAAACTACTGGGCTGGTCTTGTGGTAAACATAAAAGAAAAGGCTGGCTAGACAGGCCAGAGTGCCCCACACAGCCTAGTTGGCACCCTGCTTCCGTGTCAAAAACAAAAATAACTGGGCGAGTTGGTGGGTCCCTGGTGTCAGTCGCTCGTTGTGCAATTCTCTTGTTTATTGACTACATTGACAATGGCATGGGACCCAGATATCAGAAATCCATTAGGAGGAACCATTTTTAGGCTTGAAATAAGGAGACACTTGCTTGCGTGTTGCCATAACCTTGGTGGGTCCCTGCTGTCATCCTCTCCACGTACAATCATCTCCTGATTGTGTATGCATCAACCTAGTAGGCCCACAAGTCAGCCTTTAAACCCGTGGCGGACAAATACAACCCATTTAAAAAAATAACAGCCCATTCCATATGTTCAAACGGAAAGTTCAACATTCAGAGCAAAGAAACAGGTCTGATCCAGATCTAGAGTACTGAACTTCCACATTGACAACCATCATAGCCAAGTTAACTAGACGATTAGCTACCATCTGCGGTACACGCTAAACGCCAGCACGGACGTCCTCCACCTTGCCTCGGACATGCCAAAGGTGCGATAGGGCGTGTTGCTCACGCGCGTTGGCCCTTTCCATGCTGGCGGGGTCCACCGAAGCTTCGACTTCTAAGTGGGAGACCCACTTGATGAGCTGGTAGTAAAATTCGGCGTCACAAATGCGTGCATGCCCGACAACCTCTAGGGCTATTTGCCGGGCACCGACCTCCATGTAGTCGGCCTAGTTGCAGGAGCTCTGCTTGTGACTCAGAGCGTCGGTGCGCTACTACTCCATGTGCCGCTGGCGGTGCAAATTGGCGTTACGCTGCTCCTTCGCCAGGCGGTCACGCTCCAACAAATCCTCATACTCCGCATTGCCATCTAAAGACCAATAGAATGCCTCCTCCCTCCATTTGCTTTAGGGTGAAAAACCGAACACTAGTTCCGGCGGTGACCGCCTCCGGCGTCGGCTATTGTGGACAGGCAGGGGCATGATGGACATGGCAAGAGTGAGGATAAGTGGCGAGCAACGTCAGGCCGGTGGGGGTTTATGAGGATAGGGCAAGTTCGGTGATGGTGCCACCAGAGAACACCATGAACTAGTAATTATAGGCAAAAGGTAGGTGAACCAGCGTGTCGCAAGAAACGCGATGGTCATCGCAGTGATCGGAATTCAATGCATAAGCTGGCATGGCTTAGTGCGCCAGCTTGATGTGGAAAACTACAAAAACTGAAATTATGACTGTTCCGTCCCGTCAGTGATGCGCCCCGTCCGTGCTAGGTCGCACGTCTGCATGACAATCAAACGAGTGCGCTAGATTCATCCAGATGAGGTACATGCATGATCTGCTGGTTATACGCGTAGGATCGGGTTGGTCGGATAGTGTATGTGTAGGATCGCAATAGCGGATGAACGTTCGTTGGGAGATAAGGCATTTGTGAATGTTTTTGCAAGCAGTTTCATCAGATTCGCCTGGCATTTTCTTCAGAACAACATCTCGGTTTCTTTAGATGTAGGAATTTTTATTCAAAAAACTGCCACTTCGGATCTTGCGTCGCAACTAAAACTACTAAGGAGCGTATTAGTAGGCTAGCTAGTGATCTATCAGTAACTTGTAAACACTGAGCGAACAGAAATAAGGAAATGTTAGTAACTTGTAAACACTGAGAACACATAAATAAGGATCATCATGTGTACATTAGTAAGAGTCGATCCGTTCGAAATGTTCACATGAGACTCACATGCCTGGCATTGTAATATGTTCACATTAGTAGCCCAAATTCACAACCAACTAGTACGATTCCCATACATAAGATCAACATGTTAATGCATCTCAATGATTGACAGATCATATACAAAAATGTAGCTCCAAAAGCAGAGATCTAGAAAAAACATATGTTCTTCCTACTAACATGGATGCTTCTCTAGGCCAAAATTCAGTATAGAGTGAAAGACAAATTTGTTTGTGAAGTCTACAATTCCTCTTGAAAACGTAAGTGGTTTCACCAACAGCTAGAACCATGAGAATGAACCACACATGATGGAGGAACATCCACTGCAATATGATTTGGTCTTCTCTTGATCACACGGCGACACTATTTTTGGAATACAAACTTTAACTTAGGCAAAATGATGCCCATTGTATAATCAGACCAAAGCAATGAAGAACCTAGTGTTAGCCAATAAATAGTATAGTACTACTTTTGTGCAGTCCATGAAGTGACCACCCAATATTTTTGTGTCTATTTTCAAATGGCACTCAATGCTGTGACTATACTATTCTCTTGTGCAGTTCCACCAAAATTGCGGTCACTTTGTCTATTTGCCAAATAGCAACGGGCAGACATCTGTCTGCACAAATATCAAGCAACTAGTAACCATATACGCCACCTTGTATTTTTGGTTTAAACATGTCTCTTCCGCTTAGCATCTCTCATGTTTTGCACTGGATAATTTGATACTGTCATGTTTTACCCTGTACAATTTCATACTGAATTGGTTTGCTGGTATAGAGCAGAAATATAGCGCCTATTCTTCATCAGACAAAGGATATCCATGTTCATAGTGATGGAAGAGGTGAAACCGATACAACCGAAATTGAGCATCCAATCATTGAATCATGTCCTGCACCTTCAATGTAGGTCCACCCTGCCAATAAATTCACATGCAAACCACTAATATTACTATCTAATGATAGTACAAAAAGAGTAGCAAGATAGTAGTAAACCATGTACCTTCATAATGAACAGCTCATAGTGCCACCAATTGGATATAAAGGTTTGGAAGAAAACATGCTCCTAATGTTGAACCATTTGGACTTTTTGTGCACTTTCACTAAAATCAAGCATCCCTATTTGCATAGATATTGAAAGTGTGATTACTATAAAAGTGGTACTAGTTGAAGCATAGACTCACAAATATAAGCATTCCAATTTCTTAATGGGAAAAGGTAGCAAGACTGTTTCTAACCACCTGTTTGAAGGAATAAATAAGGCAACAACGGCTGATGTTAGGAAGTCATACATAGTATTTTCTTAAAAACTGAACCATTCCTGACCTTTCCTCTTCTTTTAAGCATATTTTGTGCAGTTCAACTAAAATAAAATACCATCACCACCTTGACAATTTAGTGACATTGTACAAAAAATGACTTACCATTACATCATGATGTCAGGTATGTAATCGACATGTAATAGAGACAAACATACAAACCTCCTCCGATAACATAATGAACATTACCGATAACATAATGAACATTACCGGCTGCTCGTTCATTTGAAAGGGGGAAAATAGCGGTAGCAGCAAGCATGGCAAGGATCAAGCGCCAATGACGCCATGGGCGTGTAGCAAAGCAAAGGAGCGTCGGGGCTCCTGTCATAGCAGAGGCAAGAGCGGGGCACGAGGAGCAAGGCGAGCAGCAACACGCTACGCGGACAGAGGAGGTGCTGTCGGGCACTTATGGTGGTGGAGCAAGGGCTCCACGCAAACAGGGCCACGGTGGAGGTCGCCATCGGGCGCTCAAGCACGCCGAGCAGGAGCGCCCTCAGCTTGTGCAGAAGAGGGGGGCAGAGCAAGGGAAGGAGGGCGACACAGAGGAGACGCATGGCCTCGCTAGAGCAGCTGCCGACGGCAGGATAGCCTGGACGAGGCCAAAGTTGGAGAGGAGCTTGGGGGTCGCGACGCGAAGGAGAGGAGGGCATGCTGATGGCCCCGTGGGCGCCAACGGCAGCGCCGGTCGTCGGACAGCGAGGCGGGATCGCGGGGGAAGGAGAGGCCAACGAAGGTGGCAGAGACGAGGAGGAGGCGGGTCGACGGGTTGATGTAGTCCGCGAGATGGTGCAGGGCAACGCCCCTCGCCGGAGGTGGGGAGGCAGCGGCGGAAGCTGAGAGGGGACCAAGCGCAGGATGGTCTTCCCGTGGGTGGCGGCGTGTGAGGAGGACGAAGTGGAGATAAGGGAGATGGGGGATCGGGCGCGGGTAAAGAAGGGGAGCGAGGCTCCTGGCGGCGCTGGATGGAAGGTCATGAGGAGGAGCGGTCGAGGGGAGATGATAGGGTTAAGGACAGGGGTTGCGGCTGGGCCACCAGGAACAAACGGGCCGGCCTGAGTTCTTGGATGGGCCGCTCTCTTTCACTCTCCCTCCTTTAGACTCTTCCAAAAACAGAAAAAGCAAATAATGAAAAGAGAGAGAAAAATGAGTGGACAAGAATTATAGCATGGGGATTATTTTCCCGGACTCGCAAAAAATGAGCTCGATCCCAAAAATAAAAGTGGCATGATTGATAGAGCTGGATTCACATCCATTTGAATTTAATTCAAATGGTTTGAGTAAGTTCAAGGTTTTGAAGAGTCCAAAAATGTTGGGAATTTTGGTGGAGCTCGGGAAAGTGCCGAAAGGATTTGTGGGAAAAGTTAGAGACCAAGAGTTGTGATAACAAAGGCATTGTGATTTTTGCAAGTGTGTTAAGGTGAATTCCAAAATTGTGGAATATTTTTTATAGCTCCCTAATATTGGGGTATATGTTGTAAAGAGCACCACCACGTGAATTCCCTCGATTTAAATGGATCGAGGATCCATACAATTTATTTATAAAAGTTATAAGATTAATGAAATGATGGCATGATGACATGATGCGATGCAAGAGGTGACATGATGCAATGATGAAAGCAACAAGCAAAAACAAATCACACAACGAATCTCGGAAACCCTGGAAGGCATCTGAAGCTCCAGTCTTGGGGCGTCACAACACTCCACCACTACGAGAGGATCTCGTCCCAAGATCTAGGATGGCACCAGGGAAAACAAAAGAGGAAGGGGTAGAGGTAAAAACTAAGTTGCTTCTTTAACAAATGAGTGAAACCAAAGAACCTTGAGAGGTTGAACAAATTGAAAGAAAGAATACAACGAAGATGAACGAAGTTGAAAACACTCCGTTAAATAAGAGGAACAATGAACATTACTAGAACCTTGTAGGTTGAAAGACAAGAAAAGGGTTTCAATGGATAAGAAGTATATGCAAGCACTCCGGTAGAAACGAAATGTACAAGGAACGATAAGGATCAATTACGACAACACTCCGGATAGAAATGGAAGGCATAGAATATGACCTTGGCAACATGAATGCACTTGGATGAGACTCCGGTTAGAAGAGGAATGCTAGACACAACACTCCGGTTAAACAAGAGATAGAAGGAATAAGAATGATATAATTTGGACAACACTCCGACTGTAAATGGAAAAAATTAAACATGAACTTGACAAAACAAGATAATGGGTCGAAGAGAGCAACATCCCAATGCCTCCGGAACAAATGTAAGAATGGAATCAAAAGAACGGAGGAGAAAACAACATCTTCTACCTCAAATGATCTTGAAAAATCATCTTTAGGAGAAGGGTCGAAGGGAGTTGTTGGAAAACCAACAACGAAAAGAGTAAGCTTGTTGTGGGCTTATAGAAAACATCTCGAAATCTTGAGGTGAAATTCTGCCACTAACAGAAACAATAGATTGGATTGATATGAACAAGGAGACGAGAAACTATTTCACTGGGAGGATAAAAGAAGAACTTGTGTCATTTATAATCACCATAAATAGCAAGAATTCTTAGGGAAAGCTTTAGGTGAAATATGACCCAAGATAACTCCAATGAAGAGATTAATGGATTTAAACTACCTCATTCTTGATAACTTGTGAATAATGAAACAAGAAGGGAAATTATCAAGAATGACATAGACCACCTCAAAAGATAAGATAGAACGAACTACACTTCGGAATGCAAGAAGAAGAATACTTGAGCTCCTTTGAAAAGAATCTCGATGAACACTTCAAGAAGGAATTAAATCTTTATGAGCCGTCATGTGGAGCCTACCTGAAGAACTCCGGTAATAAAAGAGTGATCAAAAAGAAAGTGAAGGATGAAAAGAATAAGTCTGAAGCCTTGCAATGATTGGATGGAACTATGCGATGAGATAAAGTGGAAACTTGGAACTCCAAAAGAAAAGATAAAGCATCTCGAACCGATAATGTGATATGATGGACCACTCCGGAATTAAGAAATTAGATCACTTGGATGAAACAAGAATAAGAATTATGTTATGCGTATCATTCACCAATTTAGATTGATGACAAGCAACGGATTTGGCATACTACTTATTCTCGTAGAAAGTATTAAGATAGATATAGAGTCAACTTGGGAAGGTCTTCTACGAACCGCCGATAGGATTGGAAAGAACAAATGAATTGATATGATAACCAAGGAAGAGAATTCTTGAACAAACCACCGTAAGATTTAAAAATGAAAGTAGCAAAGGCACAAATCACCGGAAATAATTGGAAAAAGAATGAAGATACTTGAGGGGATTTTGATATAAGTGAACGAAGAGATCACGAGCTGATTAGAGAAAACTTGAATGATGCACTGGTAAGATTTAGAGAATGAGAGCTGAAAGCTGAGAATGAATACTTCTGAGATGACGGGCTCTAGAGAATCAAACTGAAAAGACTCCTGAATTGCTCCGGATGGGTGAAAAGAAATCTCACAATCCGAAAACAATTATGAGAGGATGGCATCAAGCTTGAACTGAGAATCTTCACGAGAACAGATATGATTGAAGAGAAACTCTTCCCCGGTCTTCAAAATCGGAGGATGATGACGAGAAACACCATCAAGAATTGTTGAGACACTCTGGAATTATTAAAAGAGGAAAGGTTGAGACAAAGATGAAAAGAATTTGAAAACGATATTGGAGAAGGCAATTGACTGATGAAAATCATTCTAACGTTGAACTTTAAAACATTCGAGATAGCTCCAAGAAAATTTAGAAGAGTCGGGTAAGATCCTGGGAAAAAACCTGTGGGTTAGGGCCCACTCAATAGAAACAGCGTTGAACGATTGCTTGAAAAGAGGGATTGCACCGGTTGAATTAAATGGCTTGAATGAGATAACAACCTCGAAATAGGTTGAACGGATCTTGAATGAAAAGACGAGCCTTCCCCATGATATCTTCAGCACTCCTGAACAAATGAATAGCGAGAGGTGCAAGATTAAGAGGTGCACCGGCATGAGAAAACATTTTAAACGAGGAAAAGGATGTGATCAACAAAGCTTGAATTGGATCCACCGGAGAAGAAAAGAGAACGAAGAATGATAACTCGTAGAGCATCTTCATGAGAATCACCGGATAAGAACATTGACGAAAACGAATGGAGAAACTTCCCATCAATAAAAGGATACTTGATTAAGACATCTGATACCTTGAAGAAAAAGGGTGGGAGGGCGGGAAAACAAAGGCAACTTTGGGACAGATGAAACGAACAACGTTGGAAAAACCGAGATGTGATCTTGCGGCTGTTGAAAATGATCGGATCCACTTGAAGAGGAACATGCCGGTTGAAAAGGATTGACATGACAATCCCGACTATCATGAAGGATTAGTATTCACATAGAAATATGAGAATACCACTTAGGAAAAGGTATGGAATCCACATTTGACTTCGAAGCAACTCGAATACCACAATTCAAAACAAAACAAAGCATTGGCTTGAAGAATAAGCCGGAAACAAACATATGATAGACCCCATGTCGTATCATGTGTCTGTTGGAAAGATATCCTTCGAGATACTTGAATTCCCACTTATAAACTCCCAAAACTTTCTAGTTATGCAATCAGGTGTTCAGGATACATGGGAAGCATAATATCTCACCCAAAACTAACAAATCCTACATCCAGCTGTATCCATCCTTCAACACAAAACCAAGAAACCTTTGGAAATCATTTACCTCAACCTTTGAAAAGCATCTGTTATACGAGTTATGGCAATACTCCCGAACTCCTGCCCCAGTACTGGGTGGCGTCGAGGTTATCTCACCAACAACTGCATAAAAGAGATTTTCGATGTCGGCGAACTCAGGTATTCTAGAACTACAATGATAAAATTGTGACGACAACACCTCGGAGCTCAACTCCCCAGGACACTACCACAACCCCTAAATGTCAGGAGGCACCATGAACAATGTTCTCGTCACAAAAGCATTGAAATGATTCCAAGATACCCGCGTGATCCTAAAAAAAATTCATGAAATTTGAGAAGAGAAGAGTCAAAACTCTACGCCATTAGGCCTCACCAGAGCGACGAAGGGACTGAGGAGTAAAAAGAATCCTACTCTCTGATATATATAGTCCTATAAGACTCAAAACATTTTGTCCTAGACTCAACAACGTGAGCGATTCGATCAAGCAAGGGGCTCCTAAGTCGGGGATGGCTCTGATTACCAACTTGTAACACCCACGATGCGGTTATATATCCCACGTGTCGGAGAATGACTTAGAGGCATAACCGCCTAGTAGGCATGTCGCAAGAGGGGTAATCTTTACACATCCCATGTACTGAATAAGAAAGGGATAAAGAGTTGGCTTACAATCGCCACTTCACACAAAACATAAATATAGCATACATCATCCAGAATACAATCATGGTCCGACTACGGAACCAAAATAAAAGAAGACAACCCCAAATGCTAGATCCTCGATCGTCCCAACTGGACTCCACTACTGATCAACAGGAAACGAAACAACACAACGATCAAGGACTTCATCGAGCTCGCATCTGAGTTGGGTTGCGTCACCTGCACCCGTATCATCGACACCTGCAACTGTTTGAAAGTATTTGTGAGTCATGAGGACTCAGCAATCTCACACCCGCGAGATCAAGACTATTTAAGCTTATGGGTAGGAAAAGGTTATGAGGTGGAGCTGCAGCAAGCACTAAGCATATATGGTGGCTTACATACGCAAATAAGAGCGAGAAGAGAAGCAACGCAACGGTCGTGAACTAGAAGTGATCAAGAAGTGATCCTAAAACTACATACGTTCAAACATAACTCCAAAGCCGTGTCCTCTTCCCGGACTCCGCTGGAAAGAGACCATCATGGCTACACACGTGGTCGATGCATTTTAATTAAGTTAAGAGTTAGGTTTTCTACAACTGGATATTAACAAATTCCCATATGCCCATAACCGCGGGTACGGCTTTCGGAAGTTCAAAACCCTGCAGGGGTGTCCCAACTTAGCCCATCACAAGCTCTCACGATCAACGAAGGATATTCCTTCTCCTAGGAAGACCCGATCAGACTCGGAATCCCGGTTACAAGACATTTCGACAATGGTAAAACAAGACCAGAAAAGCCGGCCAAATGTGCAAACAAATCCCGATAGGAGCTGCACATATCTCGTTCTCAGGGCACACCGGATGAGCAAGACGACGGGTTGGCATAGACCTTGGTTGCCCAGGGGGCGCCGGACATCGCTCAGGATGGACCAACACTTAGAGAAGCACTGGCCCGAGGGGTTAAAATAAAGATGACCCTCGGGCTCCGGAAACCCAAGAGAAAAAGGCTAGGTGAGGCAAATGTAAAACCAAGGTTGGGCCTTGCTGGAGGAGTTTTATTCAAAGTGAACTGTCAACGGGTTCCCATAACACCCAACCGTGTAAGGAACGCAAAATCAAGGAACATAACACCGGTATGACGGAAACTAGGGCGGCAAGAGTGG
Source organism: Triticum aestivum (assembly GCF_018294505.1). Classification (NCBI taxonomy): domain Eukaryota; kingdom Viridiplantae; phylum Streptophyta; class Magnoliopsida; order Poales; family Poaceae; genus Triticum; species Triticum aestivum. The sequence continues at coordinate 400,187,258 of NC_057803.1, forward strand.
AACAAAACACCGGGCATAAGGCCGAGCCTTCCACCCTTTACCAAGTATATAGATGCATTAAATAAATAAGATATATTGTGATATCCCAACATATCCATGTTCCAAGATGGAACAAACTTCAGCTTCACCTGCAACTAGCAACACTATAAGAGAGGCTGAGCAAAAGTGGTAACATAGCCAAACAACGGTTTGCTAGGAAAGGTGGGTTAGAGGCTGACATGGCAAAATGGGAGTCATGATATAGCAAGTGGTAGGTATCGCGGCATAGCAAAAGAGCGAGCAACTAGCAAGAAAATATAGAAGTGATTTCGAGGGTATGGTCATCTTGCTTAAGATTCCGCAAGGAAGAAGAACGAGTTAATGAAGAAGAAAAACGGACGTAGTCGAACGAATCCTCACAACTTCGGAACAAAACCGAATCTAATGAGAGAAGCAACCCAGAAAGGAGCAAACAACATAATAAACAACCATCACATAAGCATGGCATGATGCGCAAACAAGTATGATGCATGTTCGGTTTAAATATGCATGGCATGGCAAAGTGCACAAACAAAACTACAAGTCAAGTGGAGCCCAATATGCAACGAGTTGCATATTGACGAAACATCCACATTCGATTATTTAGTTCTCTCTCGTTTATGTACCCAACAATATTAAAAGTTATTAACATGGCAAGGGGTGAAGCACAACAAAACTATACTATCTAAACAATTTAAATGGGGCCGGATATAACAAACAACAAATCCGGTAAATCCCCATATGCATTTAGGAATTTAATGCAAACAACAATTTTAAACATTTTAAAAGTTATTATCATGATGCAGATGACATATGCAAGTTTTATGAAAATGTTGATAAGAGCATTATGAAGCATTTGTCATCGTGGCGGAAACGAAAGGGGTGCCACGGCAACGAATCGAAAATGATGCAACGACAACATATCGGTTCCAGTAGCTCATGGAGATACCGGTGCAAAAGAAAATGTGACGGGAGCGTGTCATGCGAGGATGGTGGGGTAATCCCGGATACCGGGTGTCCCATGTGTCGATGGCATGGCAACCGAGGGACGTGCACCAAACAAACGGGCACGGTGCAACCACGGGGTTCATCTCATTCATCACACAACATTGATCCAGGGGCGTCGTTCTGGCGGTTATATCTTCGAAGTGTGTGTTTCGAAGCGGATCAGTTCGTAGAGGAAGAATTCATACACGAGCGCAGTCGGTAGTAGTGATACTATCGATCCTCGGCGACGAAAGTGGAAGTAGTGGTACATGGCGACGGTAGTTGTACACGATTCTTCGGCCACGGTCGTAGTCGTACAACTTTTTCGTAGATGTTCAGGGTCACGGCAAGAAACTTGACGTCCACGGAGTCTTCGAGGGTCGACGGTAGTGGTACTTGGCAAAATGCATGTCGACGGTAGTTTTTCTTGTATCGTCTTGGTACTTGGTGATTTCGAAGACGGCAGAAGACGAACTTGACGGTCCTCGTAGAACTAGTACTTGGAGTTAGTGATACACGTTTTGAAAGAGGTTCACGATGATAGTAGTCGAAACTTGGTGATCCAAAGGGGTACTTGGCGAACAACGGTCGTCATGGTACTCGTCGGTCCACGAAGTCGTTCTGGTAGGTCTTTGCGATTCGTTCGGTACTCGTTCGGGCATCCGTGTGGTCTTGGAGAGGTCTCCGGAAAAAGAACTTGGCGAAAATCCCCAAAGGCGCTACTCGTTCATTTGAAAGGGGAAAAACAGCGGCAGCAGAAAGCATGGCAAGGATCGAGCGCCAATGACGCCATGGGCGTGTAGCAAAGCAAAGGAGCGTCGGGGCTCCTATCATAGCAGAGGCAAGAGCGGGGCACGAGGAGCAAGGCGAGCAGCACAATGATATGCGGACAGAGGAGGTGCTGCTGGGCACTTATGGTGGTGGAGCAGGGGCTCCACGCGAACAGGGCCGCGGTGGAGGTCGCCATCAGGGGCGCAAGCACGCCGAGCAGGAGCGCCCTCAGGTCGTGCAGAAGAGGGGGCCAAAGAAAGGGAAGGAGGGCAATGCAGAGGAGAGGCATGGCCTCGCTAGAGCAGCTAGCGATGGCGGGATAGCCTGGACGAGGCCGGAGTTGGAGAGGAGCTTGGGGGTCGCGACGCAAGGAAAGGAGGCAGGGCATGCTGACGGCCCCGTGGGCGCCGACGGCGGCGCCGGTCGTCGGACAGCGAGGCGGGATCGCGGGGGAAGGAGAGGCCGACGAAGGTGGCAGAGACGAGGAGGAGGCGAGTCGACAGGTTGATGTAGTCCGCGAGATGGTGCAGGGCAACGCCCCTCGCCGGAGGCGGGGAGGCAGCGGCGGAAGCTGAGAGGGGACCAAGCGCAAGATGGTCTTCCTGTGGGTGGCGGCGCATGAGGAGGATGAAGGGGAGAGAAGGGAGATGGGTGTTCGGGCGCAGGGAAAGAAGGGGAGCGAGGCTCCTGGCGGCGCTGGATGGAAGGGCACGAGGAGGAGGGGTCGAGGGGTGATGCTAGGGTTAAAGATAGGGGTTGCGGCTGGGCCTCCAGGAACAAACGGGCCGGCCTGAGTTCTTGGATGGGCTGCTCTCTTTCACTCTCCCTCCTTCACTCTTCCAAAAACAGAAAAAGCAAATAATGAAAAGAGAGAGAAAAATGAGTGGACAAGAATTATAGCATGGGGATTATTTTCCCGGACTCGCAAAAAATGAGCTCGATTCCAAAAATAAAAGTGGCATGATTGAAAGAGCTGGATTCACATCCATTTGAATTTAATTCAAATGGTTTGAGTAAGTTCAAGGTTTTGAAGAGTCCAAAAATGTTGGGAATTTTGGTGGAGCTCGGGAAAGTGCAGAAAGGATTTATGGAAAAAGTTAGAGACCAAGAGTTGTGATAACAAAGGCATTGGGATTTTTGCAAGTGCGTTAAGGTGAATTCCAAAATAGTGGAATATTTTTTATAGCTCCCTAATATTGGGGTATATGTTGTAAAGAGAATCACCACGTGAATTCCCTTGATGTAAATGGATCGAAGATCCATACAATTTATTTATGAAAATTATAAGATTAATGAAATGATGGCATGATGACATGATGCGATGCAAGAGGTGACATGATGCAATGATGAAAGCAACAACCAAAAACAAATCACACAACGAATCTCGGAAACCCTGGAAGGCATCTGAAGCTCCGGTCTTGGGGCGTCACACAGTTCCTGGCATGAACCGACTAAAGGTTTGCCACGAACCGGTACTAATGAGCGCCGCCCGCCTAGCCGTTGGAAGTGACACTAATGGTCACATTAGTGCCGGTTCAGTTACAAACTGGGACTAATGTGCTTCACATTAGGCCCTTTTTCTATTAGTGATTGAGTGGTGATGGAGGTATGGTTGCCTAGACCAGCAAATATCCAGGCAGCATATGTGGATTACGTCCCATTTTTGTTCTCTTTAGCCACCTTTTTCCTATGTGAGGACAACAAACCGATTGACCTGGTCATTCTCTATTGCGTTGTCATGCCTTTCTACCCTTTTTCACCCTTTTTCAACCAAGAGACACAAGACTCATTCCTTAGCTATAGATTTTCCCTTTTCAACCTAGATGCGGGTTCGATGCCTAGTCTCTTGGACAATACTTTCTCCCTTCCTTTCCTTATTCAACCCAGACATGGATTATTGTGCATGAAGTAGGGTTTCCTTTAATAGTGCAAATTAAGGTTTTTGTCTGCGTGACCAACAGAGCAGATGATAGCAAATTGGGAAGATGGTGGAGTGGAAAAAGATCCACATCCAGCGACGTGGCAGATGGGGTAGTAAAACAAGGGTATGGTTCTAAAAGAGGTAGCATACCTGAGGATCGGCGGGAAGTGGCTTCGCTTGTGGTCGTCGTCCTCTGCACACACTACGGTAGCGATCTTGGGGATGGAGGCCATCCCGCGCGGGTGCTAGGTCTGAGAGGACAGCCTTGTCATCACTGCATGACCCTCGCTCGCCGCCGACGAGTGCGTCAATGCTGCACGACCTTTTCTTCCCCGGTGCATATTTGACCAATGGTGAGGAGGGAGAGAGAGGTCGTCTTTTTTAGATCTGGAGAGAGGGTGATAGTGTGAGAAGCAAGTGGGCAGCCCTTAGCAAGCAAGCGCTGAAGCTCCATCCTATATATCTTTTTTGATACTAGTACTAGAGGTGGAGTAGTGGTAGAGTAGTTAATATTTTCTCTGCATACAGTACCAGTTAGTCGTGCTTCAAAACTGAACAACACGCCATTAAAAAAATAATGTCGAGAAATAATGCGGCACCTAGGGCCAATGAGGCCATATCGCATTTTGCACGAGAAATGACACACCATGTTTTGTTGACATGTGGTCCTGTTACAACATGTCAGTGAGACGACGGCGAGTCCTTTTGTATAATTTTTGAACAGACGTCTATGTAGGACGGGGCTCCTCTTCATGTAGCATGGCAACCGTCCACCGCCTCTTCGGCTTTCCCTCTCAATTTGGAACTGCTCTCGCATGCTCTTCCTCACTCCTCCATTTGCCTTCACCCTTCCTTCTGCGATTATTCGCTCGTCTTCTCCATGGAGGGAATAGGCCGAAAATGACCCTGTTATTCTTGCCCCGATATGAAATATGATGTGGTGGAGGAACTCATTGATCAGTGCGACGTCATCACCTCGGCTAGCATGGCAGGTTCGTACAAGACCATTCTTGACTCAACTAATAACATCATGAAAGGATCGAGAAAAGGTGTCTAGAGGGGGGGGGGTGATTAGACCCTCAACAAAGAAAAATAGCAGTTTTTAAGTTCTTTAAGTTAAGGTGGAGTTTTAGCACAAGTTTAAACATTCACAATACATTTCAAGTAAGCATGGAAAGAGTATATGAGCAGCAAAAAGTAAAGCATGCAAATTGCAAGAAAGTAAAGGGATGGGATTGGAGTCTGCAAACGCAATAGGAGACATGGAGATTTTTGGCGTGGTTCTGATAGGTGGTGCTATCGTACATCCATGTAGGTGGAGACTTCAACCCACAAAGGGTAACAGTTGCATGAGTCCACGGAGGGCTCCACCCACAAAGGGTCCACGAAGAAGCAACCTTGTCTATCCCACCATGGCCATCGCCCACGAAGGACTTGCCTCACTAGGGTAGATCATCACGTAGTAGGCGATCTCCTTGCCCTTACAAACTCCTTGGTTCAACTCCACAATCTTGACGGAGGCTCCCAGGTGACACCTAACAAATCTAGAGACACCACTCTCCAAAAGGCAATAGATGGTGTGTTGATGATGAACTCCTAGCTCTTGTGCTTCAAATGATAGTCTCCCCAACACTCAACTCTCTCTCATCGATTTGGATATGGTGGAAAGATGATTTGAGTGGAAAGCAACTTGGGAAGGCTATAGATCAAGATTCTTGTGGTTGGATTGCAACATCTTGGTCTCAACACATGAGTAGGTGGTTCTCTCCCAGAAAATGAATGTTGGAAGTGTAGGCACGTTTGGATGGCTCTCTCTTAGAAGGAGAAGGGGGTGGAGGGGTATTTATAGCCTCCACACCGAATCTAACCGTTACACAATTTACCAAACTCGGTGGGACTGAATAGTGAAATTCGGTGAGACCGACCTGGTTCAAAATGTGAATGTTAGGCTTTTCGGTGGGACTGATATGATCAACTCGGTGGGACCGATGTGCTAGGGTTAGGGTAAAACCTAAACTCAAGACCGATTTTGGTAATGAGCAACCAGAGAGTTGGTCAAGAAAAGTCGGTGGGACCGACTGCACATATTGGTAAGACCAAAATAATTGCAATAGGCAATAGAGAGTTTGCAAGCCCATCTCGGTGAGACCGAGATCCCATCGGTGAGACCAAACTGATTAGGGTTTCTGGCAGTGGCTATGTCAAGTGAACTCGGTGGCGCCGGATAGATCAAATCGGTAGGGCCAAGATTCACTTTAGGTTTAGGACATATTTGGAATTGAGAAAGTGGTTGAGGGCTTTGGAGCATATCACTAAGTACTTTGAGCAAGTAGACCATTAGTCAACACCTCATCCCCTTTTAATTGTATTTGCTTTTCCTATGAAGTCAATGTGATCTTGGATCACTAAAATGAAAATGTAGAGTCTTGAGCTTTTGCCAATATGTGTCCTTAGCATCTTAAAGTCGTTCCACATCCTCTTGTCCATGCCATGCCTTTGTATAACTTTTTGAAATATACTAGATAAAAATATTAGTCCAACAAGATATATGTTGACATTAATTACCAAAATCACCCAGGGAGCACTTGTGCTTTCAATCTCCCCCTTTTTGGTAATTGATGACAACATACATCAAAGCTTCAGATAAAGATATGAAGTGTAACAAGTAAAGCTTTGGAAGGACATGTAACATGCATAGGCTCCCCCTACATGTATGCAATCATGTAAATATAGAATATAAGAGCATCTAAATGCATAAGCATGTCAGAGAAAGCAATGAGTTACATGTATCTTGGCTATATGCATCAGAGCAAATGATGTGAAGTGTAGAAAATATACTTACATGTTCGTCAGTTCTCCTTGCAAACAACATGTACATCATCAAGAAATCATCATGCACATGGATGTGATGCATACACTTGCCTTGTGGTCTTGAGCTGCCTTTGGAGGAGGTGAACTTGAGAAAACAGGGTTAGATAACACAAGAACACCTACTAAACAAAGCACAATGAGTAACCACAAAAGTACCAAGATTGGAAGACATGTAGGTTTTGTCCTTGAGTCACATTACAAAGAAGGGATCTTCTGGAGCATGAGTCAAGTAGGTTTGGTACTTGAGTCACATTATAAAGCAACATGTAATTTAACATGCTGGTAGAGGACAAGAATCATCGAGTGGAGCTGGAAGAGATATGCAGGATGCAAATGGCAACATGTTTTCTCAATATTGAAATCGATTACTCCGAGTTATTCTCGTTGGTGACACTGAGTTGGCAGTATCATAGATGATGCATATCAGTCAGACCGGGTTTGTCCTTGTCGGTTGGACCGGTGAACAATCTACAATGTAGTATTGCAGTTCGGTCTAGTCGAGAGGCAGAAGTCGATGAGACCGAGTTCAATACAGAGGAAAGATTTTGTCATCTCAGCTCACTAGGCAAAAAAGATCTCACAAAGATTTGCAGGGAATTAACTGAAAGATTTGCAATGAACTGGATGCAGGGAATGCAGAACATAACAGGGAAAAAGAAAAGAAATCTAGATGAAGTGAAAGGGAAACTTGCTAGGCACAAATGCAAGAACTCAAAGAAACACTAGGAGAACTTCCTCTAGAGAGGGTCGGTGACAAAGTCACCTATGTTAGAGTATATTTACTGAGGAGTCAAGTGAGAACACTTGATCTTAGGTCATACTCATTGTTTAAGCTCAAAATGGGGTTACCATTTTTTGTTTAAGTATTTTGATGTATTCACATCTTTTTGAGATACTTTGACCCATGGCTTGGGGTAAAGCTTCTCTAAGATGGAATGTCATACCTTGGGTGGTGGTGTTGATCTTGTAGTTGAACTTGTGTAGGGTGCTCAAGGTTGATGTAGCTCATCAAGAGTTGGGAGCACCACTTGTAGTTTGAGTTCATCTACCTGCATGGGTTAGTCTTGCGAGGAAGAGCACTTGTGTATCCAAAGTGACAATCATGAAATTTGATACCAAATGAAATTTGATATATAGAAATTGTCAAAGGATATGTTGAAGGGTTTCATGCTTCTTTGTCTTCAACCACCATATTGTAGAGACTTGGTGATGTAGAGATTGCTCAAGATGTGAGTGAGTTGCAATCTCATATATTTGGATTCATCCAAGTACCTACAAGGGTTAGATAACATGCAAGGGTACAAGTATAGATCCAAGACATATGATCATCATCATAAGAGAAAAATCAAGGATTAGTCAAAGGCTCATGCCTTGCATGTATCCAAATGGAGTTTCTACTCCAAGTTTTAAGCATCAATGATGTTCAATTCACCTCTCAAATGGAAAAATACTTTCTCATCAAGCGGTTTGGTTAATATATCCTCCAATTGCTTATCGGTACGAACATGCTTAAGATCGATGTCTCCTTTAGCAACATGATCTCGAATGAAATGATGACGAACTTCAATATGCTTAGTTCAAGAATTCTGCATGGGATTGTGAGAAATCTTAATAGCACTTTATTATCACAAAGCAATGGAACATGTTTCACATATATCCCATAATCTTTAAGAGTTTGGGTCATCCAAAGTAAATGAGCACAACATGAACCGACCGCAATGTATTCTGCTTTGGCGCTGGATAAGGATACCGAGTTCTGTTTCTTGGAGGACCAACACACAAGAGATCTACCAAGAAATTGACAAGTACTCGAAGTGGACTTTCTATGAACCTTGTCTCTGGCATAGTATGAATCGGAGTAGCCAACAAGATCAAAAGAGGACCTCTTAGGATACCAAATGCCAAAGTTTGGTGTATGAATTAAGTATTTCACTATCCTTTTCACAGCCTTAAGATGACATTCCTTAGGGGCCGCTTCATATTGTGCACACATGCACACACTTAGCATAATACCGGGACGGGAGGCACATAGATATAACAATGAACCAATCATAGAGCGGTAAACCTTTTGGTCAACCGGTTTGCCATCCTTAGTCATCTCAAGATGTCCACTAGTAGGCATGGGTGCTTTCATACCTTTGCTTTCTTGCATGTTGAACTTCTTTAATAAGTCCTTGGTATACTTTGTTTGGGAAACAAAGGTACCCACCTTAGTTTGCTTGATTTGCAAACCAAGAAAGAACTTGAGTTCACTCATCATAGACATCTCAAACTTCTCCGACATTAGCCTTCCAAACTTTTCACTAAAATGAGGGTTAGTCGAACCAAATATGATATCATCAACATAAATTTGGCACATAAATAATTCACCATTAATCCTTTTAGTAAAGAGAGTAGAATCAATTTTTCCAATCTCAAAGCCTTTTTCAATAAGGAACTTGGTCGAGCATTTATACCATGCTCTAGGAGCTTGTTTAATACCATAAAGAGCTTTGTGAAGTTTGTAAACATGGTCGGGTTTCTTAGGATTAACATAGCCGGGAGGTTGTTTAACATAAACTTCCTCCTCAATTTCACCATTTAGAATAGAACTATTAGTGTCGATTTGATACAATGTGATATCATGATGATTGGCATAAGCAAGTAAGATGCGTATGGACTCAAGTCTAGCAACAGGGGCATATGTCTCACCATAGTCCATACCTTCAACTTGAGTGTAGCCTTGAGCGACAAGACAAGCCTTGTTGCGAACAACTTGTCCATCTTCATCTTGCTTATTCCGAAACACCCATTTGGTACCAATGACATTTTGGTTGTTGTCCGTCTTTTCTACCAATGTCCACACTTGGTTCCTTTCAAAGTTGTGTAGCTCTTCATGCATAGCGTTCACCCAGTCCAGATCATCAAGCGTTTCTTCAACCTTCATGGGTTCAACACTAGAGATGAATGAATAATGTTCATAGAAATTAGCCAAATGAGTTTTAGAGCGAGTAATTCTTCGGGTTTGGATATCGTCAAAGATTTGTTTGATGGGATGGTCTCTTCAAACTCTTTCTCTAATAGGTGAGAGCTTTTGTTTGGGTCAGGGTGGAACATCCTCTTCATCATCTTGTTTGTCCTCTTGGCCTTCTTCTTCGTTGTTGGTGTTGTTGTTCTCTTGTGGAGGTGGAGAAGGAGGTTGATGAGGTTCATCTTGGTGTACTTCCTCATTTTCTTCATCTTGGCGTGTCCCACTTGTGGATGCCTCCAAGTCAACGCGTGGTTCACCTTGTCGTGAGGTAGAAGCTTCCACTTGGATGGACAAGGTACTCTCCTTCACCCCTGTTGGGCGGATCTTTCCAATAGACAAGTCTTGGATTGCTTCTAAAGGGTCTTTGTCTCCTACATCAATTGACAATTGCTCTACTTGCGAGCCGTTAGATTCATTAAACTTCACATCTACCATCTCTTCAACCTTTCGGGTGAAATTGTTGTAGACACGGTAAGTGTGAGAGTTTGAGCCATAACCGAGTAGGAAACCCTCATGAGATTTAGGAGCAAATTTAGAACGACGATGCTTATCAAGAATATAGCACTTTGAGCAGAATACTCGAAAGTATCCAACTTGGGGTTTGTTACCGGTGAGAAGCTCGTATGCCATCTTGCCGATTAGGTTGTGAAGATATAGACGATTTGTTGCACGACAAGCTGTCTCAACCGCTTCCACCCAAAAGTGTTTTGGCATCTTGTACTCATCACGCATCATTCTCACCATCTCAATAAGAGTCCGGTTCTTCCTCTCAACAACTCCATTTTTTTAGGCGTGTACGTAGCCGAGAACTGATGAGAAATCCCTTTTTCGTCAAGAAAGGTGTCCACATTTGCGTTCTTGAACTCCGTTCTGTTATCGATGCGAACCTTCTTGATCTTCACTTCAAATTGATTTTGGACCTTCCTAACGAAGTTCTTGAAGATCTTTTGGACCTGCGATTTATCATCAAGAAAGAACACCCACGTAAATCTTGAAAAATCATTGACTATGATAAACAAAATGAATTTCCACCAAGACTTTTATAGGCGTTTGGACCAAAAAGATCCATATGAAGCAGCTCGAGCAGTCTTCTTGTGGTCATGATGTTCTTCGCAGGGTAGCTTCCTCCAACCTGTTTTCCTGCTTGACAAGCACTACACAAACTATCTTTGTCAAATATAACATCTTTCACTCCAAGGATATGATCACCTTTAATAAGCTTATCAAGATTTTGCATGCCCACATGACCTAACCTTCTATACCACAACCAACCTTTAGAAGATTTAGCAATTAAGCAAGTTCTAGGTTGAGCCTTTTAAGTGAAATCAACAACGTATAGGTCACCTCTATGTATATAGATAAAGACCATTTCATGATTATCTCTTCGAAACACTTGGCAATCTACTTCAATAAATAGGACATTGAAACCAAAGTCAGCTAGTCTAGATACGGAAAGTAAATTACAGCCAAGAGATTCCATGTGCATAACATTTTGGATGGAGCTGTCATGTGAGATGGCCACCTCACCAAGGCCAACCACCTTACCCTTTGAGTTATCACCAAAAGTGACATATTTTCAAGGGCCTTTGTTTTTAGCAAGCTCACAAGACATATCCTTGTCTCTGGTCATGTGATCGGTACATCCACTATCAAGAACCCATTCCTTTCCTCCAGTCATGTAACCGCGAAGATTAGCCATAAAACCAAAGTGTCTCATAGACTCATCGAGATCAAAGTCATTATCATCATCCTCATCACAGTATCCATGTTCAACATCGTCTTGTGATTGGTCATCACCTAGAGAGAGTGATTCATTAGATTTATGATCATGAAAATGTTCATCTTATTGAATTCTAATGACTTCTGAGATGATATTACTAATGATTCCAACATCTCCTTTGGCACGCATAAGGTCACAAAGCTCAAATAATAAATCACCAAACTTAGGATCATTGGGATTCATCTTACTTAAAGCAATTGACTTTTGAATAATCACATCTAAATTTTTCAAGGAATAGTTTGGGAATTGTTCCTCAAGAAATCACCATATGGTGTAAGCACAATCAAGAGTAGGCAAGCAGACAATCAGATTTCTAGGCAATCCTCTAATGATAAGATTGATAGTTCTAAGATTGTGAATCATGTCAAGAGACTCATCAAGGGTAGGATGCAAGGGGTCAACAAGGGGTGCACACGGGCTAGTAATGTACTTGTTCAAATGATATTCATCGAAAATCTCAAGCATCTCATTTTTCCAAGCATTAAAGAACTCCCCATCAAGTATAGGCACTCTACGTCTAATACTCCCCATCGTAGGCTAATCCATCTTCCTCCAATGGCGATTAAACCAAAGCAATGGAGACCAATTCTCTGATACCAATTGAAAGGATCGAGAAGAGGTGTATAGGGGGGTGATTAGACCCTCAACAAAGAAAAGAAGCAATTTTTAAGTTCTTTATGTTAAGGTGGAGTTTTAGCACAAGTTTAAACATTCACAACACATTTCAAGCAAGGATGGCAAGAGTATATGTGGGGACCCTAACTCATAAGTCTTGATCACCGAATGTACGTGTACAGTGATCCCAGAGATCAATGCTCACTGAACACACAGAAGCTGAATAACAAGAGTCTTACATCCATACATATCGTCTTACACAAATTATGACCATTATGGTCAAGTCTTACATTGATAAAGCCTTAAGGGCTGAACATCAAATGAAACACAAGCAGCGGAAATCTTTGTCGATAAGTAGAACCCATGCCATCTGCCTTAACCCTACAGGCATTCTGATTGGGAAACGTCCTAGTTCGCATGTTTGTCTCCAAAGAATTCTTCTTCGAACTCCTGTTCTTCCATGCCTGGCCAATTAAATAACCAGTGGCAAGCCAATGAGTACTTTGAATGTACTCGCAAGCAACCCATGTTTTGGTTCAAGGTACAATAATGCATGATATAGGTAAATTTTTGCTGAAAGCTAGTTTTGAGTGCAATGACATGTTCAACAACTTGTAAGACATGCATCAAGAGAATTCAGTTAACCATGAGGACATGTGTAACACCCTCGATGCGGCTATATCTCCCACGTGTCGAAGCACGACTTAGAGGCATAACCGCATTGAAAGCAATGTCGCAAGTGAGGTAATCTTCACACAACCCATGTAGTAAAATAGGGGAAAAAGATACATATTTGGCTTACAATCGCCACTTCACACAATTACATGAATAAAGCATTACATCATCCAAATACAATCAAGGTCCGACTACGGAACCAAAATAAAAGAAGACTACCCCAAATGCTACACAGATCCTCGATCGTCCCGACTGGGCTCCACTACTGATCAACTAGAACGAAACAACACAAAGGAGAAGATCTTCATCGAGCTCCTCCTTGAGCTTGGTTGCGTCATCTGCACGGACTCATCGGCACCTGCAAGCTGGTTTTGGAAGTATCTGTGAGTCACGGGGACTCAGCAATCTCACACCCTCGCAATCAAGACTATTTAAGCTTATGGGTAAGGTAAAAGGTATGAGTTGGAGCTGCAACAAGCGACTAGCATTTATGGTGGCTAACATATGCAAATGAGAGCGAGAAGAGAAGGCAAAGCACGAACGAGAAACTATGATCAAGAAGTGATCCTAGAACAACCTACGCAAAGCATTACTCCAACACCGTCTTCACTTCCCGGACCCCACCGGAAAGAGACCATCACGGTTACACACGCGGTTGATGTATTTTAATTAAGATCAACTTTAGGTTTTCTACAACCAGACATTAACAAATTCCCATCTGCCCATAACCGCGGGCACGGCTTTCGAAAGTTCATAACCCTGCAGGGGTGTCCCAACTTAGCCCATCACAAGCTCTCACGGTCAACGAAGGATATTCCTTCTAGTGGGAAGACCCGATCAGACTCGGAATCCCGGTTACAAGACATTTCGACAATGGTAAAACAAGACCAGCAAAGCCACCCAAATGTGCCGACAAATCCTGATAGGAGCTGCACATATCTCTCTTCTCAGGGCACACCGGATGAGCCAGACGTCGGGTGGGCCATCCCAGAGTTGCCCCTGATAGCTCCGGACATCGCTCAGTTTGGACCAACACTCAGAGGAGCACTGGCCCGGGGGTTTAATAAAGATGACCCTTGGGTAGGCCTACCCAAGGGAAAGAAAAAGGCTAGGTGGCGAATGGTAAATCCAAGGTTGGGCCTTGTTGGAGGAGTTTTATTCAAGGCGAACTGTCAAGGGGTTCCCATTGTTACCCAACCGCGTAAGGAACGCAAAATCCGGGAACATAACACCGATATAACGGAAACTAGGGCGGCAAGAGTGGAACAAAACACCAGGCATAAGGCCGAGCCATCCACCCTTTACCAAGTATATAGATGCATTAATTAAATAAGAGATATTGTGATATCCCAACAAGTAAACATGTTCCAACAAAGAACAACATCTCCATGTTCCAACAAGGAACAAACTTCAATCTTCACCTGCAACTAACAACGCTATAAGAGGGGCTGAGCAAAGCAGTCACATAGCCAAACAATGGTTTGCTAGGACAAGGTGGGTTAGAGGCTTGGTTCGACAATATAGGAGGCATGATAAGCAAGTGGTAGGTATCGCAGCATAGGCATAGCAAAAGAGCGAGCATCTAGCAAGCAAAGATAGAAGTGATTTCGAGGGTATGATCATCTTGCCTGAGATCCCGCGAGGAAGAAGAACGAGTCCATGAAGAAGACAAACGGATGTAGCCGAACGGGTCCTCACACACACGACGCTATCGGAACCAACCCGAAGAAGCAGCACCGGAAAGAAGCAAACAACATAGTAAACAACCAACACATCAACATGGCATGATGCACAATCAAGTATGATGCATGTCCGGTTTAATGAAGCATGGCATGGCAAAGTGCACAAACAATCCTACAAATTAAGTGGAGCTTAATATGCAACGAGTTGCATATTGATGGAGCACCACATCAATTATTTAGTTCGATCTCGTTTATGTACCCAACAGTATTAAATGTTGTTAAACATGGCAAGAGGGTGAAGCAAAGTAAAACTACCTATCTAGTCAAGTTTAAATGAGGCCGGAAGCAATGAACAACAATTCTGGTAAATCCTCATGTGCATAAATTAGGTTTGGTACTGTTCTTCCCTAAACAAAATTTTAGAGTTATTAAACATGCAAAGCAATGTCACCATGATAAACTAGGCAAAATTCTACCACATTTACATATAAAGTTTGTTAAAAACGGAGCTACAGTTATTTAGTTATGAAATAAATCATTTTAGCATGTCATAGGGGAAAATTTAAACAAACATCATTTTAAACATTTTAAACATGGGTGAAAATGACATATTATGAAACTAGATGAAAATCTAAGCAAGTTTCATATATTAAGTTTTTACATCTGATGCATGGTTGGTGAGTTATTAAATGGATGAAGAACAGGGACTTTTCGGTAAAACAGGCAAACTCTGGATAAATAGACAAATTCATAGATCCTGAAAAAAACATCAACGGGCTGAATCTGGCTGGGACTGGGCTGCTCACATTGGGCCTCCTGGGCCGGCTTGCGGAAAGTGGCCCAGACGCAGGGCGCTGCTGGACCGGGCTGAAACTGGACCATGCGCGTGCGAGGGAGGCAGCCCAGCAGGCGCGCTCGTCCTCCTCTGCTCGAAGCAGAGACGGTTCAGGCACTGGCAGTTGCCGGCGATGAGAACGGCGATAGGGTGGGAAGAGGCTCCGGCGATGTCAGGGACTGGCGGAGACGGGTAGATCTGGACGGCAGCTTGCCGGATCCGGCGAATCCGGGCGACGACGGAAGCTGGGTGGTAGCAAGAAGCTCCGGGCGGCGGCGCTGTCCATGGTCAGAGAGAGAGAGCTGTAAGAGAAGGAGGAAGGGAAAACGAAGGATAGGAGGAGAGGGGCGGCCGGGGACGCGACCTGGGCGATGTTTCGCAGCAAGGGTCGCTGGCGGTGAGGTGGGCTACGGTGGCCGGCGGGTCTTGCGTGCTCAGGGCGAAGCGACCGAGAGGAGGGAGCTTGAGCTCGTCCGCTCGTGCACGGGCACGAGGAGAAGGAGGCTGCAGCGCCAGGCTTGGGGCGGTACTGCTGCAGGGAGGAGTCCGGCGTGACGAGTCACCGGCGCGACAAGGTGGAGGTGAGGTCGAGGCAGGAGCTCCGGCTTGGGAAGGATGGGGGTGTAAGTGGAGATCGAGGGGAGTTTCTGATTGGGGATTTTGGATCGAGGGGGAGATCGCGAGGGGAAAACGAGAGAGTGGCGGCGGCAAGGAGGAAAAGATGGGACATCTCTCCTAGTTTTTAGGGTTGTGCATTATATATACAGTAGGTGGGTTTTTGGATAGGGGTATTCGATCCCTCCGATCGAAATCGAGTGGATGCAAATAAATGGGTTAGGGAGCCCAATTAAGAAAACGGAGATCTTTTGTAGAGTTTGTGGATGATCCGAACACAACGGTGACGACTGTCCGGGTCGGGTTCGGGACAACTTTTCAGGCGCGCGCGCAAGGAGGACCGCGGGCTGACGAGAGAGGTTAGGTTGGACCCGGTGGTAGTTAGTGGTCTGTGTAGATGGTCTCGAGTTGAGAGAAGAGAAGAGAGGGAGGCCCGGCGACTGTTTCCGGAGACAGAAAACGTTCGACGAAAAGACTGGCTATAATGCCGCTATAGTTTAACGGTTGGGCTATCAAACGAACTCCGAATGTGATGAAACTTGACAGGCGGTCTATCTACACTATAATAAGACCACACGCCAACTTTCATCCCATTCCGAGAACATTTTCCGGCCACTTATAAAATACTATTCGGACATGCCGCGGGTGCATGCAAGTGTGTCTGGACTCGGAACGGACAACAGAGAGAACTGGGGAAACCCGGACGGATGCAAGTTTTGAAAACATGATGATGCAATGCATATGATGCAATGACAAGATGCAACACGCAAGCGAATGACATGGCAACAACGGCGAATAACTGGAAGACACCTGGCACATCGGTCTCGGGGCGTTACAACACTACACCACTATGAGAGGATCTCGTCCCGAGATCTAGAATGGCACTGGGGGGACAGCGGAAGAGAAAGAGAAGAGGTAAAACTAAGTTGCTTCTTTGACAAACAAGTGAAACCCAAGAACCTTGCGAGGTTGAACAAATTCGAGAAAAGAATACAACGAAGGTGAACGAAGTCGAAAACACTCCGTTAGAAAAAAGACAAAAAACATTGCGAAAAAAAATCATGAGGTTGGAGGGAAAGATTTATATTGAAACCACTCCGGTTAAGTCAAGATAGAGAAGGATTAAGAATGATATAATTTGGACAGCACTGCGACTGTAAATGGAAAGAATTCAACATGAACTTGACAAGATGAGAGGATACTTGATGAAATCAACAACACACTACTTCCGAAACTATTGAAAGAATGACACAAGGAGTAAGAAAGATTTCAGACAGCATTCCAGTTGAGAATGGAGGTAAAACTTGATAAGATGAGAGAGCTCGAATGCAAACACGACACTCCGGTTGAATGGATAAGCAAAAGGAAAGAACATGATCTTGACAAACAAGATGATGGGTTGAAAAGAGCAACAACACAATGCTTCCGGAACGAAAGAATAGAAGATAGATAATTTAAATAGGAGAATTGTGAAGAAAATGCCAACTTCTGCCAAAAAGAGCTTGAGAAGGCATCCTTAGGAGAAGGGTCGAACGGAGTTGTTGGAACACCAACAACGAAAAGAGTAAACTTGATATGGTCTTATGGGATACATCTCAAATTATGAGGTGACAACCTGCCACTCACGGGAAGAAGAATTGGATTGATATGAACGAGGAGACGAGAAACTTATACGCTGGAAGGGTAAATGAAGAACTTCTGTCATTTATGAGCACCATAAATAGCAACAATCCTTAGGGAAGGCTTTAGGTGAACTATAACCCAAGATAACTCCAACGAAGAGATTGATGGATTTAAAATACCTCATCCTTAACAACATGTGAATCATGAAACATGAACTCAATTTATCAAAAATGACATAATACCACCTCAAAAGATAAAAAGAGAAACAATTGCACTCCGGATTGCAAGATGAAGAAAAACTTGAGCTCCTTTGAAAAGAATCTCGATGATCACTTCGAGAATGATTTTTTTCTTTGATGAACCATCATGTATAGCCTCCATGAAGAAACTCCGGTAACAAAAGAATAAAAAGAAGGAGAAATTGAAAACACAAGGTGAATCCTTGCAATGATTTAGATGGATCTTCGTGATGATATAATGCGGAAAATATGGAACTCCGGAAAAGAAAAGATAAGCATTTCGAACTGAGAATGTGATACAATGAACCACTCTAGAAAAGAAATTGAATAAACTTGATGAAACAAGAATAAGAATTACATTATGCTTTATCCTTCACCAATTAACTTGATGACAATCGATGGCTTTGGCATACTACTTATTCTTGTAGAAAGAATTAAGATGGATATAGAGTCGACATGGAAAAGGTCTTCAATGAAACACCGGTAGGATTGAAACAACGAATGAATTGATGAGGAAGAGAAGTCTTGAACGAACCACCGTAAGAATTAAAAATGAACAAAGAAAAGATAAGGAAGACACCGGTAAGAATTAGCAAATGAATGAAGATGCTTGAGAGAATTTAGACCCATGAGAACGAAGCGGTCACGAGCTGATAAGAGAATACTTGAATGATGCACCAGTAAGATTTGGAGTATGAGAGCCGAAAGCTGGAATGAATAAATCTGAATAGTTGGACTCCAGATAGGTGAAGGGAATTCCCGAAATCAAAACAATTATGAAAATATGGCCTTGAGCTAGACCCACGAATCTTGAAGAGAATGGAGCAAGATATGGAGGAAAATTCTTCTTCGGCTTGGAATGCAGAGAATGACGATGAGAAACACTACCAAGAATTATTTAGACACTCCGGAATGAAGAATGGAAAGGTTGAGCCAACGATGAAAAGAATTCGACAGATCTTGGAGAAAAAACATGAGACTATTGATAATTCATTCTTACGTCAAACTTGGAAAAGAATTTGAGAATAACTCCGAGAAAAATAAGAAGAGTCAGGTAAGATCCTGGGAAAGACCTGTGGGTTAGGGCCCACTCAAAAGAAACACCGTTGAAATGATTTAAAAGAGAGGTTGCACAGGTTGAATTAAAAGACTTGAATGAGATAGCAGACTCGAGATATCTTGAACACTCTGGAACAATTGAATAGCGAGAAATGGAAGCTTATGAGGTGCACCGGCATAAGAAGGTATTGAAACGAGGAAAAAGGTATGACCAACAAAACTTGACTTGAATCCACCGGAGAAGAAAAGAACGAAGAACGATGAACTAGAAGCTCCAATAGGATCTTCATGAGAATCACCGGCAAGAGAACATTGACGGAAAATGAATGGGGAGGCTTCTCATCAATAAGATGATACTAGATTAAGTAATCTGAATCCTTGAAGAAAAAGGGTGGAAGGGTGGGAAAAAACAAAGGCAACTTGGGACGAATGAAATGAACACCGTTGAGAGGACTTGAGTTGATCTTGCGAATGTTGACAAAGATTGGATCCACTTGAAGAGAAGCACACCGGTTGAAAACAAATTGAGATGACAAACTCGATGATCAAGAAGGATTAGTATTCGCATAGGAGTATGAAAACACCGTTAGGAAAAGGTATGGAATCAAAATTTGACTTTGAAGCAACTCGAATACCACAACTCAAAACAAAACAAAGGATTGGCTTGCAGAATAAACCGAAACAAACATATGATAGAGATTTCGTTCGAAGTTTTCGTGGTGGGGCCTACACGGGCTCGATCGTACAACACCATCATGTACAAGGCAGTGCACATGACATACGAAGCGTCCCCGGGTCGGCATAGCCAAGGACTCTTTAAGACACAACGAGACCACTATAAAACCAACCGTGAATAGGCGGACCACTAGACGTCGAACCCCAATTTCATATCATACATCTGTCGGAAAGATATCCTAAGAGCTACTTGAATTCCCACTTATAAACTCCCGAAATTTTCCGGTTATGCAATCAGGTGTTGGGGATACAGGGGAAGCATAATATCTCACCCAAACTAACAAATCCTACATCCAGCTGTATCCATCCTTCAACACATAACCGAGAAACCTTCGGAAATCATCTACCTCAACCTTCGAAAAGCATCCGTTATACGAGTTATGGCAATACTCCCGAACTCCCGCCCCAGTACTGGGTGGCGTCGAGGTTATCTCACCAACAACTGCATAAAAGAGGTTTTCGATGTCGGCGAACTAAACTCAGGTATTCCAGAACCGCGACGATAAAATTATGACGACAACACCTCGGAGCTCAACTCCCCGGGACACTTCCACAAAACCCCTGACAGGAGGCACCAAGACAATGTTCTCGTCACAAAACCATTGGAACGATTCCAAGATACCCGCGTGATCCTAAAAAAATTTAGTGAAATTTGAGAAGAGAAGAGTCAAAACTCTATGTCAGGATGCCTTACCAGAGCGATGAGGAGACTGGGGAGTAAAAAGAATTCCTAAACTCTCCGATATATAATTCCTAAATGACTCAAAACATTTTTTTCTAGACACAACTCGGCCGCTAAAAACGATCAATCAGTGGGGGCTCCTAAGGTCGGGGAAGGCTCTGATTACCAACTTGTAACGCCCTCGATGCGGCTATATCTCCCACGTGTCGAAGCACGACTTAGAGGCATAACTACATTGAAAGCAATGTCGCAAGTGAGGTAATCTTCACACAACCCATGTAGTACAATAGGGGAAAAAGATACATAGTTGGCTTACAATCGCCACTTCACACAATTACATGAATAAAGCATT
The DNA here is from genome assembly GCF_018294505.1 of Triticum aestivum. Lineage (NCBI taxonomy): Eukaryota > Viridiplantae > Streptophyta > Magnoliopsida > Poales > Poaceae > Triticum > Triticum aestivum. Next base: position 400,207,728 of record NC_057803.1, read on the forward strand.
ACATCATCCAAATACAATCAAGGTCCGACTACGGAACCAAAATAAAAGAAGACTACCCCAAATGCTACACAGATCCCCGATCGTCACGACTGGGCTCCACTACTGATCAACTAGAACGAAACAACACAAAGGACAAGATCTTCATCGAGCTCCTCCTTGAGTTTGGTTGCGTCATCTACACGGACTCATCGGCACCTGCAAGCTGGTTTTGGAAGTATCTGTGAGTCACGGGGACTTAGCAATCTCACGCCCTCGCGATCAAGACTATTTAAGCTTATGGGTAAGGTAAAAGGTATGAGTTGGAGCTGCAGCAAGCGACTAGCATTTATGGTGGCTAACATACGCAAATGAGAGCGAGAAGAGAAGGCAAAGCACGAACGAGAAACTATGATCAAGAAGTGATCCTAGAACAACCTACGCCAAGCATTACTCCAACACCGTGTTCACTTCCCGGACACCGCCAGAAAGAGACCATCACGGTTACACACGCGGTTGATGTATTTTAATTAAGATCAACTTCAGGTTTTCTACAACCGGACATTAACAAATTCCCATCTGCCCTTAACCGCGGGCACGGCTTTTGAAAGTTCATAACCCTGCAGGGGTGTCCCAACTTAGCCCATCACAGGCTCTCACGATCAACGAAGGATATTCCTTCTAGCGGGAAGACCCGATCAGACTTGGAATCCTGGTTACAAGACATTTCAACAATGGTAAAACAAGACCAGCAAAGCCACCCAGATGTGCCGACAAATCCCGATAGGAGCTGCACATATCTCGTTCTCAAGGCACACCGGATGAGCCAGACGTCAGGTGGGCCAGCGCAGAGTTGCCCCTGGTAGCTCCGGACATCGCTCAGTTTGGACCAACACTCAGAGGAGCACTGGCCCGGGGGTTTAATAAATATGACCCTTGGGTAGGCCTACCCAAGGGAAAGAAAAAGGCTAGGTGGCGAATGGTAAAACCAAGGTTGGGCCTTGCTGGAGGAGTTTTATTCAAGGCAAACTGTCAAGGGGTTCCCATTATTACCCAACCGCGTAAGGAACGCAAAATCCGGGAACATAACACTGATATGATGGAAACTAGGGCGGCAAGAGTGGAACAAAACACCAGGCATAAGGCCGAGCCTTCCACCCTTTACCAAGTATATAGATGCATTAATTAAATAAGAGATATTGTGATATCCCAACAAGTAAACATGTTCCAACAAAGAACAACATCTCCATGTTCCAACAAGGAACAAACTTCAATCTTCACCTGCAACTAACAACGCTATAAGAGGGGCTGAGCAAAGCGGTAACATAGACAAACAACGGTTTGCTAGGACAAGGTGGGTTAGAGGCTTGGTTCGACAATATAGGAGGCATGATAAGCAAGTGGTAGGTATCGCAGCATAGTCATAGCAAAAGAGCGAGCATCTAGCAAGCAAAGATAGAAGTGATTTCGAGGGTATGATCATCTTGCCTGAGATCCCGCGAGGAAGAAGAACGAGTCCATGAAGAAGACAAACGGACGTAGCCGAACGGGTCCTCACACACACGACGCTATCGGAACCAACCCGAAGAAGCAACACCGGAAAGAAGCAAACAACATAGTAAACAACCAACACATCAACATGGCATGATGCACAATCGAGTATGATGCATGTCCGGTTTAATGAAGCATGGCATGGCAAAGTGCACAAACAATCCTACAAATTAAGTGGAGCTCAATATGCAACGAGTTGCATATTGACGGAGCACCACATCAATTATTTAGTTTGATCTCGTTTATGTACCCAACAGTATTAAATGTTGTTAAACATGGCAAGAGGGTGAAGCAAAGTAAAACTACCTATCTAGTCAAGTTTAAATGAGTCCGGAAGCAACGAACAACAATTCCGGTAAATCCTCATGTGCATATATTAGGTTTGGTACTGTTCTGCCCTAAACACAATTTTAGAGTTATTAAACATGCAAAGCAATGTCACCATGATAAACTAGGCAAAATTCTACCCCATTTACATATAAAGTTTGTTAAAAACGGAGCTACGGTTATTTAGTTATGAAATAAATCATTTTAGCATGTCATAGGGGCAAATTTAAACAAATATCATTTTAAACATTTTAAACATGGGTGAAAATGACATATTATGAAACTAGATGAAAATCTAAGCAAGTTTCATATATTAAGTTTTTACATCTGATGCATGGTTGGTGAGTTATTAAATGCATGAAGAATAGGGACTTTTCTATAAAACAGGCAAACTCTGGATAAATAGACAAATTCACAGATCCTGAAAAAAACATCAACAGGCTGAATCTTGCTTGGACTGGGCTGCTCACATTGGGCCTCCTGGGCCGGCTTGGGGAAAGTGGCCCAGTCGCAGGGCGCTGCTGGACCGGGCTGAAACCGGACCATGCGCGTGCGAGGGAGGCAGCCCAGCAGGCACGCTCGTCCTCCTCTGCTCGAAGCAGAGACGGTTCAGGCAGTGGCAGTTGCCGGCGATGAGAACGGTGACATGGTGGGAAGAGGCTCCGGCGATGTCAGGGACTGGCGGAGACGGGCGGATCTGGACGGCAGCTTGCCGGATCCGGCGAATCCGGACGACAACAGAAGCTGGGTGGTAGCGAGAAGCTCCGGGCGGCGACGCTGTCCGTGGTCAGAGAGAGAGAGAGCTGTAAGAGAAGGAGGAAGGGAAAACGGAGGATAGGAGGAGAAGGGCAGCCAGGGACGCGACCTGGGCGACGTTTCGCAGCAAGGGTCGCCGGCGGTGGGCTACGGTGGCCGGCGGGTCTTGCGTACTCGGGGCTAAGCGACTGAGAGGAGGGAGCTTGAGCTCGTCCGCTCGTGCACGGGCACGAGGAGAAGGAGTCTACGGCGCCATGCTTGGGGCGGTACTGCTGCAGGGAGGAGTCTAGCGTGACGAGTTGCCGGCGCGACGAGGTGGAGGTGAGGTCGAGGCAGGAGCTCCGGCTCGGGAAGGATGGGGGTGTAAGTGGAGATCGAGGGGAGTTTCTGATTGGGGATTTTGGATCGAGGGGGAGATCCCGAGGGGAAAACGAGAGAGTGGCGGTGGCAAGGAGGAAAAGATGGGACATCTCTCCTAGTTTTTAGGGTTGTGCATTATATATACAGTAGGTGGGTTTTTGGATAGGGGTATTCGGCCCTCCGATCGAAATCGAGTGGATGCGAATAAATGGGTTAGGGAGCCCAGTTAAGAAAACGGAGATATTTTTTAGACGTTTGGGGATGATCCGGACACAACGGTGACGACTATCCGGGTCGGGTTCGGGACAACTTTTCAGGCGCGCGCGCGAGGAGGACCGCGGGCGGACGAGAGAGGTTAGGTTGGACCCGGCGGTAGTTAGTGGGCTGTGTAGATGGTCTCGAGTTGAGAGAAGAGAAGAGAGGGAGGCCCGACGACTGTTTCCGGAGACCGAAAACGTCCGACGAAAAGACCGACTATAATGCCGCTATAGTTTAACGGTTGGTCTATCAAACGAACTCCGAATGTGATGAAACTTCACAGGCGGTCTATCTACACTATAATAAGACCACACGCCAACTTTCATCCCATTCCGAGAACATTTTCCGGCCACTTACAAAATACTATTTCGGACATGCCGCGGGCGCGTGCAAGTGTGTCTGGACTCGGAACTGACAACAGAGAGAACTGGGGAAACCCGGACGGATGCAAGTTTTGAAAACATGATGATGCAATGCATAAGATGCAATGACAAGATGCAACACGCAAGCGAATGACATGGCAACGACGGCGAATAACTGGAAGACACCTGGCACATCGGTCTCGGGGCGTTACAACAGGTTACAGATATCAACATAAATAGAGTGGGCATCAACCCACATCAAACATGTCAAGTCCTTGACTTGACCCAAGTAGTTCTTCCCACTTATCCAAACACACACACTGGTTTGTAAACATGTGGACGTAGTTTAAGCAGCACCGCCCAACTGTCCTTGACACGGGACACGGCTATTCGAATAGTTTTACACTATGCAGAGGTTGCACACTTTACCCACAAGATCCGGGGAACTTCCGTGTCATCCACGACCCGCGGTACCTCGAGTACCCGGGGTAAGCACCCGATCACTATCTTTCCCTAGACGACACTAACAAGGAGTCCACTCGTTGTTCCGTATCTTCACGATGTACATCGTACGAGATTCACTCGAGATCGTAACACCCGAGAGGGGACGCAACGGTGTATCCGGTGCCTTGTAAAACCAGTCATGGCCGCCCTACCTGGCACGACCCCGTACCGAGAGAGAGCACCAACTCTCCCCCATCACTAGTAATGCGGGCTCCAAGCTAGTATCAGTCTAGGTAATCAATAATGCCCTTTCCTATATAAGGGTAGAGTGGTTGCGCATGTAAGGTTGGGACAGTCGACAAATCTTAAATCTAATCCGTTTTCAAAAACAACACACACACTTGCCTCGGCACACCACTTCGTCATGAAGTGGTTACCCATCTCATTGTCTCCCTCGGGCATAAGTGGCACCCGACGGGGTTTTCGAAAAGTCTTTTGAAAGTACTTTGTCTCCATCACCATGCATATTCCCGTCCCTTTACCGTAGCACTACTTAGCATCCTATCTACTCCCACCGGCATAACCCTCATAAGAAGGTAGGGTCATGCTCAATGCAAGTATCAACAAGGAGAAAATGAAGGCAACCTACCAAAGTGGCTACCATCTTATCATAATTCCGTTGCAACAATAATAAAGTGCTATATGAAGTGCATAAAAAGGGTTTCATAGACATGGTCAAAGGGCTGCTTGCCTGGCTCAGCAAAGTCTTCTGGGTCTTCAAAGTCTTCTGGTCCAACTCCTTCGTCAGCAACGCAATCTATCGTCGCAAAATAATAACGAGAAAATAAGGCAATAATAAAATAGAAAAACCAAAGTGCTCAGAAAAATGTCAACTCATTTTTGTAAAATACTAGGTGGAAAACTAAGAAGGGGAAAATTCCTAGTTTTGGATTTGGAGTAGCAGAAAAGGTTGTTGGATTTGAATGAAAGTTGCACCATTAAATAGGTTGCAATATTTTGGAAATTTAGGAATTGGAATTAATTTATTTGGACATATATTTTATCCTGTGGAATTTTTGGAAAAGTGACAGAAAAAGAAAAAAGAAAAGGGCCATGTGCCTGCTGGGCCAGAACAGCCGCAGGGCAGCAGGCCCAGCCAGAGAGGCGGCCCAGCGCACTAGTGCACGTGCGCGCGCCAGGTTCAAACCTGACGGGCGGGGCCCAGGCATCAAGGCGTGAGGCTGACGGACGGGCCCCACGGCCATCGTCGTCAACCCTGGGTCAGAGAGGGCGGCGAGCTCACCGGCGATGATGTAGGCCACGGCGAGGTCGGGCGAGGGTACGGCTGGACTCAGTGTCGAGTCGCCGTTCGGGTGGAGGTGGGGGACGTCACCGGAGTTTCCTGGCTCGCCGGTGGCGAGGTCTCGCGGCGGAGAGGCTTTGGGCGTCGACGGCTCCGGCCGTTTCCGGCTGCAAAAGAGGCAGGGAAGAAGGGGGAAATGGTCAGGGGTGCTCGGGGGTTCCAGATCGAGGCAGATGAGGAGCAGGGGAGGCCTGTGCCGTGGGATCGACGGCGACCCGAGGCGGCGGAGCTCGAGCACGAGCTCGGGCTCGTCTGGAGAGGGGTGAGTGGTGTAGGGGGGTGTTTAGGGGAGTGAGAGAGCGAGTGGTGAGGAGAGGGGGGCTCGGGGAGGCCTTTAAGTAGGCGAGCCACGGCTCACCATAGACCCGTGCGCCGGCGAGGTTGTTGCCGTTGCTGTGGGTCACGGGGACGCGCGTGGACATGTCTGGGGTGTTCCTGGACGTCGGCTACGTCGGGAGAGATAGAGAGAGGGAGTGGGGAAAGGTCAGGGGCACGCGCGTGTGAGCCGCACCATTGGCGCGCTCGGGCGGCCTCTGTTTGCTAGTGCGGAGGCTCGGGAAGGAGGAGAGAGGAGGGGGCCGACCGCGTAGCGTGTTGCGGACGCCGAGGCGCATCGGCAGGCGCGTGGGGGAGGCCCGAGGTGGTCGGAGGCGTCGGGAAGAGGGCGGCTACAGTACGGGAGCACACTGTAGCGCGCTCCAGAGCACCCAAATGGTCGGCATGGCATTTTCTATGCCTTGTGGGCGCGGCCAACCGTGTCCAGTAGCTCAAGGGTGCGGTAAAGAAGTAGGGAGAGGCATTGGATGCTCTGGATGGCCAGTAGGAGAGGAGAGAGGGTGAGGGAGAGAGAGAAAGTGGCTGTCCAGAGAGGGAGAGAGAGGTTTTTATCCCCCCCCAATAATTGAGTTTGGGCTAAGAAAACTTACTAGAGGTAGAATATGACTAGGAGGGGCTGTGGTAAAAAGTTGAGCTCAAGGAGATTAGTGGAAGGGGTCAAAATGGTGTTTTTGGAAAAATGGCAGAAGGTGTTTGTTGTTGGTTTGGGAAAGAAAATGAACTCCAATTGCCATGATACTTAACAGGATGGAATGACACTTAGAAATAGGGTGTGCCACCAAATTTGAGCTCATTTGGGAAAAGTTGCCAGTGTAACTTTGGTAAACCCTAGAAATCAACAGAAATGGGTTTTCCAAGATCTAGTCATGCAAAACCATTCTCCTTGATGCACCACTTGGTGTAGTGTCATCATTTGGGGATTTGAACATGTCCACAAAAATTCAGATTAAAAGGACACACTTGACAATGTAGAGTTGTTCAAATTTGGTTCTAGACAGAAAGGGTTTTGGGGCACTTTTGTGAACCAAACTTGTTTTGATTGATATGAAACTTTGCAAGATCATCACATTATGCATATGTGACTTGCTAGAATTTTCTTGGATTTTTATGAAAATATTTCCTGTAGAAATATTTCAAAAGCTTGAAGTATCCAGAAAGGGTTTTTGAGGGATTTGACCAATATTTTGATCATAAACATGTGTTAAAACTCATATATATGGAAAATATATGCCCACTAAGTTTCCCTGATTTTCTCAAATATTTTTAGAACAATAAAATAATTTTTCCCTATTAAAGACCATTTCTGGCCTTAAGAAAAAGCCTTTAAATAAAATAGGAAAATAACTTTTAAAATTATATTTTTGTGGTTTCTGGGTATCGTATATCTAATAGGAGTCAAACATATTTTTGGAACGATTTTTACTGCCCTTAATTAAGTACTTGCAGTGCAAATCTCAATTCAAGGGTTTTTGGAAAACTAATTTTTAGAAAATACTTTTTGGCCAAATTATTTTTGTAAGAAAATACTATATTGCACTATACACATGGCATGATCATTGGGCAGAAGTTTGGGGCAAGGAGATGAAGTATAGAAGGTGGAGTTTTGACTTTAAGAGCACTTGAAAATCACAGAGAGAAAACCAACTCCAAATAAAAGCCAAATAATGCAAAAGTTTTTGTTGGACCAAATTTTCATGCTTTATTATTGAAAATGAAATGTTACAAAATGCAGGGTGTGACAGATCTACCCCCCTTACAAGAATCTTGTCCCCGAGATTCCTAAACTAGGCTTTAAAGAGATATGGAAACTCGGATCCAAGGTAGTCTTCACGTTCCCAAGTTGCTTCTGCTTCAGTGTGGTTGCTCCACTGGACCTTGAAGTACTTGATAGTGCGGCTTCGAGTGCGTCGCTCAGCCTCATCCATAATGCAGATGGGTCTCTCACGGTAGGTCAAATTGGGCTGAAGGTCAATGGCTTGGTGATCGACGTCCTTGTAAAGATCAGGTTTGTCTGGAACTTGGAGACACTTCCGGAGTTGTGACACGTGGAATACGTTGTGCACATCGGATAGTTCAGGTGGCAGTTCCAACTGGTAAGCTACTTCTCCACGTCGTGCGGTGATCTCGAAGGGGCCGATAAATCTTGGTTCGAGTTTTCCCTTAACGTGGAAATGCTTGGTTCCCTTAAGAGGAGTTACTCGCAGGTATACATGGTCTCCGACTTGGAAGTCTACTTGTCGGCGACGAGTGTCAGCATAGCTCTTCTGTCTGGACTTAGCGGTCTTCAGTTGTTCTCTGACTAGCTGAACTTGCTCTTCTGCTTCACGGAGGATTTCAGGCCCAAATACTAGTCCTTCTCCGGTTTCTGACCAATTGAGGGGTGTGCGGCACTTCCGACCGTACAATACCTCAAATGGTGCCATCTGGAGGCTTGACTGATAACTGTTGTTGTAGGAGAACTCGACAAAAGGGAGCCAATCTTCCCACCTAGCTCCATATGCTAAGACACAGGCTCGGAGCATGTCTTCGAGTATCTGATTCACTCGTTCTGTCTGACCTCCGGTCTGTGGGTGGAAAGCAGTGCTGAAGGACAACTTGGTCCCCATGGCCTCTTGGAACTTCTTCCAGAATCTTGAGGTAAACTGGGTTCCTCGATCTGACACAATCTCCTTGGGAACACCATGAAGACTTACGATTCTGTTGATGTATAGAGCCGCTAGCTGGTTGCCATCATAGGTAGTCTTCACAGGAACGAAGTGGGCTACTTTAGTCAAATGATCGACTATGACCCAGATGGAGTCATGTCCCTTGTTTGACCTAGGTAGTCCAGTGATGAAATCCATTCCGACTTTATCCCATTTCCACTCGGGAACCTTGAGTGGTTGGAGCAATCCAGCAGGTCGCTGATATTCAGCTTTGACCCTTTGGCATACATCACACTTTGCAACATAGGTGGCAATCTCCCTTTTCATGCCATGCCACCAGAATCTTTCCTTCAGGTCTTGATACATCTTGGTTCCTCCGGGGTGGATGGAATACGGGGTGTCATGAGCTTCTTGCAAGATCAACTTCTTGAGCTCAATCTTGTTGGGTACGCAAATGCGATTCCCAAACTACACGATTCCTTGCTCATCCTCTGAGAATCCTGGGGCCTTGCCTGCCTTGATCTTCCTCTTGATGCCTTCAATACTTTTGTGTCCCTTCTGAGCTTCCTTAAAATCATCCATCAGGGTAGGCTTGACTTCAAGGTTGGCTAAGAATCCTAGTGCAACCAGTTCCAACCCGAAGCTTTCAAGTTCTTCATACAAGGCGGGTAGCCTTTCCTTAAGCATAGCATTCAAGGAACAAGCCTTCCTGCTTAATGCATCTGCTACCACATTAGCCTTCCCAGGGTGGTATTGAACACTGAGGTCTTAATCCTTGATCAACTCTAGCCACCTTCTCTGCCTCATGTTCAATTCCTTCTGAGTGAAAATATACTTCAGACTTTTGTGATCCGTGTATATCTCACACCGCTTCCCTAGGAGGTAATGTCGCCATGTTTTCAGGGCATGAACTACAGCTGCCAACTCAAGGTCATGAGTAGCATAGTTCTCTTCATGAGGCCGTAGTTGCCTTGAAAGGTAATTTACGACTCTGCCCTCTTGCATCAGAACACCTCCCAGTCCTCTTCTTGACGCATCACAATATATCACAAACTCCTTGTGTATATCTGGTGTGGCCAGAACTGGGGCGGTGGTCAATTTCTTCTTCAGCTCCTGGAAGCTTTCTTCACACTTCGGCGTCCATTCAAACTTCTTGTCCTTCTTCAAGAGCTGAGTCATGGGTCGTGCAATGCTTGAGAATCCTTCAACAAACTTGCGGTAATATCCTGCGAGTCCGAGGAAGCTTCTGACTTCCTTCACATTGCTTGGGGATTGCCATTCAGTCACGGCTTCAACCTTAGTGGGATCGACCGACAATCCTTCTTCAGTCAGAACATGACCCAAGAATCCAACTACGTGCGGCCAAAATTCGCACTTGCTGAACTTGGCATATAGTTGGTGCTCTCGAAGCTTGTCTAGGACCATCCTCAAGTGTTGCTCGTGCTCTTCTTCCATCTTCAAGAAGACAAGAGTGTCATCAATGAAGACAACGACAAACTTGTCCAAATATTCCATGAAGACCTTATTAATGAGATACATGAAGTAAGCTGGGGCAATGGTCAATCTGAAGGACATGACCGTGCACTCATACAGGCCATATCTGGTTACAAATGCCATCTTCGGAATATCTTGGGGTCTGATTTTCAGCTGGTAGTACCCAGATCTGAGTTCAATCTTGGAGAACACCTTGGCCCCATTGAGTTGATCAAACAGATCATCAATCTTGGGAAGTGGATACTTGTTCTTGATTGTAACTTCATTGAGGGAGCAGTAGTCAATGCATAAGCGGATGGTACCGTCCTTCTTTGCCACAAACAGAACAGGTGATCCCCAAGGGGAGGCACTAGGGCGGATAAATCCCTTCCTCAACCGCTCTTCCAGTTGCTTCTTCAACTTTGCTAACTCTTCCGATCCCATTCTATAAGGCTTCTTATAGATGGGTCCTGCTCCGGGCATGAGCTCGGTGATGAACTCAATGTCTCGGTCAGGAGGCATTCCCGGTAGCTCATCAGGAAAGACATTGGGGTATTCGCATACTACCGGCACTTGCTCCAATCCAACTTCTGACAGAGAGTTGACTTGGTTGGCTTGAGCAGAGGAGGGGTTGGAGGCAAATTTAACTTCGACTCCTTGGTCATTGGTTACAGTGACAGTCCGGTTGGCACAATATAGCAAGCCTTGGTGCTTGATGAGCCAATTCATTCCTAAGATCACATCCAAGCCTTGTGACCTTAAGATGATAAGGTCTACTAGGAAGTCTACCCCATTAATGACAATCCCGACTCCTTTACATCCTATCTTGGCTCTCATCTCTGCTCCGGGGGTTTATACCACCATAGGGTTATTCAGGGGTGTAGGGGTCATGCCACTTTTTAATGCAAACCTTTGGGTGACAAATGAATGCGTGGCTCCAGAATCAAACAAGACAGTTGCAGGTGTTGGGCGGGTTGCGGGGAGCTTGGTTCCTTGGTGGCATTCCACAACCTTGTCCTGGGCTCTGCGCATTGGGGCGCGGGGCGTCGGGCTTCTTGTTGGGGCAATTCTTGGAGTAGTGTCCTGGTTGACCACATCCAAAGCAAGTGACTTGGTTGGGGTTGCTGCTCTTGCCGGCATTGTTATTGGGGTTGTTGTAAGCTGGCCTAGGGTTGGCATACTGCTGAGGTGGATAGTTGGTACGGGGTGCAGGAGCTCTTGGCTGCTGATAGGTTGGCTTGACCGGGGCGGGCTGCCACGGGCGAGGCTTCTGGTTGCTGGAGCTACCCTTGTTGATCATCTTGCGCTTACGGGTATCATCCAAAGCACGTCGCTTGTCTTCCAGCATGAGTGCCTTGTTCACCAGATCAGGAAAGGTCGGGCAGTCACACACAACAAGCGAGTACTGTAGGGTCTGGTTAAGGCCTTCCATGAAGCGCTCCCTTTTGGCAGCATCAGTGCTGACATCTTCAGGGGCGTACCTTGAGAGAACACTGAACATCTGCATGTACTCCTTGACAGTGCTACTACCTTGCTTTAGGGCTCGGAACTCACGCTTCTTGATGGCCATGATTCCAGAAGGAATGTGGGCCTTGCGGAATTCTGCCTTGAAGTTATTCCAAGTGATGTTTTGCTCAGCATGCATGGCCTTGAATCCATCCCACCAAGCTCTAGCAGTTCCTCCGAGACAGTGAGCAGCATATGCCACCTTCTCACGGTCCTCAGTGCATCCGACTAGTTCCAATAGATCCTCAATGGTGCGGACCAAGTCGTCTACATCCAGGGGATCAGCAGTCTCGATGAAGGTGGGTGGTGCATGCTTCTTGAACTCCACCAACGTGGAACGTCCATTGCCGTTTCCCACCGGCTGGCGATTGACAGCTTGAGCAATCATCTAGAGGGCTGCAGTGTTGGCTTGGCGTTCCTCTCGGAAGGCTTGGAGAAGCTGAGCCATGTCCATGTTTGGAGGTGGTGGTGGTGGTGGAGCTTGTCCTTGGGTTTGGTCCTGACTGGCTCCTTCTCCGGCTTCTTGCTGCTGGGTAGAGGTACCAGTACGAGTTACAACAGGCATCCTGTTGGAGCGGTCAAGGTCTCATGATTGGGAAAGATGGGGAAAGCAATATAGATGGGACGCCTAGTAAGGGGGTTGGTATGACACTAATTGTTTTCATGCAAGGGCCAAAAGGCCAAACACATTCATTAATACCCAAATGGGTGATGTAGTCGCTTTCAAGTTCCCGAAGGAAAGTATGACGTCCATCAAACACATCAAAAGCAAACACAATACTATATGGTTTCATATGAACCATTACAAGGACTCGACTTCGCATAGGGGTACACGACCTATCCTACCGTAGGGGTTACTAACGGGCATATCCAGGTTGCGAATGATGCCTAAGTGGTGGAATGCTCGGTCGCATAGTCTGGCTCTTCTGGGTCTTCCTCCTCGTCATCGGTGGCCGGACTTTCCTCTTCACTTGAAGGGGTGGGGGAGTGGAGGAGCTCAACATGGCGTTGCTTCACCGGTGGTGCGAAGAGCTTGCGGTATTCCTTTGCACTCATGCGGTGTTGCTGTGGTGGTTCTCCATCCTTTGGGGGTCTACCGCCTCTGTATGCAATTGCGGGTTGTCCAGGGGGAGCACCTTCCTTCTTGATCCTATCCGTCTTCCCTTGTGCTTGAAGAAGAAGTGCCTTGGTCTCATGAAGTTCCTTTCGGAGTTCCATTGATTCAGAGACCAAGTGTTGTGCCAAACTATCGGCACAAAGGCTGAAGTAGGTCTGGAATCGGAGTGGAAGTCCTTCTTCTAATGGTGGAGCTGGTGCACTGCTCTCATCCTCACCTTCCTTCCGATAAGGCAAGAGACGGGTTGCCAACTCGTCTGCCATCTCTGGAAGAAGGTCTCGGAGGCGGGTGAGTGCCTTGAGGGTTGCTGTCTTGACGGCAAGAACCAATGTTGCCATTTGGGGTCCCTCGAAGAACCAGCTTGTTGGAGAGTCATTGGCCTTAACGATCACTTCCACATGATACTCAGTCTTGGTGTCATTGATCCAATGCTCATGGTAGGCGAAAATGGGGGCTCGGTGGAACTGGCACTTCTTGAGGCTATCCTCGAGAAGCACGGGAAATCCGGTGGTCGGGAAGTCTTCGGGTACGGCGGCCATCTGCAAAGGTTGAATGGGAGAGGTCAATAAGGGAAATATATCTTGGGTGGGTAAGCTTTAGAAAAGAAGAGAAATTTAGATGGTCTCAAGCTAACTAACGTCCATTCTAACTAAGGCTTCCTACAGTCAGGATGGCTCTGATACCAGCTCTGTGGGGACCCCGACTCATAAGTCGTGATCACCGAATGTACGTGTATAGTGATCCCAGAGATCAATGCTCACTGAACACACAGAAGCTGAATAACAAGAGTCTTACATCCATACATATCGTCTTACACAAATTATGACCATTATGGTCAAGTCTTACATTGATAAAGCCTTAAGGGCTGAACATCAAATGAAACACAAGCAGCGGAAATCTTCGTCGATAAGTAGAACCCATGCCATATGCCTTAACCCTATAGGCATTCTGACTGGGAAACGTCCTAGTTCGCATGTTCGTCTCCAAAGAATTCTTCTTCGAACTCCTGTTCTTCCATGCCTGGCCAATTAAATAACCAGTGGCAAGCCAACGAGTACTATGAATGTACTTGCAAGCAACCCATGTTTTGGTTCAAGGTACAATAATGCATGATATAGGTAAATTTTTGCGGAAAGCTAGTTTTGAGTGCAATGACATGTTCAACAACTTGTAAGACATGCATCAGGAGAATTCAGTTAACCATGAGGACAGGTTACAGATATCAACATAAATAGAGTGGGCATCAACCCACATCAAACATGTCAAGTCCTTGACTTGACCCAAGTAGTTCTTCCCACTTATCCAAACACACACACTGGTTTGTAAACATGTGGACGTAGTTTAAGCAGCACCGCCCAACTGTCCTTGACCGTGGACATGGCTATTCGAATAGTTTTACACTCTGCAGAGGTTGCACACTTTACCCACAAGATCCAGGGAACTTCCGTGTCATCCACGACCTGCGGTACCTCGAGTACCCGGGTAAGCACCCGATCACTATCTTTCCCTAGACGACACTAACAAGGAGTCCACTCGTTGTTCCGTATCCTCACGATGTACATCGTACGAGATTCACTCGAGATCGTAACACCCGAGAGGGGACGCAACGGTGTATCCGGTGCCCTGTAAAAACAGTCATGGCCGCCCTACCTGGCATGACCCCGTCCCGAGAGAGAGCACCAACTCTCCCCCGTCACTAGTAATGCAGGCTCCAAGCTAGTATCAGTCTAGGTAATCAATAATGCCCTTTCCCATATAAGGGTAGAGTGGTTGCGCATGTAAGGTTGGGACAGTCGACAAATCTTAAATCTAATCCGTTTTCGAAAACAACACACACACTTGCCTCGGTACACCACTTCGTCATCAAGTGGTTACCCATCTCATTGTCTCCCTCGGGCATAAGTGGCACCCGACGGGGTTTTCGAAAATTCTTTTGAAAGTACTTTGTCTCCATCACCATGCATATTCCCATCCCTTTAGCGTAGCGCTACTTAGCATCCTATCTACTCCCACCGGCATAACCCTCATAAGAAGGTAGGGTCATGCTCAATGCAAGTATCAACAAGGGGAAAATAAAGGCAATCTACCAAAGTGGCTACCATCTTATCATGATTCCGTTGCAACAATAATAAAGTGCTATATGAAGTGCATAAAAAGGGTTTCATAGACATGGTCAAAGGGCTACTTGCCTGGCTCAGCAAAGTCTTATGGGTCTTCAAAGTCTTCTGGTCCAACTCCTTCGTCAGCAATGCAATCTATCGTCGCAAAATAATAACGAGAAAATAAGGCAATAATAAAATAGAAAAACCAAAGTGCTCAGAAAAATGTCAACTCATTTTTGTAAAATACTAGGTGGAAAACTAAGAAGGGGAAAATTCCTAGTTTTGGATTTGGAGTAGCAGAATAGGAGAAATGGATTTACAAAGGCATATTTAAATGCTTAAAATCACATTTTAATATTTACAGTGAAGAAAAGGTTGTTGGATTTGAATGAAAGTTGCACCATTAAATAGGTTGCAATATTTTGGGAATTTAGGAATTGGAATTAATTTATTTCGACATATATTTTATCCTGTGGAATTTTTGGAAAAGTGACAGAAAAAGAAAAAAGAAAAGGGCCCTGTGCCTGCTGGGCCAGAACAGCCGCAGGGCAGCAGACCCAGCCAGAGAGGTGGCCCAGCGCACTGGTGCACACGTGCGTGCCAGGTTCAAACCTGACGGGTGGGGCCTAGGCGTCAGGGCGTGAGGCTGACGGACGGGCCCCACGGCCGTCGTCGTCAACCCTGGGTCAGAGAGGGCGGCGAGCTCACCGGCGACGATGTAGGCCACGGCGAGGTCGGGAGAGGGTACGGCTGGACTCAGCGTTGAGTCGCTGTTCTGGTGGAGGTGGTGGACGTCACTGGAGTTGCCTAGCTTGCCGGTGACGAGGTCTCGCGGCGGAGAGGTTTCGGGCGTCGACGGCTCCGGCCGTTTCCGGCTGCAAAAGAGGCAGGGAAGAAGGGGGAAATGGTCAGGGGTGCTCGGGGGTTCCAGATCGAGGCAGAGGAGGAGCAGGGGAGGCCTGTACCGTGGGATCGACGGCGACCCGAGGCGGCGGAGCTCGAGCTCGATCTCGAGCTCGGGCTCGTCTGGAGAGGGGTGAGTGGTGTAGGGGGGTGTTTAGTGGAGTGAGAGAGCGAGTGGTGAGGAGAGGGGGGCTCGGGGAGGCCTTTAAGTAGGCGAGCCATGGCTCACCATGGACCCGTGCACCGGCGAGGTTGTTGTCGTTGCTGTGGGTCACGGGGACACGCGTGGACATGTCTGGGGTGTTCCTGGATGTCGGCTACATCGGGAGAGATAGAGAAAGGAAGTGGGGAGAGGTCAGGGGAGCGCGCGTGTGAGCCGCACCATTGGCACGCTCGGGCGGCCTCTGTTTGCTAGCGCGGAGGCGCGGGGAGGAGGAGAGAGGAGGGGGCCGACCGCGTAGCGTGTTGCGGACGCCGAGGCGCATCGGCAGGCGCGCGGGGGAGGCCCGAGGTGGTCGGAGGCGTCGGGCAGAGGGCGGCTACAGTACGGGAGCGCACTGTAGCGTGCTCCAGAGCGCCCAAATGGCCGGCATGGCATTTTCTATGCCTTGTGGGCGCGGCCAACCGTGTCCAGTAGCTCAAGGGTGGAGTAAAGAAGTAGGGAGAGGCATTGGATGCTCTGGATGGCTAGTAGGAGAGGAGAGAGGGTGAGGGAGAGAGAGAAAGTGGCTGCCCAGAGAGGGAGAGAGAGGTTTTACCCCCCCCCCCCAATAATTGAGTTTGGGCTAAGAAAACTTATTGAAGGTAGAATATGACTAGGAGGGGCTGTGGTAAAAAGTTGAGCTCAAGGAGATTAGTGGAAGGGGTCAAAATGGTATTTTTGGAAAAATGGCAGAAGGTGTTTGTTGTTGGTTTGGGAAAGAAAATGAACTCCAATTGCCATGATACTTAACAGGATGGAATGACACTTAGAAATAGGGTGTGCCACCAAATTTGAGCTCATTTGGGAAAAGTTGCCAGTGTAACTTTGGTAAACCCTAGAAATCAACAGAAATGGGTTTTCCAAGATCTAGTCATGCAAAACCATTCTCCTTGATGCACCACTTGGTGTAGTGTCATCATTTGGGGATTTGAACATGTCCACAAAAATTCAGATTAAAAGGACACACTTGGCAATGTAGAGTTGTTCAAATTTGGTTCTGGACAGAAAGGGTTTTGGGGCACTTTTGTGAACCCAACTTGTTTTGATTGATATGAAACTTTGCAAGATCATCACATTATGCATATGTGACTTGCTAGAATTTTCCTGGATTTTTATGAAAATATTTCCTGTAGAAATATTTCAAAAGCTTGAAGTATCCAGAAAGGGTTTTTGAGGGATTTGACCAATATTTTGATCATAACCATGTGTTGAAACTCATATATATGGAAAATATATGCCCACTCAGTTTGCCTGATTTTTCTCAAATATTTTTAAAACAATAAAATAATTTTTCCCTATTAAAGACCATTTCTGGCCTTAAGAAAAAGCCTTTAAATAAAATAGGAAAATAACTTTTAAAATTATATTTTTGTGGTTTCTGGGTATCCTATATCTAATAGGAGTCAAACATAGTTTTGGAAGGATTTTTACTGCCCTTAATTAAGTACTTGCAGTGCAAATCTCAATTCAAGGGTTTTTGGAAAACTAATTTTTAGAAAATACTTTTTGGCCAAATTATTTTTGTAAGAAAATACTATATTGTACTATACACATGGCATGATCATTGGGCAGAAGTTTGGGGCAAGGAGATGAAGTACAGAAGGTGGAGTAGTTGACCTTAAAGAGCACTTGAAAAATCACAGAGAGAAAACCAACTCCAAAATAAAAGCCAAAATAATGCAAAAGTTTTTGTTGGCCCAACTTTTCTTGCTTTATTAATGCAAATGACTTGTTACAAAATGCGGGGTGTGATAGTATACGAGTAGTGGAAAGTAAAGCATGCAGATTTCAAGAAAGTAAAGGGATGAGATTGGAGTGTGCAAACGCAATAGGAGACACAAAGATTTTTGGCGTGGTTCAGATAGGTGGTGCTATCGTAGATCCACATTGGTGGAGAATTCAACCCACGAAGGGTAACAGTTGCGCTAGTCCGCAGAGGGCTCCACCCACGAAGGGTCCACGAAGAAGCAACCTTGTCTATCCCACCATGGACATCACCCACGGAGGACTTTCCTCACTTGGGTAGATCTTCACGAAGTAGGCAATCTCCTTGCTCTTATAAACTCCTTGGTTCAACTCCACAATCTTGACGGAGGCTCCCAAGTGACACCTAACCAATCTAGGAGACACCACTCTCCAAAAGGTAATAGATGGTGTGTTGATGATGAAATCCTAGCTCTTGTGCTTCAAATGATAGTCTCCCCAACACTCAACTCTCTCTCATAGATTTGGTATGGTGGAAAGATGATTTGACTGGAAAGCAACTTGGGAAAGCTAGAGATCAAGATTCTTGTGGTTGGATTGGAATGTCTTGGTCTCAACACATGAGTAGGTAGTTCTCTCTCTTAGAAAACGAATTGTAGAAGTGTAGGCACGTTCTGATGTCTCTCTCTCAGAAGGAGAAGGGGGTGCAGGGGTATTTATAGCCTCCGCACAAAATCTAAATGTTACACATAATTTACCAAACTCGAGGAGACCGACCTGGTTCAAAATGTGAACATTAGGCTTTTGGTGGGACCGATATGATCAACTTGGTGGAACCGATGTTCTAGGGTTAGGGTAAATCCTAAACTCGGTTTGAGCGATTACACAAACGCGGTGAGTCCAATTTTGGTAATGAGAAAATAGAGAGTTGGTCAAGCAAACTCGGTGAGATCGACTGCATATCTCGGTAAGACCAAAATAATTGCAACATGCAACAGAGTGTTTGCAAGCCCATCTCGGTGAGACCGAGATCCCATCGGTGAGACTGAATTAATTAAGGTTTCAGGCAGTGGCTATGTCAAGTGAACTCAGTGGCGTCGAATAGATCAAATCGGTGGGGCCAAGTTTGACTTTAGGTTTAGGACATATTTGGAATTGAGAAAGTGGTTGAGGGCTTTGGAACATATCACTAAGCACTTTGAGTAAGTAGAACATCAGGCAACACCTCATCCTCTTTTAATAGTATTGGCTTTTCCTATGGACTCAATGTGATCTTGGATCAATAAAATGAAAATGTAGAGTCTTGAGCTTTTGCCAATATGTGTCCTTAGCATCTTGAAGGGGTTCCACATCCTCTTGTCCATGCCACGCCTTTGTTGAACTTTATGAAATATACTAGATAAAAATATTAGTTCAACAAGATAAATGTTGACATTAATTACCAAAATCACCCAGGAAGTACTTGTGCTTTCACATCATTACAAAGAACCCAAGGGTCCAAGAGCGGTTTGATCTCCCCTATCTTCTTCACCATGACCCTGCTCGCTGGTGCGCGGCCGATGGAAGCCTCGCCTTGTGCAAGTTGATGTCGCTTGATAATGATACGTGTGATGTTAAGATGCCATTGCTTGAGGGTAAGGCTTGGGCAGGCATAAATTGAGATAGGGTTGTTTATATTCGGTACAACTGCGAGTGGGAACTTGTGAATGTGTACACTCGTCACCAGGTTCCACTTCCAAAAATCTTAGTTGCGCTAAAGTTGAGCACACCGGTATTCTACGTACGTTCAAATACGATCATGGTGACTCTCGTCTACGGAAGAGAGCAATTTGTCGAGTTCTCAACCGCTCTTGGGATTACACGAACTATCAAGTTGTTGCTATCTTCGACAAGCTTGTTGTCGTACTTCATACTTCGACTCGATGGATATTGCTCAAAATTCAGTTTCTATACACAGATGTGTACTGTGATGCAATTCAATACGAGGGTCTTGTGTTTGCCGCCACCACTCGTGGCAATGTTTTTGCATGGAATCCTGATGCTTTCGGTACATTTGTCTTCCACCGTAATTATAATTGTGTCATCCACATGCATACGGGTTAGCTAGTTTCCCTTTACTAATTAACCTTCTTGTGTTTCCAAGGTCCTATGAACATTCTACCACCGATACTTGAAAATTTTTATAACCAAGGGGGAGATGACGACGGTGATGATGATGGGCAGGACTTATATAGTCAGTGGCGCCTGGCAACTTATTTCGATGGATCACCTATTCTTGTATGTATATAGGGCACTTCTGATGTTACCAAGGAAGCAGGTGTTGTCTCCCATGGTCGCACTCTTCGGACCTATTCCAACATTTGTTGGAGGGTATTCGAGATGGATACTATTGTGCTAGCGCCAACACCTTCTCCCTGGTTCAGTATTGATAGTCTTGGAGAAAACTCGCTCTTCCTTGGAAAAAACTATCCAATGATGGCGAAGGGCGATCCAGCTGCTGTTGACACAATGTTACTGCCATTTATGAGAAGCAACTTTACCTATACCTAACATTGCTATGGTTCCCTATCGTGGCTATCACAACATGTGTCCTGATATAGGCCGCTTCAGCCTGGATGATCAGTCATGTGTTGGTCTCGAGATTGACAATAGCTGGCCCTTCCCAGAGGATCACTTCTGGTTCAAAGCAAGCGTTTCCAATGTTGAGGAGTGGTTGAGCTAAAGTTCATTTCATCGCTTGTTATTTCTTGTGTGAGAAAAACTTTAATATTTATAATGTAGACCTCGTTGTCGTTGTGGGTTGATGACCTGTTGTATGTAATGCTAAATGATATGCCTGTGGTAAACTTACTAAATTTATGAATGGCTTTCGAATCTCTTCTCAGAGTGGGTGCTGCGACGAGGTAAAAAAAATATTCTCGAATACATAATTGTACGTCCATTGCAACAGGTTATCGGATGAGTCCAATCGACAATAGTACTACTATTTGTACTACTAGCTTCACACGCTTCGCGCGTCGGGCGGGTGTTTTTACTGTAGCTGTGAATCCCATCATCCTAGGTCCTCGGGTGAGTCCAATCAACTGTGCAAACTGCATTCTGATGTTTGGGTTCAAACTTGCAAAACTGCTGCACTATCTCTACGTCTACGTATACGTAATACAACAAGTTTTAAACTTGAACCTGCCATCCACCCTTAGAAAGAACACTTTTTAACCTAGCACAGACTCTAGGAAATTTGGCCATAGTGTGAGGTGGGCCATATGTTAATGTGTTCGCTTTACGTAACCAGCACACCAAATCCTTGATATATAGTCGGGTGGCATGGGCCATAACAAGCATTCACGTCCAGGAGTACGACACATGCCACCAGCACGACTTCCATGTGACACCATATTTCTTGGAGTCCGTGCTACAGCTATCTCTTCAACCTCCTTGTTTCTCTAACTCAGCCATCACACGACGGTTTCCTCAATGGCGGTCCCACTTGTAAGGCCAACTCTAGTGCACGACCCCAAACGGATGTCCATTTTGCCTGGATTATGTCTGTTTGGGTAGGGTAATGGGGTCGTGTCTGGGCCATTTCTTGGATGCGGTGGCCGTGCGCCCAATGCCCGGACGCGTCCTGCCCGCATCCCGTCCGCATACATTTTTCTTTGCAAACACGTATCTTTTTTCATCATTGATTTTTGGTACATGGAAATACATCATCAAATTTTGACTAGAAAAGCAAGACCAAAGAAAACAAGAACCACAAGAATACGTTTTAGAAGATACCCAACATCCATAACTGCTCCTATAAGTTGGATTAGTGCCTTCTCGATGTGTTCATTGTTGATCTATGGAGGCTTGATCTTCGTGCTTCTTTCTTCTTCGAGTGTAAAGAAGTAGACGTTGCTTCCTCGCATCTAGTCTCATGTCTAGCCTCTATTCTATCAACAAGTGCACTAGTCTAATCTCTAGCCTCTATGCTAGCTAAAAGTGCATGAACATCTACTAAATTGCGCTCTATTAATATATCGATGTACTCTTCTTCCCAATACCAAAACTTGCATCCATTCTACACAATAAAATTTTATGTTAGCTCAACTAGTCAAATCCGAGAGCACAACCGAAGCTAAAGTAGCACATACCCCATCGGTTGAGCTCTTGATGAACACCATCCAGGATGTTCCGGCATTGTAGACACACGGCGCAAGACCTTCTTTGGCAGTCGTTGCACGTAATGAGTGGCAATGGTGCACCGACGAGCTTTTGGGCCAGCACCGTGGCCGGCTGACCGCCATTCATGTATCTGGCATCGGACCACCGACGGTGTAGATCCAAGTGGCTAAAGGAGGAGTGAGTACCTGCATGCGGCCTTGCGGCTTTGCCGGGGCCTTCCGGCCCAGTGCCCGGCCAGTCCATGGCACGGCGCGGCCTCCCACGGCCGGGCAAGCTCAAGCCCGACCGGATCTGCTCCAAATCTGGCCGCCGGGTGCGCATGTAGCCATGGTTGGGTATCTCGGCGGCGTTGAGGGAATGGGGGCTAGGCAAGCACGCGCCGGAGTTGGACTAAGTGAAGATGCAAGACAACACACATTTCCCTAGCGACGTGGCGGGCCAACCGTGTGGGGGTGCGAAGTGGCTTCACTTGTGTGGGTGACAGAGGTCATCACGCGTGGGCGCTAGGTCTGACAGGACGGCCTTGTCGTTAGTGTGTGACCTCCGTGTTAACTGTTTGCTCCCTAGTAGCCTCCTCGTGTACCGTGTCAACTGTCCACCGCCTCTTCGCCTTTCCTTCTCGATTTGGAACTGATGTCACGCTATCTTCCTCCTTCCTCCATTCGCCTTCAGCCATCCTTCTGCCATCGTTTGATCGTCTTCTCCATGGAGGGAATAGGCTGGAAACGACCCCATTATTCTTGCCCCGATTTGAAAGATGACATGGCGGAGGAACTCATTGATCAGTGCGACGTCATCACCTCGGCTAGCATGGAAGGTTCGTTCAAGACCATTCTCGACTCAACTAATAACATCATTACAAAGAACCCAAGGGTCCAGGAGCGGTTTCATATCCCCTATCTTCTTTGCCATGACCCTACTCGCTGGCGCGCGGGTGACAGAAGCCTCGCCTTGTGCAAGTTGATGCCGCTTGATAATGATATGTGTGATGTTAAGATGCCATCGCTTAAGGATAAGGATTGGGCAGGCGCAAATGGAGATTGGGTTGTTTATATGGGCACAACTGCGAGTGAGAACTTGTGAATGTGTACACTCGTCACTGGGTTCCACTTCCAAAAATCTCAGAGTGCCTAGAGGTTGAGCACACAGATGGTCTACGTACGTTCAAGTACGACCATGGTGATTGTCGTCTACAGAAGATAGCAATTTTCCGAGTTCCCAATCGCTCTTGGGAGTACATGAACTATCAAGTTGTTGCTATCTTCGACAAGCTTGCTGCCATCCTAACTTCCACGCCTCCATGGATATTGCTCAAAAATAAGTTTCTGTACATGGATGTACATGAATATCGTGATGCAATTCAATACGAGGGTCTTGTGTTTGCTACCACCACTCGTGGCACTGTTTTTGCATGGAATCCCGATGCTTTCGGTATGTTTGTCTTCCACTGTAATTATAATTGTTTCATCCACATGCATGCGGACTAGCTAGTTTCCCTTTACTAACTAACCTTCTTGTGTTTCCAAGGTCCTGTGAACATTCCACCACCTATACTTGAAAAAATTTATAACTAAGGGGGAGATGACGATGGTGATGATGACGAGCATGTGGATGAGCATGACCTATATACTCAGTGGCACCTCACAACTTATTCTGATGGATGACCTATTCTTGTTTGTATACAGGGCACTGCTGATGTTACCATGGAATCAGGTGTTGTCTCCCATGGCCGCACTCTCCGGACCTATTCCAACATCCGTTGCAGGGTATTCAGGATGAATACTAGTGTGCTAGTGCCAACACCTTCTCCTTGGTTCAATATTGATAGTCTTGGAGAAAACTCGCTCTTCCTTGGAAAAAACTATCCAATGATGGTGAAAGGCGATCCAGCTGCTGTTGACACAATGTTACTACCATTTATGAGAAATAACTTTATCTATACCTCAGACATTGCTATGGTTCCCTACCATGGCTATCACCATATGCATCCTGATATAGGCCGCTTCAGCCTGGATGATCAGTCCTGCATTGGTCTCAAGATTGACAATAGCTGGCCCTTCCCAGAGGCTTACCTATGGTTCAAAGCAAGCATTTCCAACAGCGAGGATTGGTTGAGCTGATGTTCATTTCGTTACTTGTTATTTGTTGTGTGATGAAAACTTTAGTATTTACTAGAATGTTTTGTTGGAACTAATCTATAATCCAACATGTATCCTCGTTGTCATTGTGTGTTGATGACTTGTCGTATCTAATGAATGGTACATTTGCATATGCATGTCATAAACTCAATTTATGAATGGTTTTCGACTCACTTCTTGGAGTGTGAGTACCGTAGTAGTATAGCCAGCATTCGATTATATGATGTTGCCACATCACATAGAGCCAACCTAATATTGGAGTATGCTAGCACAATAGTTAGTTCTTGTTAGATCAACTAGAGCTAGGTGTCGCATGGAGGCCGAGAAATATGGTGATAGCGTGTCTGCGTGAGGTGGGCTTGTACGCACTATGATGTAGGCACATGGCTTGCCGTGTTTCCTACTCCTCCGGTCTAAATGTGGAGAAGATTTGGTCGAGTTCTTCCTCCTTTTGCCAACACGTGGGACATCCAGCATCCAGGTCGTGTCATGCAAGAAAATGGAGTGGTAGTTGAAGCCACGTGATGTGCATCTTGGGTTAAATTGTAAATAGAATCTTACTCTTGAGTAACTCCAAAAGTGGCCCACCGAAGATCTTTATTGGACTTATTTATCTTCACCAGCACGTCGAGGTGAAAGATGTGCAGGTTTAGCGGGTCGTCTTGCATTTTCACTGACATGTGGGACCACATGTGAGCAAACGGTCGATGGACTCCGCGCGTCTACTGGCTAGCTGAGAAGAGAGAGAGAGGAGGGCTGAGCACGGACTCCAGGAAATTTCGCGACAATGTGAGTAGTACTAGTGGTGTACCGTACTCCTGGAGAGATAATGTGTTCACTCTATGTTACTAGCACCTCGATATAGTGGGGTGGCATGGGCCATAACTAGCATTCACCTCTAGCAGTACGGCACACGCCACCCACACGAGTCCCATCTGACACTAATTTTCTTGGAGTCTGTGCTACAACCATCTCTTCTCCCTCTTATTTTCTCAGCCATTGCGCGGTGGGCAGGGTGGTGGTTTGCTGATAGTCGGTGATAGTCGGTTTGCTCAACTGCGGTCCCACTTGTAAGTGAAAATGCAACACATCATGCATTCCCCCTTGAGCGGCATGCCAGACCAACCGTGTGGGGGTGCGATGCGAACACGGCAGGCTTTTCCTTTTGAACGTGTAACTTGTAAAATTTGGTTCTGCTCCATGGCTCGACCGATCACTACTAGGGAAAAGCCTAGCAGCAGCGAGGGTTTTGGGCCTCTCAGTAGCGCGGGTGCCGGCGCTACTAATAAGGCGCTATAGCTAACGTATAGCAGTAGCGCCTGTTGTCCCACGCTACTGCTATACATGAATAGCTGTAGCGCTCTTTGGGAAAGGGCGCTACTGATATTATCTGCAGCGCTGTTTGCTGGGATGCGCTACTGGTAAGGAGGCGCTACTGCTAAATTTCCCCCCTCGCTACTACTAGTTTATTTATTAGTTTTTTCCTGCATATTTGTTTTGTATTTGTTTTGTATTTGAATAGGCTTTATACAATAATCTTTAGGATATCATACACATACAAATGTAATCGTAGCATATACATACAATTAGTCTCATCAAATCATGTCATCATCATAATCATCATCCAACACAAAGTTGTCTCTCATCATCATCTCGAAAATAGCGATACAAGTCTCGATTTCTTGCAAATACATCGTCATCCATCTAAACAGTGATATACACGAGAAGAGCTATCACTTTGAGAACATGATTTCATATCCCTCTCTCGCATTAGCGTGAACATAAACTAACTACTGCCTGTCGCTCGGAAACCGGAAACCGGTACACCTGGGCGGCCTGACACTCCAGCCACTTGTCATATATATACTCCTAGCGTAGCACTTCTTCGCCACCTATGATCTATGCACCTGCATCATCACATGAGTCGATGATATGCAACATATATAGTTGAGCAACAGAAAGAGACAGACTTGGCAAAAATAGAAACAACATATCATAAGCATAAATAACAAAGTTCATCGTACCCCAAAATGCCCTAACTAGAGTGATTTTCGCTAGTCGAGGAGGAGGACGGTTTAATTACATCACAAATAATGTTTCACCGTGCATAACTCAAAGTTTTGTCATACAGAAAGTATGGACTAAACGGACACATTGTCATATATCGACAATCACTCCAACATGTCGTTCCATCCATCCAAGTCAGGGAGATAGTCCCCGAGCCTAGTGAAAGGCTTCAGGTCGAGACGCTGAGAGGCTATCCATGTTCGGACGTCTTCCCGCGACATTTGTCCTTCTCCGTAGAACATCCCGGTTTTTCCGACGACCTCCTTCATGATGATTTGGGCAAGTTCGCGCTGGATGTTATAGAACTCAGCTCGAACTCGATGATCCTCGATATCTCCTATGTCCTTTGCCCATTGCAGAATATGGGCATCGCCAGAAGAAGGTGCCATGCGAAGGTTCTGGTGATCCCGTCTGTACTCCGGCATGTGGTGTAGGACATAGAATCCATCATTAAGAGAATCGTTCGGTTGCTGGATGCAGCAGAAGTCGGTCTTATGGCTAAAGGTGACCCTGCCGCCCCTTATCTTCTTGTCCCTGACCTCTCCACCCATTGATTGGTAGTAATACATAGCACTATTGAGAACATCCTTGATGTGGGTGTAATCCTTTTTGTGAATGTTCTTCGACGAGTCCAAGTAGAGAGCGTGGGAGAATCGGGGGTAGAGGATGATGAGGACGGCGCTCCTGCCGCTGCGCAAAATATGTCCTCAAATTAATTAGCCTCCACCGTGCAAATGAATGATTGAAATCGAAGGACGAAGGATAGCGGCGCGGATGACTTACACGGGATGATAAGGCACGAGAATCGCCCCCTTGTCCTTATTGGCGAGCATGAAACTAACGATGTAATCCCTCGCGTATTCACGGTGATTTGCGCAGACTCCCAAGAAGCCCTCATGCATGTAGTACGGGTCAGCGACACAGATATGAGATATCTTCTCAACCCCGATGATGTAGTTCATGTGCAAGGCATAAAGGTGGACAAACGTAAAATCCAGCTTCTTCACGTGAAACATGTCGAATATGTAATCGAATCGGAGGAAGAACTTATCCGCGGGGAAGCTGTCGACATACGACATTTGTCGCGGAACGTTAACCACGTAGAGTGGGTATCCTAGATCTTTCAAGGTGATGAGGTCTTTCTCTACCCGCAGCTCATTGTCATTAAGTCTCTTTAGATCGCCGAATCTGGCCCGTAGCACTGTTGTAGGTAGGATTGGTTGACCGGGGATATGCCATTTATCCGCATCGGGGATATCTATACGGTCCTAAAGCCAAGGCTGCTGGATCATAGAAACAACTTTTTTGCCTTTCCTCGCTCTCTTCCTAAACTTCTTTACTACCGGAAGGTCGTCCATAATATGTTGAGACGACAATTCAGGCACGGACTCATGATGCTCAAACCCTGAGGAGGCGCCAGTATAAACATACTGTTCAGCAGCTCCATCGTCGTCCTCATCCTCATCCATGGCGACGTCATCAGCGACTAATGGAGCCTCCTCCTTACCCTGTCCGCTATCACCCAACCCGACACCCGACGCTAATTGGGTAGGTGGGGTGTTGATGTTCATACCTTGCTGAGGCTGCGTGCTCGTGGGTGTGCTCCCGGCCGCCTCCAGACGAAGCAGACTCTTTGGCCACAACAGGACCCACCCAGCATTGCAACAATCACCAAGCCGCCGTGGTGTCTCGTCGTCATCCCCCAGTAGTACTAGAGGAGGCAAATTCTCATGGCCCGGTTTGACACTGGCCACGGAAACCTTGAATACGTTCGGGGGGATCGGCCGGCTGTGGAACAATGGTTCCTTCGACTCCATTATCGTCGCCTTCCCCATGTCCACCTTCTGGTCACCGATGGTGTACAATATGGTGCACGGGGTTTCGTCGGCCTACAAAGAAAAGTCTGCGATGTGAGACATCCGAAAGGCAACGAAAACGGGAGATTATACATTTTTATTGAAGGGGGACGGTGTGACAGATACTGTGAGGGCGTCGAGCTCAGCCAAAGATGAAGCACCGCCTAGCACGTCCGGTGCGGGAGCCGGTGCAGGAGCAGGTGTAGCTGCAGGTGCTGGTGCAACGCTAGTCGAGCTACTCCCCGCCAAGAAGTTAGCAAGGGGAAAGTTCGCTGCATTTTTTCTGGATTTTGCCTGGTCCAATTGAAAACGGTCGGAACCAAGGTAGTAGAAATATCTACAGCCAACTGTTTTGCGGCAGCTACCGCTGTTGCGACTGTCTGAGTTGATTTCTTCTCAACCACAATCTCAACCCTCTTGTCGATGTTTTCTTCATTTAACCTCCATCTTTCCTTTCTCTCCTTCATGGTCTCACGGTAGTACTTCTTCCACGTGGCGCCGTCTCCGACACTGTGCACGCGTCCATACGACGGTCGAGTATCCACCGGTTGCCGTTTCAATATGTTCAACGCCCGGTTGAATGGAGTGTCCCACTTGGGCCTCGCCAATGCCTCAGATGGCGAGTCGCTTTCGGCCGCAATCCTGTGCTGCTCTCTCTACAAAAGTCACAACGATCGTTTACAAATATGACTAATGTGTGCAGTCGAATTGATCAGAAACTAAAATTACCAGCAGTCTTATGAACTCCGTAATGACCGGTGTTGTCTCGTAAACCTTTTTTACTGGGTTCCAACGGTGCCGGGTCCTGAGGACGTCACGCTCCCGCTGGACGGTGAACTCCTCCAAGGGGTCTGCGATGCCCAGACTCGCGGCTTCCGCGTCCTCCTTGGCCCATTTGGACCTCTTTCCGCCGTAACCACGGCTTCCGAGGTGGTGGCTCCCAAAGTTCCTCTGTTGAAGCCCCTTCATGTACTTAGACTTTTTTTGGCATCTTTGGCCTCGCAAGCCTCCTTGAATACTTGAAACTGCTCTTCCGTGATTGTCGGATTATCCTTTACAATATCGGAGTAGGGTTCCTTCTTGTCGATAATCCTTTCTTTCACTCGATTTTTTCAGGCGGCCAACGCATCGCTAAACTTGGTCATGGCGTGTTTGTTTATCTTCTTCATTGTCGGGTCCTCATCTGGATCTTTATAATCATTCTCATTCCGGCCCGGGAACAACAATATCTGGTGAAACTTCTTTAGGATGGAGCTCCTCATATTTTCTATCTTCTGTAGTTTCTCATCATTGATGGTGGCGGTTGTCCATACGATGCAGCCTATTTGATTGCCATAGCATCGACGCGCTTCCTCGGGCGTTGTTGGCTCAAAATTGCCGTCGTCCACCTTCGTGACCACCACTCTAGTAGTCCTGAGTTTGTTAGGAACCCGTTGCCTCTTTGCTTTTGGTTCTGCACCGGCTCCGCTCCCCGAGGCAGCGCTGGTCTCAGTCTCAGCGTCGATCTCGATGCCGGTCTGAGTCTGAGCGCCGGTCTCAGTCTCAGCACCGGTCCGCGTGTCGGTCTTAGTCCCCGATGCCACCGGTAGGCCTAGCAATAACATTGGTTGATTGTCGGTAAGGCTAAAAAAATCGTCTGCCGCCCGGTAGGCGTCGTCGCAATCACCAGAACCCTGTCCTTCATCGTTGCTAGCCATGTTTCCTATGATTAAATCTAGTCAATTAATTCTAGACCTAATAAAATGAATAATGACATAAAAAAGGCCTATTGTTTTGCAGGAATGTTGACTACTTCCTGGTGCGGCAAATCACGGGCACTCGATATGTCCTAGTTTGTAGCACAAGTCATGCCAAAATTCACAAAAAAATTCGGCATGACCTTTGCTAAAAAGTGGACAAATCGAGAACCTGAAATTTGCCGGAAAAGAAATGAATCAACATTCTGGCAAAACATAGGCCACTAAGCATCATTCCCTGGAAACAGTGTCCAAATATACACGAGCAACCACATGTCCAATTTTCGTAAGCTAATTCAAAAACAAAGTGTAGAAGAAAATTCATTTAACTACTAATAGAACAAAATTCAGTTAACTTTAGTGCTCTATAATGATGAAAGGAAAATAAATCAGTTAACTACTAATTTCGTTCATTTAGGTTATTCATTTAATATCACCTAATTAACCTACTGTACCACTACTACTAGCAGCACTACTAACCTAATTAACCTACCAAAACTCTAGTGCCCTAACTGAAAAACATCTAATTAACATCTACTAGTACCACTATTGCCCTAACCTAATTAACATCTACTAGTATCACGATATACTATACAAGCAGCATCTACACTAATTAAACCTACTGCCCTAACTAACTTTTGCTCTACTAATTTTGATCTACTAATTTTTTCTCTAAAATGCAGAGAGAGATGAGTGGGGGGGTGGGGGACTTATAGAGAGGGGAGAGAGGGCGGGCTCGGGCATAGGCAACGGCGGTCCTGGGCGGGCTCGGGCGGCGGTGAGGTGGAGGGCGCCGACGGTGACATCGAGGGCGGCCTCGGGCGGCGGCGGTGAGGCTGAGGGCGGCCTCGGGCGGCTGCGGTGAGGATGACGGAGGCCTCGGGGGGAGACGGTGAGGTTGTGGGCGTCCACGCCGGCAGGAGACGACGGCGAAGTGGGCGATGGCGAATTGGGGAGACGGCGACGAGGGCGAGGGATTTCGGGAAGAAGTGGTGGCCGGGGGCGGGGGGGAACCGCTGTTTAAGTGAAACGTAATGGTAGCGAGTTTCCGAAAACGCGCTATAGCTATGTTAGCTATAGCGCGTTTACTGAAACCCGCTACTGCTATTCCTTTCTCCTTTTTTCCTTTTTTCTTTTATTTTTCTTTACATTTTATTTTTTTCCTTTCTCCTTTTTCTATTTCTTTCATTTTCATTTACTTTTCTACTTGTTTTTCACTTTATTTTATTTCCGTTAGCAGCAGCGCCTTACACGTAAGCGCGCTACAGCTAAGGAGCGTAGCAGTAGCGCTGGGCCAGTATACGCGCTACTGCTAGGTTGGGCTAGCCATGTGCGCCCAGTTCAAACATAGCAGCAGCGCTTTTCGCCAGTACGCGCTACTGCAAAAGTCGTAGCAGTAGCACGGTTTATTTACGCACGCTGCTACTAATTAGTAGTAGCATTTGATTTTGTGTATAAGGTTTTCCCTAGTAGTGGATAGATAGAAATAACGATTTTCCCGAGAGTAATGAGCAGTTTGGTTATGGCGCGGTTCATGCATGGAGTACGTACAAAAATTATGAAGTTGATGCGAAAGGTTATATAATTACTAGTAGTACAATATACTACTACATGGATTTGGCGGAAAGATAAAGATACATACAGATCCATCAATCACATCCTCACGCCCTAGTGCGCCGGGTCACCAACCAACATGTGAGGAGCAGCGGTGTTGGTAGCGAGCTCAACGTGCTTCTGAACAATGGCGTCAAAGGTTGCCCTGCGGTCCAAGAGGGCTAGTGTCCTATCGTTCTCCTCTTGCACGTAGTAGTCCTTGTGGACGATTTGCGCGTAGATGTGGGTGATTATGTCGATGGTGTCTTGCTGCGCCAGGCGCTGCGCGTTGAGCGCGACCTCGAGGTGGACATTCTCCGGCGCGACGACGGGCAATCGCAGGGCCACCAGTGCGTCGAAGAGGTTGTCACCATAGAGGCCGTTGAGGGTGGCAGGCATCACAGAGCATGGGCGCATGGGCTGGAGGCGTACGTCAAGGTCGTTCGGGAGCTTCTTGATGACGGTGAACTTGTCGAGGAAGCCGACGAGGACCTCGTCAAATAAGGAGACAAAGTTGTTGTCCAAGAGGCCTCTCGCCTTGGAGGCCTCAAGCACGACCTGGAGACGTTCCTCGGTGCTGGGCCGCAGGCCGGTGTCGTGTACCATCTGCCACAGCCGGCTGATGCTCGCGCTCATCGCCTCCATGGGTCTAGCTTCTAGTCAACTGATCCTACGATTGGAGTGATCACTCTTGCCCTTGGTTAGGGTGCATAGGATTTCGTATGAGAAGTGCAGACTGCGTTGCATACTTGCATTCATGTGTGTGTTGGCCATCTACTCCTCGGCCCTCCCTCCATGCCGGTGCAATATAGTCATCTCATCGAGACCAAGTTTGGGAAAAATGAGAGAACTTTGATGTTTACTGGTTTATTGGTCCACTTTGCATTTTGTGCCATGTTTGACCTTTGATTTAACTAATAAAACGTTAATGCATGTAACAAAAAATGTTGTGCTATAGTCTCAAGTCATTGAATGCATACGCACCCCACGTCTCCTATTGGGTGATTTCTTTTTTCGTGGCAAAAAACAGGGAATGATGTGGGTAGTTAATGCACCCCGCCTAAAAGTTTTGGGATTATTTGGTTTTCGTAACATGACAAATGCACCAGTATGGAGGGAGTACAATAGTAGTTTTTGATTGCAATTTTTTGTTGGTAGCTTACCAAGCTGAGTGCTCAGTGAGTACAATAGTAGTCTGATTGATGAGACTTCAGATTTGAGCCATCTACCTGAAGGGAGAGTGTATAATATCATCGGGAACTATGTTCAAAACTGAATAAAAAAATACTCCATGTATTTATTTATAGAGGGAGTAGTACATTTTTTGTTACATGCATTACTAGATATTGCTAGTCAAACACTAAATCCAGACGGATGTGGTAGTACTACTAAATCTAGACGGTCGTGCCAGACTAGTAGTAGTACTACCAATGTAGTACTAGTACTGTACTACCCGTTGGTCAAATTACTCCTCACGTTGAAGTGACAAGACCCTGCGCCGGAGATGACACCTGAGTGTAGGCGCTGTGTTTGGCATACCAAAGTCAGCCTCACCCTGTGCAGTCACTATCATCATGGTTGTAGAGCTAGCCTGCTTACAACTAGCTGTGTTCAACATAATTTCCCATGCATTGCCACAAGTATCTCTACTCTTTTCTTATAGGGTACGAGTAAGATGCCAGTGCATTGCATGGAACACCATGCTTGGGGGTGGACAGCGCCGGCAACGGCCATCGCGCCAGATTGTTCCATGGCCTTCTAGATGTGGTGGGGAGGAGATAAGGATGATTGTGAGAGACAAGAAGTTGTTTGTAAATAGGGAACAAGTGCGGGCGTCTTTTTGCAAAACAGCAGAAGTTTGCTTTGTATGCGTCAGATCTAGATCCGATGGTTATTGGTTAAAGATGCCAGGCACACCTGTTGGATTCTGGGCTCTGCGGACCCTGGATAGATTTGAACTCTCGGGTGTGTGCGAAGAACACAACTCGCCGGCCTGCCTATTCGTCGCTCTCATGGCCTAGCTCGATGAACTGGAAAGAAGTGGGACAAGGCAGTTTACCCAGGTTTGGGCCACCTTGCGGTGTAAAACCCTACTCCTGCTTTGTGGTGGATTAGCCTTGAGGTGGGCTGAGGATGAACTAGTACAGTGGGAGAACAACCTCAGGAGGTGTGTTCTTGAGATGGTGAGGGAGAAGATGATCTGAATGATCTGTTCCCTTGTAAGGTGATGGCTAGGCTATATTTATAGTGGCCTTGGTCCTCTTCCCCCAAAATGTAGGTGGGAAGGGATCCCACAACGGCCAAATTCGAAGGGGACAACTAGTACATCTTATCCTGACGAAAGGTGGTCTTCGTCTCTAAAGCTTTTGGTCGTGACACCGTGGTGGGCTCGGTGATAACCTCCATCCTACCGTCCTGGCAGTCTTGGTCTTGTTGCATGAGAATGGAAACCTTTGGCTGATTCCTCGGGACTCCGCGCCTGCACTTGCCTCCTTAGCACCAAAGAGGAAACTGCTATACTACGCCCGCTGGCGCCCTGCTGGCCTTGTTCGTCGTGGCTTGCGTTATCCGAACCTCAAAAGGTGGAAGCTTGAATGGAGATCTCCTCTCCCCAGGAGCCAGCATGAGGAGGCCGCTCCTTCTGTAGGTCTTAGTGTCGTTCGCCTCACGAGGCTTGGCCCCTTGTGAGGGTCTTGAGTTGTTGATGTTGAAGGTGGGCCGTACCGGGCCGTTAAAGGAGCCACGTCGTGGGACACAAGCAGGCAAGTCTGTGTACCCCCATTCCCAGGACGCCGACAGTAGCCCCCGGGCCCAAGGCGCGCTCGAACTTGGGTTCGAGGCGAAGCCAAAGGCCAAGGGCGGAGCACCGCGGGCCCCAATCACCTGTGGACCCGATCGATGCATGGCGCTTGATGGGACGTGGGCGCCTCCACTTCCCCATGCAGCCTCGATAACCGCCAAACCTGATGTGTGCTTGTTGCAAGCGCAGCATTGCCATCATTGCCCGATGTGTTCACCCTTGGCTCTCTCTCATTCCTGTGAACTTGCGACTCTTCTCCCAGATTCGGGGCCGACACCAATCCTCCCTCGACGCCATGGCCCCAATGTCGAAGAAGAAAGGAAAGGCCTGCACTCCCGCCGAATCTCGGTCGGACTTGGAGCCCGCCCTTGATTGGTCAACGGTGATCAATCGGGAGGGGCTAGACAAGGTCGGGCCAGCCCTTTCCACCGATTCCAATGAGTGGAAGCGACGACGGTCTGGCCTGCCTCCCGGGCTATGATGGACATGGAGGCCACCGAGATCCCCATCCATATTCACGCTCTTCTGGCCAGCCAAGTCCCACCTTTCCCTGATTTATTCAATGCCAAACTCTCACACTACCAGATCCAAGCGTTGCATCTGGACCCCCGGTCCATCATCCTCCTTGCTGTCTTCGCCTTCTTGTGCGAGGCTATGGTGGGCATTGCCCCATCCGTCGCCTTGTCTGGCCATTTCTTCTCGCTCCACTTGGCCGACAACCGCCAGCGATCTGGATGCATGCCGTTCCAGGCCTAGGCGGCGAACGCTGGCTCAGGCATCGACTTCATGCTCCGCCTGAGTGTGAAGGGATTCCGGAAGCAGTGGGTGTATGTGGACGTCGGCATGCTTAGCCCCTTGCTCTAGCTTTCGCGGGTGCCGACGGAACCCAACCCTAGCTGGGGGCACATGAAGCTCGCCAACCATCGGCTCGCCCGCGTTTGGTCCAGGCTGGCCAAGTTAAAGAAGATCGGGTAATGACGCCGATGGTGGTGAGGGAGTTTGTTCGGTGACGCATCGCCCCACTCCAGCGCCATTCTCGCCCAATGCTGGACTTCATTGGCTCCAAGGATCCCATGAGGCTCCAGGTGCCTTCGCTTGCCTCCAAGACGTTGTGCGCAATGTTGAGCTCCTAACAGGCGACCTGGCGCCCGCCACGCTTCCGGAGGATGGTTGCCTCTTGTGCCATTGCTCGAACAAAGAGGACTTTGTGAGGCAGATGCCTCGCTTCGATGAGTGTGGGCTTCGCCCGGCAGGCCTTGAAGGGCCTCGCGAGAATCCCATCTAGGTGGCCCCTTTGCTTGCTGACCTTGTCGCGCGCGCCCCTGATGTGGATGCGGGGGGGGGGGGGGGGGGGGACGCCACTGGGTACTCCTAGGACGGTTGCGTGGGAGCCGACGTCATCAGGGGCTCCTGAGGTAGCCGCTCCTGAAGAGCGCTCCCGAGGAGGCCACTGGTGAGGAGGCGCGACCCAATGCTCCTGAGGAAACCGCTGGCGCTCCTGAGGCACGTCGAGCTCGTGAGGTGGCTGCTGGTGGGATGGTCCTGCCCAGCTCCTGAGGAAGCTTCCCCTGAAGTCCTGGTTGGCGCTCCTAAGGTGGCGGTAAGCGGCCCAGCCCACAAGGGTCATGCTCCTGCCCTCAGCCTGCTTCGTCTAAACCTTGGAGCACCCCGCCAGAGGTAAGGGGTCCGGAGTTGTGGTAGCGACACCTACCGCCCTAGAAGAGATGAAGTACATAGCCATGGACGAGCAAGTGCCTTATCTTTGCGATTCTCTGCATGTCACATCCTTCTCTGACCCTGGCTCCTCAGGATCCCTTTGGCTGAAGTGGCAAAACCTCCTGGGGAGCAACCTCCAGAGACCCTTGGTCCGCTCTTGACTCCAGGCTCCTCACGACTGACACTCGCGCGAGGTGCGAGTCCGGTCCACGTGGCGGGGGCGCCACTTGAGTGTTGTGAAGCTGTGATCCCGGGGCCCTTCCTCCATTGTTCTTCGCTGGTGACTGGGTGATCCCAGCATTGGCTTAATCTTCAGGTGGCGGGGCCATGCTGCCCAATGCCTTCGCTGAGGCCTGGGAAATGGTCGAGGAAGCGCCGGCCGCCGACCCCTTACCGGAGACGGGCGAGCCGCCTCGCGCCTCTCCAGCAGCCCTAGGCGCGGAGGATGGGCTCGGTCGCACGGGTGCTGTGCCATCCACCACGACCTCTTTGGGAAGCGATGGGTGCACTGAGTCGACTCGGAGGAGAGCTTGCCAACATCGATGCCCGCCTGGAGACGGAGGGCCTTCGCCTGGTGCACGAGTGGCACCTGCTGAAGGTTGCCATCAACCTTGTGCATCTTCAGCATGAGCGTGCCCGCGCAAGCGCCGCGGTGTCCCTTGCAGCTTCTTGTGTGGCTTGCGCCTGTGCATAGGAGGAGGCCGGGGCCGCGGACTGCCATCGTGAGGCAGCCAAGAAGTGGGAGCTTCAAGCTTCAAACGCCATCCTCGAGCGGCAGATCCAGGCCCGCAGGGCTTCCCTGGCAGCACCGCCGAGCGAGGCCCCTGCCGATGAGGAGGTCCCGGAATGCGAGGAGGCACTGGCATTGGAGGTCTTGGAGCACATCCTAAAGCTCGAGCGACTGTAGATGAGGGACCGCCAGGTAGCTGCGGCTAAGGATGTTGTCGCCGCTCGAGAGGCTAAGGTCCAGTAGGAGGTCGACCAAAGGGTGGGAAAGATTCACGCGGCTCTGGCCGACGAGTACCGCCAGAAGTTGGAGCTCCTGGAGGCTGAGCTTGAGGGTGGGACCATCGCCCTCAGGACGAAGCTAGACATGGCGGAGCAGCACGAGAGGGCTGCCAAGGAGGCTCAGGCCTCCACCCAAGCCAACTTGGCCTCCGCTCGAACCGACCTGTCTTCACTTCAGTAGCAGGTTGAGGCAGTCGTGTCCCTTGCGAAGCAGACCGAGAATGAGGTGTGCCGCTGTCGGATGATGCAGCGCGAGTGTTCCTCGATGCTCCAGGACCTCAGGGTCAGGGCCAACCGGGCTTTGGGCACCATCTGCAAGGAGAGCGTCACTCATCCGCACGAGGACGATGATGCTAGCCACCTCCGCTTCTTCACCCAAATCATGACCCGCCTGGAGGACCGTGCCGCGAGGGCTTGCCAGTTCGTTGAAGAGAGAATCCTGGGCCTTCTTGAGCATGCGTTCTCGCGAGTCTTCAGTCACCTTCTCAACCGTGACCCTGATACGTCTCCAATGTATCTATAATTTTTGATTGTTCCATGTTGTTATATTATCAATCTTGGATGTTTTATAATCATTTTATAGTCATTTATATCATTTTTGTGTACTAACCTATTGACATAGTGCCAAGTGCCAGTTGCTGTCTTTTGCATGTTTTTACATCGCAGAAAATCAATATCAAACGGAGTCCAAATGCCACAAAACTTTACGGAGATCTTCTATGGACTAGAACACACCTAATGGGCCCTAGCTGTGCCTGGGGGTGCTCCGGGGAGAGCACAACCCACCAGGGCGCGCCAGGAGGCCCAGACGTGCCCTGGTGGGTTTTGCCCACCTCTGGTGCCCCCCGGACCACCTATTTAATCTATAAATACCCCAATATTCCCAAAACCCTAGGGGAGTTGACGAAATATTGATCCAGCCAGCGCAGAGTCCAGAACCACCAGATCCAATCTAGACACCATCTTGGATGGGTTTCACCACCTCCATTGGTGCCTCTCTGATGATGCGTGAGTAGTTTTTTGTAGACCTTCGGGTCCGTAGTTAGTAGCTAGAAGGCTTCCTCTCTCTCGCTGAATTCTCAATACAATGGTCTCTTGGAGATCCATATGATGTAACTCTTTTTGCGGTGTGTTTGTTGGGATCTGATGAACTTTGAGTTTATGATCAGTTATATCTTTTTATATCCATGAAAGTATTTGAGTTTCTTTGATCTCTTTTATGCATGATATCTTATAGCCTCATATTTCTTCTCAGATATTTGGGTTTTCTTTGGCCAACTTGTTCTATTTATCTTGCAATGGGAAGAGGTGCTTTGTAGTGGGTTTGATCTTACGGTGCTTGATACCAGTGACAGAAGGGGAACAGACACGTATGTATCGTTTCTACTAAGGATAAAACGATGGGGTATATCTCTACATAGATAGATCTTGTCTACATCATGCCATTGTTCTTATTGCATTACTCTGTTTCTCCATGAACTTAATACACTAGATGCATGTTGGATAGTGGTCGATGTGTGGAGTAATAGTAGTAGATGTAGGTAGGACTCGGTCTACTAATCTTGGACGTGATGCTAATATAATGATCCTTGAATGTATATCGTCATGATTATTTGAAGTTCTATGAATTACCCAACAGTAATTTGTTCACCCACCGTTTGCTATTTTTTCTAGAGAGAAGCCACTAGTGAAACCTACGGCCCCCGGGTCTCTTTCTCATATATTTGCCTTTGTGATCTAATTTTCCTTTGCATTTATTTTCAGATTTGTTAAACCAAAAACACAAAAACACCTTGCTACAATTTATTCTTATTTACTTTATTTGGCATTCAATCTATCAATATCTACTATTTTATCTCATGTCCGTTTGCCAATTTCTGTCGCCGCTACCCGAAAGGGATTGACAACCCCTTTTACATGTGGGTTGCGAGTAGTTATTATTTGTGTGCAGGTGTTGTTTACGTTGTGTTGCTTGGTTCTCCTACTGGTTCGATAACCTTGGTTTCACATATGAGGGAAATACCTATCGCCGGTGTGCTGCATCATCCCTTCCTCTTTGGGGAAATACCGATGTAGCTTCAAGAGACATCAAAAGGAATTTCTGGCACCATTGCCGGGGAGGATCTTCAACATATAACAGGTTCCTAATCACAAATCTCATCTCCTCGCAGTTTACATTATTTGCCATTTGCCTCTCGTTTTCCTCTCCCCCACTTCACAAAAATTTGCCATTTTATTCGCCCCTCTTTTTGGTTCGCTGTTTTCTTGGCGGATTTGTTTTTTGTGTGTGTTCTTGTTTGCGTACTCATGATGCCTCAAAGAAAACATTGTGATGTTCCTTACCCCAATATTTTCCTTGAAATTGAGAAAAGTACTAAGGAATACATGATTACACAATTTGAGCATAATAAGTATTTTACCGAAGAACTTAAAGAACACTCCGTCGTGCTTGATGCTATCACAAAACAACTTGATGATATTAGTAGAGAAGTTTGCAATCTCCAATCTAAATATGCTTTTGCTGAATGTTTGCTAGGAAAAATATCCAATGCACAAGCTTCCCTAGTAAATCAAATGGCCACCAAACCAATCTCGCTAGAAGATAAAGATGAAGATCTTAAAATGATTGGTGTTTCTTCAATTGATTCCTTGTTTAGTAAAGTTAAGATTGATGAAAAAGGGACTTGAGAGGAGTCAACTTTAGCTAGAAGGCAACCCGATATTTCGGAGGGTGAAAATCTTGTTGAGAAAATAGATAAAAGTGGGTTTGAAGAGGTCAAAACTTTAGCTAGTGATGTATCCACTCTTTTGGATTACAAAGACTTTAATTATGATAGTTGCTCTTTGATTGATTGTATTTATTTGTTGCAATCCATGATAAATTCACCCCATGCATATGAACAAAATAAAGCTTTTACTAAACATATTGTTGATGTTATGATGAAAGCTTTAGAAGAAAAGTTGGAATTAGAAGTTTCAATTCCTAGAAAATTGTATGATGAATGGGAACCTACTATCAAAGTCAAGATTAAAAATAATTAGTGTTTTTCTTTGTGTGACTTGGGTGCCAATGTTTCTACAATTCCGAAATCTTTATGTGATGTGCCTGGCCTTACCGATCTTGAAGAATGTTCTTTAAATTTGCACTTGGCGGATTCTACTATTAAAAATTATTTGCCCATAGATTTTATTGTTCTTGATAATTATTGCAATCTGTCTTGTCCAATTATTCTTGGTAGACCGTTTTTACGCACTATCGGTGCCGTGATTGATATGAAAGAAGGCAATATTAAGTTCCAATTTCCCTTGAGGAAGGGTATGGAACAATTTCCTAGAACAAGAATTGGGCCACCTTATGAATCAATCATGAGAGCATCCTATGGATCTCGGAACAAAGATGACAAAACTTAGATCCTTGCCTTATGCCTAGCTAAAGGCGTAAAACTAGAGCGTTTGTTGGGAGGCAACCCAATGAATAAAATTTATTTTTTGCTTTTTTATTCCTGTTTTTTAGTGTTTGCACAATTATGCTACTGTTATGATTATGTTTTTTGTGTTTCAATTAGTGTTTGTGCCAAGTAAAGCCTTTAGGATCTTCTTGGGTGATAGTTGTTTGATCTTGCTGAAAAACATAAACTTTTTGTGCTCATGAAAATAATTCTAGTTTTTAACCAGGGAGCGATATAATACCCATTCCTTTTGCAGTAGATCAATATACAAATTTCTTAGGTCTTCCTAATTTTTCAAAATCTTTGGAGTTGCAGAAGTATTCGAAACACCCGAATTACTACAGACTATTCTGTTTTTGACAGATTCTGTTTTCTTTGCGTTGTGTGCTTGTTTTGATGGCTCTATGGTTTTTCTTTTATGAGTTTTTTTCCATAGAAAAGTTGGAATACAGTAGATATAATGTAATAAAAAATATGAATTGGTTTGATACATCACTGATAGTAGTGATTTATTTTCTTATACTGACGGATCTCCCGAAGGTTTTGTTGAGTTTTGCGTGATTGAAGTTTTCAAGTTTTGGTTTATCTTACGATGGATGAAGGAATAAGGAGTAAGAAGAGCATCAACTTGGGGATGCCCCGGCTTCCCCTGCTATTATCCAAAAGAGAGCAAGCAACTAAGCTTGGGGATGCCCCCGAGTGGCATCCCCTCTTTCTTCTAACTACCATCGGTATTTTACACGAAGCTATATTTTTATTCGTCACATACTATGTGTTTTGCTTGGAGCATCTTGTATGATATGAGTCTTTGCTTGTTTTATTTTGTATTTTAAGTCTTGATTCCTTGCTGGAAACACCAATTTGAGAGAGCCAAAATTATGTCATGACTTGTTAGGATTGGTCTCTATGCTTCACTTAAATCTTTTATGAGCTATGGACTTGCTCTAGTGCTTCACTTATATCTTTTTTAGCAGGGTCTGCTTTAGTATTTTTGAACAAATGCTCTCTTGCTTAACTTATATTTATTTGAGAGTTAGTATTTTTTTAAGAAATTCTCTCTTGCTTCACTTAAATTAATTTGAGAGAAAGAAAAATTATGCTCATGATCTTCACTTATACTTGTTTGTGCTTGTCAAAAGCAACATATGAAAATTAGTTCAAAAGTGATAGATATCCGAGAAGGATATAATAAAAACTTTCATGAAGATAATTGGACAAAACAAACATGATTCTTAGTAATAGTTTTGAGATATGATGATGTGATATGTGAGTTATGTTGATGAGTAATTACGCTTTAGTAAGAATATTGGTGTTAAGTTTGTGAGTCCGTATGCAAGCACGAAAGTCAATAATTATGCAATGAAATTATATCCTACTTGTGGCACATTATTCGGTGTTAATTATGCTTAATGCTCGCCGATGAGATTATTCATTTCTTGGTTGGTCGCTTCTCAATCTTTTGCTAGCCTTCATTTTTTTACTAAGTATGATCTCTACTTGTGCATACAAAAACCTTTAAACCATTTTTGCCACATGAGTCCACTATATCTACCTATATGCGGTATTCTTTTACCGTTCTAAGAAAATTTGTATGTGCCATCTGTAATTTTCAAAATAAACTTCTCTTTTGTGTGTTCGTTTCGCTCACGGAACATTGGGGGTGGCTAATATTTTACATGCTAGATGTGTTATTCTCACAATGAGTGTTTATTCACTTGTCGTTGCACGAGAGTAAGGCAAAGGTATTAGGGATGCCCAATCCTGAAATGAAAAATGAATTTACTTTATGTTATCAAATAATAAATTCCATGGAAAGTGTTGGTATGGAAGGCACCCGTGGATACGGTTGGCCATGGAAAGTGAAAGTATGGTGGAAAAAGGAATAAACTTTATTTTCTGTTTAGGCCGCCTATGATATATCTAGCATGGAAAGTGTTGGGAACTCTAAGTCATTTTCATTGGTGGGAAGGATACACCTCCCAAAATGTTTTTATCTCTATGTCTTTCGCTTTGAGCTCTGGCACCTCTACAAATCCCTACTTCCCTCTGCGAAGGGCCTTTCATTTAATTTATGCAATTTTTATTTTTGAATTTGAGTCTCCATATTCTCTTACAAAAGCACCAACTAGGAGGCACTATGATCGTGCTTGAGCATTGGGTGTAGTTAATATACGAGTGTGTTTCATGAATGGATTAATGATTGAGCATGATGGGCTAGGGATAGCTTATTTTAACATTGATATTTTGAAAGACATGGTTGCTTGTTGATATGCTTGAGTATTTAAATTATCATGTCAAAACTAGACTATTGCTTTGAACAATATAAAAGTCCAAATGTCCATGCTATAAAGAAAAGAATATGATATGACATGATAGGAAACATTCCATATCAAATTTTTTGTTTTTATCACTTATCTACTCGAGGAAGAGTAAGAGTTAAGTGTGATGACCCGAGACCGATGCTCCAGATGCCTTCCATGTATTCCGAGTTTCGTCGTGTGATTTGTTTTGTTTGTTGCATTCATCATGTCATCATTCACATTGCATCATGTCATCATTCTCATTGCATCATGTCATCATGCAATCCATTTTAAAACACAGAATAAATTGCATGGATCTCGGATCCATTTAAATTGAGGCAAATGCACATGGTGATTTCTCTTTAAAACATATAAAATATTGTTAGGGAGCTATATTAAATATTCCTCTTTCGGAATCACCCATAGACACACTTGCAAAATAATTTCGTGCCTTTTCTGCTTCAAGTTTGGTCTCCAAACTTTGCCCTAAATTCTTTCTTCACTTTCTGGAGCTCTATCAAAAATCTCAACATTTTGGCCACTGCTAAACCTTGTTCTAGTTCAAACCATTTGAATTAAATTTAAATGTGTTCGGATTTAAATCTTGCATTTGTGCCAACTTCTATTTTCTTGGATCCAGCTCATTTTTGTGAGTCAGGGAAAATTATCCGCGTGACCAACTTCTTCCCCTAACCTCTCTTTCTTTTCTTTCTTATCTATGTTTTGTTTTTATTTACTTTCTAGTAGAGAGAGAGAGAGCAGCCTTCCAGGCCCAGGAGTTGGCCTCCACCAGCCCAGCCACAAGGCCCAGTGATCCCTGTAACCCTAGCCCGTTCGATCCCATCTCTCGACCTCTCCACTCTCTCCCTCTCGTTCCCTTGCTACCGCCACACACGCATAGGAGAGAAGCTCCTCGCCTCGATTCCCATGGCCGACCCACTGCGCATTCCTCCTCCGTCAGCTCCGCCCCACGGTTCTACTTCCTCCATGCAA
The DNA here is from genome assembly GCF_018294505.1 of Triticum aestivum. Taxonomy (NCBI): domain Eukaryota; kingdom Viridiplantae; phylum Streptophyta; class Magnoliopsida; order Poales; family Poaceae; genus Triticum; species Triticum aestivum. The sequence continues at coordinate 400,250,933 of NC_057803.1, forward strand.
CCCCTTCCCCTACTCTCTTCCACCACCGCACGCGTCCGTGCCCGATCCCCTCAACCTCTGCGCCTCTGCGTCGCCCCAAGCCTCGTCTCCCTGTCGCCATGGCCCGGCGCCCGCGCTTCTGCTGCTTCGTCGCCCACAACTGCCAGCCTCCCGCGTCCATCTCCTTGCTCAAACCGACCCTCGCCACGACTGCACCTTGCAGGAGCTGCCACTGGACCCGACTATCTTCTGCCGCAGCTCGCCGAAGCTCCTCTGCTACACCCGTCCTCTGCCCCGACTCCATCACCGGATCGCCCCGCCCCCGTTGTCATCCATGCAACCAAGCCCAGGCCGTGCCCTGCCTTCCACCGCCTCGCCGGTGACCTCCTCCACACTGGATCCAGCCTCGATGACCCATCCCCGACCTCCCTGTTCGACTCCTCGTCGGATCTGGAGGTCCTCGTCGTGCCCCTGCCTTGCTGCGTTCTACACCAGAGTTCCCCTACCGATGCCTTTGTTCAGTCACCTCGCAAAGGAGACGACTAGCAGCACAAGCCGCATCGAGCCACGGCCAAAACCTGCCTCATTGACGAAGGCCCTGCTCAAGCTGGCAAGACCGACTACATGAAACTTCCAAGTACCTTTATGCACGGATGCATCAAGACCGCCTCGGATATCGCCAAGTACACCACCGGCAAGACCACATAGACACTCGAATGACTACCGCACCGAAATGCCAAGACCATCAAGTACGACTACCGTCGACACCTGGAGGTCTAAGAGTCATCAAGTTCCTCTTCGAACCATGTACCACTACCGTCACCATGGGCCCGACAAGACCGTGTGTACCACTACTTAGATTACGACCGTCCTGAGAACGTCTACTCCCTCTACATCCCATCGAGCCCGAATCGTCCCGATTGTACACTTCGAAGGTATAACCGTCGAGACGACCACCCATGAATGAATGCATGTGTGTTGTATGAGATGCTTGTGTTTGCATCATGTCTGAGTTGTCTTTGCTCGTTCCTCCTCGTTTGCCATGTTGTTGACCCACGGGACACCCGGCAACCGGGATCACTCCCCGTCACTCTTTCATGTTTCGCACATCCACACTTCCTTTTGCACCGGTATCTTCGAGCACTACTAGAACCGATATGTTGTCGTGGCATCATTTTTGGATTTGTTGTCGTGGCACCCATTCGTTCTGCCATGGTAACCAAATGCTTCATAACATGCTCATGTCAACATTTTCATAAAATTGCATAGACTTGCATATGTCATCCGCATCATGATAACAACATTAATAAAATGTTAAAATTGTTGTTTGCATCAAATTGCTAAATGACATGTGGGGATTTACTGGAATTGTTGTTTGTTATTGCCAGCCTCATTTAAACTTGCCTAGATAGGTTGTTTAATTATGCTTCACCTCTTGCCCTATCAACCAACATTTAATCTTGTCTTGTTCCTAAACAAGAGCAAACTAAATAACTTGAATGTGGTGTTTCGTCAATATGCAACTCGTTGCATATTGAGCTCCACTTAATTCATAGAATTGTTTGTGACACTTTGCCATGCCATGACTCATTAAACCGGACATGCATCATACTTGGTTGTGCATCATGCCATGTTTATGTGATGGTTGTTTTCCATGTTGCTTGCTTCTTTCCGGTTGTGCTTCTTCTCGATAGTTCCCGTGATGTTGCGATTGTGAGGATTTTTTCGACTACGTGGGTTCGTCTTCTTCATGTACTCGATCTTCTTCCTAGCGGGATTTCAGGCAAGATGACCGTCACCTTGGATCCCACTACTATCTTCGCTATGCTAGTTGTCTCGATGCTATAGCTATGTCGCGCTACCTACCACTTGTTTATCAAGCCTCAAACCTTTTCCACCATCCTAGCAAACCGTTGTTTGGCTATGTTACCGCTTTGCTCAGCCCCTCTTACAGCGTTGCTAGTTGCAGGTTGTTCCATGCTGGGACATGGATATCATGGGATACCACAATATCTCTTATTTAATTAATGCACATATATACTTGGTAAAGGATGGAAGGCTCAGCCTCTTGCCTGGTGTTTTGTTCCTTGCCGCCTTAGTTTCTGTCATACGGGTGTTATGTTCCTTGATTTTGCGTCCCTAACACAGTGAGGATTTATGGGCCCCTCTTGACAATTCACTTTGAATAAAACTCTTCCAGCAAGGCCCAACATTGGTTTTACCATTTGCTCAACATAATAACTAAACATGATAATAAACTTGACACATAGGGAGTTAGCGCTACCCGAGGTTTGTTATTCAACCTAATACAGGGGGCCCAGTGCTGACAGTGTTGGTCCCAAACTAGAGCAGCTTACGGCGCCGCCCCTTGTCAACTTGGGGTATTTCGGTCGCTGTAACCATAGCTCATCCGTCGTGGACTGAGATGAGATATGCACGGCTACTATCCGGGTGCCAGCACGTCGAAAGGTCTTGCTGGACTTCTTTTACCATTTTTGAAATGTCTTGTGCACTGGTATCCCGAGTTTCATCCGATGTCCCGTGATGGAGGATTGTCTCCGCGGATCGTGAGCTTGTCATGGGCTAAGTTGGGACACCCCTGCAGGGTTTAAACTTTCGAGAGTCGTGCCCGCGGTTATCTGGCAGATGGGAATTTTAATATCCGGTTGTAGAGAACTTGACATCAGACCCAAAATAAAATACACCAACCGCGTGGGTAACCATGACTGTCTCTTTTCAGGTGTGTTCGAGAAGAGAATACTGCTGGGTTATGTTTGAACGTAAGTAGTTCAGGATCATTTCTTGATCATTATTAGTTTGCAATCGTTTGGGTAGCTTCTCATCTTACTATTGTACTCGTAAGTTAGCCACCACCCAATGCTTAGTCACTTGTTGCAACCTCACCACTTATCCTTTTCCTTACCCATTAAGCTTTGCTAGTGTTGATACACATGGTAATGGGATTGTGGAGTCCTCGTGGCTCACAGATTACTACAACAACAATTGTAGGTACAGGTAATGTGATGATCATGACGTGAGAATGATGTTTACATGTTTTGGAGTTCTTCTTCATCGATCGGGGGATAGGTTCCTAGTCGACAGCCTGGGCTAGCAGGGTGGATGTCATTTGAGTTTCTGTTTGTGTTTCATCCGAAGTCCGATGTTGTTCCCATGTATGTTGTATTGATGTATTCTTGTGGCATTTGTATGTCCTTTATTTGTATCCCCATCTATAATGTAATGGTACAATGTAATGAAATCCACCTTGCAAAAGCATTTCAATATGCGGCTCTATTCTTCGATGGGACCTTCGAGTTCCGCTCGGATAGGATCGCTTATTGGGCGCAACATTAAGCTTGGGGATGCTGATACATCTCCAACGCATCTATAATTTTTTATTGTTCCATCCTGTTATATTATCAATCTTGGATGTTTTATAATCATTTTATAGTCATTTTATATCATTTTTGGTACTAACCTATTGACATAGTGCCAAAGTGCCAGTTGCTGTTTTTGCATGTTTTTTACATCGCAGAAAATCAATATCAAATGGAGTCCAAATGCCATGAAAATTTACAGAGATTTTTTATGGACCAGAAGACAGCTAATGGGTCCTAGCTGCGCCTGGGGGTGCTCCAATGAGAGCATAACCCACCAGGGTGAGCCAGGGGGCCCAAGCGCGCCCTGGTGGGTTGTGCCCACCTTGGGTGCCCCCGGACTGCCTCTTTTCTCTAAAAATACCCCAATATTCCCAAAACCCTAGGGGAGTCGACGAAATATTGATCCAGCCGCCACAGAGTCTAGAACCACCAGATCCAATCTAGACACCATCTCGAATGGGGTTCAGCACCTCCATTGGTGCCTCTCCGATGATGCGTGAGTAGTTCTTTGTAGACCTTCGGGTCCGTAGTTAGTAGCCAGATGGATTCCTCTCTCTCGCTGAATTCTCAATACAATGGTCTCTTGGATATCCATATGATGTAACTCTTTTTGCAATGTGTTTGTTGGGATCTAAACTTTGAGTTTATGATCAGTCATATCTTTTTATATCCATGAAAGTATTTGAGTTTTGTTGATCTCCTTTATGCATGATCTCTTACAGCCTCGTATTTCTTCTTTGATATTTGGGTTTTGTTTGGCCAACTTGATCTATTTTTCTTGTAATGGGAAGAAGTGCTTTGTAGTGGGTTCGATCTTATGATGGTTGATCCCAGTGATGGAAGGGGAACTGACATGTATGTATCGTTGCTACTAAGGATAAAACGATGGGGTCTATCTCTACATAGATATATCTTGTCTACATCATATCATCATTCTTATTGCATTATTCTATTTCTCCATGAACTTAATACACTAGATGCATGCTGGATAGCGGTCAATGCGTTGAGTGATAGTAGTAGATGCAGGCAGGAGTCAGTCTACTAATGTTGGATGTGATGCATATATAATGATCATTCCCTGGATATCGTCATGATTGTTTGAAGTTCTATCAATTGCCCAACAGTAATTTGTTCACCCACCATTTGCTATTTTTTCTCGACGGAAGCCACTAGTGAAACCTACGGCCCCCGAGTCTCTTTCTCATGTTTTTGCCTTTGTGATCTACTTTTCCTTTGCATTTATTTTCAGATCTATTAAATCAATAATACAAAAATACTTTGCTGCAATTTATTCTTATTTATTTTATTAGGCGTTCAGTCTATCAATATCTACAATTTTATCTCATGTCCATTTGCCAATTTATGGCGCCACTACCCGAAAGGGATTGACAACCCCTTTTACACGTCGGGTTGTGAGTAGTTGTTATCTGTGTGCATGTGCTATTTATGTTGTCTTGCTTGGTTCTCCTACTAGTTGGATAACCTTGGTTTCACATCAGAGGGAAATACCTACTGTCGCTATGCTGCATCATCCCTTCCTCTTTGGGGAAATACCGATGTAGCTTCAAGCGACCTCAGACCCCCATTTTGACTTCAACACCGTGATAGCCCCCATGCCCCGGGTCATCCAGGGAAATCTGGCGGACTGGGTGGACGACCATGTGGATGACCTAGTCGCGGAGTTCGCTCCTGAGGATGACGCGGCCATGATTATGGCCGATGGGGGCGGTGCAGACGACGGTCATGAGGACGACGCCAGTGACAATGTTGGCGGTGCGGATGATGATGACGAGGACGACACCGGTGACTGCACATCAGGCTGAGCATGCATTTCCCACTTTGTCCCGACCTATACGCAAAAAACCTTCGGAGATGACCCTGTGGGGCGTGAAAGCATTTTTGAAGGGGGGCCCTTATAATGTATGAAATGATGCTATGCTTTTGAGAGAAGACTCCTAAGGAGCCTACTGGCCCGTCCAAGAGAGCCTCGCAAGGAGCCGATTGCCGGATTACGACAAGGTGTGCATGCGGTGATCCTGCGGCAGTTGCATTCCTGACCCCCGGGGATGGGGGAGGGGTGAGGGCCTCGGCGTTGCCTAAGCTAGCCCGAGCATGCTCGACGCACGCATGCCATGCCCAGTCCCTGCTCATGGGGAGCTCACAAGGGGGGGGGGTAGCAGGCATGACCCTTACTCTTAAACACGAAGCCAGAAAGCAAGAAATCACCATGAGCCAAGAAAAACTCCCGTCGTTTTATCTTTGGACAAATGCAAGAAACTCCAGATCTAATTCCAAAAGACGGCAAGTTGGGTTACAGAAAAAGCGCGAAATCAAATGGACGCTTCCGGCACCTAGCTAGTCTTGTTGTCTTCTCACCAGCGTAGAACTAAGTGCTTCCACTGGGCATGGGCATAGTCATTGGGGGACTGTATCGACGACCAGTGCAAAGCATGGTGCTTCCACCTGGACGTGGGTGGGATCCCCCCGTGAGGCCCGAGGGCGGCGTTCAGGAGACTCTGGGGCGTGTACAGCCCCAACAAATTATTATGTGAGAGTGTCACGAGCGGAGATCTTCATGAGTGAACATGGCGCCTAACGAGGGCCCCTCCCCGCGCCTCCCTCGACCACCGTTGGGGCATCCGGAAACCAGGATGAGACCAAGGGGCAAGGGGGACACTGGCGGTGCCCCCGCGACCGCAGGTCCTCTGTCGGGGGGAAGGGCTCGCCGATGCCTTCCCCGGCAGGGGATCTACCCCCGTTCAGCGTGGAGGAGGCCCCGACACCGGGCTCCCCCCACGCAGCACCCATTGCGCCTCATTCTTCTATAGCGGGGCCATCATCTTGAGATCCACGGTTGCCATAGTAGCTTGGTTCACCTGGGGTCCATGGTTAGTGAAATCATGCTCCTCAGACATCGGCTGTACCCAATGGCTATTGTTGTTGAAGGTGTTGGTGAAGCTCCGGGGCGTCTCATGAAGAGCCCCGGGCCTTGATGCCCAGGCCGGTGTAGGGAACGGGCAGGGGTTGCTTCTTGGTGCGTATCGACAATCTGTCAGGGGAGGTGTAGGGGTGCCCCAAGCCGCCACGCCAGAGTCATTGCCTGGCCGTCCTACGTCTTTGGTCGCCAGGCCCCATGCCAAGTCACGATGGTCGTAGGGTGGCATCTCGGCATGGCCTAGGAGGGACCGTTTGTGCTTTCCACGCCCGGAGGTAGTGTACCCTGAGGAGGATGAGCGGCGTCGTGGGCCAGGCTAGTGCTGTTAAGTCCTGTGAGGAGGGGCACACGGGCGTAGCGGGCGCCGGCACACGCCCCCGGCACCGCATGCAAAGTGGGCAAGGTGCAAAAAGGTGCCACGCCCCGACAAGCGGCGTCGAGCAGCTCGACGACCCGCTCCAGTAGGGCATCATGGCCACCTTCCGCCAGCCTGCATCAAAGCATCTCTCATGCCATGATGAGCGCGGCTCGTGAGTTCGCCTGCTCTTGGCGGGTGTGCAGCGCTGTCGCCGTGGCGTGGCTCGAAGACCGCATGGTTGCGTGGTTGCAGTGCAGCGCGAGAGCGGACGGAGGTGGTCCACACCGTCCGCGGCCGGCGACGCTGGTTGGCGTGTAGGCTGCAAGGATCGCGGAGTGGAGGTCTTGGGAGGAAGGCGCTGCCTGGCCAGACTGGGTAGCCCAATGCTCGACACGAGCTCGTGGAGCGTCAACAATGAGAACAGCGAAGCAGTGGTCGACAGGAGGAACAAAAGCTCCGACACACCCCTACCTGGTGCGCCAAATTTCAGATTCTGGGCTCCGCATACCATGGACAGATTCAAACTCTAGGGTGCGTGCGAAGAACTCAACTCCTCAGCCTGCCTACTCGTCGCTGTCACGGCCTAGCTCGATGAACTGGAAAGAAGTGGGACAAGGAAGTTTACCCAGGTTCGGGCCACCTTGCGGTGTAAAACCCTACTCCTGCTTTGTGGTCGATTAGCCTTGAGGTGGGCTGAGGATGAACTAGTACAATGGAAGAACAACCTCAGGAGGTGTGTTCTTGAGCTGGTGAGGGAGAGGATGATCTGAATGAACTGTCCCCTTGTATGGTGGTGGCTAGGCTATATTTATAGTGGCCTTGGTCCTCTTCCCCCAAAATGTAGGCGGGAAGGGATCCCGCAATGACCAAATGCAAAGGGGGACAACTAGTACATCTTGTCATGATTAAAGGTGGTCTTTGCCTGCAAAGCTTCTGGTCGTGATGCCGTGATGGGATCGGTGATGACCTCCGTCCTGCCGTCCTGGCGGTCTTGGTCTTGTTGCATGAGAATGGAAACCTTTGGCTGATTCCTCGGGACTCTGGGCCCGCGTTTGCCTCCTTACCACCAAAGAGGAAACTGCTGTACTGCACCCACTGGTGCTAGCTTGGCCTTGGTCGTCATGGCTTGCATCGTCCGAACCTCATGAGCTGGAGGCTTGCATAGAGATCTCTGCTCCTTAGGAGCCAGCCTGAGGAGGCCGCTCCTTCTGGAGGTCTTGGTGTCGTCCTCCTCGCGAGGCTTGGCGCCTCGCGAGGGTCTTGAGTTGTTGATGTTGAAGGTGGGACGTACCGGGCTGTTGATGGAGACATGTCGTGGGCCCTAGGCTTGCAAGTCTGGGTACCCCTGTTTCCAGGACGCCGACAACACCATCATCACCAACTCCAAACCTCTTTGATTCACAGGATTTTGAAAACGCATGAATAGGACACTGCAATATTACAAGTTTCAAACTGATATTACAAATGTTAGGAGTAATGCTGCACCTATGAAGAGGGGATTATTATGAAGTTTATGTAAGAACTTTCTTTACTTTAGGTGGATGCAGCATTATCGTACAAACTAAAATCCACCGCCCTGACAAGTCACTAATGGGCAAATAAATTTTCGAGTCTCTTGCGACTTGATGTTTCAAAAACAAATTCAGCTTCTGCAGGGACTTTGTCATTTAGGCTTAGACGCTTGCGGTGATAAGCACACCATTCATTGTTGCGCCAGAGAACGCCAAACCTCATTACCTTGAGCACACTTGCCTCCAAAACAAAGAAACTTTCCAATTTAATCTCAGATGTGTTGCCTCGGTAGTCGATCAAATCAATTTCTGTAAGATGGAGATCAAGGCATTCGATGAGATTGTTATAGTGCAACACATTTTTCACTTTCGGGTCTTTTTTATCTGCAAAAGAAGAGAACATATTAGAGCAGCTGGCTATATAAGATTGTTGTGTCATCAAGAGGTACCAATATCATTCTCTCATACGATAGGGTTGGCCGTCTAGTGATATTTTTTCACTCTCTTTCTCTTTCTATTTCCTCTCATTTACTTAGCAGCATGTGAAGAGCTTGGGCATTTGTTGCCTTTCACTATGTGGCTGATGCCATATCTCTCAAAAGTATGCCACATAATACGCATCAATGTCAAATAAAAAGATTTTGGCACCGCTCTAGCGATGTGAGAGAGTTGGCACCGCTGTGCATACAAACCCACATGTATAAAAAAATCAATCAAACCAACTACACCAGCCTCTCACTCTCCCAAACAAGTGTTTTTTATTGCCTCGGTCCTCTCCCTCTCCCACGCAAGTGTTTTTTCATTGCGTGACTTCATTCACCGGAGCAAAGTAGGTGATCCAGATTGGGGCACCAGGTGAGCAATGGAGGGGCATCGATGCCAAATGCATAACAAGTGAATTTGGCATGTGTTTTGGCCTACATAGTGGAGGGCTGTTATAGCCCACTTTTGTACTACCTTGTATTTAGTGTAAAATTTTGACCATAGATTTACCTAAGAAAATGTCAATGCATGTCAACAAAAATTATACCATTTGAAATTATGTTGAAATACGAATCCAACAATATGAGTTTAGTGACATGCATTAACAGTTTGTTAGTTAAATCTATGGTCAAATTTTGATACTACAAAATAGGAAGAGTAAACCAGGACGGAGGTAGTACTTGCTCTTAGGGTAACCATAGAGTTACTAGTCTATGTTACTTGCCACTATGACTAGCATAGGCTACTAGTAGTACATAAAAAACGATACAGATGATCACGTGAGAAAAAAATACTAAAAACATTTCTTTCGGTGCAGTGCGTACATGCAGTTTTGAACACTACACTTGTCATTGTAATTTGGGAAAATTATGAAAAATTGAGCTACGTTGTGATTACCGTATAATAATAGGAAATAAGTTTCACCCCAATGAGTAGCTTCTCTGTGCGTGGAAAGCATGTAAGGAATCCAACAACTTGATCCAGATTGGGGCCGATAGATTTTATTGCCAAGACCTTCACTATGGGCACAAACTGGGTCAAGCTTGTGGGAATCATTTTCTGGATGACAGTCGTAAATACATCAAGAAGAAATTTAAAAATTTGAATTTCAAGAAGACGAATAAGAAGATGAGTGTTGTACCTGAACGATTACAGATCCAATAAAGAGTTTGGAGAATTTGGCAGACGAGTACACCAACCCTATCAATTTCGGCGTGTCAATGACCCTGATTTTTGTTGGACCTTCTAGATCAGATACAAGCCATCTTTGAAGGAAAGGCGCATTCTCAAATTGATGTCTTGTTGCGGGGGGGGGGGCAACAATTCACATAAATCCATCGGAGATTCGTCAAGGCGATGTGGAGGCTAATGAACACGTGGATCCGCCGAAGACTTAGGTACTCGAGCGTAGTATTAATCTGTAGAAAATAGAAGGAGCTGAAGCTGGTGTGGTGCAACATTGGTGCGAGGCAGAGCGTGGATGGCGTCAGATAGAGACATCTTCCAGCTTCAAACCTGAGCTCCTCGAGCTAATCTAGTGTCACACCCTAGCTAGTTCATGCATTAGAGTGTTGCATCATGTTTAATTTCCCAGAAAACTGAAATGGAGATGACAGAATCCCCAGCACCCCCCTGGAACAACTAGGGTTTACTAAAAAAATTCAATGAACCTGAAATGCCCTTCTAAAAAGTCCACCCTTTTTGTTTTGGGTTAAAACCTTTGACAAAAATGGTGCACACTTTTCTAGGACATCTTAAGGTCATTGGATTAATTCATATAGTATTTGCATTTGGGCATTTAAATGCTATAAAATATTTTAAATGCTCAAATAATCCTAAACTAAAATGTTTACTGTTGGATATATTCTAAGCAGTAGCCATGATTAGTTTTATGATTTTTGGAAATACCCTAACATTTTTAATAAAGCCCTGAAGTTATAGAAATAATAGCAAAACAGAAAAAAGAGAGAGAGAAAGGATCTAGCCACTTACCTGGCGCAGCCCACCTGGCAGCCCACTGGCCGGCCCAGCACTGTGCTGGCCCGTGCCAGTCATCGCCTACCTCTGCCAGTAGGCAGAGGAGGGACACGGCGCACGCGCCCGAGCTCGCCACGCCACCTCCCTGCTCGTCTGCATCGCCTGGTCACCGCCTCGACCCCACGAACACCTCCTCGGTGTCGTCCCGGTCTACCCGACACCTCAGACTCCCCCCTGCTCTATCCCTCGCTCCCTCGATGCCATGGCCGACGCAGCCGCGCCCGCGCCGTCATGAAGCCCGCAGCCACCCCCGTCCACTCGTTGCCTCACCGTGCCAACAAGCTTCGCCGTCGTCCACTGCTTCGCCTCGACCGATCCTCGAGTGCTCGCTCGCCCCGGAGATGCTGCACCGAGCCCGTCCCGATCCGCCATCGCTGGAGATCCCCCTCGCTACCTCGACCGCTCCAGCCCCTCCCCGAGCTCGCCGTTCGCTCCCCTGCACTCGCAGTGAGCCACCGACCCTTCTCCCCCTCTCCGTTCTAGCTCTTGTGCACCATACGCGCCGCCTCGAGTTCGCCCGCACACACCGCCGCCTGTGCTCGCCGACGTGTCTCCGGCCATCTAATGGTCCGGTCGTCGTGCCCAGCTTCCTCCCCGCGCCGCGTAGAGCACGTACGTGCCCTGCATGAGCCACCACAACCGTCACAACGATGACCCTGAGCTCACCCGAGCTCGGGCGACCGCCAAGGTCGACGCCGGCGACGACTCCGGCCACCCCAGGCCCATCCACCTACACCACTCGACGCGGACGAGTGCCTGCGTCACGTAGATGCCCTCCGCCGGCCATTTGGTCACCGGAGGAGGAAACCCGCACCCCTCCGCTGTCCCTGGCCTTGCCAGCGACGAGCCATTAACCTGGTCCGGCGGGTTTGACCCCACTTGATCGGGGTTTGACTTCCCCCCTGACTCACTGACGTGTGGGCCCCAGGCCACTAACTAAACTAGGTTAGTATTAGTTTAACGCTAACTAAACTTAGTTTAGTTGACACTGACAGACAGGACCCACAGGTCAGGGTTGACCTGGACCATCTCAGTTGACCGCTGACGTCACACTGACGCCAGGCTAACGTAGTAAATCCTTTTCTGGATTTATTCTTATATAGGAAATTCCATAAAATAACCACAATTTCAAAAATTCATAACTTTTAATCTGTAACTCGAAATGCAAAGATTTATATATGAAATTTGATCAGAAAAATTCAATCTTTCCATCTATAGTGGTTTCATGCATGACAAAATACTTTAACATTGCTGATTAGGTGAAACAAGCTAATACACTTATAATGCTTAAGAACATAAGCTTCCATTTGAATCTTTGATAGAAATAGACCCAAACCAACTTGTTTCACATTGCATTAGGCAGGACACCTCATATTACCATGTCATAGCATGCATCATATTGTTGCATATTGCCATGTGATGATTGTATTCTGTGGTGTCTTTCGTGGTAGGTTCTGCCTCCGAGGATATTTCCGAGTATCCAGCTGAAGGGCGGTACCCTACTACTACTCCATCAGGCAAGCAGCCCCATTGATCATATCGATACAATCCCATGTTCTTGCTTCTGCTCTCATTTACTGCATTAAGACAACAACGTTTCAAACTGCTGTGTGTTGTGGTAGTTGAACCCTTATCCTCTGCATGACTTGTCATTGCCACAGTAACTAGATGATACCCACTAGCATGTGTAGGAGTTGATTGAGCCATGTATGTGTTTCCTACCTTGCTATGCCTGCTATGCTTAGAGTTGTGTCAGGTCTAGTTCATCTGGGTGATGGGCCAGAGTGAAATGATTACGTTGGTAATGTGAGGGATGTGTTGAACATGTTTTGGTAAAGTTATCGATGAGAGGCCATGTAGGGGTACATGGTGGGTTGTTTCATTGAGGCCGTCCATAAGATCTGAGATCTGTATGCGTGATTTAAGATTCAGCTACTACCACACATTGGGCCCTGAAATATGACCCCGCTCGGCTTACTGACCCCTCTCGTCCTCTGTCCAGGAGTTGCAACTAGTTTCTGGTGTTTGTAGGTTATGTGTTGGCGGGCGTGCGTAGTGCTGACCCTAGGGGTGGGCTATGATGTGGTAGATACACCGTGGCCGGGTATGTCGGGCACCCGTTTGGCATCTGGGGACCCTGTACACATCGTTTGGGGCCGTTGAGGACACCCCGACCGGATTTCCTTGCGTACGGAACCCGAATAGGCGATAAAACTGGACTAGAGAGTTGTGTGGTTAGTCAGGTCGTGGTCTACACCCACGTCGGCTTTCGCTTGAAGTCTGCCAAGCACATGTCGTGTGCAGACGCTAAGCGGTGGAAACATGTGTGACGGAGTACACCCTTGCAGGGTATAAAACTATTCGAATAGCCGCGTCTGCGGTAAAGGACTACTTGGTTGCATATACAGTTCATAGACAAGTTAATGGTTACTACTAAAAGACTCAAGATAAGTGTGAGTACCGAGGATGGCCCTCTCATAGGATGACGAGGGAGGATCACCGGTGGAGTATTGTGTTGGTGATTAGTGGACTCGTGTGCAGAAACTATTTTACAGTGGTGTCTCGTAGGATAGCTTAGCGAAGAGTCAAAGCTAGCTTGCTGCAATAACTCCACCACCTTCTTGAGAATAAGCATGTATAGTAGGATCTGTTGTAAGACTTGTTGAGTACCTTTGTACTCATCTTGCTTTAATTACTGTTTTCAGACGATAACACCGCCCCCTCCGATGGGTTTTACGTAGACCTCGGCGTCGATGAGTAACTTGCCACCCAGGTGGTGATTCTGGCCATGGAGGGGCCTATGTAGATAGACAGGCTTTGACAAGCCTTGTTTCCTTCTAGTGTGTGTACTCAGACTTATTTGCTTCCGCATGTGCTTGTATGCTTGTATGACTTGAGTGTCGGGTCTTGTGACCCCTACCTGTATGAACATGTTATGTATGGCTCTCCGGAGCCTTTAAATAGAGTACTTGAGTTGTAGAGTTTTGTTGTGATGCCATGTTGTATTTGCACATATCGAGCATATTGTGTGTATGATTGAAATGCTTGGTATGTGTGGGATCCAACATTCTAGTTGATTATCCTTGGCAGCCTCTCTTATGGGGAAATGTAGTCTAGTGCTCCTTGAGCCATAGTAGTCCGCTACAGCCCGGTTCACCGGAGTCCTGCTAGCCCAGCACTACTGCTCAGGACACTTGACTGGCCGGCATGTGTTTCACTTCTTTCATATGTCTATCCCTTTGGGGAAATGTCACGCGGTGACATCCGGAGTCCTGCCTAGCCTGCTACAGCTCGGGTTCCCCGGAGTCCTGTTAGCCCAGTGCTACAACCCGGATTCACACGCAGATGACCGACATGCTCGATGTGATTCATGTATGCATGTCCCCATAGGTCTGCACCGCTTTGGGTTCACGACTAGCCATGTCGGCCCGGGTTCTCTATCATATGGATGCTAGCAACACTATCATATACGTGAGCCAAAAGGCGCAAACGGTCCGAGGCCTTGGTAAGGCGACACCCGTGGGGGTACCGTGCGTGAGGCTTCAAAGTGACATGAGGTGTTACCGGCTAGATCGATGTGACTTGGAATTGGGGTCCTGACAGCGTTGGCATCAGAGTCGGACTACCTGTAGGTTCGTTGAGCCAAACTGGTCGATGTCGAGTCTAGAAATGCTTTAGTTATATGTAGGGGAATTGATTGTGGGAGGGAACGTAAGGCTCTTTTACTCCTTTACCTTACGCGCTCTGATCCAAGTCATTCTCTTCTTATTCTACGTGGGTTAAGGACTAGGCTCTCTTCTCTCTATCAGGTTCACATGTTACTAATCCGTAGTAGCTTATAGGATTGTTGTTACGAGCCTCAGTACAGTTTCTACTACTTTTAGTATGTTGTCAGTTGAACCAGAACCTTGATATGATGTTGTTGAGTTGTTTTGCAAACGGTTGTGGATGTCTCAAATCTTTTTCTGAGCATTTACAGCCGTTATGCTGTCCAATTTCTCCTAGGAAATTCTAATGCCTTTGCATTATTCTGTGCTTTCAGATGGCCACCCGTTCCCAGAACTAAGTGGTTCGTCTGACCCGGTGCCTCGATGTACCCGGTCACACAACCATGTTGGTTAGAGTGATGGTCGAGACAGGCTATCGATGGTATCCAGAATATACCGTCAAGGAGCAGTTCCGGGACTTCAACCAGAGCCAATACCTTTGTACCGTCAGGATATATCCCTCTTATCCTGGAGCCACTGAACCCCTTCACTGCTCTTATGGACTTGGGGTCACTATTGAGATGTCTGTGCAGGATGCAGCATACTCAATGATGACTATCATTTGAGCCAGGACTGCTTTGCTTCAGAACACTGATTTTCGCTACATGCCAGCCTCACTCCCTGGAGCACAGGGGTACTATCAGGCTTTGTACTATGACTCTACACATGAGGAGTCACTACTCCGCACCACTGCCGAGATGCTCGAGGATAAGGACCGCGAAAATCGGGCCTTGCATATGGAGCTTTTCAACTCTCGTGCTGATCACTGGGCCACTTTGACTCGGTTTGCACCTGCCGTACAGGCATGATACATGGAACTGAGGGACATGTACCCTGTGTGGTCTGGATTGCCAGATTGTATGGAGTGGCGTGATATAGTAGGCATCACCCCTCCTCGTGGTCCCCGTCTGCCACCGTCTGTGGGACCAAGGCCACATCCGAGTCCCTATGGTCCATAGGCTCCGTAGGACCGTCTGTTCCCAGATGATCAAGTTCCACTACCAGGCTTTGGTGGTGACTTTTACGAGGATTACTACGGAGCCGTCTGAGCTAGTAGTAGTTCCACTAGTACTGTAATAGTTGTATTCTCCACAGTCTTGCGTGACCGTGGGATACGACTTGGTGTGTATCACGCTCCCGAGGTGTAGAACAATAATGTATAGGAGCTTCGAATGCCTCCGATGAGATGTAATGTCTTTCACCGTAGTTGTACTCTAGCATGGGCTTGTACTAAACTATGTACGGTGTGTATGACCAATGGTATATATGTGGTAGTTTCTATATTACCATGTCGTGCAATGAACATCTCAGCATTCCATGTTATCCATTACATTCTGCATTTCCTTGCCAAGATTGTGCCATCCTTGTCTAAACCATTGTCTAGCAGGGGGAAGCCAGTGCATCTAGGGGTGAAAATCTGCCTCGCCCGCCTTCTCTGGCCGAAGTTATGCTGGAGGCAGAAAGAAACAAGCGTGAGACTAACCGCTTGCTAGAGCGGATTGAGCAGAACACTGCACGTCAACAGCGAAACGACTTGGTGTCAATCGATGACATTATCAAGTTGTACCCACCAAAGTTTAATCATTCCGTCAAGCCCCTCTACGCAGATGACTGGCTTCGCAGCATCACCCACAAGCTACGTTCTGCCAACGTAGCCGAAGATGATAAGGTTACCTATGCTGCCTATCACCTCGAAGGCCCTGCTAGCCTTTGGTGGGAAAACTTTGAGGCTATGCGCCCGGTCGGCCAAATCACTACTTGGGATGAATTCGGTGAGGCTTTCCGTGAGCATCACATCCCGGAAGGTCTCATAGATCGTAAGAGGGAAGAGTTCTGCAATTTCACCCAAGGCAGACTGACTGTGGATGCATATAGTCGTGAATTTGGGAATCTGGCACGTTATGCTCCTGAAGAGGTATCCACCGACGCTAAGAAGCAGGCAAGGTTCCGCAAGGGACTTAGCCCCGAGCTTCGCCGCGATCTTCGTCTGCATGAGTGCACCTCCTTCCAGAAGTTGGTCAATAAAGCCATCAGTGCCGAGATAGGCCAGTCTGACTATGACGCTTCACGCAAGCACTCTCGTGATTTTGGTTCCTCATCCGGCTCTAGATCTCAGACGCGCCGGGTGTGGATTCCAAGCATAGCGCTGCCACCCAGGTTCATTCCGAGGCCATCCTTTGAGGCGCCTCGCCCCAACCAGTAGTTTGCACCACCTAAACCCTATGGTGGCCTCGCTGCTAGTGTTGCTCCACGCCCCAATGTTGTGACATGTTTCAAGTGTGGAGAGCCGGATCACTACAGTCGAGAGTGTCCCCAGAGCAACAACCCCAACCAGTCTGGAAAGTCCGTTGGCCGCGGTAAGCCAGCTGGAAAGACCTTCTACACTAAGCCAGCCACCACTGCACGTGGCCATGTCAACTATGTCTCAGCTGAGGAGGCTCATGATGATCCTAACGTCGTCCTTGGTATGCTCCTTGTTAATTGCCATCGGGCATATGTTCTTTTCGATACTGGAGCATCTCGTTCATTCATATCTGAAAGCTATGCTCGATTGCATAACACGACATTCTGTGACATGCCCACTACCATGGAAATTCAAACCCCTGGCTCTAGATGGCAAACTTCTAGAGTAAGCCATGGGAATGAAATTCTTGTCGATAGACTTGTCTTCCTTGCATCCTTAATAGCTCTCAAGTCGTCGGACAAAAACATCATCTTGGGTATGGACTGGATGTTAGCCCATTATGCTAAGATTGATTGTTCTACTAGAACTGTTCAACTTACTCACCCGTCGGGCAAGACAGTCAATGTCTTAACTCGGATGGCCAAGTGCCAGCTTTACTCCCTAAATGCCAACCCCCTTCCAGACCTCAAAGATATTCCGGTAGTCCGAGACTTCCCGGATGTCTTTCCAGAAGAACTGCCAGGTGTTCCACCTGACAGGGATGTCGAGTTCGTGATAGACCTTGTTCCAGGAACCGTTCCAATTTCTAGGAGACCCTATAAGATGGCACCCTTAGAACTAGCCGAGCTTAAGAACCAACTCGATGAGTCCTTGAAAAATGGTTTCATCCGTCCTAGTTCCTCTCCTTGGGCTTGCCCCGTCCTCTTCATTAAGAAGAAGGATGGAACGGATCGGATGGTTGTAGATTACCGACCTGTCAACTTGGTCACTATCAAGAACAAGTATCCGCTACCCAGGATCAATGATCTGTATGATCAACTCGCTGGATCCTCAGCCTTTTCCAAGATGGATTTGATGTTGGGCTACCATCAAATCAAAATAAAAAACAGGGACATTCCCAAAACAGCCTTTGTTACTCGCTATGGCCAATATGAGTACACCGTTATGTCCTTCGGTTTAACCAATGCCTCAGCCACCTTCTCTCGGTTAATGAACTCGGTCTTCATGGAGTATTTGGATAAATTCGTCATGGTATACCTCGATGATATACTCATCTACTCCAAGAGCGAGGAAGAACATGCCGAACATCTAAGGCTGGTATTGACGAAACTTCAAGAGCATCGCCTTTATGCCAAATTCTCCAAGTGTGAATTTTGGTTGCCAGAAGTGACCTATCTAGGCCATGTAATCTATGGTTAGGGTATTGCTGTCAATCCCAAGCGAGTTCAAGCTATCCTTGATTGGACTCCACCTGAAACGGTCAAGCAAGTTTGGAGCTTCCTTAGCTTAGCGAGCTATTGTCGCCGCTTCATCAAGAATTTCTCCAAGGTTGCTAAACCTCTAACAGATCTCCTCAAGAAAGATAAAAAGTTCAAGTGGACCCCACAGTGCGAGTTCAACTTTTAGGAACTGAGAAGACGCCTGACATCCGCTCCCGTACTGGTACCACCAGATTTCTCCAAGGACTTTATTATCTATTGCGATGCCTCGCGACAAGGACTAGGTTGCATACTCATGGAAGATCGTCAGGTAATTGCCTATGCTTCACGGCAACTACACCCCCATGAGGAAAACTATCCTACACATGATCTAGAGCTTGCAGCTGTAGTCCATGCACTTAAAATATGGCGACATTACCTTCTCGGTAATGGTTGCGAAATCTTCACTGATCACCAAAGTCTGAAATATATCTTCACCCAACCGGATTTGAATCTCGGCCAAAGACGTTTGGTCGAGTTCATCTTGGATTATGACTTAGGAATAACTTACACCCCGGGCAAAGCCAATGTCATGGCTGATGCGCTAAGTCGTAAATCTTATTGTAACAACCTGATGTTACAACGAAGTCAACCACTTCTCCATGAGGAATTTCATAAGCTTAACCTTCACATTGTTCTTCGAGAATTCCTATCCACCCTGGTGGCGAAGCCTAACCTTACGGATCAAATCATAGCTGCCCAGAAGCATGATAAGGGCATATCCCGGATTAAGGAAAACATCGCTAGCGGAGTTGCTAAATGTTTTTCCATGGATGAGCGAGGTGTTGTCTTCTTCGAGAACCGCTTGGTAGTTCCCAAGAAACAACATCTACATTAGTTGATTCTTATGGAAGCTCATGAATCCCCTCTCACCATTCATCCCGGTAGTACTAAAATGTATGAAGACCTATGCTAGAGGTTTTGGTGGACTAGGATGAAGAGAGAAATTGCTCAATACATTGCTAGTTGTGACGTTTGTCGTCGTGTTAAAGCAGAGCATCAATGGCCTGCTGGCACCCTTCAACCTTTGGCTATTCCTGAGTGGAAATTGGATAAAGTCAGTATGGATTTCATTACTGGGTTTCCCAGGACCAAGAGAGGGAATAATGCCATCTTCGTCGTGATCGATCGTCTTTCCAAGGTGGCCACTTTCTACCTGTTCGTGAGAGTATCACCGCTAGCCAGCTAGCTGACCTATACATCTCCCGAATAGTGTCTCTTCATGGTGTCCCATTGGAAATTAACTCAGGCCGTGGGAGTCTCTTCACCTCTCGATTTTGGCAAAGTTTCCAAAATGCTATGGGAACTCGTCTCTCTTTTAGCACCGCCTTCCACCCCCAATCAAGTGGTCAGGCAGAGCGAGTAAATCAAATTCTGGAGGATATGCTCCGAGCTTCTGTCATCTCGTTCGGAATGGATTGGGATAAATGCCTTCCATTAGCGGAGTTCGCGTATAACAATAGTTATCAAGCTATCTTGGGCAAAGCTCCTTTCGAAGTCCTCTATGGACAAAAATGCCGAATGCCTCTTAATTGGTTAGAAACCGGGGAAAGACAACTCTTTGGCCCGGATATGATTCAGGAAGCAGAAGAGCAGGTTCACGTTATTCGTGAGAAATTGAAAACAGCCCAATATCGTCAGAAGAGCCAATATGACCGTAAACATAAGCTCATGACTTATGAAGTCGGCGAGAAGGCTTACCTCCGGGTTACTCCGTTAAAGGGAACCCATCGCTTCGGTATCAAAGGCAAATTGGCTCCTCATTACATTGGACCCTTTCGCATTCTTGCCAAACGAGGAGAAGTTGCCTACCAATTGGAACTACCTCCGCATCTTTCCAGAGTTCACGATGTCTTCCACGTTTCACAACTCAGGCGTTGCTTCGCGGATCCTATCCGTGGAGTGGACCATGAAACGCTTGATCTACAAGATAATCTCTCTCGGGAATATCCTATTCGTATCCTTGATCAAGCCAAGCGTACCACTCAACGCCATAACATCAAGTTTCTTAAGGTTCAATGGTCACACCACACCGAAAAAGAAGCCACTTGGGAAAGGGAGGATCATCTTCAACTCGAGTACCCCACCTTCTTTCCAACGGATCCTAAATCTCGAGATGAGATTCTTTTGAGTGGGGGTGACTTGTCACACCCTAGCTAGTTCATGCATTAGAGTGTTGCATCATATTTAATTTCCCAGAAAACTGAAATGGGGATGACAGAACCCCCAGCACCCCCCTGGAACAACTAGGGTTTACTAAAAACTTTTACAATGAACCTGAAATGCCCTTCTAAAAAGTCCACCCTTTTTGTTTTGGGTTAAAACCTTTGACAAAAATGGTGCACACTTTTCTAGGACATCTTAAGGTCATTGGATAAATTCATATAGTATTTGCATTTGGGCATTTAAATGCTATAAAATATTTTAAATGCTCAAATAGTCATAAACTGAAATGTTTACTGTTGGATATATTCTAAGCAGTAGCCATGATTAGTTTTATGATTTTTGGAAATGCCCTGGCATTTTTAATAAAGCCCTGAAGTTATAGAAATAATAGAAAAACAGAAAAAAAAAAGAGAAAGGATCCAGCCACTTACCTGGCGCAGCCCACCTGGCAGCCCACTGGCCGGCCCAGCACTGTGCTGGTCCGTGCCAGTCATCGCCTACCTCTGCCAGTAGGCAAAGGAGGGACACGGCGCACGCGCCCGAGCTCACCACGCCACCTCCCTGCTCGTTTGCATCGCCTGGTCACCGCCTCGACGTCGCGAACGCCTCCTCGGTGTCGCCCCGGTCTACCTGACACCTCACACTCCCCCCTGCTCTCTCCCTCGCTCCCTCGACGCCATGGCTGACGCAGCCGCGCCCGGGCCGTCGTGAAGCCCGCTGCCACCGCCCTCCACTCGTCGCCTCGCCGTGCCAACAAGCTTCGCCATCGTCCACTGCTTCGCCTCGACCGATCCCCAAGCACTCGCTCGCCCCGGAGACGCTGCACCGAGCCCGTCCCGATCCTCCATCGCTGGAGATCCCCCTCACTACCTCAACCGCTCCAGCCCCTCCCCGAGCTCACCGTTCACTCCCCTGCACTCGCAGTGAGCCACTGACCCTTCTCCCCCTCTCCGTTCTAACTCTCGTGCACCATACGCGCCGCCTCGAGTTTGCCCGCACGCACCGCCGCCTGTGCTCGCCGCCGACGAGTCCCCGGCCATCTAATGGTCTGGCCGTCGTGCCCAGCTTCCTCCCCGCGCCGCGTAAAGCACGTATGCCCCACATGAGCCACCACGACTGTCAGAATGACGACCCTGAGCTCACCCGAGCTTCGGCGACCGCCAAGGTCGACGCCGGCGATGACTCCGGCCACCCCAGGCCCAACCACCTACACCACTCAACGCGGACGAGTGCCCGTGTCATGTAGATGCACTCCGCCAGCCATTTGGTCACCGGAGGAGGAAACCCGCACCCCTCCGCTGTACCTGGCCTTGCCGGCGAGGAGCCGTTGACCTGGTTCAGCGGGTTTGACCCCGCTTGATTGGGGTTTGACTTCCCCCCTGACTCACTGACGTGTGGGCCCCAGGCCACTAACTAAACTAGGTTAGTATTAGTTTAAAGCTAACTAAACTTAGTTAGTTTAGTTGACACTAACAGACGGGACCCACAGGTCAGGGTTGACCTAGATTGTCTCAGTTGACCGCTGACGTCACACTGATGCCAGGCTGACGCAGTAAATCCTTTTATGGATTTATTCTTATATAGGGAATTCCAGAAAATAACCAAAACTTCAAAAATTCATAACTTTTAATCTGTAACTCCAAATGCAAAGACTTATATATTAAATTTGATCAGAAAAATTCAATCTTTCCATATGTAGTGGTTTCATGCATGACAAAACAATTTAACATTGTTGTTTAGGTGAAACAAGCTAATACACTTATAATGCTTAAGAACATAAGCTTCCATTTGAATCTTTGATTCAAATGGACCCAAACCAACTTGTTTCACATTGCATTAGGCAGGACACCTCATATTGCCAGGTCATAGCATGCATCATATTGTTGCATATTGCCATGTGATGATTGTATTCTGTGGAGTCTTTCATGGTAGGTTCTGCCTCTGAGGATATTTTCGAGTATCCAGCTGAAGGGCAGTACCCTACTACTACTCCATCAGGCAAGCAGCCCCATTGATCATATCGATACAATCCCATGTTCTCGCTTCTGCTCTCATTTACTGCATTAAGACAACAACGTTTCAAACTGCTGTGTGCTGCGGTAGTTGAACCATTATCCTCTGCATGACCTGTCATTGCCACAGTAACTAGATGAAACCCACTAGCATGTGTAGGAGTTGATTGAGCCATGTATGTGTTTCCTACCTTGCTATGCCTGCTATGCTTAGAGTTGTGTCAGGTCTGGTTCATCTGGGTGATGGGCCAGAGTGAAATGATTACGTCGGTAATGTGAGGGATGTGTTGAACATGTTTTGCTAAAGGTATCGATGAGAGGCCATGTAGGAGTACATGTTGGGTTGTTTCATTGAGGCCGTCCATAAGAATTGAGATTTGTATGCGTGATTTAAGATTCAGCTACTACCACACATTGGGCCCTAAAATATGACCCCGCTCGACTTACTGACCCGTCTCGTCCTTTGTCCAGGAGTTGCAACTAGTTTCTGGTGTTTGTAGGTTATGTGTTGGCGGCCGTGCATAGCGCTGACCCTAGGGGTGGGCTATGATGCGGTAGATACACCGTGGCCGGGTATGCCAGGCGCCCGTTTGGCGTCTCGGGACCCTGTACACATTGTTTGGGGCCGTTGAGGACATCTCGGCCGGATTTCCTTGCAGATGGAACCCGAATAGGTGATAAACTTGGACTAGAGACTTGTGTGGTTAGTCAGGTCGTGGTCTACACCCACGTCAGCTTTCGCTTGAAGTCTGCCGAGCACATGTCGTGTGCAGACGCTAAGTGGTGGAAACATGTGTGACGGAGTACACCCTTGCAGGGTATAAAACTATTCAAATAGCCGCGTCTGCGGTAAAGGACTACTTGGTTGCATATACAGTTCGTAGAATAGTTAATGGTTACTACTAAAAGACTCAAGATAAGTGTGAATACCGAGGATGGCCCTCTCGTAGGATGACGAGGGAGGATCACCGGTGGAGTATTGTGTTGGTGATTAGTGGACTCGTGTGTGGAATCTATTTTACAATGGTGTCTCGTAGGATAGCTTAGCCAAGAGTCAAAGCTGGCTTGCTGCAATAACTCCACCACCTTCTTGAGAATAAACATGTATAGTAGGATCTGTTGTAAGACTTGCTGAGTACCTTTGTACTCATGTTGCTTTAATTACTGTTTTCAGACGACAACACCGCCCCCTCCGATGGGCTTTACATACACCTCGACGTTTATGAGTAACTTGCCACCCAGGTGGTGATTCTGGCCATGGAGGGCCCTATGTAGATAGACAGGCTTCGACAAGCCTTCTTTCCTTCTAGAGTGTGTACTCAGACTTATTTGCTTCCGCATGTGCTTGTATGCTTGTATGACTTGAGTGTCGGGTCTTGTGACCCCTACCTGTATGAACATGTTATGTATGGCTCTCTGAAGCCTTTAAATAGAGTACTTGAGTTGTAGAGTTTTGTTGTGATGCCATGTTGTATTTGCACATATCGAGCATATTGTGTGTATGATTGAAATGCTTGGTATGTGTGGGATCCGACAATCTGGTTGTTTATCCTTGGCAGCCTCTCTTATGGGGAAATGTAGTCTAGTGCTCCTTGAGCCAGAGTAGTCCGCTACAGCCCGGTTCACCGGAGTCCTGCTAGCCCAGCACTACTACTCAGGACACTTGACATGCCGGCATGTGTTTCACTTTGTTCCTATGTCTGTCCCTTCAGGGAAATGTCACGCGGTGACATCTGGAGTCCTGCCTAGCCTGCTACAGCCCGGGTTCCCCGGAGTCCTGTTAGCCAAGTGCTACAGCCCGGATTCACACGCTGATGACCGACATGCTTGATGTGATTCATGTATGCCTGTCCCCATAGGTATGTGCTGCTTTGGGTTCACGACTAGCCATGTTGGCCTGGGTTCTCTGTCATATGGATGCCAATGACACTATCATATACGTGAGCCAAAAGGAGCAAACGGTGCCGGGCCTTGGTAAGGCGACACCCGTGGGGATACCGTGCGTGAGGCCACAAAGTGATATGAGGTGTTACCGGCTAGATCGATGTGACATGGAATCGAGGTCCTGACATCTAGAGAGGGGGATAAGAACCACTCGTCGAACGTGGCTTGGACCTTGCAGTTGGTACTGAACATGCAGATGTCAAGGCGTCTCGCTAGCCCAGGGTGCGATGAAAGGATCTTGAAGACTGCGGTCATGTGTTTGCAATCCCCGTCGCAGAGGCAGCTGTCGACGATGAGGTTGAGGGGGACGCGGCGCCAGAGGGGGCGCCACCACCGGGAGAGCAGGGTGGTCCGCATGACAGATTTGGTGGGGAGGAGGCAGATGATGACAAGTAGCATGTCGTCGGGAAGGCTACTATTGAAGTCCATGCTCGGCGGATGCGGTTTTGGCTCGAGCCACCTCCACTTGTTGGCTGCCTCGCCGTCCATCTTAGCCGACAGCGATGCCGGTGTACACGTGTGCTGGTGTGTATTGTGTGCTGGGTGTGCGCGAGTGCGTCCTTCTGTGCATGCCGCCACGCAGTGGTGAAGTACGCGCGAGTGCGTCCTTCACGCAGAAGAAGTGTGCCTTAAATACTAGCGTACGGGGTGCTACCCCAAGTGGTTTCAACTTTGTTTACTTCACCGCGTGTCAGATGGGCCTCTAGTTTACTTATTTTCACCCACTGCCACATGGGCCAGCACACGAAGATAGAGAACACGAGCTGACAAGGCAGCATGTGGACTGGTTGATCGGTCAACGAGACAATATATAGAGCTATACGCTGACACAGTGACCGTATAATCCCTCGGTATAGAGAGTTCGAGTGAGAGGGGAGGCCCGTGAGAGATAGTAGAGAGAGAAAGAGCGACTCCCTCTGTTTGATAATCTAGTGCCTATATTTTTTGAAAGTCAAACTTTTGAAACTTTGACCAAATTTATAAAGAAATTACTTATATCTACAATACCAAAGATAAATGATACTATGAAGTAAGTACATGTTGTGACGAATCTAATGATCATTCCATATGTAAATGTTTTTCTCCACATATACCTGGTCAAACTTTTCTAAGGTTTGACTTTTCAAAACATCCATATGCTTATGGACGTGAGTGAGTACTTAACTAGAGAGAGAGAGGGAGGGAGAGAGTGAAATAGAGAGAGTGACTGAAAAAGTGTGTGTGCGTGTGTGAAAGAGACATGGACAACACATGATAAAGTAGAGAAAAAGCGGGTGTGTCTTATGCAAACATATCAGACATGCATCTTCGACAGCGGAAGCGAGGTGAGGAGATAGTGTGGTTGCTTGCAACCGAGAGAGAAAGACCCCTAGCACGTGGCTAAGAGAGGTCTGACAAACAAGGGAGAGAGGTCGAGGGAGACGTATGGAGAAAATGCAGACATGGGGAGGAGAGAGTGTATGTTTCTGACAGAGAGATCTCCTAGAGATCGTGATGGGACTACATGGGTGGGAGATCAAGTGACAAGGTGTGTGCACAATGGAAGATACCCTCAGAGATATCGAGATAGACGTATGGATGGAAGGAGAAAATACATGTATTCTTGATGGCTAGTGATAGATAGTCATACTTAGGGGGGGGGGAGTGCGTGCGCCTATGATGGAGTGAGAGATTATGGTACATAGGGGGGTGCGTGTCACATAGAGAGAGAACAATGGCGGAGAGTGTTAGATGGGTCTATGTAGCGTGAGCGAGATATGTGTATGTGTGAACCAAGGAGATATAAAGTTTGAGAGAGATAAAGGAGCCACGATACGGCTGAGTGGCACATCAGATAGCTGAGAGGGGGAAAGAGATATTCCATCCGCTCGATAATGCAGTGCATATAAATTTTTTAGAAGTCAAACTTTGTAAGCTTTCACCAGGTTTACGCAAATAATTCGGGTATTCTCACGACAGATGCCAGGGGGTGGCTTATCATGGATGGAGCCAAGAGGACGTCGTCGGGCCCTGGAACCGGGAATGGGTGATACGTCTCCAACGTATCTACAATTTTTTATTGTTCCATGCTATTACATTACATGTTTTGGATGTTTTATATGCATTAATATGCTATTTTATAAAAAAAATTGGGACTAACCTATTAACCTAGAGCCCAGTGCCAATTCCTGTTTTTCCTTGTTTTAGAGTTTCGCAGAAAAGGAATAACAAACGGAGTCCAAATGGAATAAAACTTTTGTGATGATTTTTCTTGGACCACAAGACACCGAGGAGACTTGGAGTGCAAGTCAGAAGAGCCACGAGGCGGCCACAAGGGTGGAGGGCGTGCCCCCCAACCTTGTGGGCCCCTCGGTGACCCCCTGACCTAGATCTTCCTCCTATATATTCTCATATACCACAAAAACTTCCAGGGGAGCCACGAAACCACTTTTCCACCGCCACAACCTTCTGTACCCATGAGATCCCATCTTGGGGCCTTTTCTGGCATGTTGCCCGAGGGGGATTCGATCATAGAGGGCTTCTACATCAACACCATTGCCTCTCCGATGAAGCGTGAGTAGTTTACCACAGACCTACGGGTCCATAGCAAGTAGCTAGATGGCTTCTTTTCTCTCTTTGATTCTCAATAGTAAGTTCGCCTCGATGTTCTTGGAGATCTATTCGATGTAATACTCTTTTGCGGTGTGTTTGCCGAGATCCGATGAATTGTGGATTTATGATCAGCATATCTATGAATATTATTTGAATCTCCTCTGGATTCTTATATGCATGATTTGAAATCTTCGCAAGTCTCTTCGAACTATCGATTTGGTTTGGACAACTAAATTGGTTTTTATTGCAACGGGAGAAGTGCTTAGCTTTGGGTTCAATCTTGCGGTGTCCTTTCCCAGTGACAGTAGGGGCAGCAAGGCATGTATTGTATTGTTGCCATCGAGGATAACAAGTTGGGATTTTCATCATATTGTTTGAGTTAATTCCTATACATCATGTCAGCTTGCTTAAAGCATTACTCTATTCTTATGAACTTAATACTCTAGATCCATGCTGGATAGCGGTCGATGTGTGGAGTAATAGTAGTAGATGCAGAATTGTTTCGGTCTACTTGACATGGACATGATGCCTATGTTCATGATCATTGCCTTAGATATCGTCATAACTTTGCGCTTTTCTATCAATTGCTCGGAAGTAATTTTTCACCCACCGTAATAATTCCTTTCTTGAGAGAAGCATCTAGTGAAACCTATGGCCCTCGGGTCTATTTTCCATCATATAAGTTTCTCATCTACACTTTTAGTTTCCTATTTACTTTCTTGGCAATCTTTTACTTTTTGTTCCATAAACCAAAAATACCAAAAACATTACTTTGCCGTTTGTCTATCTCTATCAGATCTCACGTTGCAAATAACTATAAATGCATTGACAACCCCTTTACCGTGTTGGGTGCAAGTTGGTGTTTGTTTGTGCAGGTATTCTGTGGCTTGCGCGTTGTCTCCTACTGGATTGATACCTTGGTTCTCAAAACTGAGGGGAAATACTTACTCTACTTTGCTGCATCACCCTTTCCTCTTCAAGGGAAAAACCAACGCAAGCTCAAAAGGTAGAAGGAAGAATTTCTAGTGCTGTTGTCGGGGAAATCTACGCCAAGCCAAGACATACCAAGTACCCATCATAAATTCTCATCCCTTGCATTACATTATTCACCATTCGCCTCTCGTTTTCCTCTCCCCCACTTCTAAAATGATTTTCGAAAAGATTCGCCTTTTCTTCACCCCTCTTTCGTTCACCTTCTTCGTTTGCTTGTTTGCTGCCACCAAGTCTGAAACAGGGGATGTTATCGCTGGAAATCTTCAGAAGAATCTTGAAACTTGCTCTTCGGATCCTGCAGTTTAAAAGCCTCCTGATTACAAAACTAAAATCTTTCATATAGGAGATGGTAATATTATAGGGAAAAGTATTATTCAAGAATTCTTTGATTGTACGGGATCCTTGCCTATTAATAAAAGAACTATTCTTCTTGAGAAAAATTGTTATGCCGATGCTATTGTGATGCTTGTTGAGAAATTAGAAAGAAAATTTGTGCATCTTCATCCTGCTTTCCAAACAGTGTTTTATGAACTTCCTAAAATCAATCATCCTATAGCTAAAAAGATTGCCACTATTATTCTTATGCGTGAATTTTATTTTATTATCCAAGAAGCTAGGGATATTTTGGCTCTCTATAAAAAGGATTTTGAACACCCTCCAATTATAGACATCCTTCATGATAAAGAAACTATGCGTAGTTTGGAATCTAGGGATTATCAATCTTATAGGGAAAATCTTAGGAAAAGAGTTCCCCATTCTGAGATCTCTCAATCTTTGTATCTTGAAACCTTTGAGGAGTTTGATTGTATAACTAGGGGAATTTATGTAGGATTTAATAGATATTGGTTGAATAAAATTATGAAGGAACCCGTTAAAAACGAGCTACGTATTTTGTATGATGGCATATACGGTGATGATCTTGATTATGGGTTTATTTAAGATTACCAATCAAAGTCCATTTCATGATTCAAGTTTATCTACTAGGAGGGAAATAAAAGAGAGAATAGAATTTCTTAGACAAGTTTTGGAAGACTTGACAAGAAAATAATTGAATACCGAGGATGAGAACACTTAGATCTATTCATGTTTTATACCTAGATAGGGGCGTTAAACAATAGCGCATGTTGGGAGGCAGGCCAATTTTATTTTTGTTTTTGCTTTTTAGGATCTGTTTTACAATAAATGTTTCATCTAGCCTCTAGTTAGATGTGGTTTTTTGTTTTAGTTAGTGTTTGTACCAAGTAAGACCTATGGGATAGCCTACGGTGATAATTAATTTGATCTTGCTGAAAAATTGAAACTTTTGCGCTCACGAAAACAATTATCATTGTTAACAGGACGTGATAAAGTACTAATTCTTTTTGCAGAAGATTACTAAACAAATTTCCTAGGACTTCCTATTTTCTCAGGATTTTTAGAGTTACACAAGTATTCAAAATATTCATATTGCTACTGACTATTCTGTTTTTTGACAGATTCTATTTTTCACGTGTTGTTTGCTTATTTTGATGCATCTATGGCTAGTATCGGGGGTATGAACCATGGAAAAGTTGGAATACAGCAGATATTAAACCAATATAAATAAAGAATGAGTTCACAATAGTACCAAAAGTGGTGAATTATTCTCTTATACTAACGGAGCTTACGAGATTTTCTGTTGAAGTTTTGTGTTGCGAAGTTTTCAAGTTTTGGGTAAGGATTTGATGGACTATGGAATAAGGAGTGGTAAGAGCCTATGCTTGGGGATTCCCATGGCACCCCAAGGTAATATTCAAGGAGGCCAAAGAGCCTATGCTTGGGGATTCGCCAGGAAGGCATCCTCTCTTTCGTCTTCATCTATCATTAACTTTACTTGAAGCTATATTTTTATTCACCACATGATATGTGTTTTGCTTGGAGCGTCTTGTATGATTTGAGTCTTTTCTTTTTATTTTGCCACAATCATCCTTGCTGTACACACCTTTTTGGAGAGGCACGCATGAATCGTGATTTATTAGAATGTTCTGTGTGCTTCACTTATATCTTTTGAGATAGGAAAAATTGCTCTAGTGCTTCACTTATATCCTTTTAGAGCAGAACGGTGATTTTATTTTTATAGAAATTGACGAACTCTCATACTTCACTTATATTATTTTGGGAGTCTCTAAACAGCATGGTAATTTGCTTTGGTTATAAAATTAGTCCTAATATGATAGGCATCCAAGAGGGATATAATAAAAACTTTCATATACGGTGCATTGAATACTATGAGAAGTTTGATTCCTTATGATTGTTTTGAGATATGAAGATGGTGATATTAGATTCATGCTAGTAAGTAGTTGTGAATGTGAGAAATACTTGTGTTGAGGTTTGTGAGTCCCGTAGCATGCACGTATGGTGAACCATTATGTGATGAAGTCGGAGCATGATTTATTTATTGATTGTCTTCCTTATGAGTGGCGGTCGGGGACGAGTGATGGTCTTTTCCTACCAATCTATCCCCCTAGGAGCATGCATGTATTACTTTGTTTTGATGACAAATAGATTTTTGCAATAAGTATGTGAGTTCTTTATGACTAATGTTGAGTCCATGGATTATACGCACTCTCACCTTTCAGCGATTGCTAGCCTCTATAGTACCGCGCAACTTTCGCTGGTACCATAAATCCACCACATATCCTTCCTCAAAACAGCCACGATACCTACCTATTATGGAATTTCCATACCCATTCTGAGATATATTGCCATGCAACTTTGCACTTTTCCATTTATTATGACACACTCCATCATTGTCATATTGCTTTGCATGATCATGTAGTTGACATTGTATTTGTGGAAAATCCACCATTCATAATTCTTTCATACATGTCACTCTTGATTCATTGCACATCCCAGTACACCGCCGGAGGCATTCACATAGTCATATTTTGTTCTAAGTATCGAGTTGTAATTTTTGAGTTGTAAGTAAATATAAGTGTGATGGTCTTCGTTACTAGAGCATTGTCCCAAGTGAGGAAAGGATGACGGTGTCGGTGCAACAAACCCTGGGTATGTTGCTAGACTCTGCACAGGTACGAGATCAAGACTGAAGCACCAACCCATGTAGTTGATTGAAGTAACAAGAGATTTGAAGAGCCAGCACACAGTCTAGAGAGACCAAGATCGAGCCAGAAGAGCAAGATATCGGCAAGAGAAGAGCCTCCCTTGCTGGGCAGGCGAGCCCGGCAAGGGGCAAGGCCACCGCAAGGAACAGGCAACCCAGGCACCCTGGCAAGGTCTGCCGGGGCTCGAGGGGCAGAACCACCCCACCAACCACTCAAGGGCGACCCACGTCATCAATAAGTGCGGTGTAAATCCGCAAGATGATTAAGTGGCAACTGTTCGCCACATGGCAGCCATTTCCTACAGAAGAAGCCTACAGATGACACCTATCCTACGACGTATCAAGGAAATAGGCGTAGAGCTGGCAAGATAGCCCGGCAAGCCTTGCCGGGAGACCAGTGATGTGACACCAAGCAGCGCATTTAATGCACCCCGATAGCGCGCAGACTTGGGTATGATAGCACTGTTTGCTATCATATCAGTGGATAATGACTACTTTGCCATTGTGGTGACCCCTTAGTATATAAAAGGAGGCCCATGGCACCCGTAGGAGGGGTTAGAAGGTTGGAAAGTTTATGAACCCATGCCAGCATACACGCGTAGTCGCTACGGCCCCGAGGCAAACACTGCCGGGCAAGTGTACTACGCAGCACAACATTCAATCCACCATCAATCCACCAAAGCAGGAGTTGGGTCTTACACCTCGCAGCGGCCTGAACCTGGGTAAATTGCTTGTGTGCTCTCAACCGCGCTGCCGTACACTGGTCCGCTCTTTGTGCAACGCGACGTCCCCCTGCCGAACCAGCAAGGGGCAGCCCAGTCCCGTAGGTGGTCGCGGACATCCCGCGACATCTTTGGAACGCCGGGTAGGGGGCTCGCTTGCACGAACCTAAAAGTGTGCACACGCGTCATCTTCATCACCATCTTCATCCTCGATAGCGCCATTGACCATGGGGCCCAAGAAGGAATCTAGTGCCTCGGCTCATCCATCCACCTCGAAGGCTCCACCGCCCGCGGCATCTAACGCCGAGGGGGACACGGGGGCGCGCGAGGACGTGGACGCTACTGGGGACGTCGTTGGAGCAGGTGCCGCCATTACCACCTCCCCCGCGGCCGACACGGGGGCCGGAGCTACCGGAAGAGAACAACATCAGCAATGTCTCGACAGTCAGGCTCTACAAGGTACGGGCGAGGAGGTCACTCCGCCCGCCCCCATCCTCTCACCGATGAGCATAGTCGCAGGAACAACGCTCAGTCCGGGGCGAGCCATCGCCCTCCGGTCGCCCCCACCACGGGGGCGGCCGTGGCGCATGTGCCTCCTCCCGGATGAGCCAACCAGACCGATGCACTCAGCGGAGCCACTGATCTTTGAGCACCACCGCCGCGTGACCCCGCCGCCCCGGTGGTCGTCCCACGGTAGTGTGGGCGCGGCACCGCCACTGCTGCTGCGGCCACTGTCACCATGAGGAGCTAGGCGATGGTGCGGCCCACGTCATCGACATCCATGCCAAGCACTGCCACGGAGGCCATGGTGCGAGCTCAGCTACTACTGAGGTTCCTGCCAACAACTAAGCAGATGGATGAATGGCGTGCCACCATCCAAGGCCTGCTCAGTTTCACCGAAGCTGGGGGCTCAAGACGAGCTTACCCACCGCAACCTCCCCAAGCGATAGCCACCGCCCGCACAACTGGCCGTACGGAGGGGGACGTCCCCATAGTTTAGTTCCCACCACGGCAGCCAGCGAGGGCACAGCAGAATCAGGACAATGTCGAACCATGGAAGAATCAGCAGAATCTCGATGGCCTCTTCTAACCCTCGAGCACGTCCAGGCCAACGTCGAACCATGGAAGACAGGTGGCGGGGAGACGCGCATGTCATCCTGAACAATGCCGCAATGACCCCCGCTAGACCGACGGGTGCGACGGCCTCAACGTCGATGATCGTGTGCTTGGATTTGGTGAGTGCCTTCCTTTCGAGGTCGGCTGCCTTGCCTTTACAGGAGAGCTGTGGCAAGTCCGTTGGCTGCCCGTTCGCATGTTCAAGCCAGAGATACCTGAGAAGTACGATGAGAGGCTGAACCCGGCAGAGTTTCTGAGCATGTGCACCATCGCTGTTCAGGCTGTCGGGGGAAGAGATGAGAAGGTATTCGCCAACTACTTCCCTTTGGCCCTCAAGTCCAATGTGAGGTCTTGGCTGATGCACCTGCCGGAGAACTCCATTTCGTCATGGGCAGACCTGTGCCACAAGTTCATCGGTGCCTTCACCGGTGGCCACCAAGAGCCCGGCAGACCCAACAACCTGCAACTTCTCCTGTAGAAGGAAGGAGAAGCCCTCCGTAAGTAATTGCAGAGATTTCATAAAGTTCATAGAAATATCCCAAAATATCCATCCAGCAGCCATTATAGCAGCTTTCTAGTCCAATGTGCGCAACCGCCGCATTTGTTCCAAAATGAACATGTGGTTGCCAAAGTCTGTGAAAGAACTATACACGCTGGTGAATAAATGTGCCCGGATGGAAGAAGGAAGGAAGTTGCCCGGAGAAGAAGATTGCATTAACGTTGATTCAGAAGATGAAGCTGAATCAACTAGTAATGCAGAGTGTTCCAACAGTAAGAGATCCAAGGTTACTGCAACCCAAGTGAAGAAGGTCCCGGTAGGGCTGGCTGGCGTTGATGGTACTTTCAATATCAGTGCCACCCTCGATAAAAAATAGGAAAGCACGCTCGTTGCCTTCCTGCGGGTGAATATCGATGTGTTTGCTTGGCAACCACATCTTATCCCCGGTGTTCCCAGGGAGGTAATTGAGCACCACCTTGCTGTCTGCCCACATGCCTACCAGTCAAGCAGAAAGTACGGAAACAGGCCTTGGAAAGGCAGCAGTTCATTGCCGAAGAGATCAAGCAATTGGAGGCAACTGGTTTGGTCAGAGGAGTACTGCATCCTACATGGTTAGCAAATCCAGTAGTGGTCCAAAAGGCTAATGGGAAGTGAAGGCTTTGCATTGATTTCACAGACCAGCAGCCACCTTAGGAGTGTTGGGCCGCGCCTCAGGAGAGCCAGCGGTTTCCTCAGGAGCATTGGGGTGCGCCTGCTCACCAGCGGCCTCCTCGGGAACGCTCTCTGTAACTTCAGGAGCGGCTACGTCAGGAGCACCTGACGACGTCGGCTCCCAGGCAGCCGTCCCAGGAGTACGCAGTGGCGTTCACCCCCTGCATCCACATCAGGGGCGCGCGCCACAGGGTCAGCAAGCACAAGGTCCATCCAGATTGGATTCTCGTGAGGCCCTTCAAGGCCCGTTGGGCAAAGCCCCCACTCGTTGAATTGAGGCATCTATATCACGAACTCCTCTTTGTTCAAGCAATGGTATAAGAGGCAACCATCCTCCGGAAGCGCGGTGGGTGCTGGGTCACCCGTCAGGAGCTCAAGCATTGTGTGCAATGTCTTGGGTGGAAGCGAAGGCACCTGGAGCCTCATGGGGTCCTTGGAGCCGGTGATGTCCCGCATTGGGCGAGAATGGCGCTGAAGCAGGGCGATGCACCACCGGACGAACTCCCTCACCACCATCGGCGCCAGCACCCTGACCTTCTTCAACTTGGCCAGCCTGGACCAGACACGGGCGAGCTGATGGTCGGCGAGCTCCGTGTGTCGGATTCAGGGTTCCGCATGCCCTTGAGAGGTTCGAACACTGGGATGCATGCAAAGAACTCGCCCTCCCCAACCTGCCTACTTGCCGATCCCACGGCTTAGCTCGATGAACCCAATGGACAAGAGACACAACAGTTTACCCAGGTTTGGGCCACCTTGCGGTGTAAAACCCTACTCCTGGTTTGTGCTGGATTGGTCTCGAGGGGCTGAGGATGAACTAGTACAATGGTCAAATAGCCTCAGGAGGAGAGGTGTTCGTGTGCTTGATAGGCCGGTGGGTGTGAGGATGATCTGAATGATCGGTCCCCCTCTATGGTGGTGGCTCAGTCCTGTTTATAGTGGCCTTGGTCCTCTTCCCAAATGTAATGCGGGAAGGGATCCCATAATGTCCAAATTCAAAGGGAGAAAACTAGTACAAGTTATCTTGACAAAAGTAGTCTTCGCCTACAAAAGCATCTGCTGGTGATGCCGCGGTGGGCTCCATGATGACCTCTGTCCTTCCCTCCTGACGGTCTTGATCCTGTTGCACCGGAACAGAAACCTTTAACTGATCCCTTGGGACTCCGCGCATGCACTTGCCTCCTTAGCACCAAAGATGAAACTGGTACACTACGCCCGCTGGCGCCCGCCTGGCCTTAGTCATCATGGCTCATGTCATACGAACCTGTCGAGGTGCACCTTGCATTGATATCTCCGCTCCTCGGGAGCCAGCCTGGGGACGCCTCCCCTAGGGAGGTCTTGGTGGCATCCGCCTCACGAGGCTTGGCCCCTTGCGATGGTCTTAGGTTGTTGATCCTGAAGCTGGGCCCTACCGGGCTGTTGACAGAGCCACGCCGTGGGATGCAGGTAGGAAA
Organism: Triticum aestivum; assembly: GCF_018294505.1. Classification (NCBI taxonomy): domain Eukaryota; kingdom Viridiplantae; phylum Streptophyta; class Magnoliopsida; order Poales; family Poaceae; genus Triticum; species Triticum aestivum. Next base: position 400,286,334 of record NC_057803.1, read on the forward strand.
GTCTGGGTACCTCCATTCCCAGAGCGCCGACAGTAGCTCCCGGGCCCAAGGCGCGCTCGTACTTGGCTTCGAGGCGAAGCCAAAGGGCAAGTGTGGAGCGCCGGGGGCCCTAACCACCTGCTGCCTTGGTCGACGTGTGGCGATAGATGGGACATGGGTGTCTCTGCTTCCCCATGCTTCCTCGGCAACCGTTCGACTTAACGAGGCCGTGCTGCATTGTGACGCCGCAAGACCGACGCTCCAGAAGCCTTTCATGTTTTTCGTTGTTCATCATGTGATTTGTTTTGCTTGTTGCATTCATCATTGCATATTTTGCATGGCATCATGTCATCATGCCATCTTTTTCTGAAAGCTAACTAAAACTCAACAAAATAAATTGCATGGATCTTCGGTCCATTTAAACCGAGGGAATTCACATGGTGATTCTCTTTATAACATATCCTCCCAATATTAGGGAGCTATAATAAATATTCCATTTGTTTGGAATTAACCGGAACACACTTGCAAAATAATTCCAATGCCTATCCCACTTTAAGTTTGACCTCCAAGCCTTGGCAACAATTCTTTATCTCTTATATCGAGGCTCCTCTAAAAATTTGAACATTTATGGACCTTCCTTTTACTAAGTCCCAGTTCAAATCCATTTGAATAAAATTCAAATGAGTTTGAATTTATATCTTTCGATCATGCCATTTCTAATTTTCTTGGGTCAAACTCATTTTTGTGAGTCCGGGAAAATTGTCCCCGAGTTCAAATTCCTTTCCCTAAACCTCCCTATTCCTTTTCCTTATCTCTATTGCTTTCTTTTAAAGAAAATATGAGGGAGAGAGAGAGAGAGAGAGCACAACTAGAAGCCCAGCCAACCAGGCCTATGGACATTTCCTTCTCCGTCGGCCCATCTGCTAAGCCCAGCTACAGGCCCACCTAACCTTAACCCTTGCCCGATCACTCACTCACCCTCGCTCCCTTCTCCCGTTCCCCCTCACGCTGCGAGGGACAGAACGTACGCGCCCGATCCCCATCTCTCCCTCGCAACCTCTTTCTCCCAGTCCCAGCGCCCTCCTCTGCACCCGATCCCCATGGCAATGACCCTCGCGCCTGATCCCTCTGCCAGTGATCTCCGCCGCCTCGCATCGCCCCATCAATGAGCCACCGCCTTGCGCCGCCACTCCGTACTCTCGATCTCTCCCTCCCCATTGATACGTCTATTTGCATCATGCTTTTATATCGGTATTTATTGCATTATGGGCTGTTATTACACATTATGTCACAATACTTATGCCTATTCTCTCTTATTTTACAAGGTTTACATGAAGAGGGAGAATGCTAGCAGTTGGGATTGTGGGCACGAAAAGGAGCAAATATTAGAGACCTATTCTGCACAGCTCCAAAAGTCCTGAAACTTCAGGAAGTTGTTTCCAGAATATATAAAAAATTCTGAGCGCAAGAAGTAACAGAGGGGGGCCACCCACCAGCCATGAGGGTGAGGGGCGCGCCCTACCCCCTGGGCATGCCCCCTGCCTCGTGGGCCCCCTGGTGGCCCTCGGATGCCCATCTCCTGCTATATGGAGTATTTCGTTGAGGAAAAAAATTATAAGCAAGCTTTCGGGACGAGACTCCGCCGCCATGAGGAGGAACCTTGGTGGAACCAATCTAGGGCTTCGGCAGAGCAGTTCTGTCGGGGACACTTCCTTCCGGGAGGGGGAAATCATCACCATCATCATCACCAACAATCCTCTCATCGGGAGGGGGTCAATATCCATCAACATATTCACCAGCACCATCTCATCTGAAACCCTAGTTCATCTCTTGTATCCAATCTTTGTATCCAAACCTCAGATTGGTACCTGTGGGTTGCTAGTAGTGTTAATTACTCCTTGTAGTTGATGCTAGTTGGTTTACTTGGTGGAAGATCAAATGTTCAGATCCATTATTCATATTAATACCCCTTTGATTATGAACATGAATATGCTTTGTGAGTAGTTACGTTTTTTCTTGAGGACATGGGAGAAGTCTTGCTATTAGTAGTCATGTGAATTTGGTATTCGTTCGATATTTTGATGAGATGTATGTTGTCATCCCTCTAGTGGTGTCATGTGAACATCGACTACATGACACTTCACCATTGTTTGGGCCTAAAGGGAGGCATTGGTAAGTAATAAGTAGATGATGGGTTTCTAGAGCGACAGAAGCTTAAACCCTAGTTTATGCGTTGCTTCGTAAGGGACTGATTTGGATCCATATGTTTCATGATATGGTTAGGTTTACCTTAATACTTCTGTTGTAGTTGCGGATGCTTGCAATGGGCGTTAATCATAAGTGGGATGCTTGTCCAAGTAAGGACAGCAACCAAGCACTGGTCCACCCACATATCAAATTATCAAAGTACCGAACGCAAATCATATGATCATGATGAAAACTAGCTTGATGATAATTCCCATGTGTCCTCGGGAGCGTTTTCCTTCATATAAGAGTTTGTCCAGGCTTGTCCTTTGCTACAAAAAGGATTGGGCCATCTTGCTACACCTTATTTACTTTTATTACTTGCTACTCATTACAAATTACCTTATCACAAAACTATTTGTTACCGATAATTTCAGTGCTTGCAGAGAATACCTTACTGAAAACTGCTTATCATTTCCTTCTGCTCCCCGTTGGGTTCGACACTCTTACTTATCGAAAAGGCTACGATAGATCCCCTATACTTGTCGGTCATCAATACTCTTTTTTGGCGCCGTTGCCGGGGAGTGAAGCACCTTTGGTAGGTTGAATTTGGTAAGGAAAAATTTATATAGTGTGCTGAAATTTACTGTCACTTGTTACTATGGAAAGTAATCCTTTGAGGGGCTTGTTCGGGGTATCTTCACCCCGACCGGTAGAGCAAATAGTTGCCCCTCAACGTGCCACTATTCAAGATATCTTCCGATATTCTGATAAATTGACCGATTTATCGCTTACCGGTGTGTGATCGATAAGATAAATCGGCAGATAAAGCAGCTGATATGGCGATAAATCGGCTGATATGCTAATAAATTGACCGGTTTACCCCTTATCTTGGGTCGAGCGATAAGTTCCCAATAAGAGATATCCCCAACATTGCATCCTACTGGACCTACTAAAAATGAAAATGTTTACTTCAAAATTCCTTCAGGTATGATAGAGAAAATGCTAGCTAATCCTTTTGCAGGAGATGGAACATTGCATCCCGACTTACACTTAATCTCTGTGGATGAAGTTTGTGGATTAATTAAGCTTGCAGGTATGCCCGATGATGTTATCAAGAAGAAGGTATTCCCTTTATCTTTGCAGGGAGATGCATTGACATGGTATAGGCTATGTGATGATATGGGATCATGGGACTATAAGCGATTGAAATTGGAATTTCACCAGAAGTTTTATCCTATGCATCTTATTCATCGTGATCGTAATTATATATATAATTTTTGGCCTTGTGGAGGAGAAAGGATCGCTCAAGCTTGGGGGAGGCATAAGTCAATGTTATATTCATGCCCCAATCATGACCTCTCAAGAGAAATGATTATTCAAAATTTTTATGCTCGGCTTTCTGACAACAATCGCTCCATGCTCGATACTTCTTGTACTGGTTCCTTTATGATGAAGACTGCTGAATTCAAATGGAATTTATTGGAGAGAATTAAATGCAACTCTGAAGATTGGGTTCTTGACGAAGGTAAGGAGTCAGGTATAACACCTAAGTTTGATTGTCTTAAATCTTTTATGGATACCGATGTTTTCTGTAAATTTAGCACTATATATGGACTTGACTCTGAGATAGTAGCTTCTTTCTGTGAATCCTTTGCTACTCATGTTGATCTCCCTAAGGAGAAGTGGTTTAAATATAATCCTCCCATTGAAGTAAAAGTAGTTGCACCTATTAAAGTTGAAGAAAAGACTATCACTTATAATGATCCTGTTGTTCCCACTGCTTATGTTGAGAAACCACCTTTCCCTGTTAGAATAAAGGATCATGCTAAAGCTTCAACTGTAGTCAACAAAAGTAATATTAGGAGACACAAACCCCCTGAGCAAGTTAAAGTTGAACCTAATATTGATATGGTTAAAGATCTCTTGGCCGATAATATTAATGGGCATGGTATTTACTTCTGTGATGAAGCTGCTAGAATTGATAGGCCTGATACTAAAAATAAACATAGACCTGTTGTAGGCATGCCTGTTATTTCTGTTAAAATAGGAGATCATTGCTATCATGCCTTATGTGATATGGGTGCTAGTGCAAGTGCAATACCTCATTCCTTATACAAAGAAATTATGCATGATATTGCACCTGCTGAGATAGAAGAGATTGATGTCACAATTAAGCTTGCCAATAGAGACACTGTTTCACCAGTTGGGATTGTTAGAGATTTTGGAGTCTTGTGTGGGAAAGTTAAATATCCTGCTGATTTTCTTGTTCTTGGTTCCCCTCAAGATAGCTTTTGTCCCACTATATTTGGTAGACCCTTCTTGAATACTGTTAATGCTAAGATAGATTGCAATAAGGATTATCTTACTATTGGTTTGGATGATATGTCTCATGAGTTCAATTTTTCTAAATTTCGTCGACAACCCCATGATGAAGAATTGCCTAGCAAAGATGAAATTATTGGTCTTGCTTCTATTGTTGTGCCTCCTAATGATCCTTTAGAACAATATTTGCTAGACCATCAGAATGATATGTTTATGAAAGAAAGAAGGGAAATAGATGACGCACTCTTTAAACTGGGACCCATTCTAAAACACAATTTGCCTATTGAAACCCTAGGGGATCCTCCTCCACCCAAGGGTGATCCCGTGTTTGAGCTTAAACCATTACCTGATACTCTTAAATATGCTTATCTTGATGAAAAGAAGATATATCCTATTATTATTAGTGTTAACCTTTCAGAGCATGAAGAAGAAAAATTATTGAAAACTCTGAAGAAGCACCGTGCTGCTATTGGATATACTCTTGATGATCTTAAGGGCATTAGTACCACTCTATGTGAACACAAAATAAATTTGGAGAAAGATGTCAAACCAGTTATTGGTCACCAACAATGGCTGAGTCCTAAGATGAAAGAAGTGGTAAGAAAGGAAATATTAAAGCTCCTTGAGGCAGGTATAATTTATCCCGTTGCTGATAGTCAGTGGGTAAGTCATGTCCATTGTGTCCCTAAGAAGGGTGGTCTTACTGTTGTTCCTAATGATAAAGATGAATTGATTCCGCAAAGAATTATTACAGGTTATAGGATGGTAATTGATTTCCGCAAATTAAATAAAGCTACTAAAAAAGATCATTACCCTTTGCCTTTTATTGATCAAATGCTAGAAAGATTATCCAAACATACACATTTTTGCTTTCTGGATGGTTACTCTGGCTTCTCTCAAATACCTGTGTCAGCTGATGATCAAGCAGACATCACTTTTACTTGCCCTTTCAATACTTATGCTTATAGACGTATGCCTTTTGGTTTACGTAATGCACCTGCTACCTTTCAAAGATGCATGATGGCTATATTTTCTGACTTTTGTGAAAAGATTTGTCAGGTTTTCATGGATGATTTCTCCGTTTATGGTCCTCTTTTGATGATTGCTTGAACAACCTTGATTGAGTTTTGCAGAGATGTGAAGAAACTAATCTTGTTCTAAATTGGGAGAAATGCCACTTTATGGTTAATGAAGGTATTGTCTTGGGGCATAAAATTTCTGAAATAGGCATTGAAGTTGATAAAGCTAAAGTTGATGCTATTGAAAAGATGCCATGTCCCAAGGACATTAAAGGTATAAGAAGCTTCCTCGGTCATGCCGGTTTTTATAGGAGGTTCATTAATGACTTCTCAAAAATATCTCGGCCTCTAACTAATCTATTACAAAAAGATATCCCTTTTGTCTTTGATGATGATTGTTAGAAGCATTTGAAATACCTAAGAAAGCATTGATTTCTGCACCTATTGTTCAGCCACCTGATTGGAATTTACCCTTTGAAATTATGTGTGATGCTAGTGATTATGTTGTAGGTGTTGTTCTCGGCAAAAGAGTTGATAAGAAATTAAATGTTATTCAATATGCTATTAAAACTCTAGATAATGCCCAGAGAAATTATGCTACTACTGAAAAAGAATTTTTAGCAGTTGTTTTTGCTTGTGATAAGTTCAGACCTTATATTGTTGATTCTAAAGTAACTATTCACACTGATCATGCTGCTATTAAATACCTTATGGAAAAGAAAGATGCTAAACCTTGACTTATTAGATGGGTTCTCCACCTACAAGAATTTGATTTGCATATTATTGATAGAAAGGGAGCCGAGAACCCCGTTGCAGACAACTTGTCTAGGTTAGAAAATGTTCTTGATGACCCACTACCTATTTGTTGGGGATATTACTACCAGCTGAGACCTGCCCAGGAGGGGCCGAGTCAGCCTTAATGGCGGGTTACATAAGAAGCCCAATATACAGTCAAGATGATAATTTATTAGTAGAAATCCCAAAGGCCTCGGGTCAGCTTAAGACTCATTATTGTAAACCGCCATATGGGCAGAAAGACTTGTAAAGAAAGGCATGTAAAGGAAGTCACTGAGTCGGACACAATTATGAGCCGTCCGGGACTCTGTAAGCCACTAGGCGTCAACCCGTGTATATAAGGGGACGACCCAGTGGTGGTTTAGGGCGAGAAACAACAAAGTCCATCACCAAGCCGGCGAGTTGAGCCTCTTGGAGATCGAAACCTCAGCAATACCAATCCCAACTAGACGTAGGCTTTTACCTTCATCGTAAGGGGCCGAACTAGTATAAAACCCTCTCTTGTGTCCTTTGTCCCGATTAACCCCTTTAAGCTTCCTAGTGCGATGGCCCTACGACTAAGTCCTTGCTCTAGGACATCTGTTGTGACAACTCCACGACAGTTGGCGCCCACCATGGGGCCAGCGCACGGTGGATTTGAGTTCTTGAAGAGCAACTTCGAAGGGCTCAAGGGATACGCTGTGGGCCGGATGACCAAGAGTCGTCGCGGCAAGATCTACATCGATGACGAAGGCTGGGGCCCCGAGGCCGGCTCAATCGAGTATGGGTACCAGGTCCCCTTTGGCGGAATTCACGTCTTCATCGGCCGGATCGGCGAGCCAGGCCCTGAGCCGGATGTCCACACCAGCCTCATCGAAACGGCTCAGCGCACCGGGTCCGCCCGTGTCCAATCTGTCTGAAGCATGTCTTCGTAGGCTGCATCCATGGCGGATAATACTCTGAAGGATCGATGGAAGGCGGGGAGACGGCCATCTGCTCTGATACTACATAATCAACAGGTGAGACGGACTCGTTGTACCAACTGCAAGACGGCATGCTCGGGGGCTGTTCCGATGGCAGCAGTATTCCGGACCCCCTTCAGCCGCCGAATTGGGCCGGAGTCTTCATTGCAGGGACACAACCTTGGCAGAACTCCACCGCAGCGACAGCGGCGGCCACCGGGTCGGCAGCTGCCGGGTCAGGAGACCCCGCGCGCCCCCCGGCTCAGGTTCTCATGGACCTCATGGATAAACTGACAACTCCACTACACTATTGATGATTGCTTTCCTGATGAACAATTAAATTTCATAAATGCTTCTCGAACTGCTACATGGTATGTTTATTATGCTAATTATATTGTTGCTAAATTTATACCACCTAGTTTCACATACCAGCAAAAGAAAAAGTTCTTCTATGATTTGAGACATTAATTTTGGGATGACCCACATCTTTATAAAGAAGGAGTAGATGGTGTTAATTGATGTTGTGTACCTGATCATGAATAGGAACAGATCCTATGCAAGTGTCACTTTGAGGCTTATGGAGCACACCATGCTGGAGATAGAACTGCACATAAGGTATTGCAATCCTATTTTTATTGGCCTACTCTCTTCAAGGATGCCCGTAAGTTTGTCTTGTCTTGTGATGAATGTCAAAGAATTGGTAATATTATTAGACGTCAAGAAATTACTATGAATTATTCACTTGTTATTGAACCATTTGATGTTTGGGGCTTTGATTATATGGGACCTTTTCCTTGCTCTAAAGAGTATACACATATTTTAGTCGCTGCTGATTACGTTACTAAGTGGGTAGAAGTTGTTCCAACTAGTAGTGCTGATCATAACACCTCTATTAAGATGATTAAAGAAGTTATTTTCCCGAGGTTTGGAGTCCCTAGATATTTAATGACTGATGGTGGTTCACATTTTATTCATGGTGCCTTTCGTAAAATGCTTGCTAAGTATGACGTTAATCATAGAATTACATCTCCACATCACCCACAGTGTAGTGGTCAAGTAGAATTAAGTAATAGCTCAAATTAATTTTGCAAAAGACCGTTAATAGATCTAGAAAGAATAGGTCCAAGAAACTTGATGATGCATTATGGGCTTATAGAACTGCGAATAAAAATCCTATGGGTATGTCTCCGTACAAAATGGTTTATGGAAAAGCTTGTCACTTACCTCTTGAACTAGAACATAAGGCATATTGGGCTATTAAATAACTCAATTATGATTTCAAACTTGCCGGTGAAAAGAGGCTATTTGACATTAGCTCACTTGATGTATGGAGAACCAGGCCTATGAGCATGCCAAGATGTTTAAAGAAAAAGTTAAAATATGGCATGACAAAAGGATACAAAAGCGTGAGTTTAATGTAGGTGATTATGTATTGCTATACAACTCTCATTTAAGATTTTTTGCAGGCAAGCTCCTCTCTAAATGGGAAGGTCCTTACATTATCGAGGAGGTCTATCGTTCTGGTGCCATAAAAATCAACAACTTCGAAGGCACAAATCCAAAGGTGGTGAACGGTCAAAGAATTAAACATTATATCTCAAGTAATCCTATAAATGTTGAAACTAATATTATTGAAACCGTAACCCCGGAGGAATACATAAGGGTCACTTTCCGAAACGTTTTAGACTCCAAAAAGGAATAGGTATGTGGTACGGTAAGTACACCAACTACAAAATAGTTCTAATGGAAAATTTCCTCCGTTTTGGAATATTTAGAAAAATTAGAAAAAAGAAGCAGATCGGGAAGGACACGGGGCTTCCACGAGGCTGGAGGGCGCGCCCTACCCCCCTGGACGCGCCCCGCTGCCTCGTGGGCACCTCGTACGCTCTCCCGACTCCGTTTTATTGCACGATACTTCTTTTGGTCAGTAAAAATTCATTATATAATCTCCCGAAGGTTTTGACCTCCGTATCACGCAAATATCTCATGTCTTTGTTTCGAGCTGTCCTGCTGCAAATTAGAGCAACATGTCATCCTAGGATTCGAAAGGAGAAAGCTATGTGGCTGATTACCATGCAGATCCTAAGGTCTATGGTGATGTGGAGCATTGTGGTTGGACTACGGAAGAAGAAGAGGACTATGAACCCAAGGGCAAGGAGGAGACGAGATCAGAAGAAGATGAAGCCCCATTACCTCAACCTGGCGACATGCATGTGGAGTTCAAAAAGTCAAGCCTCCCGAATAGAGTAAAGAAACCTAAGATCGAGTTTATCCCTTTTCGCCCCTTGCAGGAAAACAAGCAGGAATTATGCAAAAATATACTGAGCCTGGAGCAGGAGATCAATGACCTAAGGGACCAAAATTCTGTCCTCAAGCGCAAATTAAGGAAGAAGCCTACGCCATCAACAAAACCATCACCTTCTTCACCAACAAAGAAGAACTGAGCATCGGGTACGGGCACTCCCTGTAACACCCTCGATGCGGCTATATCTCCCACGTGTCGAAGCACGACTTAGAGGCATAACCGCATTGAAAGCAATGTCGCAAGTGAGGTAATCTTCACAACAACCCATGTAATAAATAAGGGAAAAGATACATAGTTGGCTTACACTCGCCACGTCACACAAATAGCATAAATATGATTACATTCATTCATTTACACTCAAGGTCCAACTACGGAACCAAAATGCAGATAAACCCCAAAAGCAACAATGTCCCAAGTCGCCCCAACTGGGCACCACTACTGATCGTCTGGAAAGGAAACGTAGTATCGTCCTGAGTCCTCATCAAACTCCCACTTGAGCTCAGTTGAATCACCTGGAGCGGTATCATCGGTCCCTTCATATGGTTTTGGAAGTAACCTGTGAGTCACGGGGACTCAGCAATCTCACGCCCTCGCGATCAAGACTATTTAAGCTTATAGGAAGGGTAGAAGGCATGATGTGGAGCTGTAGCAAGCGACTAGCATATATGGTGGCTAACATACACAAATGAGAGCGAGAAAAGGAGGCAAAGGCACGATCGATGAACTATGATCAAGAAGTGATCCTAGAACAACCTACGTTCAATCATAACACGAGACCGTGTTCTCTTCCCGGACTCCGCTGAAAAGAGACCATCATGGCCACACACTCTGTTGATTCATTTTAATTAAGGTAATCGCTAGGTTTTCTACAATCGAACATTAACAAATTCCCATCCACCCATAACCACCGGCACGGCTTTCAAAAGTTCAAATCCCTGTAGGGGAGTCCCAACTTAGCCCATCACAAGCTCTCACATTCAACGAAGGATATTCCTTCTCCCAAGACAATCCGATCAGACTCGGAATCCCGGTTACAAGACATCTCGACAATGGTAAAACAAGTCCAGCAGCACCACCCGAATGTGCCGACAAATCCCGATAGGAGCTGCACATATCTCGTTCTCAGGGCACACCGGATAAGCAATCCATACAACTAAAACCATCCCTCGAGTTTCCCCGAGGTGGCGCTGCAAGGGGCTCTAGTTTGGACCAACACTCAAAGGAGCACTAGCCCGGGGGTTTAATAAAGATGACCCTTGGGCTCCGGAAACCCAAGGGAAAAGAGGCTAGGTGGCAAACGGTAAAATCAATGTTGTGCTTTGCTGGAGGAGTTTTATTCAAGGCAAACTGTCAAGGGGTTCCCATTATAACCCAACAGTGTAAGGAACGCAAAATCAAGGAACATAACACCGGTATGACGGAAACTAGGGCGGCAAGAGTGGAACAAAACACCAGGCATAAGGCCGAGCCTTCCACCCTTTACCAAGTATATAGGTGCATTAAAATAGACAAGATAAGATAATGATATCCCAATAATAAACATGTTCCAACAAGGAACAAACTCCAACCTTCACCTGCAACTAGCAACGCTATAAGAGGGGCTGAGCAAAGCGGTAACATAGCCAAACAATGGTTTACTAGGACAAGGTGGGTTAGAGGTTTGACATGGCAATATGGAAGGCATCATAAGTGAGTGGTAGGTATCGTAGCATAGGCATAGCAAAAGAGCGAGCATCTAGCAAGCAAAGATAGAAGTGATTTCGAGGGTATGGTCATCTTGCCTGCAAAGTTCTTTGAGTTGACTTGATCCTCGTAAGCGTACTCAACGGGATACTCGATCACGTACTCGTCTCCCGGCTCTACCCAAAGCAAGAAACACAAGCAAAGGGAGAACAATCAACCACGTGCAATGCACAAACAACATGATGCGAAACATGTTATGTTATGCGGGATGCGGTATGCGATGCATATGCATGATTTGGAAAGGAAAGATTGAACCTGGCATCAACTTATAAAACCAAGAGTGCCACTGGAAAGAGGAGTTTATTTCGGTTGAAATCGATATAAAGATCACCGGAATTGGATGCACGGTTTGGAAATGACACGCCAAACAAATATGGCACCGGTCTGCGATTAACAGCACGAGACCACCTAAATGCATCATAAACAACATGCTACAGCACTCCAACATGACAACAAAATACATGGCAGGGATCCAATAGCAAGTTCAAACAAGAATGGCAAAAGTGCAAAAGATAACAGGTTACGGACTTAGTGAAAATAACGACATGTCAGGATTTTAACATTAGAAAGCAATGTTTAGAGCAAGGTAACCACATGCTACAGGACCATATCATGGCAAAGCAAGGCATGGTGAAGCTACTCAAAGCATAGAACAAAAGTCCCTTACTGACCACAATCCAAAAGGGATCAGAAAATACAATTGCAACCACGTGAACATTGCAATTATCGTTAACAGATTCAGACTTAGTGAAAAACCGAAACATGGCAAAACAAATATCAAGTAGGCATGTTTACGAGCTCGATGCACTCACCACAAGGCAAGACATGACAAACTAAGCATACACCTAGCAAGTAGACATGGCATGGAAGCTAAACATGGCAAGAATAGCAACATAGCATCAATGGATCAACCACAACAAGCTCGGCAAAATTGCTAAACATGTTAACAATCTGCCAGGAACATTTTATAGCAAAAGTAGAGCTTGATTGACTCAAGCTAGGGTGCTCCATAAATGCAAACAAAGACATGGATGGATAGAGCACCACAATATCTACAAAACATCCTTACTAATCATGCTCAAAAGAGGCACAGATCACTTGGTAGCAACATGAACACATGGCATAAAAATAGCGACAGGGCAAAGACTTAGAATATTTCTAAGTCTCTGAAATCAGCAACATTGAGAGTGCTACTTTGCATGCTTGTGCTAGTCACCACAGAGATCACAAAAATACATGGCATACACCCCTGTAAATATGGCATGGCATACTTCAAAACACATGTAGGGCTCAAGTTCATAGGAGGCACACATTAATCATGGAAAAATGACAAAAGTGCATTTGCTGATAATAATGTGAAACTAACATCACATAGCCCTCTTCCAGCAGTATTTAGGGCATCAAGATGAGCTCAAATGAACGTGATACAATGAGATGAAATGGAGTACTCGTTGAGACGAACATTTTGGTATGTTACACGCACGAATCGGATCAACGGTGATGAAGTTATGGCATGACGAAGAATGCAAAATAATTAGGGTTAGGGATGAAAAAGTCAACCCAAACGTCCCAGATCCAGATCTGGCGCGGATTACAAGGTTTGCCGGAAATCCTGTTCACCGGAGAGGGAAACTAGGTGGCCGGAGTCGTACGTCGCCAGACTTGGAGAGCTCCGGTCGAGGTCGCCGGACTTCCGGTGGCGCGGAGGAGCTCGAGGGCGGTGTGGAGGCGGCGCCGGCGCGGCGATGGCGGGCGGCGGCGGGCTCGGTAGCCGGAGACGGAGCGGCGCCGGTGGAGGACCTCGCCGGCGCAGGCGGCGCGGCTTCGCGGGCGAGGGAGAGGCGCGGGGCGGCGCTGTAGCAGGTGGGCTCGGGGGCCCGATCCAGGCTCAACCGGGCCGACAGCGGGGAGAGCGGCGGCGGCCACGTGGCGCGCGTCTACTGGCTGGGCGCGGCGGCGTGGTGTGTCCGGCCAGGGACGGACATTGTCCGGCAGCGGGGGGGGGTAGTTTTGCTAGGGTTTCGGGGGAGGAGACCGGGATTTGGAATGAGGGTCTTTATATAGAGGTAGAGGGATCTAGGAGGCTCCAAATTGAGCAAGGTTTGCGGCCACGCGATTGTGATCGAACGGCCTAGGTGATGGAGGAGGTTTAGGTGGGTTTTTGGGCCACTTTGGAGGGGTGTTGGGCTGCAACACACACGAGGCCTTTTCGGTGCCTCGGTTAACCGTTGGAGTATCAAACGAAGTCCGAATGACACGAAACTTGACAGGTGGTCTACCGGTAGTAAACCAAGGCCGCATGACAAGTCTCGGTCCAATCCGAAAATGTTTAACTCCCGCACACGAAAAGAGGTAGAAAGGTACACCGGAGGACATAGGAGCGCCGGAATGCAAAACGGACAACGGGGAAAAAGCTCAGATGCATGAGACGAACACGTATGCAAATGCAATGCACATGATGACATGAAAAGAGATGCATGACAAAGACAAAACAACACGAAGACAAAAATCCAAGAACGAAGAAATAAAATAACTTAGTGTCGTAAATGGCAAGAGTTGGAATACAATTATGGCAAGTTACATACGGGGTGTTACAACACTCCACCACTACGAAAGGATCTCGTCCCGAGATCTAGGACTGGAAAAACTCCGGGTACTCAGAATAGATGTGATCCTCGCGTTCCCAGGTGGCTTCATGGTCGGAATGATGTCACCACTTGACTTTCAGGAATTTGATATACTTGTTGCGAGTCTTGCGCTCAGTTTCTTCAAGAATAGCAACAGGGTGCTCATGATAAGACAGGTCTTCTTGGAGATCGATCTCTTCAAAGTTGATGGTGCGGTCAGGAGTCTTGAAACACTTGCGGAGTTGAGACACGTGAAACACGTCGTGCATGTTTGCAAAGTTGGAGGGAAGCTCAAGTTGATAGGCGAGATCGCCTCTCTTGCTGATGATCTTGAAAGGACCCACGTATCTAGGGGCAAGCTTCCCTTTGATACCGAAGCGACGAGTAGCTTTCATTGGAGAGACGTGGAGGTATACATGGTCTCCGATCTCGAAAGCCAAGTCACGATGCCTGCTATCATAGTAACTCTTCTGGAACGATTGCGGGGCTTTCAGATTTTCATGAATGACTTTGCACATTTCTTCTGCATCTGTGATTAAGTCATTTCCATGAAGTTGACGTTCACCCGTCTCTGGCCAGTTAAGAGGAGTACGACACTTCCTGCCATAGAGAATCTCGAATGGGGCCTTACCCGAACTCGCTTGGAAGCTTTTGTTGTAGGAGAACTCGGCATATGGAATACAATCTTCCCACTTCATACCGAAGGAGATGACACAAGCCCTGAGCATATCTTCAAGAATTTGATTTACTTGCTCGACTTGGCCACTAGTTTGAGGATGAAAAGCTGTGCTAAAGCGAATGTTGGTGCCCATGGCCTTCTGAAAAGAATCCCAAAACTTGGAGGTAAATATGCTACCACGATCTGAAGATATCAACTTCGGAATGCTGTGCAGAGAGACAATCCTAGAGGTATATAGCTCTGCCAACTGAGCTGCTGTGATAGATTCTTTGATAGGAAGAAAAATGAGCCAGTTTAGTGAGTTTGTCGATGACAACAAAGATAGCATCATTGCCACGCTTGGACTTTGGAAATCCCATCACGAAGTCCATCTCAATGTGGTCAAACTTCCATTCTAGAATGGCAAGAGGTTGGAGGAGACCAGCTGGTCATTGGTGTTCTGCTTTCACTCTTCTGCAGACATCACATTCATTCATGAACTGAGCAATCTCTCGCTTCATTCGAGTCCACCAATACGACTGCTTGAGGTCCTAGTACATCTTTGTACTTCCAGGGTGGATAGAGAGGAATGAATTGTGAGCCTCGTTCATAATGACTTTGCGAAGGTCACCTTTAGGCACAACAATGCGATCCTCGAAGAATAGAGTATCCTTGTCATCAAGACGATAGCACTTATACTTGGGTTGACTCTTGGCAATCCCAATCTTCGCCTCTTCACCATAGCATCAAGAAGTTGAGCCTCACGAATCTGATCTTCCAAAGTAGGAGATACTTGGAGGTTGGCAAGAAATCCTTGAGGAACAACTTGTAGATTGAGTTTGCGGAAAGCTTCACAAAGCTCTGGTTGGTAAGGCTTGATAATCAAACTGTTGAAGTAAGCCTTCCTGCTCAAAGCGTCAGCAATTACATTGGCCTTGCCTGGAGTATATTTGATACTCGGATTATACTCTTGAATCATCTCGACCCAACGAGTTTGCCTGAGGTTGAGGTTTGGCTGAGTGAAGATGTACTTGAGACTCTTATGATCAGTGAAGATGTCCACTTTTCTTCCCAATAAGAGATGTCTCCAAGTTAAAAGAGCATGAACAACTGCCGCCAACTCGAGGTCATGAGTGGGGTGGTTCTTTTCGTTGGGCTTCAACTGGTGAGAGGTATAGGCCACAACTTTCTTCTCTTGCATCAACACTGCACCAATACCTTGAACGGAAGCATCACAGAAGACCTCGAACGGTTTGGATTCATCAGGAGGAGTCATCACTGGAGCAGTGACTAACTTCTCTTTTAGGGTGTTGAAAGCGATGTCACATTCAGGCGACCATACGTACTTCACATGCTTCTGGAGAAGGTTGGAAAGAGGCTTCACGATCTTAGAGAAGTTCTCAACGAACCTTCGACAATAGCTTGCGAGCCCAAGGAAGCTGCGGAGTTGCTTCACATTCTGAGGTGATTCCCAATTCACAATTGCAGACACCTTCTCAGGATTAACAGCTATGCCCTTGGCGGAGATGATATGCCCAAGGTAGAGAACCTCATCGAGCCAAAACTCGCACTTTGAAAACTTCGCATAGAACTAATGTTCTCTGAGTTTATCCAGCACCAAATGCAAGTGCTTGGCGTGATCCTCCTTGTTCTCGGAAAAGACCAATATGTCATTGAGGTAGACCAAGACAAAGTCATTTGTGTAGGCATTGAAGATGAAGTTCATCATGCGAGATAATGTTGGGGGAGCGTTGACAAGGCCGAAAGACATGACAGTGTATTCATATGAACCATAGCTTGCTCTGAATGCTGTCTTGGGGATATCTTCTTCACGAGTGCGAATCTGATGATAGCCCATACGGAGATCAAGCTTGGAGAATACTTGAGCACCTTTGAGTTGTTCAAACAGCTCATTGATGTTGGGAAGTGGGTACTTGTTCTTTATGGTCTTCTTGTTCAATGGACGGTAGTCGACACAAAGTCGGTCCGTTCCATCTTTCTTCTTGACGAAAAGAACGCCACAACCCCATGGAGAAGAACTTGGTCGGATGAGATCCATACGGTCTTGAATATCGAGTTGTTTCTTCAGCTCCTTCAACTCTTCAGGTCCAAGCTTGTAAGGACGTTTGCAAACAGGTTCTGTGCCAGGCTCAAGATCGATGACGAATTCAACTGGCCGGTGCGGCGGCATTCCTGGAAGCTCTTCTGGAAATACGTCTTGATATTCGCAAACGACTAGAATATGAGAGATGGCATCCAGCTCACCCTTCTCATTAAGAGAAAACAGTCAAATGGTATCATCCCGGGCGGCAAATATGATTACATCCTCAGACGAATGTGTCAATTGAATCTGCCTGGCAGCACAATCAAGCTGAGCCTTGTGCTTAGAAAGCCAGTCCATTCTGAGAATAAGATCAATATCTGAGTCACCAAGAACATTAGGAGAAGACAAGAACTTATAGTCGCCCAACGTGATAGAAACGTCCAGAACGAAATCTTGAGAAGTCATTTGACGGGCCGGAGAAAGAATAGCCAAAGGTGTCAGCAAAACTTGAGTAACCAATTCATGCTTAGATGCAAAAGGTCTCGAGATGAAACAACGCGATGCACCAATGTCAAAAAGAACTTTTGCAGGAATATCGTTAACAGGAAGGTTACCCATGATGACATCTGATGAGTCCTCTGCCTGAGCAGCGTTCATCATGTTGACCTTGGCGTGCTTGGGATTATGCATGACCACTGTGATGCTGGCAGATCTCACAGGAGGAGGAGGAGGAAGACGCCTCTGATTGAAGCATTTGTTGGCATAGTGACCCTTCTGCTAACACTTGTTGCACATGACCTCCGAGAGCGGACGGTGATACAGAGCACTTGGCCTTGGAGCATGATACAAAGTCTTGTTCTGGAAGCCTAGGTTGGGTGGGTGGGAAGATCCATTGCCACCTTTGCTCTTCTGCTGATAAGGCTGACGGAATAGAGGAGGAGGAGGCAACCAATACTTTTGCTGCTTAGTAGCCACTTGAGTTGAGGAAGAAGGAGTTGCATCTCTAACTCGCTTCTTGGAAGCATCACACTTGAGTTGAGCAGCCTCTTGTTTCAGTGCCATGTTGTAAAACTCATCGTACTTCTGAGGCCCGAAAAGCACGAGAGCAAGTTGGAGATCTTCTCTAAGGCCACCTATGAACTGATATATCATGCTCTTCTCATCAGGGACGTCCTGCTTGGCGAAACGAGCGAGCTTATGGAACATGATGTTATACTGGTAAACAGACAAGCTTCCTTGCTTCAGGTTGCGGAATTCCTCACGCTTGCTCTCAACAACACTCTGAGGAATGTGGTGAGCTTTGAAGTCTTGACGGAATTCATCCCATGTAATCACACGACCTCCTCTGGAATCTTTGTACTGCTGAAACCATTCTGTAGCTTGGTCTTTGAGTTGGAACGAGGCAAACTTGACAAGTCCTCAGGCCTGACATTGCTGCACTCGAAATGCTTGCAGATATCCACGAGCCAATCATCAGCGTCTGTTACCTCGACACAGTTACTGAAGGTCTTTGGCTGGTTAGCGAGGAAATGGTTGAGTGTAGCAAACTGATTCTGATTGTTGCCATGGCCAAGATTCCCTTGGTTGCACTCTTGTAGAATTTGCATGATCAGCTGCGTGTTTGCATTGGTAGCGGCCATCACAGCTTGCCATGCCTCCGGAGGTGGAGGTGGTGGTGGCGGATCCAGATTTGGAGTCATGCGTGTTGGAGGAGCCATCCTGAAGAGGGTGACATCCATTAGCATCTTGACAAACATATATTCAAGCTCAATCAAATAGATAGAAGTTGCAACATATAGTCTACACATCCGAACAAAATGAACGAATGCATTCCAATTGAAATGGTCACACTTCATAAATTGAGAAGCCAGTTAGATAGAGGTAGAAGAAATTAAACAACAAGGTACGGACATGAACAAATACTTGGTGAGGATTACCCAATCACAAACCAAATATCCGCGGAAGAAATACTAGAGCTACAAGAATTCCCACCTATGAAACTCCAGAAATTCTCCCGGTTATGTAATCAGGTGTTGGGGATACAGGGGAAGCATAATATCTCACCCAAAGCTAGCAAATCCTACATCCAGCTGTATGCATCCTTCAACACATAACCAAGAAACCTTCAGAAATCATTTACCTCAACCTTCGAAAAGCATCCGTTATGCGAGTTATGGTGATACTCCCGAACTCCCGCCCCAGTACTGGGTGGCGTCGAGGTTGTCTCACCAACAACTACATAAAAGAGATTTTCGATGTCGACGGAACTCAGGTATTCCAGAATTGCAACGATAAAATTGTGATGACAACACCTCAAAGCTCAACTCCCCGGGACAATGCCACAACCCCTAAATGTTAGGAGGCACCAAGAACAATGTTCTCGTCACAAAACCATCAGAACGATTCCAAGATACACGTGTGATCCTAAATTTTTTTAGTGAAATTTGAGAAGAGAAGAGTCAAAACTCTACGTCAGGATGCCTCATCAGAGCATCGAAGGGACTAAGGAGTAAAAAGAATCCTACTCTCCGATATATATAATCCTAAATGACTCAAAACATTTTTCTAGACTCAACAACGCCAATGATTCGATCAAGCAGGGGGCTCCTAAGGTCGGGGAAGGCTCTGATACCAACTTGTAATGCCCTCGATGCGGCTATATCTCCCACATGTCGAAGCACGACTTAGAGGCATAACCGCATTGAAAGCAATGTCGCAAGTGAGGTAATCTTCACAACAACCCATGTAATAAATAAGGGAAAATATACATAGTTGGCTTACACACACCACTATTGATCGTCTGGAAAGGAAACGTAGTATCATCCCGAGTCCTCATCGAACTCCCACCTGAGCTCAGTTGAATCACCTGGAGTGGTATCATCGGTCCCTGCATCTGGTTTTGGAAGTAATTTGTGAGTCACGGGGACTCAGCAATCTCACACCCTCGCGATCAAGACTATTTAAGCTTATAGGAAGGGTAAAAGGTATGATGTGGAGCTGCAGCAAGCGACTAGCATATATGGTGGCTAACATACGCGAATGAGAGCGAGAAGAGGAGGCAAAGGCATGATCGATGAACTATGATCAAGAAGTGATCCTACAACAACCTATGTTCAATCAAAACACGAGACCGTGTTCTCTTCCCGGACTCCGCCGAAAAGAGACCATCACGGCCACACACTCTGTTGATTCATTTTAATTAAGGTAATCCTTAGGTTTTCTACAATCGGACATTAACAAATTCCCATATGCCCATAACCGCGGGCACAGCTTTCGAAAGTTCAAATCACTGCAGGGGAGTCCCAACTTAGCCCATTACAAGCTCTCACGGTCAATGAAGGATATTCCTTCTCCCAAGACAATCCGATCAGACTCGGAATCCCGGTTACAAGACATCTCAACAATGGTAAAACAAGTCCAGCAACACCACCCGAATGTGCCGACAAATCCCGATAGGAGCTGCACATATCTCGTTCTCAGGGCACACCGGGTAAGCAATCTATACAACTAAAACCAGCCCTTGAGTTTCCCTGAGGTGGCGCTGCAAGGGGCTCTAGTTTGGACCAACACTCAGAGGAGCACTAGCCCGGAGGTTTAATAAAGATGACCCTTGGGCTCCAAAAACGCAAGGGAAAAGAGGCTAGGTGGCCAATGGTAAAACCAATGTTGGGCATTGCTGGAGGAGTTTTATTCAAGAAGAACTGTCAAGGGGTTCCCATTATAACCCAACCGTGTAAGGAACGCAAAATCAAGGAACATAACACCGGTATGACATAAACTAGGGCGGCATGAGTGGAGCAAAACACCAGGCAAAAGGCCGAGCCTTCCACCCTTTACCATGTATATAGGTGCACTAAAATAGACAAGATAAGATAATGATATCCCAATAATAAACATGTTCCAACAAGGAACAAACTCCAATCTTCACCTGCAACTAGCAACACTATAAGAGGGGCTGAGCAAAGTGGTAACATAGCCAAACAACGGTTTGCTAGGACAAGGTGGGTTAGAGGTTTGACATGGCAATATGGGAGGCATGATAAGCGAGTGGTAGGTATCGTAGCATAGGCATAGCAAAAGAGCAAGCATCTAGCAAGCAAAGATAGAAGTGATTTCGAGGGTATGGTCATCTAGCCTGCAAAGTTCTCTGAGTTGACTTGATCCTCGTAAGCGTACTCAATGGACTCCTCGATCACGTACTCGTCTCCTAGCTCTACCCAAAGCAAGAAACACAAGAAAAGGGAGAACAATCAACCACGTGCAATGCACAAACAACATGATGCGAAACATGTCATGATATGCAGGATGCGGTATGCGATGGATATGCATGATTTGGAAAGGAAAGCTTGAACCTGGACTCAACATGGAAAACCAAGAGTGCCACTGGAAAGAGGAGTTGATTTCGGTTGAAATCGATATAAAGATCACCGGAATCGGATGCACGGTTTGGAAATGACAAGCCAAACAAATATGGCACCGGTCTGCGATTAACAGAACGAGACCACCTAAATGCATCATAAACAACATGCTATAGCACTCCAACATGACAACAAAATACATGGCAGGGATCCAATCAAGTTGCTTGATAAAAGATGAACATTGAGCTATGGCTAATTCACCCAATAGTAAGTTCAAATAAGCATGGCAAAAGTGCAAAAGATAACAGGTTACAGACTTAGTGAAAATAACGACATGTCAGGATTTTAACACCAGAAAGCAATGTTTAGAGCAAGGTAACCACATGCTAAAGGAACATATCATGGCAAAGCAAGGCATGGTATGAAGCTACTCAAAGCATACAAGAAAAGTCCCTTACTGACCATAAGCCAAAAGGGATCATAAAATACAATTGCAACCACGTGAACATTGCAATTATCGTTAACAGGTTCAGATAGTGAAAAACTGGAACATGGCAAAACAGACACAAGTAGCCATGTTTACGAGCTTGATGCACTCACCACAAGGCAATACATGACAAACTAAGCATACACCCAACAAGTAGACATGGCATGGAAGCTAAACATGGCAAGAACAATAACATAGCATGAATGGATCAACTACAACAAGCTCGGCAAAATTGCTAAACATGTTAACAATCTGCCAGGAACATTTTATAGCAAAAGTAGAGCTCGATTGACTCAAGCTAGGGTGCTCCATAAATGCAAACAAAGACATGGATGGATAGAGCACCACAATATCTACAAAACATCCTTACTGATCATCCTCAAAAGAGGCACGGATCACTTGGTAGTAACATGAACACATGGCATAAAAATAGCGACAGGGCAAAGACTTAGAATATTTCTAAGTCCCTAAAATTAGCAACATTGAGAGGGCTACTTTGCATGCTTGTGCTAGTCACCACAGAGATCACAAAAATACATGGCATACACCCTTGTAAAGATGGCATGGCATACTTCAAAACACATTTAGGGCTCAAGTTCATAGGAGGCACACATTAAGCATGGCAAAAATGACAAAAGTGCATTTGCTGATAATAATCTGAAACTAACATCACATAGCCCTCTTCCAACAACTTTTAGGGCATAAAGATGAGCTCAAATGAACATGATGCAATGAGATGAAATGGAGTACTCGTCCAGACGAACATTTTGATATGCTACACGCACGAATCGGAGCAACGGTGATGAAGTTATGGCATGACGAAGAATGCAAAATAATTAGGGTTAGGGACGAAAAAGTCAACCCAAACGTCTCAGATCCAGATCTGGCGTGGATTACGAGGTTCACCGAAAATCCTGTTCATCGGAGAGGGAAACGAGGTGGTTGGAGTTATACGTCGCCGGACTTGGAGAGCTCCTGCCGAGGTCGCCGGACTTGCGGTGGCGCGGAGGAGCTCGAGGGTAGCGTGGAGGCGGCGCCGGCGCGGCGATGGCGGGCGGCAGTGGGCTCGGCCGTCGGAGACGGAGCGGCGCCGGTGGAGGAGCTCGCCGGCGCGGGTGGCGCGGCTCCGCGTGCGAGGGAAGAGGCGTGGGGCGGCGCTGTAGCAGGTGGGCTCGGGGGCCCGTTCCGGGCTTAACTGGGCCGGCGGTGGGGAGAGCGGCGGTGGCCACGTGGCGCGCATCTACCGGCTGGGCGCGGTGTGTCCGGCCAGGGACGGACATTGTCCGGAAGCGGCGGGGTAGTTTTGCTAATGTTTCATGGGAGGAGACCCAGGATTTGGAATGGGGGTCTTTATATAGAGGTAGACGGTTTGCGGCCACGCGATCATGATCGAACGGCGTAGGTGATGGAGGACGTTTAGGTGGGTTTTTGGGCCACTTTGGAGGGGTGTTGGGCTGCAACACACACGAGGCCTTTTTGGTCCCTCGGTTAACCGTTGGAGTATCGAACGAAGTCCAAATGACACGAAACTTGACAGGCGGTCTACCGGTAGTAAACCAAGGCCGCATGACAAGTCTCGGTCCAATCCGAAAACGTTTAACACCCGCACACGAGAAGAGGTAGAAAGGGACATCAGAGGACATAGGAGCGCTAGAATGCAAAACGGACAACGGGAAAAAAGCTCGGATGCATGAGACGAACACGTATGCAAATGCAATGCACATGATGACATGAAAAGAGATGCATGACAAAGACAAAATAACACGAAGACAAAAACCCAACAACAAAGAAATAAAATAACTTAGTGCCGGAAATGGCAAGAGTTGGAATACAATTATGGCAAGTTACATACGGGGTGTTACAAGGATGTTTTGTAGATATTGTGGTGCTCTATCCATCCATGTCTTTGTTTGAATTTATGGAGCACCCTAGCTTGAGTCAATCGAGCTCTACTTTTGCTATAAAATGTTCCTGGCAGATTGTTAACATGCTTAGCAATTTTGTCGAGCTTGTTGTAGTTGATCCATTCATGCTATCTTGTTGTTCTTGCCATGTTTAGCTTCCATGCCATGTCTACTTGCTGGGTGTATGCTTAGTTTGTCATGTCCTGCCTTGTGGTGAGTGCATCGAGCTCGTAAACATGCCTACTTGATATTTGTTTTGCCATGTTCCAGTTTTTCACTAAGTCTGAATCTGTTAACGATAATTGCAATGTTCACGTGGTTGCAATTGTATTTTTTGATCCCTTTTGGCTTATGGTCAGTAAGGGACTTTTGTTGTATGCTTTGAGTAGCTTTATACCATGCCTTGCTTTGCCATGATATGTTCCTGTAGCATGTGGTTACCTTGCTCTAAACATTGCTTCCTGATGTTAAAATCCTGACATGTCTTTATTTTCACTAAGTCTGTAACCTGTTATCTTTTGCACTTTTGCCATGCTTGTTGGAACTTGCTATTGGGTGAATTAATCGTAGCTCAGTGTTCATCTTTTGTCAAGCATCTTGAGAGTATCCCTTCCATGTATTTTGTTGTCATGTTGGAGTGCTGTAGCATGTTGTTTATGATTCATTTAGGTGGTCTCATGCTGTTAATCGCAGACCGGTGCCATATTTGTTTGGCTTGTCATTTCCAAACTGTGCATCCGATTCCAGTGATCTTTATATTGATTTCAACCGAAATAAACTCCTCTTTCCAGTGTAACTCTTGGTTTTCCAATTTGAGGCAAGTTTCAATATTTCCTTTCCAAATCATGCATATGCATCGCATACCGCATCCCACATATCATGACATGTTTCGCATCATGTTGTTTGTGCATTGTACGTGGTTGATTGTTCTCCCTTTGCTTGTGTTTCTTGATTTGGGTAGAGCCGGGAGACGAGAACATGATCGAGGAGTCCGTTGAGTATGCTTACGAGGATCAAGTTAACTCAGAGAACTTTGCAGGCAAGATGACCATACCATTGAAATCACTTCTATCTTTGCTTGCTAGATGCTCGCTCCTTTGCTATTCCTAAGCTACAATACCTACCACTCTCTTATCATGCCTCCCATATTGCCATGTCAAACCTCTAACCCACCTTGTCCTAGCAAACCGTTGTTTGGCTATGTTACCACTGTGCTCAGCCCCTCTTATAGCGTTGCTAGTTGCAGGTGAAGATTGGAGTTTGTTCCTTGTTGGAACATGTTTATTATTGGGATATCATTATCTTATCTTGTCTATTTTAATGCACCTATATACATGGTAAAGGGTGGAAGGCTCAGCCTTATGCCTGTTGTTTTGTTCCACTCTTGCCGCCCTAGTTTCCGTCATACCGGTGTTATGTTCCTTGATTTTGTGGTCCTTACACGGTTGGGTTATAATGGGAACCCCTTGACAGTTCACCTTGAATAAAACTCCTCCAGCAATGCCCAACATTGGTTTTACCGTTTGCCACCTAGCCTCTTTTCCCTTGTGTTTCCGGAGCCTGAGGGTCATCTTTAGTAAACCCCCGAGCCAGTGCTCCTCTAAATGTTGGTCCAAACTAGAGCCCCTTGCAACGCCACCTCGGGGAAACTCGAGGGCTGGTTTTAGTTGTACAGATTGCTTATCCGGTGTGCCCTGAGAACGAGATATGTGCAGCTCCTATCGGGATTTGTCGGCACATTTGGGTGGTGTTGCCGGACTTGTTTTAGCATTGTCGAGATGTCTTGTAACCGGGATTCCGAGTCTGATCGGATTGTCTTCGGAGAAGGAATATCCTTCGTTGACCGTGAGAGCTTGTGATGGTCTAAGTTTTGACTCCCCTGCAGGGATTTGAACTTTCGAAAGCCGTGCCCGCGGTTATGGGCAGATGGGAATTTGTTAATGTCCAATTGTAGAAAACCTAAAGATTACCTTAATTAAAATGAATCATTGTTGCTTTTGGGGTTTATCTTCATTTTGGTTCCGTAGTCGGACCTTGAGTGTAACTGAATGAATGAAATGATATTTATGCTATTTGTGTGACGTGGCGAGTGTAATCCAACTATGTATCTTTTCCCTTATTTATTACATGGGTTGTTGTGAAGATTACCTCACTTGCGACATTGCTTTCAATGCGGTTATGCCTCTGAGTCGTGTTTCGACATGTGGGAGATATAGCCGCATCGAGGGCGTTACACTCCCCTTGGCAACTACCATGCTTGGGGGAGTGCCCCGGTATCGTATCACCATCACAACTTTTATCTTTACCATTTTTCTTAGTTCGATCCTTTTGATAATATCTTGATCTAGTAGAATAAAGTTTTAGTATGATCTAGTTGTGAGTTTTGCTTTATGATCCCTCTATGTAATCGATTCCGTGAGCTATATAATAAAGATTAGTGTTGAGTCAAGGGCTTGATTATTCTTCTATGATCTTGAGGGAATTAAATAAAATAAGAGAAGAAATGAAGAGATCATATGAATCTGATGGAGAGTAATGAGCTCATATATAAAGAGTATGTTGAATAAAAGTTGTTGAGAGTTGACAAACATAGTTTTGGTCATCGTTGCAATGAATAGGAAGTAATAAAGAAAGAGAGGTTCACATATAAATATACTATCTTGGAGTATGACATTCTAAGAGTTGACGTTGGACAAGGAAGACAACGTAATGGGTTATGTTTTCTTACATCTGAGATAAATTATATTGTCAGGAATCATCCAACAGGTTGAGCTTGCCTTTCCCTCTCATGCTAGCCAATTTCTTTGCACCAAGTAGAGATACTACTTGTTCTTCCAAATATCCCTAAATCCAGTTTTGCCATGAGACTCCACCATACCTACCTATGGATTAAGTAAGATCCTTCAAGTAAGTTGTCATCGGTGAAAGCAATAAAAATTGCTCTCTAAATATGTATGACTTATTTGTGCGGAGAAAATAAGCTTTATACGATCTTGTGATATGGAAAAAAATAAAAGCAACGAACTGCATAATAAAGGTCCATATCACAAGTGGCAATATAAAGTGACGTTCTTTTGCATTAAGATTTTGTGCATCCAACCATAAAAGCGCATGACAACCTCTGCTTCCCTCTGCGAAGGGCATATCTTTTACTTTTATCTTCTACCTTACATAAGAGTCATGGTGATCTTCGCCTTTCCTTTTTACATTTTATCCTTTGGCATGCACAATATGTTGGAAAGATCCTGATATATATAGCTAATTGGATGTGAGTCTTCATGAACTATTATTGTTGACATTACCCTTGAGGTAAAACGTTGGGAGGCAAAACTATAAGCCCCCATCTTTCTCTGTGTCCGATTAAAACTTCATACCCATAAATATTATGTGAGTGTTAGCGATTGTGAAAGACTAAAAGATGGTTGAGTATGTGGACTTGCTGAAAAGCTCTTATATTGACTCTTTCCTATGTTATGATAAATTGCAATAGCCTCAATGACTGAGATTAGAGTTTGTTGGTTCTCAATGAATTTTATGATTCATACTTGAAATTGTGATTGAATTGTGACTTTAGCATAAGAGATCATATGACAATATATATATATATATATATATATATATATATATGATGCTACTCTAAGAATGATCATGATGCCCTCATGTCCGTATTTTATTTTTATCGACACCTCTATCTCTAAACATGTGGACATATTTTTTGATTTTGGCTTTCGCTTGAGGACAAGCGAGGTCTAAGCTTGGGGGAGTTGATACGTCCATTTTGCATCATGCTTTTATATCGATATTTATTGCATTATGGGCTGTTATTACACATTATGTCATAATACTTATGCCTATTCTCTCTTATTTTACAAGGTTTACATGAAGAGGGAGAATGCCGGCAGCTGGGATTTTGGGCTGGAAAAGGAGCAAATATTAGAGACCTATTCTGCATAGCTCTGAAAGTCCTGAAACTTCACGGAAGTTATTTCTAGAATATATAAAAAATACTGAGCGCAAGAAGTACCAGAGGGGGGCCACCCACCAGCCACGAGGGTGGGGGCCGCGCCCTACCCCCCTGGGCGCGCCCCCTTGCCTCGTGGGCCACCTGGTGGCCCTCCGATGCCCATATTCTGCTATTTGGAGTCTTTCATCAAGGAAAAAATCATAAGCAAGCTTTCAGGACGAGACTCCGCCCCACGAGGCGGAACCTTGGCGGAACCAATCTAGATCTCTAGCAGAGCTGTTCTGCCAGGGACACTTCCCTCTGGGAGGGGGAAATCATCACCATCGTCATCACCAACGATCCTGTCATCGGGAGGGGGTCAATCTCCATCAACATCTTCACCAGCACCATCTCATCTCAAACCCTAGTTCATCTCTTGTATCCAATCTTTGTATCCAAACCTCTGATTGGTACCTGTGGGTTGCTAGTAGTGTTGATTACTCCTTGTAGTTGGTGCTAGTTGGTTTACTCGGTGGAAGATCATATGTTCAGATCCATTATACATATTAATACTCCTCTGATTATGAACATGAATATGCTTTGTGAGTAGTTACGTTTGTTCCTGAGGACATGGGAGAAGTCTTGCTATTAGTAGTCATGTGAATTTGGTATTCAATCGATATTTTGATGAGATGTATGTTGTCATCCCTCTAGTGGTGTCATGTGAACGTCGACTACATGACACTTCACCATTGTTTGGGCCTACAGGGAGGCATTGGGAAGTAATAACTAGATGATGGGTTGCTAGAGTGGCAGAAGCTTAAACCCTAGTTTATGCGTTGCTTCGTAAGGTGCTGATTTGGATCCATATGTTTCATGCTATGGTTAGGTTTACCTTAATACTTCTGTTGTAGTTGCAATGGGGGTTAAGCATAAGTGGGATGCTTGTCCAGGTAAGGACAGCACCCAAGCACCGGTCCACCCACATATCAAATTATCAAAGTACGGAATGTGAATCATATGATCGTGATGAAAACTAGCTTGACAATAATTCCCATGTGTCCTCGAGAGCGCTTTCCTTCATATAAGAGTTTGTCCAGGCTTGTCCTTTGCTACAAATAGGATTGGTCCATCTTGCTGCACCTTATTTAATTTTATTACTTGCTACTCATTAGAAATTACCTTATCACAAAACTATCTGTTACCAATAATTTCAGTGCTTGTAGAGAATACCTTACTGAAAACTGCTTATAATTTCCTTCTCCTCCTCGTTGGGTTCGACACTCTTACTTATCAAAAAGGCTATGATAGATGCCCTATACTTGTGGGTCATCATCCATCACTCGTGCTGCCACCTGCAGGAAAGGAGAGGAGTAAGACCCCTGAAGCCAACCACCCCGCGACCCCCTGAGCTCGCCTGCCCGCACGGCCATGGCATCCCCGCCTTGCTGACTTCGGCGAGGACATGCCTCCCCTCCAACCGTGAGACCCTCTCCATCACGCCGTCCCTACCTCCCAGAGACGTCTCCCTGCCATGCCAGGGACCTCATCATGGCTGCCCACGATGCTCCCGCTGGCGGTGCCTGTTCCCGGCCGGATCCACCACCCGCGACTTCGTTCCTCCGCTCCATATCTCCTACTGCTTCGTCCCCGCGCCACCCGGTGACCCCGTCGCCGCTCCGACCAGCGAGTCCAGGCCGCCGAACTCACCTCCTTCCTGTGGCATCGTGCGCCTGAAGTCCAGGGCCCCTCCAGCCTCCATAAGCTCTGCTTCCCTTGCTCCACGCCAAGGCCGACGCTGGCCCCACTTCGTCTTGCTGCTGCTCTGCCATTCGACCTCCTATTGCTGCAGGACCCTCCCCATCATGCACCGCCGTTGTTCAGTTTCTTCTCTCTCAAGGTCAAAGGACGCCAGGTACCAGGACGTCGATCACCCGGCAAGTTCATCTACGTGCATGTACGGTTATCTTCACCAAAGACCTGTGTACACTTACACAACGAACCTTGGAGTTACATGAGATACCATGTACCGCGACGACCCCAAAGACTAGATATGCCAAGTTCCTCATAGATCCACCGATGCCTAGTACCACTACATGACCGAAACCCAAGTTCCACTGCGACCTTGTACTACTCCCATCTCCGAAGAACCGTGTAACAGAACCGTCAAGTTCGACTACAACTCGTGTATGACTATGTGGGGTTCCTTGGACGCCAAGTTAAACGATGCGTCAAGTTCCTCGCCATGACCTCGAACATCTACGAAAACTTGTGCGACTATGACTATGTACCACTACCGTTGAGGACCGATAGTACCACTACTTCCACTACGACCATCCCGAGAATGTCTACTTCCTCTACATTGCACTGAACACGAACCGTCCCAATTGCACGCTTCGAAGGTATACTGCCAAGACGATGACCCATGGATGAATGTTGTGTGATGTATGAGATGCACCCTATGTTTGCACCATGTGCGAATTGTTCCTTACACGTTCCTCCTCGTTTGCCATGTCGTCGATCCGTGGGAACCCGATGACCGGGATCACCCCTACATCTCTAGCATGTTATGCACATCCACACTTCCGTTTGCACTGGTATTTCCATGAGCTACCAGAACCGATATGTTGCCATGGCATCATTTTCGGATTCGTCACCGTGACACCCTTTCTTTCCACCACGGTGACAA
Organism: Triticum aestivum; assembly: GCF_018294505.1. Lineage (NCBI taxonomy): Eukaryota > Viridiplantae > Streptophyta > Magnoliopsida > Poales > Poaceae > Triticum > Triticum aestivum. The sequence continues at coordinate 400,316,335 of NC_057803.1, forward strand.
ATGCTTCATAACATGCTCATGTCAACATTTTCATAAAAATTGCATAAAACTTGTTTAGGTCATTCTCATCATGATAACAACATTTAAATGCTTAAAATTGTTGTTTGCTTCAAATTTGCTAAATTGCACATGAGGATTTTCCGAAAATGTTGTTTGTTGTTCCGGCCTCATTGAAACTTGCCTAAATAGATAGTTTATTTATGCTTCTCCTCCTACCATGTTAACCAACATTTAATATTGTTGAGTACCTAAATGAGAGCGAACTAAATAACTTGAATGTGGTGTTCCGTCAATATGCAACTCGTTGCATATTGAGCTGCACTTAACTTGTAGTATTGTTTGTTGCACTTTGCCATGCTATGCATATTTAAACCGGACATGCATCATCCTTGGTTGTGCATCATGCCATGTTTATGCTTGTGTGTTTACCATGTTGCTTGTTTCTTTCTGGTTTGCTTCTCTCGTTAGCTTCGGTTTCGTTCCGGAGTTGCGAGGATTCTTTTGACTACGTCTGTTTGTCTTCTTCATGGACTCGTTCTTCTTCCTTGCGGGATCTCAGGCAAGATGACCATACCCTCGATATCACTTCTATCTTTGCTTGCCAGTTGTTCGCTCTATAGCTATGTCACGCTACCTACCACTTGTTATATCAAGCCTCCCATATTGCCATGCCAAGCCTCTAAGCCACCTTCCTTGCAAACTATTGTTTGGCTATGTTACTGCTTTTGCTCAGCCGCTCTTATAGAGTTGCTAGTTGCAGGTGAAGTTGAAGTTTATTCCATGTTGGAGCATGGATATTGTTGGGATATCACATTATCTCTTATTTAATTAATGCATCTATATTCTTGGTAAAGGGTGGAAGGCTCGACCTTGTGCCTGGTGTTTTGTTCCACTCTTGCTGCCCTAGTTTCCGTCATACCGGGTTTATGTCCCTTGATTTTGTGTTCCTTATGCGGTTGGGGATTGATGGGACCCCCTTCACGGTTTGCTTTGAATAAAACTCCTCCAGCAAGGCCCAACCTTGGTTTTATCTTTTGCCAACCTACCTCGTATACCTTTCCCTTGGGTTCTGTAGATTCAAGGGTCATCTTTATTTTAAACCCCCCGGGCCGGTGTTCCTCCGAGTGTTGGTCTGAACTAGAGTCCTTAGCAGCGCTAACTCGGGGAAAATTGAGGGTTGGTTTTAGTTGTACGGAGTGCTCATCCGGTGTGCCCTGAGAATGAGATACGTGCGACTCCTATCGGGATTTGTCGGCACATCGGACGGCTTTGCTGGTCTTGTTTTACCATTGTCAAAATGTCTTGTAACCAGGATTCCGAGACTGGTCGGGTGTTTCCGGGAGAAGGAATATCCTTCGTTGACCGTGAGAGCTTGTGATGGGCTAAGTTGGGACACCCCTGTAGCGTATAAATTTTCGAGAGCCGTGTCCGCGGTTATGTGGAAGATGGGAATTTGTTAATACCGGGTTGTAGAGAACTTGACACTTGACTTAATTAAAATGAATCAACCGCGTGTGTAGCCGTGATGGTCTCTTTTCGGCGGAGTCCGGAAAGTGAACACGGTCTTGTGTTATGCTTGAACATAAGTAGTTTCAAGATCACTTCTTGATCACTTATAGCTTTTCGACCATTGCATACCTTCTCATCTTACTCTTATTTGCGTATGTTAGCCACCATATTCGCTTAGCGCTTGCTGCAGCTGAACCTCACTACCTTCTCCAACCCATAAGCCTAAATAGTCTTGATCTCGCGGGTGTGGGATTGCTGAGTCCTCGTGACTCATGGATACTTCCAAATAGTTGTAGGTCCCGATGATGCGAGAGCAGGTGATGCTACTGAACTCAAGTGGGAGTTCGACGAGAACCTTGGCTGTTACTATGTTTCATTTCCCGATGATCAGTAGTGGAGCCCAGTTGGGACGATCGGGGATCAAGCATTTGGGGTTGTCTTCCTTTATTTTGGTTCCGTAGTCGGACCTTGATTGTACTCTGGATGATGTATGTTTACTTGTTATTTGTGTGAAGTGGCGATTGTAAGCCAACTCTTTATCCCTTTCTTATTCAGTACATGGGATTGTGTGAAGATTACCCCTCTTGCGACTAAACCACCATGCGGTTATTCCTCTAAGTCGTGCCTCGACACGTGGGAGATATAGCCGCATCATGGGTGTTTCAAGTTGGTAATCAAAGCCATCCCCGACTTAGGAACCCCCTGCTTGATTGAATCGCTGACGTTGTTGAGTTTAGAACAATTTTTTTGAGTCCTAGGATTATATATATATCAGAGAGTAGGATTCTTTTGACTCCTCAGTCCCTTCGTCGCTCTGGTGAGGTCTCCTGACGTAGATGTTTTGACATTCCTCTCCTCAAAAATCACTAAAAAAAATTTAGGATCACGTGGGTATCTTGGAATCGTTCTGATATTCTTGTGAGGAGAACATAGTTCTTTGTGCCTCCTGACATTTAGGGGTTGTGGCAGTGTCTCAGGGAGTTGAGCTCCGAGGTGTTGTCGTCACAATTTTATCGTTGCAGTTCTGGAATACCTGAGATCGCCGACATCAAAAATCTCTTTTATGCAGTTGTTGGTGAGATAACCTCGACGCCACCCAGTACTAGGGCGGGAGTTCGGGAGTATTTCCATAACTCGTATAACGGATGCTTTTCGAAGGTTGATGTACATGGTTTCCGAAGGTTTCTTGGTTATGTGTTGAAGGATGGATACAGCTGGATGTAGGGATTGTTAGTTTGGGTGAGATATTATGCTTCCCTTGTATCCCCAACACCAGATTGCATAACCGGAATGTTTCGGGAGTTCATAGGTGGGAATTCAAGTATCTCGTAGGATATCTTTCCAACAGACGCATGATACAATATGGGATCTATCATATGTTTGTTTCCGGCTTATTTTGCAAGCCAATCCTTTGTTTTGTTTTGAGTTGTGGTATTCGATTTGCTTCGATGTCAAGTGTTTATTCCATACCTTATTATAAGCGGTGTTCTCATATTTATATGGGAGTGCTAATCCTTCTTATTTATCGAGATTATCATGTCAATTATTTTCAACCGGCATGCTTCTCTTCAAGTTAATCCTATCCTTTCAATATTTGATAGATCAATTCTCAATTCTTTGCGACGATGTTTGTTTCATCCGTCCCAAGTGGCATTTGTTTTACCCGCCCTCCCACCCTTTTATTCAAGGACCCAGATTTCTTAATCAAGTATCCATGTTATGGGTGTGAAGTTTCTTCATTCTTTCCTTCAATGTTTTACCCGGTGGTTATCATGAAGATGGTCAGGACTTTCAAGTTCATCATCCTTCGTTGTTGTTTCTTCTTCGGTGGATTCAATACAAGCTTCCGGTGTTGACCATATCCCTTTCGTCCTTTCATAGGTTTTCTCAGGCCGGTGCCCCCTAATCATTCACCTCTCGCTATTCATTTGTTCTGGCGTACTGAAGATATATCAGAAGATTCATGTTTCCGTTCATTATCCGTTCAAGATATCTCGAGGTTGTTATCTCATTCAAGTCATTTAATTCAACCGGCGCAATCTCTATTTTAAATCGTTCAACGGTGTATCTTTCAGTGGGCCCTAACCCATAGGACTTTTACCAGGATCTTACCTGACTCTTTTAATTTTCCCGGAGTTATTCTTAAATTCATTTAAAAGTTGACGTAAGAATGAATTATAATCAGTCAAATGTCTTTCTCCAAGATCATCCAAATTCTTTTCATTGTTGATTCAGCCTTTATATTCTGCATTATTCCGAAGTGCCTCGACAATTCATGATGGTGTTTCTCGTCATCATTCTCGAACTGTGAAGACTGAAGAAGAGTTTTTCCTCCAAATCTTATCTGTTCTCTCAAAGATTCATGGTTCAAGCTTGATGCCATCCTCTCATAATTGTTTTCAATTGTGAGATTCTTTTCATCCATCCGGAACAATTCAAGAGTCTTTTCAGTTTGATTCTCTGGAGCTCATCATCTCAGATTTATTCGTTCTCAACATTCAGCTCTCATTCCCCAAGTCTACCGGCTGGTGCATAGTTTAAATATCCTCTAATCAGTTCATGATCTCTTCGTTCTCATGTATCTAAATCCCCTCAAGTATCTTATTTCATTTTTCTAATTCTTCCCGGTGTTTCTTTATGTTTTCTTCGTTCATTTTCAATTCTTATGGTGGTTTGTTCAAGATAATATTTCCTTTGTTATCATATCAATTCATTCGTTCTTTCTAATCCTACCGGCGGATCGTTGAAGACCTTTCTCAAGTTTGCGCTATATCTCTCTTAATCCTTTCTACGAGAATAAGTAGTATGCGAAATCCGTTGCTTGTCATCAATTCAAATTGGTGAAGGATATGCATAACATATTTCTTATTCTTATTTCCTCAAGATGAATTAATTCCTTCTTCCGGAGTTAGTTCGCGAGGAAGAAATTCTTGGTTCCAAGTTGTTCACCTTTCATTTCCGGAGTTCCAAGTTTCCGCATTATCTTGTCACGAAGCTCCATCTAAATCATCGCAAGGCTTCACCTTGTGTTATCAACTTCTCTGTCTTTTATCATCCTTATTACCGGAGTTTTTCATGGTGGCTCATCAAGGATTCCTTTCATTCTTCATTCGTTCTTCAAGATTTCTCTCGAATAATGATCCGCCAAGCTATACTCTAAAATAAACGTGGTGTTCAACACATGTTTTGTTTTGAGGAGTTCAAGTATTCTTCATCTTGCATTCTGAAATGCAATTTATTCTACCTTATCTTTAGCGGTGGTGTTATGTCATTCTTGATAATTTTCCTTTGTGTTTCATGATTCACATGTTGTCAAGAATGAGGTATTTTAAATCCATCAATACTTCATTGGAGTTATCTTGGCAAAGATTTCACCTAAAGCCTTCCCTAAGGAATGTTGCTATTGTGGTGCTCCTATTGGTGGAACAAGTTTTCATCTCTTTGTTGAACTCAAGCAAGCAATTGTTTTCGTTAGTGGCAGAAGTTCACCTCAAGTTTTGAGATGTCTCAATAATCCCACGAGGATCATATCTTTTCGTTGTTGGTTTTCCAGCAACTCCGCTCTAACCTTCTTGCAAGGATGCTTTCCAAATTAAATTGTGGTAGAAGTTATCATTCCTTCTCCGTTCTCTTATTCCGACGATCTAGCTTCTATTTGTTCATTCCGGAGGCATCGTGATGTTGCTCTCTTCGACCAATCATATCGTTTTCTCAAGATCATGTTCTTTCCTTGCTTATCCATTTTACAGGAGTGTTGTGTCCTCTGCTCAAGTTCTTTCCATCTTATCAAGTCTTGCATCTCTTTTCAACCGGAGTGTTGTTCGAATTTGTTCTTCCTTGTTCCTTGTTTATCTCGTCTCAACCAGAGTGGTTTCAATTCCTTCTTGTCCTTTGTGCTCGTTATTCATAGCTTTTCAGCCTCCAAGGTTCACATGGTGTTCCTTGTTTCTCTTTTCTACCGGAGTGCTCTCAATTTCGTTCAACTCTGTTGTTTTCTTCTTTCAAGTTCTCAACCTCTCAAGGTTCATTGGTTTCACTCATTTGTCAAGAAGCAACTTAGTTTACCTCTTCTCTTCCTTTTCTGCTTCTCTCCGGTGCCATCCTAGATCTCAGGACGAGATCCTCTCGTACTGGTGGAGTGTTGTGACGCCCCAAGACCAACGCTCCAAAAGCCTTCCATGTTTTTCGTTGTTCGTCATGTGATTTGTTTTGCTTGTTGCATTCATCATTGCATATTTTGCATGGCATCATGTCATCATCCCATCTTTTTCTTAAAGCTAACTAAAACTCAACTAAATAAATTGCATGGATGTTCGGTCCATTTAAACCAAGGGAATTCACACGGTTATTTTATTTATAACATATCCTCCCAATATTAGGGAGCTATAATAAATATTCCATTTGTATGGAATTAACCGGAACACACTTGCAAAATAATTCCCATGCCTATCCCACTTTAAGTTTCACCTCCAAACCTTGGCAACAATTCTTTATCTCTTTTATCGAGGCTCCTCTAAAAATTCGAACATTTATGGACCTTCCTTTTACCAATTCCCAGTTCAAACCCATTTGAACTAAATTCAAATGAGTTTGAATTTATATCTTTCGATCATGCCATTTCTAATTTTATTGGGTCAAACTCATTTTTGTGAGTCCGGGAAAATTGTCCCTGAGTGCAAATTCCTTTCCCTAAACCTCCCTCTTCCTTCTCTCTATTGTTTTCTGTTAAAGAAAATATGAGGGAGAGAGAGAGCACAACTAGCAGCCCAGCCGACCGGGCCTATGGCTGTTTCCCTCTCCGCCGGCCCATCTGCTTAGCCCAGCCACAGGCCCACCTAACCTTAACCCTAGCCCGATCACTCACTCACCTGTCGCTCCCTTCCCCTGTTCCCTCTCGCGCCGCCAGGGACAGAGGGCATGCGCCCGATCCCCATCTCTCTCTCGCAGCCTCTTTCTCCCAGTCCCAGCGCCCTCCTCTCCACCCGATCCCCATGGCCACGACCCTCGCGCCCGCCACCTCGCATCGCCCAATCAACGAGCCACCGCCTTGCGCCGCCACTCCCTACTCTCGATCTCTCCCTCTCCATCGCTCGTGCCGCCACCTGCAGGAAAGGAGAGGAGTGAAACCCCTCATGCCAACCACCCCGCGACCCCATGAGCTCGCCTGCCCACAAGGCCATGGCATCGCCGCCCTGCTGACTCCGGCTAGGACATGCCTCCCCTCCTACCGCGAGACGCTCTCCGTCGCGCCGTCCCTACCTCCCAGAGTCGTCGCCCTGCCCTGCCAGGGACCTCGTCGTGGCTGCCCACGAGGCTCCCGCCACCGGCAACTTTGTTCCTCCACTCCGTCTCTCCTACTGCTTTGTCCCCGCACCACCCTGTGACCCCATCGCCGCTCCGACCGGCGAGTCCAGGCCGCCGAGCTTGCCTCCGCCTCTCCTCTTACTGCTGCTCAGCTTCCTCCGACGCCTTGTCTCGCCTCCTCCCGGTGGCATCGCACGCCCGAAGTCCGGGGCCCCTCAAGCCTCCAGAAGCTCTGCTTCCCTTGCTCCACGCCAAGGCCGACACTGGCCCCACTTCGTCTTGCTGCTGCTCCGCCATTCGACCTCCTCTTGCTGCAGGACCATCCCCATCGTGCACCATCACTGTTTGGTTTCTTCTCTCTCATGGTCGAAGGACAGCAGGTACCAGGACGTCGATGACCCGGCAAGTTCATCTACATGCATGTGCGGCTATCTTCACCAAAGACGTGTGTACGCTTACAGAACGAACCTTGGAGTTACACGAGATACCAAGTACTACAACGACCCCGGAGACTGGATATGCCAAGTTCCTCGGAGATCCACTGATGCCTAGTAACACTCCATGACCGAAACCCAAGTTCCATGGCGACTTTGTACTACTCCCATCTCCGAAGAACCATGTAATAGAACCGTCAAGTTCGGCTACGTCTCGTGTACGACTACGCGGGGTTCCTCGGACACCAAGTTCAACGATGCGTCAACTTCCTCGCCGTGACACCGAACATCTATGGAAACTCATGCAACTATGACCGTGTACCACTACCGTCGAGGACCGATAGTACCACTACTTCCACTACGACTATCCCGACAACGTCTACTTCCTCTACATTGCACTGAACCCGAACCGCCCCGTTTGCATGCTTCGAAGGTATACTGCCAAGACGATGACCCGTGGATGAATGTTTTGTGATGTATGAGATGCACCCTATGTTTGCACTGTGTCCGAATTGTTCCTTCCACGTTCCTCCTCGTTTGCCATGCCGTCGGTCCATGGGAACCCGATGAACGGGATCACCCCACCATCTCTAGCATGTTCTGCACATCCACACTTCCGTTTGCACCGGTATTTCAATGAGATACCTGTACCGATATGTTGTCGTGGCATCAATTCCGGATTCGTTGCCATGACACCCTTTCTTTCCACCACGGTGACAAATGCTTCATAACATGCTCATGTCAACATTTTCATAAAATTTGGATAAAACTTGTTTAGGTCATTTGCATCATGATAACAACATTTAAATGCTTAAAATTGTTGTTTGCTTCAAATTTGCTAAATTGCACATGAGGATTTTCCAGAATTGTTATTTGTTGTTCCAGCCTCATTTAAACTTGCCTAAATAGATTGTTTATTTATGCTTCTCCTCTTTCCATGTAAACCAACATTTAATATTGTTGAGTACCTAAACAAGAGCGAACTAAATAACTTGAATGTGGTGTTCCGTCAATATGCAACTAGTTGCATATTGAGCTCCACTTAACTTGTAGTATTGTTTGTTGCACTTTGCCATGCCATGCATATTTAAACCGGACATGCATCATCCTTGGTTGTGCATCATGCCATGTTTATGCTTGTGTGTTTACCATGTTGGTTGCTTCTTTTCCGTGTGCTTCTCTTGTTAGCTTCGGTTTCGTTCCGGAGTTGTGAGGATTCGTTCGACTACATCTGTTTGTCTTCTTCATGGAAGTTTTTCTTCCTTGCGGGATCTCAGGCAAGATGACCATACCCTCGATATCACTTCTATCTTTGCTTGCTAGTTGTTCGCTCTATCGCTATTTCGTGCTACCTACCACTTGTTATATCAAGTCTCCCATATTGCCATGCCAAGCCTCTAACCCACCTTCCTAGCAAACTGTTGTTTGGCTATGTTACCGCTTTGCTCAGCCCCTCTTATAGCGTTGCTAGTTGCAGGTGAAGATGGAGTTTGTTCCATGTTGGAACATGGATATTGTTGGGATATCACATTATCTCTTATTTAATTGATGCATCTATATACTTGGTAAAGGATGGAAGGCTCGGCCTTTTGCCTAGTGTTTTGTTCGACTCTTGCCGCCCTAGTTTCCGTCATACCGGTGTTATGTTTCTTGATTTTGCATTCCTTATGCGGTTCGGGATATATGGGACCTCCATGACAGGTTGTTTTGAATAAAACTCCTCCAGCAAGGCCCAACCTTGGGTTGACCATTTGCCTACCTACCACCTATACCTTTCCCTTGGGTTCTGCAGACTCAAGGGTCATCTTTATTTTAAAATCCAGGCCAGTGCTCCTGTGAGTTTTGGTCCGAACTAGAGTCCTTTGCAGTGCCACCTCGGGGAAACTTGAGGGCTGGTTTTAGTTGTACGGAGTTCTCATCCGGTGTGCCCTAAGAACGAGATACGTGCGACTCCTATTGGGATTTGTCGGCACATCGGGCGGCTTTCCTGGTCTTGTTTTACCATTGTCGAAATGTCTTGTAACCGGTATTCTGAGACTGATCGGGTCTTTCCGGGAGAAGGAATATCCTTCGTTGACCATGAGAGCTTGTGATGGGCTAAGTTGGGACACCCCTGCAGGGTATAAACTTTCGAGAGCTCTGCCCGCGGTTATGTGGCAGATGGAAATTTGTTAATATCCGGTTGTAGAGAACTTGACACTTCACTTAATTAAAATAAATCAACCGTGTGTGTATCCGTGATGGTCTCTTTTTGACGGAGTCCGGGAAGTGAACACGGTCTTGCGTTATGCTTGAATGTAAGTAGTTGCAGGATCACTTGTTGATCACTTATAGCTTTTCGACCATTGCGTAGCTTCTCATCTTACTCTTATTTGCGTATGTTAGCCAACATATTCTCTTAGCGCTTGCTGCAGCTCTACCTGACTACCTTCTCCTACCCATAAGCTTAAATAGTCTTGATCTCACGGGTGTGGGATTGCTGAGTCCTCGTCACTCACGAATACTTCCGAACATTTGCAGGTGCCGATGATGCTAGAACAGGTGATGCTACCGAACTCAAGTGGGAGTTCAACGAGAACCTTGGCTGTTACTATGTTTCGTTTCCTGATGATCAGTAGTGGAGCCCAGTTGGGACGATTGGGGATCTAGCATTTGGGGTTGTCTTCCTTTATTCTGGTTCCGTAGTCGGACCTTGATTGTACTCTGGATGATGTATGTTTACTTGTCATTACTGTGAAGTGGCGATCGTAAGCCAACTCTTTATCCCTTTCTTATTCAGTACATGGGATTGTGTGAAGATTACCCCTCTTGCGACTAAACCACCATGCGGTTATGCCTCTAAGTTGTGCCTCGACACGTGGGAGATATTGCAACATCGTGGGTGTTTCATGCATGCAGAGAAAACCATCATTGCATGGGATCGTGGAGGCCGGCGGTTGGCCTCCCTTGGCTATAAATGAAGAGAGGGGCAGAGCCCCCTTGCTCATCTCCATCTTCTCGCCGCCTGCTTCTTCTTCCACCTCTCTGCCTTTATGCCTTGCTGTAGTCCCCATGGCACCGACGAGGAAGTTCTTTGCCGCCGAGAAGGGGAAGGTCCCCATGGAGGGACCTGGCTCGCCACCTCCCAAGATATGGCGAGGCCGTCCCCACAAGCACGTTGCAACTCCAGCGGCGGCTCCTCGGGGGAGCGGGTGCGCCTAGGCCGGCTGTGGCGGTGTTTCTTCTCGTGGTGGGAGCCGCCAAGGATGAGGCAGCCCCTGTGACAAGGGGAGGCACGCCATGGTTTCCCGGCCTCCTCGTCCGCGCTTCCACTCGGCCGAGGTGCTCCCGGAGTTCGTCGTGTGGTCGGAGAGGCTAGCCGGTACCTGGCTCCCGCTCCCCCGCTTCTTCACTAGTGAGCTGCTGGCCACGGGGCTTGACGGCCTCTGGCTGCAGGCTGATGCCTGTTGCAGCAAGGCTTCATGGTTCGGGGTCGAAGTTTCTGCCGCCGGGAATGTGTCCTTGGCCCGCGGCTGGCAGGCATTTGCCTGTGCGTGCGGCTTGAGCGAGAGGTGCACCCTCCGCTTAAGGTACGACAGCGTCCCGACCCTCTATGTGAGGGTGTTTGGGGAAGATGCCATCGCGCAGGATGCTACCCCGAAGACGACAGCGGTGACGATGAGCTTGGCCTTGACGACAGCCGTAATGACGCCGAGGGTGAGCTCATCCTTGGCGACGGGCGTGGCTCGTTCAGCGACGGCGGCTCCTCCAGCGAGAGCACAAGCAGTGGCGGCTACGACCAGCCGCCACGTCGTCGGGCTCGCTTTGAGGAAGGTGGCGGATCGTCTTGTCACCACGCTCCGATGAAGCGGGAGGAAGGATCGGGCTGAGCCCGAGGGGCCTCTGGAGCCCAGCCTCGGGAGCTGTTGTGGTCATGAGGGCCACTTTTGTTTAGCCTTTCCTTTATCCTGCATTTTGCAAAAAGTAGAGGACCCTGCGGGGGCGTGTAATGAACCATGGTACTTATGCCACTATGCTATGCTTATTGTTCTGATATATGCAGTGATGTTCATGTCCCGGGTAGGTGCGGTAGGATAACTTAGCTTGATACACTCGCGGTAGCTTCGCACCTTGATACGTCTCCAACGTATCTATAATTTTTGATTGTTCCATGCTATTATATTATCAACCTTGGATGTTTTATATGCATTTATATGCTATTTTATATGATTTTTGGGACTAACCTATTAACCTAGAGCCCAGTGCCAGTTTCTGTTTTTCCCTTATTTTAGGGTTTCGAAGAAAAGGAAAATCAAATGGAGTCCAAACAGAATGAAACCTTCGGAAAAGTTATTTTTGGAAAGAAAGCAATACAGGAGACTTGGAGTGCACGTCAGGGGATCAACGAGGAAGCCACGAGGCAGGGGGCGCACCAACCCCCCTAGGCGCGCCCTCCACCCTTGTGGGCCCCTCGTGGATCCCCTGATGTATTTCTTCCGCCTATATATATATCCATATACCCTAAAAATATCGGGGAGCACAATAGATCGGGAGTTCCGCCGCTAGAAGCCTCCGTAGACACCGAAAGCCAATCTATACCCGTTCTGGCACCTTGCCGGAGGGAGCAATCCCTCTCCGGTGGCCATCTTCATCATCCCGGTGATCTCCATGACGAGAAGGGAGTAGTTCTCCCTCGGGGCTGAGGGTATGTACCAGTAGCTATGTATTTGATCTCTCTCTCTCTCTCTCTCTCTCTCTCTCTCTCTCTCTCGTGTTCTTGATTTGGCACGATCATGATGTATCGTGAGCTTTGCTATTATAGTTGGATCTTATGTTTCTTCTCCCCCTCTACTCTATTGTAATGGATTGAGTTTACCCTTCAAAGTTATCTTATCGGATTGAGTCTTTAAAGATTTGAGAACACTTGATGTATGTCTTGCCGTGCGTATCTGTGGTGAGAATGGGATATCACGTGATTCACTTGATGTATGTTTTGGTGATCAACTTGCGGTTTCTGCCCATGAACCTATGCATAGGGGTTGGCACACGTTTTCATCATGATTCTCCGGTAGAAACTTTGGGGCACTATTTGAGGTTCTATGTGTTGGTTGAATAGATGAATCTGAGATTGTGTGATACATATCGTATAATCATACCCACGGATACTTGAGGTGACATTGGAGTATCTAGGTGGCATTAGGGTTTTGGTTGATTTGTGTCTTAAGGTGTTATTCTAGTACGAACTCTAGGGCTGTTTGTGACACTTATAGGAATAGCCCAATGGATTGATTGGAAAGAATAACTTTGAGGTGCTTTCGTACCCTACCATAATCTCTTCGTTTGTTCTCCGCTATTGGTGACTTTGGAGTGACTCTTTGTTGCATGTTGAGGGATAGTTATGTGATCCAATTATGTTATTATTGTTGAGGGAACTTGCACTAGTGAAAGTATGAACCCTAGGCCTTGTTTCAACGCATTGCAATACCGTTTGTGCTCACTTTTATCACTAGTTACCTTGCTGTTTTTATATTTTTCAGACTACAAAAACCTATATCTACTATCCATATTGCACTTGTATCACCATCTCTTCGCCGAACTAGTGCACCTATACAACTTACCATTGCATTGGGTGTGTTGGGGACACAAGAGACTCTTTGTTATTTGGTTGCAAGGTTGCTTGAGAGAGACCATCTTCATCCTACGCCTCCTACGGATTGATAAACCTTAGGTCATCCACTTGAGGGAAATTTGCTACTGTCCTACAAACCTCTGCACTTGGAGGCCCAACAACGTCTGTCGGATTTTGGGTTCCGGCAGACCCTTGAGGTGCGAACACTGGGGTGCGCGCGGAGATTTCTCCTTCTACCTACCTGCACCCCTCCACCTTGCTAAGATCTAAGCTATGGAAAGAACAGCACAAGAGACACAGGGTTTATACTGGTTCGGGCCACCGTTGTGGTGTAATACCCTACTCCAGTGTCTGGTGTGGTGGATTGCCTCTTGGGCTGATGATGATGAGCTATACAAGGAAGAACAGCCTCGCGAGGGTCTGTTCTTGGTTGGGGGGATGAACTGCTAGGGGGAGTTCAGTCACCCTTCTCTCTCTCTATCTCTTCTCGATTGCGATCCTGCTAGTTCTGGGTGGCCGATTCTGATCCTCTACCCTGTGGGTGGCTAGTCCTATTTATAGGCAAAGGCCCTGGGCCTCTTCCCAAATATTGAGCGGGAAGGGCGCCAACAATTGGCCATTTTGGAGGGCAACATCTGGTACACTTATCCTGACTAAAGTTGGTCCTCGCCTGCCAAAGGCTCTGGTGGTGACGCTGGCTTGGGCTACACAATGACTTCCTCCCTGCCGTTGGACTGGTCTTGGTCTCGTTGCACTGAAACGGGTGCCTTTGCTTGATGCTCTCGCCTGCGCTTGCTCCCTTTGCACCAAAGAGGAAAGGAGGACACTGCGCGGCTGGCGCCCGCCTGGCGCCCTTGGTCGTCATGGCTTGCGTCACGGGCACCTCGTGAGGTACCCCGCCTTGATCTCTCCGCCTCCTCGCGAGCCAGCCTGATGAGGCCGTGCCTGAGGAAGCTCCGTGTCGTCTGCCCCGCGAGGCTTGGCCCCTCACGAGGGTCTTGGGTCTGTGTTGATGAAGACGGGCCGTGCTGGGCCCCCTTTGAGCCACGCCGCGGGCCGGAGGCAAGCAAGTCTGGGGACCCCCGTTCCCAGAACGCCGAAAGTAGCCCCCGGGCCCAAGGTGCGCCCGGACTTGGCCGTGCAGGGAGGCGAAAGGGCAAGAGCGAAGCACCGTGGGCCCTAACAGCCTGTGGCCTTGGGCGTCGTGTGGCAGTTGGTTGGACGTGGGCGTCTCCACTTCCCCACGGCACCTCGGCAACTGCACGGATTGGACAAGTCCCTGCATGCAAAGCGGGTCATGATTACCTATGATCGTGGAGGTCGGCGGTTGGCCTTCGCCGGCCATAAGTACGGAATGGCACGCGCCCTTCCAGTCCATCCCTTCTTGCTTTTCCTTCTTCTCGGTCCTTGCTCCGTCTTGCTGCAATGGCTCCGATCCGCCGGTTCTCGACGGCAGAGAAGGGAAAGGCTCCCCGAGAGGAACCAGACCCGCTCCCGCCGAAGAAACGGCTCGCCCTCCGCGGCTGGGATGAGGGGGCCCATCAGGTGGTGTTGAGGCCCTGGTGCGAGCGGCCACCGCCGGGGTTCCCGCTTCCCTTGTACACCCACATCGAGGGCTCTGAAGGAGTCGATGTCGATCGCCACGGGCGGCGCCGCCGTCGGCGCCGACGGGTCACGAAGGTGTGGGTCGTCCCCCCTGGGGTCCACACCGAGGGCTCCTCCCGAGAGTTCGTGCTCCACGCCGCCATGCCTCCTCAGTTCTGGATTTTCCTTCCTCCCTTCTTCACCTCCATCATCCCGCATGGAGAGCTCCTGGAGCTTTGGCTGCAGCACGCCGGCTGCAGCGCCCTCGCGACCGAGGCAGAGGTCGCGGTCGTTGCCCCGGGCGAGGTCTTCATGACTCGAGGCTGGAGCGAAATCGCCCGGGTCTGCCGGACAAGAGGCGCCTTCGCGATCCACTTTGAGTACGACGGTGCTTCGGTGATGTCCTTCAAGGTCTTCGATGTGAACGGGCGCCGGCTGGAGTGCTGCCCCGGGAGAGGTGGTCAGGACCCTGCTACGGCGAGGGCTGGGCCCGCCGACCGCTCCCTTGGCGGCTCCTCAGGCGGCGGAGGCGTCAGAGGTTCCAGCGACTCCGGCGAGCTCTTCGCGACTCCGGAGACAAGCGACGATAGCTACGAGCCCCTGAGTCAGCGCCGCTCCTGGAGCGGGGCAGGCTCGTCAGGCCGTCGCCGACTCTGATCTAGATGGGGTTGGCGCCGGTGCTCGACGGCCCACTGTTGATGATGGCATCTTTTGCAGGGGCGCGTGTAGTTATCGTCCTTTTAGGATCTGTTCCCTGCGAGGAATCAAGACGCGTCCCGTGGGGGCTTGTAAGGTGCCTGTGATCCTGTTTTGTTAATATAACCCTTGTCGTAGAACTGTGCGAGTTGCTCATTCTGTCTTAGCTCAGTTCTCCCTTTCGAACCTCAATAGGGCTTGGTGCTCTGCACCGACAGGTCCCAGTCCCAAGGCGGCTTCAGCCGTCGCTGGTATGCCAGGTCGCGATGCCATGGTCAAGGCCAGGAGGTGAGCGACCCGGGGTCTGGTAAGAGCCCCTGAGTCGCGATGCTCAGGAGGTCCCCTTTGGCGCTCAAGCAGCCGTCGTTCGGTGAGAAAGGAGAGCGGCGTCGCTAACACGGGATTGCATTAGGTGCGGGGATGGTGCCACGGTAGCTGGTGCTTCCGGGTGGTGACTTATCTCGAGAATCAGGGGCCGCTCTCTGGTGTGTCGCCGGGTCCGTGCATCGGCAGGCGTGAGGTTGCTCGGCGAGGTCCTCGCGTGTCCCTCCCCTCTCGCCTTTGCTCCCCTTTCTGCTCTACGTCCTCGGGTCCCGGCCCTCGAGCGAGTCTCAGCCGTCGCTGGTATGCCAGGTCGCGATGCCGTGGACAAGGCCAGAGGGTGAGGGCTGGAGAGCCAGTAGGAGCCCTGAGTCGCGATGCTCAGGCACCCCCCCTTTAACGTGCAAGCGGTTCGCGCGGATGAGAGTGAAGGAGACACCGCAAGGGCCTCGCCTGACGCAGCTCCTTTAGGAGATCCTGTAGACCCATCATAGAAAGAACGAGGGGTTGCCATGACAATTGACAGTCAGCCGTTGGTTGCTTCCGAGGGGCGATGAGGCACTGAAGGCTTGACGAGGTGGCGCCATGCGGGGCTGCCGCGGCCAGAGCTCAGCCATTCAGGTTTGTCGGCGTTGCAGGGACGGACCCATGCGCAAGCGTCGTGCCGTTTGGGAGCAGCTCCGTCAGTTGGCGTCAGTTGAGCGGGCAACTAGGTCAAACACATTAGCCGCGAAGGAGTGGATTCATTCAAATAGATGCTGGGAAGGCGGACATCACTGGGTCAGGCCCGAGCGACTTGGGGATGATGCAGCCCGTGGGGCGCCCCCAACAAGGTAAGCTAACAACATGAAATAAAAGGGATACATGCCGCAGGGACGGACCCACGCGGCCTGGGAATAATGCAGCCCTGGGGGGCGCTCCCAGCTGGAAATGAAACTTGAAAGATGTCACCTGATGATGTTGAGGACGAAGGAGTGTTGGTGTAGCAGACTCGGTGGGCTGCGGAAGCCGATCCTCACGAGCCCCCAGGCCCAGGGGCCTCGGGAGGCTCCGGAGGCGCTGGTGGCTCCTCGCGGACCATCTCCATCTCCGCCAGGGCTGCGGAACGCCTGGCCTCTTGAGCCTCCATGATGCCCCTCATGAGGCGCTGGTACGTGGCAGCCGCGTTCGGCAAGCCGTAAGGCATGCGAACGTAGCTGTGGGGTGGACCTTCGCAGCGCCCCACTCGCGAGGGCCAGAGGCGCTCCAGAGAGGCGACTCGATTGAGCCCTGGTATGTCGATGCAGACGCGCAGCCCACCATCCTCGCCTGGATGGGGAGCCACAGCTGGTAGGCGGCGGCCGCCTCTCATGACTCTTGACTCCTGTAGCTCCTGAATGGCCTTGCTGACGAACTCCTGAGGGTCTGGCCCTCCTTGCCTTACTCCTTCTTGAGGGAAACGTGCTTCGAAACACGCCTCCATGTGGTGCCCAAGCGCCTCCCTCGTGACCTTAGCCAGGTCGGTGGCCCTCCAGGGGAGAGCCCCCGAGCCCTGCCTGAGGAGGGCGCCGGGCGCGCTTTCCTATGCGATGGAAGGAGGTTCCCCCTGGGCAGGCGCGGGCCCTGAGGGGCCTGCCTCCTGAGGGGCCGGGCCGGACGATGTCTTCTTCTTCTTGGGGGCGGTCTCGGGAAGCCTCCTGCTTCCGCGATCCGGGTCTTCCAGTGATGCGGCCTGAAAGGCTCGTTCCAGGGAACACACCGCGTCCTTCTCTTCACAGGGCACCGTGATGACTCCGCCACTTCCTGGCATCTTGAGGACGTTGTAGCCGTGGTGAGTTACGGCCATGAACTTGGCCAGCGCTGGGTACCCAAGGATGGCGTTGTACGGCAGGCGAATGTGAGCGACGTCGAAGTCGATGAGCTCGGTGCGGTAGTTGTCGCGTGCCCCGAAGGTGACAGGGAGGCGGACCTGCCCAATCGGGACCGTGGAGCCGTCGGTGACTCCGGAGAAAGGCTTGGTTGGCTGAAGCTGGTTGTAGGGCACTTGGAGATTGTTGAATGTTTCCACGGACAGGACGTTGAGCCCTGCCCCGCCATCGATGAGGGTCCTGGTGACCACCACGTTGCTGATGATTGGGGAACAAAGCATCGGGAGGACTCCGGCTGTGGCCGCACACTTGAGCTGATCTGCTGAGCTGAACGTGATGGCGCACGCCGACCACCTGAGAGGGCGCGTGGCTTCCAGCTTGGGGAGGACTGCATTCACTTCGCGGGCGAACTGCTTGAAGATGCGTTGAGAGGCTGGGGCTTGAGCCCCGCCCAGGATGCAGGCGATCGCGCGCGGCTCCTGGAAGCCCCCAGCCCCCTCGTCCTGATGGCGGTCCTCGTTTCTCCTTGGCTGCGGTGGCAGCGGAGGGAGGCCTGCGTTGCCTTGCGGGCGATCCTCGCGAGGCTGATCCCTCCAGTCTCCCTCGCGAGGCGGGTCTTGCCAGCGATCCTCGCGAGGTCGATCGCGCCACCCTTGGCGCGGGCAGCGGTCTTCCCAGCGTCCTGCGTTCCTTCCTCCTCCTCGACCGTAGCCCCAGTCACCTCGGTCCGGGCGACAGCCGATCATTCCTTCTCGCACGGCTCGGAGCTCTTGACAGTCGTTGGTGTTGTGGGAGTGGAGGTCGTGGTACACACAGTATCGACTGCCCTTGGGAGGTTCGGGCTGATCTCTGCCCCGCTTGGTGTCTGGTTCTGCCGCGAGCACGGCAGCCCCCTTGCGCTTCACATCCTTGGCCTTGGGCTTCTTCTCTTCTGGGTCTGCGGCAGGCAGCTCGAGGAGGGAGAGACGCCCTTCCTCAGCCCTGGCGCACTTGGTTGCCAAGTTGAACAACTCCAAGGAAGTGGACAGGTCTTCATGCATCGCCAGCTCCTCCTTCATCTTGACATCGCGCACGCCGTCGGAGAAGGCTGAGATGATGGCCTCCTCGGTCACCTTGGGAATCTTGAGGCGTGCGTTGTTGAAGCGCTGGATGTACTTCTGCAGGGTCTCTCCGGGTTGTTGCTTGATGCGGCGCATGTCGCTCACGACGGGTGGCCAGTCACGAGTACCTTGGAAGTTGGCGATGAAGCGGGTGCGCATATCGTCCCAGGAGGAGATCGTGCCTGGAGCCAGGTTGAGGAGCCAGGTGCGGGCCCCGTCCTTGAGCGTCATGGGAAACCAGTTCGCCATGACCTTCTCGTCTCCGTTGGCAGCTTTGATGCCCAGCTCATAGAGCTGGAGGAACTCCGCAGGGTCGGCCGTGCCGTCGTAACGAGGAGGCAGGTCTGGCTTGAACTTGCCCGGCCACGCGACGCTGTGTAGCTCGGTGGTGAAGGCGCGGCAGCCTGCTGTGGCGATGGGAGGCCTTGGGTGACGGAGAGCTTGGTCTTGCATGTCCCCACGCACTGCAGCTGGGAGCAGCGTGGGGTCTTGACGCGCGGGAGCAGGAGCATGGTCGCGACGTGCTGGAGCAGGGAGCGCCCGGGCAGTTTCTTGCGGGCGAGGGACTTCTTGGCAGCTCTGCTCTTGCCGCGCTAGCACCTGATGGAGCGGGTTCTGCCCAGGGGCCACGCGCCTTGGAGCCATGGCGCCTTCTTGAGGAGGAGGCGGCTGGGTGCTGCCGCAGCTTCGTCGCCTGCGCGGGGCGGGGTGCGGTGCAGCGGAACGGACGACGCAGGAGAGCCCCCTGCGGCGCGGACGAGCTCGGCGACGCGGTCGAGCCATTCTTCGTAGACATCATCGACGGGACGGTAGTGCAGGAGCTCGTTTGCCGCGATGAGCGCAGCTTGACCCTCCATGGGTGCGCGGAGCGCGCAGGACGAAGAACCAGCTGGGGTGAGCGAGGGAGTAGCGGTGCGGCCGTCTCGCCGGACGGACGGATGCTGAGACGACGCTTGCCGCTCGTCCCTCGCCGGGCCGGTGGCAGCGTTGACGGCAGGTGACGGGGAACGGTGAGGACGCCCGCCGACAGGAGCCGTCTAGGCGACGCGGGAAGCGAGAGCGGCCCGACGCTCGGCGTGGGCCCAACGAGCGTCAGACATGAACGCGATGGTCGGAGGAGAACGGGGTGGTGGAAGACGAATTCCGGCGCACCCCTACCTGGCGCGCCAAATGTCGGATTTCGGGTTTCGGCAGACCCTTGAGGTTCGAACACTAGGGTGCGCGCGGAGATTTCGCCTTCTACCTACCTACACCCCTCCGCCTCGCTAAGATCTAAGCTATGGAAAGAACAACACAAGAGACACAGGGTTCATACTGGTTCGGGCCACCGTTGTGGTGTAATACCCTACTCCAGTGTGTGGTGTGGTGGATTGCCTCTTGGGCTGATGATGATGAGCTATACAAGGAAGAACAGCCTCACGAGGGTCTGTTCTTGGCTGGGGGATGAACTGCTAGGGGGAGTTCAGTCACCCTTCTCTCTCTCTTCTCTTCTTGATTGCGATCCTAGCTAGTTTCTGGGTTGGCCGATTCTCGATCCTCCTACCCTGTGGGTGGCTAGTCCTATTTATAGGCAAAGGCCCTGGGCCTCTTCCCCAAATATTGAGCGGGAAGGGCGCCAACAATTGGCCATTTTGAAGGGGAACATCTGGTACACTTATCCTGACTAAAGTTGGTCCTCGCCTGCCAAAGACTCTGGTGGTGACGCTGGCTTGGGCTCCACAATGACTTCCTCCCTGCCGTTGGACTGGTCTTGGTCTCGTTGCACCGAAACGGGTGCCTTTGCTTGATGCTCTCGCCTGCGCTTGCTCCCTTTGCACCAAAGAGGAAAGGAGGACACTGCGCGGGCTGGCGCCCGCCTGGCGCCCTTGGTCGTCATGGCTTGCGTCACGGGCACCTCGTGAGGCACCCCGCCTTGATCTCTCTGCCTCCTCGCGAGCCAGCCTGATGAGGCCGTGCCTGAGGAAGCTCCGTGTCGTCCGCCCCGCGAGGCTTGGCCCCTCGCGTGGGTCTTGGGTCTGTGTTGATGAAGACGGGCCATGCTGGGCCCCCTTTGAGCCACGCCGCGGGCCGCAGGCAGGCAATTCTGGGGACCCCCGTTCTCAGAACACCGACAATGTCTACAAGAAGAAGGTTGTGTAGTAGACATCACACCTCGCGATGGTGCGCCCTCCAGCATCTCGTGAGGCCCCCTTGCTGCTGACTCACGGGTCGCTGGCCTTAGGAGACATTGTGAAGCTGCAGAATTGTTAGAAAATTTGGTTGGGTGTCCTGTTCTTCCTAGCGTGAGTCCTCAGGCATGGGCTAGTCGTGGCTTAGTGCATCGCATCGCGCTACCCGGGGGGCACGAACTTACGAATATGTGCAAATCACAAGCTCTTTTGAGATTGTCTCGCGATTATAGAAAAAGCCATGGCCCGGGGGGGGGGGGGGGCAGGGCTATGGTGAAGTGTGTTTGCGGCACGCTGTAACGCCCCAAGACCGGAGCTTCAGATGCCTTCCAGGGTTTTCGGGTTTCTTCATTTGTTTCTTTTGTTCCGTTGCATTTCATCTTTGCATCATGTGCATTGCATCATGTCATCATGCAACCCATTTTAAATATCAACTAAATAAATTGCATGGATCTTCAGTCCATTTAAACAGAGGGAATTCACATGGTGATTCTCTTTATAACATATCCTCCCGATATTAGGGAGCTATATCAAATATTCCATTTTCGGAATCACCTATAACACACTTGCAAATAATCACATGCCTTTTTCCCGCTTCAAGTTTGGTCCTCAAACTTTGCCCATATTTTCTTTCGTCGCTTTCCCGATCTCCACAAAATTTCCGAACATTTTTGGACTCTCCAAAAATGTTTTGTTAATTCAAACTTATTTGAATCACATTCAAATGTGTTTGAATGCAGTCCTTCTAAGCAGTGCCAAATGCATTTTCTTGGAACGAACTCATTTTTTATGAGTCCGGGAAATTTAACCGCATGCCCAAATGTTTTCTCTAACCCCTCCTTTTCCATTTTTTCTCCTCTCTTTGTTTTTCTGTTAAAGGTTATATGAGAGAGAGAGAGAGAGAGAAGAGAGATAGCCCAGGCCGGCCCATCCTTCCCCGTAGCCCACCTAAACCTACTTCCTAACCCTAGGCCCAAAGAACCAACCTCCCTCTCCTCACGATCTCCTCTCCCCTCGCGCCGCCAGAGAGACCCGCAGCCCGATCCCCATCTCCCTCGCGCGTGCTCCTCTTCTCGCTCGCTGGCCCGCAGCCACTCCTCCCTCGATCCCTCTCCTCCTCTCGTTAGTCTTCTGCCGCCGCCACACCCTCTCACTCGCCCCGCACCATCTCATGGGCCGTGTCATCTTTCACGTCTGCCTCCTCGCCATGGCCCATCGCAAGCTGCCTCCGATGCTGCGCCTCACCTCCTGCCTCCTGCGCGCCTCCTCCTCGCCAAGTCCCCGTCACCTGAGCGCTCGAGGAGAGGAGCTCCTCGAGCACATGCGCCTGTAGCCATCGTCCTCCGCGCCCTGTTGCAGCACCATCGCCTCCCCACCATGGCGCCGCCAGGAAGCACCTAGCCACTGGCTCGGTCTCTCCTTTGCTGCCCGGATCCCGCTGCCACCTTGCCGCAGTCGAGTTGTGCCGCGTTCCTCTGCCCCGACCTCACCTCCGTCCATGGCAGCCGAGGGCCACCTCACGCCTGCACCTCTTCCTCCCTCCGTTCGGCCTCAAGTGCACCGCTGCTGCCCTCCTCTACTTCGCCTTCTCGCCAGAGAACGCATCGCTGCGTCTTCTCCATCTCCTGCCCGAGTCCCTGCGACAGCCCTAGTAGCAGCCGTTCCCTGCCGGTGGTCCCCGCTGTCCTGGTGAACCTCCGCATGCTGCTGCCATTGACGCCAAGTCGAACGACTAACGAACAGGGAGCAGCGCCAAGTTCGATCGTTGTAGATTTCGTCAATGCACCCCCCTGTTTTTTGCCCTACACTGCATCGCAAGCGCCAAGTACCACGACGGTCCTTCAAGAGTTTGGGTTTGACAAGTTCGATGACGCTACCGTACAACTACGTTACCGAGACCGGCAAGACCGACGGAACAAAACCGCCAAGTACCTCTATGAATGGATGCGTCAAGGCCGCCTCGGAGATCGCCAAGTACACCACCGACAAGACCACATGGATGCTCGAACGAGTGCTGATCGAAACGCCAAGTACCACGACAACCATCGGCATGTACCCCTACACTGCATCGGAATGCCGAGTTCCTCTTCGGATGTGTGTACGACTACCAGGGCCAAAAGAACCATGTACAACTACCGTTGCTGTGTACCCCTACTTCCACTTTCGTCGCCGAGGATCGATAGTACCACTACTACCCACTGCGCCCGTGTATGACTTCTTCCACTACGAACGTCCCGAGAACGTCTACTTCCCCTACACCGCATCAAACTCGAACCGCTCCGATAATGCACGCTACAAAGGTATAACCCCAAGACGATGCCCGTGAATGAATGCATGTTGTATGATATGTTCGTGGTTGCAACGTGTCCGAGTTGTGCTTTGCGAGTTCCTCGTTGTCTTGCCGTGGGCATGTGGGAACCCGGTATCCGGGATCACCCCACCGTCCTTGCATGGCACGCTCCCGTCGCTTTTCCTTTTGCACCGGTATCTCCATGAGCTATCGGAACCGATATGTTGCCGTGGCATCATTTTCGGATTCGTTGCCGTGACACCCCTTTTCTTTTCACCACGGTGACAAATGCTTCATAATTCTCTTGTCAACTTTTATTAAAAATTTCATAAACTTGCACATGTCATCCGCATCATGATAACAACTTCAAGATTGGTTAAAATTGTTGTTGCACCAAATTGATAATTGCATATGGGGTTTACTAGTTTTGTTGTTTATTATATCCGGCCCCATTTAAATTGTTTAGATGGTATAGTTTGTTATGCTACACCTCTTGCCATGTTAACCAACATTTAATATTGTGGAGTACCTAACCGAGGGTGAACTAAATAATTGATGTGGTGTTCGGTCAATATGCAACGGAGTTGCATATTGATCTCCACTTAATTTGTAGGATTGCTTGTGCACTTTGCCATGCCATGCCTCTTTAATCCGGACATGCATCATACTTGTTTGTGCATCATGCCATGATTCTATGAGGGTTGTTTACTATGTTGTGTGCTTCTTTCCGGTGTTTGATTCTTCGGGTTGGTTCCGGTAACGTCGCGTTTGTGAGGACCCGTTCGTCTACGTCCGTTTGTCTTCTTCATGGAATCGTTCTTCTTCCTTGCGGGATCTCAGGCAAGATGACCATACCCTCGAAATCACTTCTATCTTTGCTTGCTAGTTGCTCGCTCTTTTGCTATGCCTATGCTGCGATACCTACCACTTGCTTATCATGCCTCCCATATTGTTGAACCAAGCCTCTAACCCACCTTGTCCTAGCAAACCGTTGTTTGGCTATGTTACCGCTTTGCTCAGCCCCTCTTATAGCGTTGTTAGTTGCAGGTGAAGATTGAAGCTTGTTCCTTGTTGGAACATGGAGATGTTGTTCGTTGTTGGAACATGTTTACTTGCTGGGATATCACAATATCTCTTATTTAATTAATGCATCTATATACTTGGTAAAGGGTGGAAGGCTCGGCCTTATGCCTGGTGTTTTGTTCCACTCTTGCCGCCCTAGTTTCCATCATATCGGTGTTATGTTCCCGGATTTTGCGTTCCTTACGCGGTTGGGTTATAATGGGAACACCTTGACAGTTTGCTTTGAATAAAACTCCTCCAGCAAGGCCCAACATTGGTTTTACCATTTTCCACCTAGCATCTTTTTCCCTTGGGTTATGCCAGCCCAAGGGTCATCTTTATTTTAAACCCCCGGGCCAGTGCTCCTCTGAGTGTTGGTCCAACCCAGAGCACCGTGCAGGGCCATCCCTTGGCAACTTGGGTTACGTCGGCTCCTCTACGCTTAGCTTATCCGGTGTGCCCTGAGAACGAGATATGTGTAGCTCCTATCGGGATTTGTCGGCACAGCGGGTGGTCTTGCTGGACTTGTTTTACCATTGTCGAGGATGTCTTGTAGTACCGGGATACCGAGTCTGATCAGAATGTCTCGGGAGGAGGTCTATTCCTTCGTTGACCGTGAGAGCTTGTCATGGGCTAAGTTGGGACACCCCTGCAGGGATTTGAACTTTCGAAAGCCGTGCCCGCGGTTATGGGCAGATGGGAATTTGTTAATGTCCGCTTGTAGATAACTTGAATCTTAACTTCATTAAAATGAATCAACCGTGTGTGTAACCGTGATGGTCTCTTTCTGGCGGAGTCCGGGAAGTGAACACGGTGTTGGAGTTATGCTTGACGTAGGTTGTTCTAGGATCACTTCTTGATCATAGTTTCTCGATCGTGCTTTGCCTTCTCTTCTCGCTCTCTTTTGCGTATGTTTAGCCACCATATATGCTAGTCGCTTGCTGCAGCTCCACCTCATACCTTTACCTTACCCATAAGCTTAAATAGTCTTGATCGCGAGGGTGCGAGATTGCTGAGTCCCCGTGGCTCACAGATAATTCCAAAACCAGTTTGCAGGTGCCGATGTTACCGAGCAGGTGACGCAACCGAGCTCAAGGAGGAGCTCTATAAAGATCTTGTCATTTGTGTTGTTTCGTTCTAGTTGATCAGTAGTGGATTCCAGTTGGGGTCGATCGGGGATCTGTGTCGCATTTGGGGTTCTTCTTTTATTTTGGCTCCATAGTCGGGACCTGATTGTATTTGGATGATGTAATGCTTTATTCATGTATTTGTGTGAAGCGGCAATTGTAATCCAACTATGTATCTCTTTCCCTTATGTATTACATGGGTTGTGTGAAGATTACCTCACTTGCGACATTGCTTTCAATGCGGTTATGCCTCTAAGTCGTGCTTCGACATGTGGGAGATATAGCCGCATTGAGGGTGTTACACGCGCGGCGGGCACAACACCACGCACGCAGACACCTACCAAGCCCTCGCGCGCGAGACGCGTGAGGAAGAGCGACTGGCAACTGCCTCTCCTCCTTGGCCAAGACCGAAAGGCAAGAGAGAAGACGAAGGGGAAATACAACTTGGCAATCGAAAATGCGAGAACTCCAAATTCCATTAAAAGAAAGGGGGCAAACCAACTACATAAAGCAAGCAAATGAATAGCCACATCCGGCACCCAGACTAGTCTTCTCACCAGCGCGGAGCTAAGTGATGCCACTTGGACGTGGGAGGGAGCCCCCGAGGCCTGAGCGAAGCTCTCTAGAGACTCCGGGGCGTGTACAACCCCACTAATTATTACATGAGAGTGTCATGAGCGGCGATGTTCAGAGGCACTGGTCCTTGCTTCATGGGTAGAACTTCCGGAGGTGCTGGATGTTCCAGGCATTCTGGATGGGGATCCCTCCGTGCATCTCTAGGCGTGTGGCGCCAGGCCTGGAGACACGGGCAAACCTAAATGGGCCCTCCCACATGCGTGAGAGCTTATGCAGACCTTCCCTGGAGAGCACCCACCTTCGGACGAGATCACCCACCTTCGGATGAGATCACCCACCTCGAGCGTCCTATAGCGGACACTTCGGCAGTGGTACCACCACAGTGCTTGCTGGTACCTTGCCACCCGGAGCGAGGCTTGACGGCGGTGTTCCTCCCCCAGCATGAGGTCCGTCCCATGCGTGGCGTCCTGGCGTGCCTCGTCAAACATGAAGACCCGTGTGGAGCGATGCTTGACCTCATGAGGGAGAACCGCTTCGGCTCCATAGACGAGGAAGAACGGAGTCTCGCCCGTCGGCTTGGTAGCGGTGGTGCGGATGGACCACATCACGAACTGGGGCTCGTCGAGCCAGCCCCTGCCGCAGGCCTCGAGCTTCTTCTTGAAGGTTCTTGTCTTGAGGCCTCTTAGTTCCTCCACGTTGGTGTGCCCAGCTTGGCCGTTGCTCCTGGGGTGTGCCACTGAGGCGTAGCATATCTGCGTTCCAAGGTTAGCATAATACGTTATGAAGAGGTTGCTAGTGAACTGTGAGCCGTTGTCAGTGATGATACGATTAGGGACCCCAAAGCGGCTAATGAGGCCCTTGATGAACTTGACTGTTGAGCCGGCCAGAATGGTGTGGACGGCTTCCACCTCATCCCACTTGGTGAACTTGTCAATGGCGACGTAGAGGTAGAAATAGCCCCCGGGCGCTCGTGGGAATGGTCCCAAGATGTCCAGCCCCCAGACCACGAACTGCCATGTGAGAGGAATGGTCTGGAGGCCCTGAGCGGTCAGGTGGATCTGCTTGGCGTTGAATTGGCAAGCTTCGCAAGATGTAACCAGCTCGGTGGCATCATTGAGCGTTGTGGGCCAATAGAACCCACTGCGGAATGCCTTGCCCACGAGGGTGCATGATGACGAGTGATGCCAGCAGTCCCCGTCGTGTATGTCGGCCAATAGCTCATGTCCCTACTCCCTGGAGATGCATCGTAGAGAAACATCATTCGGCCGTTTCCTATAGAGCTCACCGTCCCGGATGTAGTAGGTAGTGGCCTGTCGAGCCACACGCTCTGCATCCCCCTCCTTCTCCGGCAGGGTCCCCTGAAGCAGATACGCCTTGAGCTCTTCAGTCCAGCACCCCTCCCGAGGTTCCAGCGCAAGAAGGTGGCGGGCTCCTAAGGTCGGGCCACAAGCTGGGGCGCCCGACGAAGGGGCCTGAGGGAGGTCCTCGCGAGGTGGTGCTAGTGCTGCTGCGGGGTGGGGCTGTAGATGGCTTGAAGAGCCGCTCCTCAAAGACACCGGGCTCTTGAGGCAGGCGTCAGGACGCCCTCTTGGCTATGTTTTCTGCTTCCTTGTTTGTGCCGCACGGCACATTCTGCAGTTCCATACCCGATAATTATTTTTCAATTTTTTGTACCTCCACAAGGTATGCATCCATGTGCTCATCCTTTGGCTCGTATACTTTGTTGGAGAAGTTGACGAGGAGCTGAGAGTCGGCCTTGATGGTGAGGCGCTTCAATGCCACAGCCTTGAGGCCGGGGATCAAGCCTTCGTACTCTGCGATGTTGTTGGAGACCTTCTCGCCTTGCTGGAAGCAGAGGTGCACGGCTTAACAGAACTTACGCTGGGTGGGTGAGATGAGCACGGCTCCAGCCCCGCGCCCTGACGCGCGAAGGCACCATCATAGTACATGACCCAGCCATCTCGCGCTTCGCTTCCTGGTGAGAGTGGGCGGTCCTCGCCTGCTTCGGGGCTAGGAATGTCGGTCCATTTCATGACGAAATCAGCGAGAGCCACCCCCTTGATGACCCTGGTGGTGCTAAATTCTAATTAGAATGCATGCAGTTCGATGTTCCACTCGGCGAATCTCCCTGCAGCATTAGGGCTCCGGAGCACCCTTTCCAGGGGGTTAGCTAAGACAACCTTGATTGGATGGCCTTGGAAATAGTGGCACAGCTTGCGGGAGGCGACAAGGAGCGCGAGCAAGAGCTTTTGTGGCATGTGGTAGCGCATCCGCGCGTCATGTAGTACCGTGCTGACAAAGTACACCGGGTGCTCAACGAGGGCGGAAGTGTTGGTGGAGTCTTGCACCTCCTGAAGCTGGGGGACCTCAGGAGTTTGGCCGCTTGTTGGGGTAGTCGCGGCCTCTGGAGCATCATTTCGTGGGGCCTGGTCATCTGTTGGCGCCATCAAGACCTCAACGATGCTATCCTGGAGCCATGTCATCTTGGCGGGGCGCGCGATGCTGCTCAGCGGGCCCGTCCTTGCACCCCTCTTGGACAGCCACGAGTGTCGCGCTGGCTGAGTGAGGTGTGGCGGCCAGGTATATCACTAGGGGCTCCAGAGGATGCGGTGCTACCATCACCGGCGGGCTGGTGAAGGTATCTCTTGAGATCTTGGAACGCTGCGTCAGCCTCCGGAGTCCACTCGAACGAGCCCTTCTTTTTCATCAGCTTGAAGAACGGGAGGGCGTGCTCCCCCAGCTTGGAGATAAAACGCCCCATTGAGGTTACACAACCCGACAGTTTTTTCATCTCCTTGAGAGTCTGTGGTGGGCTCAGCTCTTCTATCGCCTTGATCTTCTCTGGATTTGCCTCAATTCCCTTGTGTGACACCAGAAAACCCAGCAACTTGCCGGAGGGAACGTCAAACACGCATTTCTCTGGGTTGAGCCGCAGGTCCACCACGCGCAGACTGGCAAATGTTGCCTCTAGGTCCTTGAAAAGGGTCCTTGCGTCCCGTGACTTCACTAGTATGTCGTCGACATATGCCTCATCGTTCCTCCCGAGTTGCTGGCCCAGGGCGATGTGCATCAGCCGCTGGAAGGTCCCCCTGGCATTGCGCAAGCCAAACGGCATGCAGGTGTAGCAGTACACCACGCATGGGGTCAGGAAGGCCGTCTTCTCAACATCTTGTACTGCCATCTTGATTTGATGATAGCCCGAGAAGACATCCAGGAAGCACAACAGGTCACACTCGACGGTGGAGTCGATGATCTAATCGATGGGCGGGAGCGGGAAGGGGTATTGAGGGTAAGCCTTATTGAGGTTGGTGAAGTCGACGGACATGCGTTCCTTCCCGCATTTATTGGGGAGGAGGGTTGGGTTCGCCAGCCATTCCGGGTATCGCACCTCCCGAATGACACCAGCTTCTTGTAGTTTGCGGGTTTCCTAGACGATGTAAGTCTGCTTCTACGTGGATTGCCGCCGCGCCTTTTGCTTCATGGGGCGCACGTTGGGGCACACCCTCAGGTGGTGCTCGATTATCCCCCTCGGGATCCCAACAAGATCCTTGGGTTCCCAGACGAGCACCTCCATGTTTGCACGCAAGAAGACGACCAACGCCCTTTCCTGACCTGGAGGAAGGTTGGCGCCTATGGTGAAGGTGGCACTGGATGCCCCATCTTCAGCAACCAGCACATGCTTCATCTTGGCATGATCTTGAGAGAACAACTGCTTCTTCTTTGCATGCGCAGCTCCTAGGGCCTCTGGGGCCCTTCCTCGGTCGGGCGCACTGCCGCTGCGGCCCTGAAGGCGAGCTTGAGGGCCGTCAGGGCTTCCTTGGTGTCACCGGCCACAGTGAGGTTGTAGGCAGGGTGAGTTGCCGCCATGAATTTGGCCAGGGCTGGGTACCCAAGGATGGCGTTATACGGGAGGCCGATGCGGGCGATGTCGAAGTCAATGAGCTTAGTGCGGTAGTTGTCACGGGTGCTGAAGGTCGCGGGTGGATCCGTCGACGTCGCCGGAGAAGGGCCTGGTGGGGTAGAGCCGACCGTGTGGCACATGAAGCAAGCTGAAAGCTTCCACAGAGAGTATGTTGAGGCCATCCCTGTTGTCGATGAGGGTCTTGGTAACTGCCATGTTGCAGATGGTGGGGGTGCAGAGCATTGGGAGTGCGCCGGCGCCCGCGGTGGTCGCTGGGTGGTCTCTTGAGTCGAAGGTGAGGTCAGCCTTGGGTGCCGCCCATCCCGGAGGAGTTCCCTGATGCACATGGGCGACGCCTGATGACCCACAAGTATAGGGGATCCATTGTAGCTCTTTTCAATTATTAAGAGTGTCGAACCCAATGAGGAGTAGAAGGAAATGACATGTAGTTTTAAGAAAGGTAATGTTTTGAAGTGCTAAAATTGTAAGTAGCAGAGTAGTTTGTTAGCAAGATAATTTGTACTCGAGCAAGTAACGATAGTAGTAACAAAAGTGCAGCAAGTTAGCCCAATCCTTTTGAGGCAAAGGACAGGCCAGAACGGTCTCTTACGATAAGCAAAGCATTCTTGAGGGTACACATGAATTTCATCTAGTCACTTTCATCATGTTGGTTTAATTCGTGTTCGGTACTGTGATAATTTGATATATGGGTGGACCGGTGCTTACGTGCTTTTCTTACTTGAACAAACCTCCTACTTATTATTAATCCTCCCGCAAGCATCTACAACTACGAGAAAAGTATTAAGAATAAATTCTAACCATAGCATTAAACTTTTGGATCCAATCGGTCCCTTACGGAATAGCGCATAAACTGGGGTTTAAGCTTCTGTCACTCTCGCAACCCATCATCTAATTGCTACTCCACAATGCATTCCATTACGCCCAAATACGGTGAAGTGTCATGTAGTTGATGTTCACATGACACCACTATGGGAATCACAACATACATACTATCAAAATATCAAACACATATCAAATTCACATGATTACTTGCAACATGATTTTCCCGTGACCTCAAGAACAAAGGTAACTACTCACAAATGATTAACATGCTCATGATCAGAGGGGTATTAGATAGCATATTGGATCTGAACATATAATCTTCCACCAAAAAAACCATATAGTAATTAACTACAAGATGTAATCAAAACTACTAGTCACCCACAAGCACCAATCTATAGCTCCGGTAACAAGATTGAACACAAGAGATGAACTAGGGTTGGAGAGGAGATGGTGCTGTTGAAGATGTTGATGGAGATTGCCCTCCCTAAGATGGGAGAGTTGTTGGTGATGATGATGATGATGATTTCCACCTCCGGGAGGGAAGTTCCCCCGACAGAATTGCTCCGATGGAGGGCAAAAGTGCTCTTGCCGAAGTTCCACCTCAAGGCGGTTACGCTTCGTCCCGAAAGTCCTGTCCTTATTTTTCTAGGTAAAAACGACCTACATACCAGAAGATGGGCATCGAAGGTGGGCCTGGGTGAGGACAACCCACCAGGGCGCGCCTGGGCTCCCTGATGCCCCCAGGTGGGTTGTGCCTACCTGGTGTGCCCCCTCTGGAGTTATTTGCTCCAATAATTCTTAAATATTCCATAAAAAAATCTCCATGAAGTTTTAGCTTGTTTGGAGTTGTGCAGAATAGGTCGCCTGATGTAGCTTTTCCAGGTCCAGATTTCCAGTTGCCGGAATTCTCCCTCTTTGTGTATACCTTGCATATTATGAGAGAAAAGGCATTAGAATTACACCAAAAAGCATTATTATGGATAAAAACATTATAAATAACAGTAAGAAAACATGATGCAAAATGGACGTATCAACTCCCCCAAGCTTAGACCTCACTTGTCCTCAAGCGAAAACCCGAAATCAAAAAACATGTCCACATGCTTTGAGAGAGAGGTGTCGATAAAAATAAAATACGGACATAGAAGCATCATGTTGATTATTATAACAGCAACAAAATTAAACATAGGACTTTTACCATAAAACTTTTATCATATACTTCTCATGAATAAGTAATAGTTCATCACACAATCGAAGTATAAAGCAAAAACTCTATTAGAAACCAACAAACTTTGTTCTCAGTCAACTTTGCAACTATGATTCATCATCTTTTCAGGAAGGGTCAGGTGTCAGAGCCTTTAGGAAAGCCCACATACTCAACTATCATATAGCCTTCTATGATTGCTAACACTCACCGCGTACACATGAGCAAAACATTTCAACCGAACACATACAAAGATAGGGGCTTATGGTTTCGCCTCCCAACGTACTCACCTCAAGGGTGATGTCAACAATAATAACTCATGCCATCCATATTCAACTGGACATATGTGCCTAGATCTTTCCTCACCACATGATGCTTGCCAAAGGAGAAAAATAAAAGGAATAAAGAGAAAAACTTTGACTCTTGCATAAAAGTAATAGATAGGCCCTTCATAGAGGGAAGAAGAGGTTGCCATGCACTTATTTGTTTGTATGCTCAATCCCTTAGTGCAAAAGAATGTCATGTTACACTGCCCCTTGTAATAGTAACCTTTATTATGAAGTATGTCGCTTTTATTCTTCACCATCACAAGTTCATGCAACGCTCAATTTTCTCTTACCCTAAATGATCTCACACTTTTAGAAGCAATTTTTATTGCCTTTGCGCACCGACGACAACTTACTTGAGGGATCTTGCTCGGTGTGGTGGACTGTTTCGTCTCCTACGTATCTATATCATTTGATTGTTCCATGCTGTTATATTATCAATCTTGGATGTTTTATAATCATTTTATAGTCAGGTTTTGGTACTAACCTATTGACATAGTGCCAAGTGCCAGTTCCTGTTTTTTCCATGTTTTTTACATCACAGAAAATCAATATTAGACGGAGTCCAAATGCCAGGAAACTTTACAGAAATTTTTTATGACCAGACGGAACATGTTGGGCCCTGGTTGCACCTGGGGGCAGTCCCGAGGAGGGGAGAACCCACCAGGGCACGCTAGGAGGCCCAGGCGCGCCCTAGTGGGTTGTGCCCACCTCGTGTGCCCCCCCAGACCTCCTCTTTGCCCTATAAATACCCCAATATTTCCAGAACCCTAGGGGAGTCGATGAAATATTCATCCAGCCGCGGCAGACTCTAGAACCACCAGACCCAATCTAGACATTATCTCGGATGGGGTTCGCCAGATCCATTGGTGCCTCTCCGATGATGCGTGAGTAGTTCTTCGTAGACCTTTGGGTCCGTAGTTAGTAGCTAGATGGCTTCATCTCTTTCTCTCTTGATTCTCAATACATTGGTCTCTTGGAGATCCATATGATGTAACTCTTTTGCAGTGCGTTTGTTGGGATCCGATGAACTTCGAGTTTATGATCAGATCTATCTTTTTATATCCATGAAAGTTATTTGAGTTTCTTTGATATCTTATATGCATGATTGCTTATAGCCTCTTATTTCTTCTCTGATATTTGGTTTTGTTTGGCCTACTTGATCTATTTATCTTGCAATGGGAAGAGGTGCTTTGTAGTGGGTTCGATCTTACAGTGCTTGATCCCTTGACAGAAGGGGCACCGACACGTATGTATCGTTGCTACTAAGGAAAAACGATGGGGTCTATCTCTACATAGATAGATCTTATCAACATCATGTCATCATTCTTATTGCATTACTACGTTTCTCCATCAATATTTACAATCTTCTCCCATCCACGTGCCATTTTTGGTGCCGTTACCCAAAGGGGATTAACTATCCCTTTAACACATCTGGTTGCGAGTGGTTGTTATTTGTGTGCAGGGGCTGTTTACGCTGTGTTGCTTGGTTCTCCTACTAGTTCGGTAACCTTGGTTTCATATATGAGGGAAATACCTACCGCTGTTGTGCTGCATCATCCCTTCCTCTTTGGGGAAATACCAATGTAGCTTCAAGCGGCATCATGGACACTAGGAAATAAGATTTGGGTTTAAGGGTTTTTGGATGCACAAGTAGTATCTCTACTTAGTGCGGAATTTTCGGCTTGCAAAGTTAGGGGGCAAGCACCACATGTTGAAGGATCTATGACAATATGACTTCTATGTGAATATGAACAAACATAAATCATTACGTTATCTTCCTTGTCCAATGTCAACAATTTTGGCATATAATATTTTGATGAGGGCTCACAATCACAAAAGATTTCTAGGATAGTATATTTATATCTGAATCTTCTCTTCCCTTATTAATTCTTTCATGAGTTGCATCATTGACTAATGTTATGTTTGTTAATCTCTAACAAAATTTTCTACTTATACTTTTCCTTATGTGGTGCCATCACCTACCATAGGATTAGTATATGATCTTACTGATTTATTTCCTTTCTTTTTATTTATTACCTTTCTATTTTTCCTTTCTTATTTCTTTTCTTTATTTGCAACATGAAAGTAAAGAAAGCAAAAACTCAAACAAAACTTTTAGTATATAACTTTCACATGATTACAAGGATAGATCACTAAGCAAACTCGCAAAGAAGAAAGGATCAAACTAAACTTTTATTCATCTAAAGCAAAAGATCAAACTAAAACAAGAAAAGCAAAAAGATAGTGGGATGATACGATACCGGTGCACCTCACCCAAGCTTGGCGAAAGGCAAGGGGAATGCCCATACACGATACTTGATTCCCCTTTGGAGGTAAAGAAGGTGATGTTGGTGGTGATGACAATTGTGCCTTCAGCTTTTTCTTATTATAGTTGAGGAGAGAAATTTCCTCCTTTAAATCATCGACCTCCAACTCCAGCTTCATGATCTTGTCACATAAATCTCCTTTGCTTTTCTGCCAAAAACGAGAATGAATAGATTAGTTATTAGATCGGTTAGCTCTCTTAGGGGGACTGGACTTCTTGAGCTCTATGTGCATATCCCCAGGTTAAGGTAGAGGAACATCCTCCTCCTCCGAGCTTGAATCATCGATCCTCATCAAGTGAGCATCCTCCTCGTCATCCATAGTTCGACCATAAGGAGATAGGTCCCCATAGGTATTTGGGTCAGCAATGGGATGTGAGACATAGCTCTCACCATCGGAGTCTTGGGACATCATATTTTCAAAACTGTGCAGAATACAACAAGAAAAGAGAAGAGAAGATTTCTTCGCGATACGGTGATCAACAGGTTCGGAGAGGTATATGTAGATTTATTTATCTTAGGGGACAAGCAAACTGTAGAAAAATGGACCTGGTGTATTGTGCCCACCAGGGGACGCTTCCTGGAAGTTTCTTTATTTACAATTTTTTTTAATATTCCAAAACTGATAAAAAATATTTTTGTGGATTTTTTGGAGTCTGTTTACTTACCGTATCACATACCTCCTTATTTTCACGATTCTGGAGTGTTCCGGAAGGACACTTTTATGTGTTCTTCTGGTATCAAAGTTTGGACAATATTACTTTAAACATTAATGTGCATAACTAAGATATAATGTTTTATTCGTTGCCCATTGACGACCTTTGGGTTAGTACCTTTGGAATTATTTATTTTGATGGCTCCAGACCGATAAACCTCCTCGGTGATATAGGGGCCTTCCCACTTTGAGATGAGTTTTCCTGCAAAGAATCTAAAATGAGAGTTGTACAAAAGAACATATTCTCCGACTTTAAACTCACGCTTTTGGATTCTTTTGTCATGCCATCTTTTAACTTTTTCTTTGAATAATGTTGCATTTTCATAAGCTTGGGTTCTCCATTCATCTAGATAGCTAATATCAAATAACCTCTTTTCACAAGCAAGTTTGAAGTCATAATTGAGCTATTTGCCGGCCCAATATGCTTTATGTTATAACTCAATAGGCAAATGATAAGCTTTTCCATAAACCATTTTATAAGTAGACATACCCATATGATTTTTATATGCTGTTCTATAAGCCCAAAGTGCATCATCTAATTTCTTAGACCAATTCTTCCTGGACCTATTAACATTCTTTTGCAAAATTAATTTTATTTCTCTAATGCTAAGTTCAACTTGACAACTATACTGAGGGTGATATGGCGATGCAATTCTATGGTTAACATCATACTTGGCAAGCATTTCGTGAAAAGCACCATGAATAAAGTGTGAACTACCATTAGTCATTAAATATCTAGGGACTACAAACCTTGGGAAAATAACTTCCTTAAGCATTTTAATAGAGGTGTTGTGATCAACACTACTAGTTGGAATAGCTTCTACCCATTTAGTAACATAATCAATAGCAACCAAAATATGTTTATACCCATTAGATTAAGGAAAAGGTCCCATATAATCAAATCCCCAAACATCAAATGGTCCAACAGCAAGTGAATAATTCATAGGAATTTCTTAACGCTTACCGATGTTACCTATTCGTTGACATTCATCACAAGATAAGACGAACTTACGGGCATCCTTGAAGAGAGTAGGCCAATCAAATCCAGACTGCAATACCTTATGAGCGGTTCAATCTCTAGCATGATGCACTCCGTAAGCTTCAGAGTGACATTTCTGTAGGATTTGTCCCTGTTCAGGCTCAGGTACACAACGTCTAATAATACCATCTACTCCATCTTTATAACGATGTGGGTCATCCCAAAAGTAATGTCTTAAATAATAGAAGAATTTTTTCTTTTGTTGGTATGTAAAGCGAGGTGGTAAATATTTTGCAACAATGAAATTAGCATAATCAACATACCTAGGAGTACTATGAGAAATGTTTATTGCAGCTAACTGCTAATCAGGAAAACTATCATCAATAGGTAGTGGGTCATCAAGCACATTTTCAAGCCTAGATAAATTATCAGCTACTGGGTTCTCAGCTACTTCTCTATCAATGATATGTAAATCAAATTCTTGTAACAAGAGAACCCATCGAATAAGTTTAGGTTTAACATTTTATTTTCCATAAGATATTTAATGGGCATGGTCTGTGTGAACAGTTACTTTGGAATCAACAATACAAGGTCTAAACTTATCACAAGCAAACAACACTACTAACAATTCCTTTTTCAGTAGTATCATAATTTCTTTGACCACCGTCTAGAGTTTTACTAGCATAATGAATTACATTAAGTTTTTTTATCAACTCTTTGTCCTAGAATAGCACCAACAACATAATCACTAGCATCACACATAATTTCAAAAGGCAAGTTCCAATCAGGTGGTTGAACAATAGGTGTAGAAATTAAAGCTTTCTAAAGTGTTTCAAAGGCTTCTAAACAATCATCATCAAAAACAAAAGGAATATCCTTTTGCAAGAGACTAGTAAGAGTCCTAGAAATTTTTGAAAAGTCTTTGAGATATCTCCTATAGAAACCAGCATGACCTAAAAAACTATGAATACCTTTTATATCTTTAGGACATGGCATTTTCTCAATTGCATCAACCTTAGCTTTGCCCACTTCAATACCTCTTTCAGAAATTTTATGACCCAAGACAATGCCTTCATTAACCATAAAGTGGCACTTCTCCTAATTCAAGACAAGATTAGTTTGTTCACATCTCTACAAAACTCGATCAAGATTGCTTAAAAAATCATCAAAAGACTTCCCATAAATAGAAAAGTCATCCATGAAAACCTCAACAATCTTTTCACAAAAGTCAGAGAATATAACAGTCATACATCTTTGAAAGGTAGCAGGTGCATTCCATAAACCAAAAGGCATACGTCTATAAGCATAGGTTCCAAAGGGACAAGTAAGAGTTGTCTTTTATTGATCAGGTTGAGAAACATGTATTTGTGAAAAGCCAGTATATCCATCAGGGAAGCAAAAGTGTGTGTGTGCTTAGATAATCTTTCAAACATTTGATCAATAAAAGGAAAAGGGTAATGATCTTTTCTAGTTGCTTTGTTTAATTTCCTAAAATCTATTACCATTCTATAGCCTATAACAATTCTTTGTGTAATAAGTTCATTCTTATCATTAGGAACAACAGTTATACCTCCTTTCTTAGGAAAACAATGAACAAGACTTACCCATCTATTATCAGCTATGGGATAGATTATACCTGCTTCCAGAAGTTTTAATATTTCCGTTCTTACCACTTCTTTCATCTTCGGATTTAACGGACGTTGGTGATCAACAACGGGTTTAGCATCAGGTTCCATATTAATTTTGTGGGACTATTGCCCTTTATAACATCAAGAGTATATCCAATAGCAGCTCGGTGCTTCCTTAGAAATTTCAATAATCTTTCATCTTCATGTTCTGAGAGGTCAGCACTAATAATAATAGGATATATCTTCTTTTCATCAAGATAAGCATATTTCAAAGTGTCTGTCAATTGTTTTAGGTGGAGGAGGACCTCCTAGAGTTTCAATAGGCAAATTGTGTTTAAGAAGAGGACGCTATCAAAGAAAATTTTATCTATCTCATTTCTTTCATGCATATGTAAATCATTTTCATGGTCTAGCAAATATTTTTATAAAGGATCACCAGGTGGAACAGCAATATAAGCAAGACTAATTAATTCATCCTTACTAGGTAATTCTTTTTCATGAAGCTTTCTACTAAACTTGGAAAAATTAAACTCATGAGACTCATCATGAAAACTAACACCGAGAGTTTCTTTCCCACAATCTATCTTAGCATTAACGGTGTTCAAGAAAGTTCTACCAAAGATAATGGGACAAAAGTCATCTTGTGGGGAACCAAGAACAAAAAAATAGTAGGGTATTTTATTTTCCCACACAAGACCTCAACATCTCTAACAACGTGATATAGTGTCTCTATTAGCAAGTTTAATAGTAACATCTATTTCTTCTATCTCTGCGGGTGCTATGTCATTCATAATTTCTTGATATAATTCATAAGGAATAGCACTCACACTAGCACCTATGTCACATGAACCATGATAACAGTGATCTCCTATTTTAACTGAGATGACAGGCATGCCAACAACAGGCCTATGTTCAACTTTTTTTTATCAGGTTTGGCAATTCCAGCAGCTTCTTCCCAGAAGTAAATAACATGCCCATCCATATCTTTTTCCAAGAGATCTTTAACCATAGCAATACTAGGTTCTACTTTAATTTGTTCATTAGGTTTAGGTGTTCTAATATAGCTTTTGTTAACCACAGTTCAAACTTTACCATGTTCCTTTATCCTAACAGGGAAAGGTGGTTTCTCAATATAAGCAGAAGGAACAACTAGATCAACATTATAAAGTATAGTTTTCTTGTTTAACTAGTAGCGGTTCTTTAATTTCTTCTTTAATGGGTGGGTGATATTTAAACCACTTCTCTTTAGGGAGATTAACATGAGTAGCAAATGATTCACAAAAGGAGGCTACTATCTCAGAGTCAATTCCATCTCAGTGCTAAACTTTAGAAAAGCATCGGTATCCATAAAAGATTTAACACAATCATACTTAAGTTTAATACATGTGTCACAATCCTAGCTTAGCCTTTGCTTGTCCTTGCATGATCATCATGTCAACATGTCTAAATTTCATTTAAATATGAAATGGGGGTTGAACAAACCCTATCATCAAATTAAGTCAAATAGGCTCAAGCAAAATCTTTTTCAATGAACCCACAATGCCCTTCAAAAATGTTTAAAATTTATGGAACAAGGTGAAAACCTAAACCAAAAATGGTGGACATTTTTCCAGGACATAAATGGGATTTGAATTAATCTAATATGTGTTTGAATTAGAGCTTTAAAATTCTATAAACATTTTTACAGCTCCAGATATTTTGAAACATGCTGAGGGTCTCTGAAATAATTCAGTTAGTGTCCATATAAAGTTTCAAAAGTTTACAAAATGGTTTAGTGCCAAACTAAATCAAAAACAATTACAGAAAATAGAAAATAGAAATAAAGCAGAGAGGAGAGAAACCTTACCTGGGCCTTACCCAGTAGAAGAGGCCCAGCCCACCTGGCGACTGCTAGTCATCTCCTTCCTTATGCCAGGAGGACAGGAGCGTGTGGCCTCATCACGCTGGCACGCGCCTGGCCACCTCCTGTTTGCCGCAGACCGCCTGGAGCAGGCTAAGGACGAAATGCACTCTCCTACCCCTCCCTCGACCGCTTGCTCATCACCATCCCCTCTCTGACTCTCTCTCACGTGACCGTCCGTACGCACCCGAGTTCGCCGACGAGAACCACCATGGCTACAGCTACCCCCTTGCTCCTTTGCTGTGCCCATGAGCTCCGCATC
Source organism: Triticum aestivum (assembly GCF_018294505.1). Classification (NCBI taxonomy): domain Eukaryota; kingdom Viridiplantae; phylum Streptophyta; class Magnoliopsida; order Poales; family Poaceae; genus Triticum; species Triticum aestivum. The sequence goes on from NC_057803.1 coordinate 400,356,043, forward strand.
GTCTTCCTCGTCATCTCCATCGAGCCAAGCTAGCCGGGACGCACCGTAGAGTCGTCATCGCCACCATCTTCCACCTCGGGAGCTACTCACCGCCGACGTTGATTCACCGCAGATAGGATGTCCCCGAGCTCACTGACCCTCCCGTCTGACTCGCTGTGAGGTCCTACCTCTAACCCCCATCTTCCCCGTCATTTTCGCACTCTAGCCATAGATGCACCGGAGCCGAGTTCTGCTCGCCACCGGTGTCGGATCACGGGTTCCGGCAAAACACTTGAGGTTCGAACACTGGGATGCGCACGAAGGTTTTCTCCCTATCAGTCCACGCCCTAGCTCTCTAAGATCTCGCGGACGAACTTGACAAACTCACAAGACAAAGACACAAGATTTATACTGGTTCAGGCCACCGTTGTGGTGTAATACCCTACTCTAGTGTGGTGGTGGTGGATTGCCTCTTGGGCTGATGATGAATAGTACAAGGGGAAGAACAGCCTCCTGAGGTTGAGGTGCTCTTGTGCTCTCTTTTCCTTGTGTGTGTGAGATGATCTTGGATCCGTCTCGATTCATGATGAGGTCGATCCCCTCTACCATGGTGTCTAGTTCTACTTATATAGGCCCTGGTCCTCTCCGCAAATATTGATCGGAAAGGGAGCCAACAACGGCCAATTTGAAAGGGGACAGCTAGTATAGCTTATCCCGACAAAAGTAGTCTTCGCCTGCCAAAGGCTCTGGTGGTGACGCCGTCCTGGGCTCCACGGTGACCTCCGTCTTGCCGTCCTTCTGGTCTTGGTCTCGTTGCACCAATATGGAAACCTTTGATTGATGCCTCTGTACTCCGCGCCTGCGCTTGCCCCCTTGGCACCAAAGAGGAAGCGAGGACACTGCACGCTGGCGCCCTCCTGGTCTCGATCGTCATGGCTCACGTCATGAGGACATCGCGTGGTTTGCCTTGCCTTGATGTCTCCACCCCTCGCGAGCCTGCCTGGCAAGTGTCGGTGTCAAAACGGGCAGATCTCGGGTAGGGGGTCCCGAACTGTGCGTCTAAGGATCCATGGTAATAGGAGACAGGGGACATGATGTTTACCCAGGTTTGGGACCTCTTGATGGAGGTAATACCCTACTTCCTGCTTGATTGACTTTGATGAGTATAGGGGTTACAAAAGTTGATCTACCTTGAGATCATATGTTATGGTCTAAGCCCTACAGGTATGATGAGTAATGTATTAATAATCTACCAACTAGCCTGACCTCGGCTTATATAATGTACAAGAGGCCTAGGATAACAAGAGTCCTAGTCGAATACGCCGGTGGAGAGGAGTCCTTGTTTGGATCACCAAGTCTTGTGGAATCTTCCTCATGTATACATCGGCTATCCGAGCTGGCCCATTAGCATACGGCCATGGGGGTCCTCGGCCCAATCCAACTTATTGGGAGAGGACGTGGTGAGTACCCCCTAGTGCAGGACACCGTCAGTAGCCCCCTGAACCGGTCTTCAAGTTGGGGACGCTCCTCGATTCTTCCGAACTGTTCTTCATCGTCGGTCGTCGGTCTTGAAAACTGGTTCAACAAATCTTCCCATCTTCGATCTTGTGGATCGCCGAAGTAAATACGAAGAGTTTACAAGTCGGGTATCTGAGGAGCCCCTTTAAGTTCTCGGCCTTTATCAATGCCTTGTTATTTTAATGCCACACCTCGAGGTTGAAGTTGTTCCCAGGCGGCAGTGTCCTCTTGCGTCTGAGCTCCAATGCCAGACTGCATTTGAGGTATACTTTGCAGCCGAGCACTAACATCGGACCGCTTCCGAGCTCCAACGCCGGAATGTAGCCGAGCTCCAACGCTGGACTATGTCCAAGCTCCAACGTCGGACTGTATTCGAGCTCCAACGCTGGACTATATCCGAGGTGTCATATATCACCTTGGTTCAAAATTTTTGAAGGAGTTTAGCTGAGCTTAATGCCGGAAATGCCCTCTATGGAGCCAGCCACTAGCACCCGAGCTTTATGTCGGACTGCTTCCGAGGTGGTGCACCACCCCGACAGGGGGTGATACGTCTCCAACGTATCTATAATTTTTGATTGCTCCATGATATATTATCTACTGTTTTGAACACTATTGGCCTTTATTATCCACTTTTATATTATTTTTGGGACTAACCTATTAACTAGAGGCCCAGCCCAGAATTGCTGTTTTTTGCCTGTTTTAGGGTTTCGAAGAAAAGGAATATCAAACGGAGTCCAAACGGAATGAAACCTTCGGAAATGTGATTTTCTCATTAGATAAGAGATCCAGGAGACTTGGACCCTCCGTCAAGAAAGCCACGAGGCGGTCACGAGGGTGGAGGGCGCGCCCCCACCTAGGGCGCGCCCCCTGCCTCATGGGCCCCTCGAAGCTCCACCGACGTACTTCTTCCTCCAATATAAATCCACGTACCCCCAAACGATTAGATACGGAGCCAAAAACCTAATTCCACCACTGCAACTTTCTGTATCCACGAGATCCCATCTTGGGGCCTGTTCCGGAGTTCTGCCGGAGGGGGCATTGATCACGGAGGGCTTCTACATCATCATCCAAGCCCCTCCAGTGAAGTGTGAGTAGTTTAGTTCAGACCTATGGGTCCATAGTTAGTAGCTAGATGGCTTCTTCCCTCTTTTTGGATCTCAATACAATGTTCTCCCCCTCTCTTGCGGAGATCTATTCGATGTAATCTTCTTTTTGCGGTGTGTTTGTTGAGATCGATGAATTGTGGGTTTATGATCAAATCTATCTATGAATAATATTTGAATCTTCTCTGAATTCTTTTATGTATGATTGGTTATCTTTGCAACTCTCTTCGAATTATCAGTTTGGTTTGGCCTACTAGATTGGTTGTTCTTGCCATGGGAAAAGTGCTTAGCTTTGGGTTCGATCTTGCAGTGTCCTTACCCAGTGATAGAAGGGGCAGCAAGGCATGTATTGTATCATTGCCATCGAGGATAACAAGATGGGGTTTTTATCATATTGCATGAAACTATCCCTCTACATCATGTCATCTTGCTTAAGGCTTACTCTGTTTTTAACTTAATACTCTAGATGCATGCTGGGTAGCAGTCGATGAGTGGAGTAATAGTAGTAGATGCAGGCAGGAGTCGGTCTACTTGTCTCGGACGTGATGCCTATATACATGATCATACCTAGATATTCTCATAACTATGCTCAATTCTCTCAATTGCTCAACAGTAATTTGTTCACCCACCGTAGAATACTTATGCCCTTGAGAGAAGCCACTAGTGAAACCTATGCCCCCCGGGTCTCTTTCTCATCATATCAATCTCCATCACTTTATTATTGCTTTGCTTTTTTACTTTGCCTTTTACTTTTCACTTTGCATCTCTATACCAAAAATACCAAAAATATTATTTATCATCTCTATCAGATCTCACTTTCGTAAGTGACCGTGAAGGGATTGACAACCCCTAAGCGTGTTGGGTGCGTTGACCTATTGTTTTTATGTAGGTACGAGGGACTCGAGCGTAGCCTCCTACTGGATTGATACCTTGGTTCTCAAAAACTGAGGGAAATACTTACGCTACTTTGCTGCATCATCCACTCCTCTTCGGGGAAATCCAACGTAGTTCTCAAGAGGTAGCAAGAAGAATTTCTTGCGCCATTGCCGGGGAGTCTGCGCAAAAGTCAACATACCAAGTACCCATCACAATCCCTATCTCCCGCATTACATTATTTGCCATTTGCCTCTCATTTTCCTCTCCCCCAATTCACCCTTGCTGTTTTATTCGCCCTCTCTCTCTCTATCCTCCCTCTCTATTTGCCTCTTTTGCCCGTTTGCTTTTTGGTTGCTTGTGTGTTAGTTTGCTTGTTTGTCGCGATGGCTCAAGATAATAATAAATTGTGTGACTTCACCAATACCAACAACAATGATTTCCTTAGCACTCCGATTGCTCCTCTTACCGATGCTGAATCTTGTGAAATTAATACTGCTCTGCTGAATCTTGTCATGAAAGATCCGTTCTTCGGCCTTCCTAGTGAAGATGCCACTACCCATCTTAATAGCTTCGTTGATTTGTGTGACATGCAAAAGAAGAAAGATGTCGATAATGATATTGTTAAATGGAAGCTATTTCCTTTTTCTCTTAGAGATCGTGCTAAAGCTTGGTTTTCATCTTTGCCTACAAAAAGTATTGATTCATGGAACAAGTGCAAAGATGCTTTTATCTCTAAGTATTTTCCTCCCACTAAGATCATCTCTCTTAGAAATGATATTATGAATTTTAAGCAACTTGATCATGAACATGTTGCACAAGCTTGGGAGAGAATGAAATTAATGATACGTAATTGCCCTACTCATGGTTTAAATTTGTGGATGATTATACAAAAATTTTATGCCGGATTGAATTTTGCGTCTAGAAATCTTTTAGATTCGGACGCGGGAGGCACTTTTATGGAAATCACTTTAGGAGAAGCTACTAAACTCCTAGATAATATTATGGTTAATTATTCTCAATGGCATACTGAAAGATCTACTAATAAAAAGGTGCATGCGATAGAAAAAATTAATGTTTTGAGTGGAAAGATGGATGAACTTATGAAATTATTCGCTAATAAGAGTGTTTCTTCTGATCCTAATGATGTGCCCTTGTCTACTTTGATTGAGAATAATAATGAATCTATGGATGTGAACTTTGTTGGTAGGAACAATTTTGGTAATAACGCGGATAGAGGAAATTTCAACCCTAGGCCTTAACCTAGTAATCCCTCTAATAATTATGGTAATTCCTACAACAATTCTTATGGAAATTATAATAAGATTCCCTTTGATTTTGAATCCAATATTAAAGAATTTATTTCTTCGCAAAAGAATTTTAATGCTATGATTGAAGAAAAATTGCTTAAGAATGATGATTTGGCTAGGAACTTTGATAGAATTGCTCTTGATGTTGATTCTTTGAAACTTAGATCTATTCCACCTAAGCATGATATCAATGAGTCTCTCAAAGCCATGAGAATTTCCATTGACGAGTGCAAAGAAAGAACCGCTAGGATGCGTGCTAACAAAGATGCCTTTATAAAAGCGTGTTCTTCTAGTTCCTTTGAAAATAATGATGAAGATCTAAAAGTTATTGATGTGTCCCCTATTAAATCTTTGTTCTGAAATATGAATCTTGATAATGATGGGACTGAATATGATCCACCTTCACCTAGAAGGCGTTCTAAGAATTCAGAATTTGTTGATCTTGATGCTAAATCTGATAAAAGTGAGATTGAAGAAATTAAAACCCTAGATGTTGCTAAACCCACTATTATGGATTTCAAGGAATTTAACTATGAAAAATTCTCTTTTATTGATTGTATTTCCTTGTTGCAATCCGTGCTAAATTCTCCTCACGCTTATAGTAAAAATAAAGCGTTTACTAAACATATCGTTGATGCCTTGATGCAATCTTATGAAGAAAAACTTGAATTGGAAGTTTCTATCCCTAGAAAACTTTATGATGAGTGGGAACCAACTATTAAAATTAAAATTAAAGGTCATGAGTTTTATGCTTTGTGTGATTTGGGTGCTAGTGTCTCTACTATTCCCAAAACTTTGTGTGATCTGCTAGATTTCCGTGATTTTGATGATTGCTCTCTAAAATTGCATCTTGCGGATTCCACTATTAAGAAACCTATGGGAAGAATTGATGATGTTCTTATTGTTGCAAATAGGAATTATGTGCACGTAGATTTTATGGTTCTTGATATAGATTGCAATCCTTCTTGCCCTATTATTCTCGGTAGACCTTTTCTTAAAACGGTTGGTGCAATTATTGATATGAAGGAAGGGAATATTAGATTCCAATTTCCATTAAAAAAGGGCATGGAAAACTTCCATAGAAATAAAATAAAATTACCATTTGAATCTATCATGAGAGCCACTTGTGGATTGCCTACCAAAGATGGCAATACATAGATCTATTCTTGCTTGTTATGCCTAGCTAGGGGCGTTAAACGATAGCGCTTGTTGGGAGGCAACCCAATTTTTTTTTATTCCTTGATTTTTTCTCATGTTTAGTAATAAATAAATTATTTAGCTTCTGTTTTGGTTGTGTTTTTTGTGTTTAATTACTGTTTGTGCCAAGTAGAACCGTTGGGAAGAGTTGGGGAAAGTCTTGTTGAACTTGCTGTAAAAAACAGAAACTTTAGCGCTCACGAGAACTGCTGTAATTTTTATTTGGAGAGTGATATTTAGTTAATTATTTTTGCAGATGATGAATAGATAAATTCCTCACGTCCAGAAATTTATGTTAGAATTTGTGGGGTTCCAGATCTTGTGCTAGCTACAGATTACTACAGACTGTTCTGTTTTTGACAGATTCTGTTTTTCGTGTGTTGTTTGCATATTTTGATGAATCTATGGCCAGTAAAATAGTTTATAATCCATAGAGAAGTTGGAATACAGTAGGTATAACACCCATATAAATAAAGGATGCGTTCAATACAGTACCTTGAAGTGGTCTTTTGTCTTGTTTCGCTAACGGAGCTCACGAGATTTTCTACTTTAAGTTTTGTGTTGTGAAGTTTTCAAGTTTTGGGTAAAGATTTGATGGATTATGGAACAAGGAGTGGAAAGAGCCTAAGCTTGGTGATTCCCATGGCACCCCCAAGATAATCTAAGGACATCTAAAAGCCAAAGCTTGGGGATGCCCCGGAAGGCATCCCCTCTTTCGTCCACTTCTATCGGTAACTTTACTTGGAGCTATATTTTTATTCACCACATGATATGTGTTTTGCTTGGAGCGTCTTTTATGATTTGAGTCTTTGCTTATTAGTTTACCACAATCATCCTTGATGTACACACCTTTTGAGAGAGCCATACATAATTTATAATTTGATAGAATACTCTATGTGCTTCACTATATATCTTTTGAGTTATGTAATTTTGCTCTAGTGCTTCACTTATATCTTTTAGAGCACGGTGGTGGATTTGTTTTATAGAAACTATTGATCTCTCATGCTTCACTTAGATTATTTTGAGAGTCTTAATAGCATGGTAATTTGCTTAATAATAAATATGCTTGGTATTCAAGATGTTTAAAACTTTCTTTTGAGTGTGTTGAATACTAAGAAAAAAATTGATGCTTGATAATTGTTTTGAGATATGAGGATGGTGATATTAGAGTCATGCTAGTTGAGTAGTTGTGAATTTGAGAAATGCTTGTGTTAAAGTTTGTGATTCCCATAGCATGCACGTATGGTGAACCGTTATGTTATGAAGTCGGAGAATGATTTATTTATTGATTGTCTTCCTTATGAGTGGCGGTCGGGGACGAGCGATGGTCTTTTCCTACCAATATATCCCCCTAGGAGCATGCGTGTAATAATTTGCTTTGATAACTTCTAGATTTTTGCAATAAGTATATGAGTTCTTTATGACTAATGTTGAGTCCATGGATTATACACACTTTCCTTCCTTCCACCATTGCTAGCCTCTCTAATATCGCCCACTTTTCGCCGGTATAATACACCCACCAAATACCTTCCTCAAAACAGCCACCATACCTACCTATCATGGCATTTCCATAGCCATTCCGAGATATATTGGCATGCAACTTTCCACCGTTCCGGTCATTATGACACGCTTCGTCATTTCATATTGCTAGCATGATCATGTAGTTGACATCGTATTTGTGGCAAAGCCACCGTTCATAATTCTTTCATACATGTCACTCTTGATTCATTGCATATCCCGGTACACCGCCAGAGCCATTCATATAGAGTCATATTTTGTTCTAAGTATTGAGTTGTAAGAAAAATAAAAAGTGTGATGATCATCATTTTAAGAGCATTGTCCCAAGTGAGGAAAGGATGATGGAGACTATGATTCCCCCACAAGTCGGGATGAGACTCCGGGCGAAAAAAAAGAGGCCATAAAAAAAGAAGGCCCAAAAAAAGAGAGAAAAAGAGAGAAGGGACAATGCTACTATCCTTTTACCACACTTGTGCTTCAAAGTAGCACCATGATCTTCATGATAGAGAGTCTCTCATTTTGTCACTTCCATATACTAGTGGGAATTTTTCATTATAGAACTTGGCTTGTATATTCCAATGATGGGCTTCCTCAAAATGCCCTAGGTCTTCGTGAGCAAGCGAGTTGGATGCACACCCACTTAGTTTCTTTTGTTGAGCTTTCATAAACTTATAGCTCTAGTGCATCCGTTGCATGGCAATCCCTACTCACTCACATTGATATCTATTGATGGGCATCTCCATAGCCCGTTGATACGCCTAGTTGATGTGAGACTATCTTCCCCTCTTTTTGTCTTCTCCACAACCACCATTCTATTCCACATATAGTGCTATATCCATGGCTCACGCTCATGTATTGCGTGAAGCTCGAAAAAGTTTTGAAAATGTCAAAAGTATGAAACAATTGCTTGGCTTGTCATCGGGGTTGTGCATGATTTAAATACTTTGTGTGGTGAAGATAGAGCATAATCAGACTATATGATTTTGTAGGGATAGCTTTCTTTGGCCATGTTATTTTGAGAAGACATAATTGCTTTACTAGTATGCTTGAAGTATTATTATTTTTACGTCAACATGAACTTTTGTCTTGAATCTTTTGAATCTGAATATTCATACCACAATTAAGAAGATTTACATTGAAATTATGCCAAGTAGCACTCCGCATCAAAAATTCTGTTTTTATCATTTACCTACTCGAGGACGAGCAGGAATTAAGCTTGGGGATGCTTGATACGTCTCCAACGTATCTATAATTTTTGATTGCTCCATGCTATATTATCTACTGTTTTGAACATTATTGGGCTTTATTATCCACTTTTATATTATTTTTGGGACTTACCTATTAACTAGAGGCCCAGCCCAGAATTGCTGTTTTTTGCCTGTTTTAGGGTTTCGAAGAAAAGGAATATCAAACGGAGTCCAAACGGAATGAAACCTTCGAAAACGTGATTATCTCATCAGATAAGATCCAGGAGACTTGGACCCTCCATCAAGAAAGCCACGAGGCGGTCACGAGGGTGGAGGGCGCCCCCCAAGGCGTGCCTCCTGCCTCGTGGGCCCCTCGAAGCTCCACCGACGTACTTCTTCCTCCTATATATATGTGACGCCCCCGTTTCAATCGTACACTAATCATGCACGCAAATGTGTACGATCAAGATCAGGGACTCACGGGAAGATATCACAACACAACTCTAAAACATAAATAAGTCATACAAGCATCATAATACAAGCCAGGGGCCTCGAGGGCTCGAATACAAGTGCTCGATCATAGACGAGTCAGCGGAAGCAACAATATCTGAGTACAGACATAAGTTAAACAAGTTGCCATAAGATGGCTAGCACAAACTGGGATACAGATCGAAAGAGACGCAGGCCTCCTGCCTGGGATCCTCCTAACTACTCTTGGTCGTCGTCAGCGGCCTGCACGTAGTAGTAGGCACCTCCAGTGTAGTAGGAATCATCGTCGAGGGTGGCGTCTGACTCCAGGGCTCCAGCATCTGGTTGCGACAACCAGGTAGAAGGGAAAGGGGAAAAGAGGGTGAAAAGCAACTGTGAGTACTCATCCAAAGTACTCGCAAGCAAGGAGCTACACTACATATGCATGGGTATATGTGTAAAGGGCCATATCGGTGGACTGAACTGCAGAATGCCAGAATAAAAGGGGGATAGCTAATCCTGTCGAAGACTACGCTTCTGGCAGCCTCCGTCTTGCAGCATGTAGAAGAGAGTAGATTGAAGTCCTCCAAGTAGTATCTCCAAGTAGCATCTCCAAGTAGCAACTCCAGTAGCAACGCAGTAGCATATTCCTACCCGGCGATCCTCTCCTCGTCGCCCTGTGGAAAAGCGATCACCGGGATGTCTGTGGAACTTGGAAGGGTGTGTTTTATTAAGTATCCGGTTCTAGTTGTCATAAGGTCAAGGTACAACTCCAAGTCGTCCTGTTACCGAAGATCACGGCTATTCGAATAGATTAACTTCCCTGCAGGGGTGCACCAACTTACCCAACACGCTTGATCCCATTTGGCCGGACACACTTTCCCGGGTCATGCCCGACCGCAAAAGATCAACACGTCGCAGCCCCACCTAGGCTCAACAGAGAGGCCAGCACGCCGGTCTAAACCTAAGCGCACAGGGGTCTGGGCCCATCGCCCATAGCACACCTGCATGTTGCGTACGCGGACAAAAGTAGAACTAGCCCCCTTAATACAAGAGCAGGCTTACGTTCCAATCCGGCGTGCGCCACTCAGTCGCTGGCGTCACGAAGTGCTTCGGCTGATACCACGACGCCGAGTGCCCATATCTTTCCCACGTAGTTGGTTAGTGCGTATAGGCTCGTAGCCAACTCAGATCAAATACCAAGATCTCGTTAAGCGTTATAAGTATCCGCGAACGCCGAACAGGGCCAGGCCCACCTCTCTCCTAGGCGGTCTCAACCTGCCCTGTCGCTCTGCCACAAAGATCCACTCGCGGGTGCTCCACCAGCCGACCCGACTTTAGTCTCCACATGTATCATGTATAAAGTATATAGTATATACCCGTGATCACCTCCCGAGTGATCACGGCCCGATAGTATAGCACGGCTGACGGACAAGAATGTAGGGCCACTGATGGAAATACTAGCATCCTATACTAAGCATATAGGATTGCAGGTAAAGGTAACAACAGTAGTATCAAGGACAGGCTATGCATCAGGATAGGTATAACAGAAAGCAGTAACATGCTACACTACTCTAATGCAAGCAGTATAGAGTAGAATAGGCGATATCTGGTGATCAAGGGGGGGGGGGCTTGCCTGGTTGCTCTGGCAAGAGAGAGGGGTCGTCAACTCCGTAGTCGAACTGGGCAGCAGCAGCGTCGGCCTCGTAGTCTACCGGAGAGAAGAGGGGGAAGAAACAATGAATACCATGTAAACAGATGCATATCGATGCAAGACAAGACCAGTAACGATGCTAGGCGTGCCCTAACGTGGTATGAGGTGGTACCGGTTAAGGGGGGAAACATCCGGGAAAGTATTCCCGGTGTTCCGTGTTTTTTGACAGATGAACCGGAGGGGGAAAGTTGCGGGTTTGATATGTTAGGGGTGTGTGGTGGACGAACGGGCTGCGTATCCGGGTTCATCTCGTCGTCCTGAGCAACTTTCATGTTGAAAATATTTTAATCCGAGTTACGGATTAAAAGATATGATTTTCTAAATATTTTATTTATTTCTAGAATTTAATTAATTCGAAAATGATTTAATGACATCAGCATGATGTCATGCTGACATCAGCAGTCAACAGAGTTGACTCGTCAACCTGACTTGTGGGTCCCATTCGTCATTGACTGATTAGTCTAATTAGGGTTTAATTAAACTATCTACTTAATTAGATTAATTAAACATGATTAATTAACTTAATTAATTCATTAACTATTTTAATTATTAATTAAATAATTAATTAATTATATATTTATTTTTATTTCATTTTTTTTCTCAGGGGCGTGGGCCCTGTTTGTCATTGGCCCAGAGGCCAAACAGGGCGCGGGCGACGGGTTACGGGGGTGCCCCGTTCGGGTGCACGCCCAGGGGCACGCGGGCATGGACACGGGCGGCCACGGCAGGGCACGTCGCCGGCCAGGGATGGGCGCAGGGGCGCATCCCGCCCAGTGTGGGGCGAGGTTGCCGGCGGCCACCGCACAAGCGGCAGCAGGGCGGCGGTGCCGGCGTGGGGCGAGGGGAGCAGGGGGCGGCCCTAGCGACCGAGTGGGCGCGGCCCCAGCGGTGGACGCGCGTGGGAGACGGGCGCCTGGGGGAGCGCTCGCCCACAGGGAGTGCGGCGGGACCGAGCCAGTGGCCAAGGCGGCCGTGGTGGCCGGCCGACGTGGGGGAGACGGAGTGCGGTCCAGCGAAGAGCGGGCGTGCGGGCAGCAGAGGAGCACCAGTAGGGGAGCCGGGGCGCACCAGTAGCAGGGGGGCGTGGTGAGTGGCCGCGGGAGTGCGAGCGCGCGTGCGCACGACGGTTATGGCCGCGGTCGGCGAGCGGGAATCTAGGGGAGGAGGCGGAGAGGGGCGAGGCCTCACAGGGGGGGTTCGTGGGGTCCGGGGCAGTGGGCGCGGGTTCGGCCGGTGAGGAGGAGACCGTGGACGGGGCGGCGTAGACAGGGAGGCGGCGTTGACGGCGGCGGGTAGCTCCGGCGGGGTGGTCCGGCGTCGATGCAGGGCGTCGGGGGCGTCGATTACCCCCGACCAGATCCACGTAGGAGGGAGGTTGAGGAGGCAGGCCGGTGGGGAAGGGCGCCGGCGAGGACGCGTCGGGGGCGGGCGCAGGGTCCTCGGGCGCGGCGTCCCGCGAAGCCAGGGCGGCGACGATGCTCGAGGGGAGGGGGGGGGTCCGTCGGTGGAGGGGTCGACGACGAGGGCGGCGAGGTGAGGCGGTCGACGGCGACGAGCATGGGAGAAGGGCGCCGTGAGGCGGCACCGGGCGACGACCGGGGGATCGGCCCCGATCCGATCTGGATCGGGGGAGAGGGAGAGACGAGGGAGTGAGGGGGGAGGGGGGTTGGTTCGGTTAGGGTTTCGGGGTGGAGTGAGGATATGGGGAGTGGCCGGCTGGGCCGGTGGTCGACTGGGCCGGCCTGCTGGGCCGAAGCCCAGTGGGGGGGGGGCCTTCTCTCTTTCCTTTTGTTTTTTTTGCTTTGCCTTTCCTTTTTACTTTTCTTTTCTGTTTTATGTGTAGTTTTCTTTTATTTTAGTTTTACAAAATACACCAATGGTTCCTAAATTGGTATTGCTTATACATACTACTGCCACATTAATTTGGGTAACTAAATAAAATAGTTTAATATTTTATTTATTGTACAAGGAATTCAACTAATTGTTTTTGCTACTATTCAAAACATTTTAGAGTATTTATGCCTTTTATAAAAGTGTGGTTCCTCCACCATAATTACTTATGAATTATTTGGAACCACCCGAACATTTTAGTTTTAATATCAGAAAAGCTTTAATGTTTGACTTGATTTTGAATTCGAATGTGAATCAGTTTCGAACTAACGCGAGATTTGTCACAGTAATCCAGGTGACGTGGCATCATTACCAGAGGGTTACTGTAGCTTGATTACCCGGGCGTCACAATATATCCATGTACCCCCAAACGATCAGATACGGAGCCAAAAACCTAATTCCACCGCCGCAACTTTCTGTATCCACGAGATCCCATCCTGGGGCCAGTTCCAGAGCTCCGCCGGAGGGGCCATCGATCACGGAGGGCTTCTACATCATCATCCAAGCCCCTCCAATGAAGTGTGAGTAGTTTACTTCAGACCTATGGGTCCATAGTTAGTAGCTAGATGGCTTCTTCTCTCTTTTTGGATCTTAATACAATGTTCTCCCCCTCTCTCGTGGAGATCTATTCGATGTAATCTTCTTTTTGCGGTGTGTTTGTTGAGATCGATGAATTGTGGGTTTATGATCAAGTCTATCTATGAATAATATTTGAATCTTCTCTGAATCCTTTTATGTATGATTGGTTATCTTTGCAAGTCTCTTCGAATTATCAGTTTGGTTTGGCCTACTACATTTGTTGTTCTTGCCATGGGAGAAGTGCTTAGCTTTGGGTTCGATCTTGCGGTGTTCTTTCCCAGTGACAGAAGGGGCAGCAAGGCACATATTGTATCATTGCCATCGAGGATAACAAGATGGGTTTTTAATCATATTTCATGAAACTATCCCTCTACATCATGTCATCTTGCTTAAGGTGTTACTCTGTTTTTAACTTAATACTCCAGATGCATGCTGGATAGCGGTCGATGAGTGGAGTAATAGTAGTAGATGCAGGCAGGAGTCGGTCTACTTTTCTCGGACGTGATGCCTATATACATGATCATACCTAGATATTCTCATAACTATGCTCAATTCTGTCAATTGCTCAACAGCAGTTTGTTCACCCACCGTAGAATACTTATGCTCTTGAGAGCACTACAAAAAAAGACACATCCGTGACATTTTGGGCCGAACGAATTTTTTTTCTGTCATACACATGACACTTCTATGATGATAACTGTGACAAAACCCGGTATCATCATAGATGTGGTGGGCTCCTACTTCTATGACAAAAAATCATGACAGAAAATGGGCTTTTCGTCCTGGGCGGGCCGGAGATGCAGCTGCATGACATTCTTTGGGCCATCCATGACGGAAAAAACCGTGGTAGAAGCGAGGGGGAGGTAAATTTCAGGGAGTTCCCGGTTACGGTGGGAGGTCGGGGGCCGAGCGATGCGCGTTTCTCTCGTACACGTACGCGCTTGTGTGCGAGGCGTTGGCTCTAACTGAACCCGAGCGAGGCGTTGGGCTCTAACTGAACCCGAGCGATTGCACTGCAGGCTACGTATTACTGAACCCGAGTGATCGATCGATGGCTGTTAACTGAACCCAATCGAGTGATTCCTTCGCTACTGCTGCTAACTGAAGCCGATCGATGGGATGAACAGTGAGCATTGTGGTGGGGTTTGGATGAACAGTGAGCATGGTGTTGCCTCTAGATGAACAGGGCCCCCTGGTGTGGTGGAGGGCTGGATAAACAGTAGACGATGGAGGGGTGCCCGTGGAGGGGTGGATGAACAGGACCCCATGGTGTGGAGGGCTGGATGAACAGTAGACGATGGAGGGGTGGTTGAACAGGACTCCGTGGTGTGGAGGGCTGGATGAACAGTAGACGGTGGAGGGGTGCCCGTGGAGAGGTGGTTGAATAGGTCCCCGTGGTGTGGAGGGCTGGATGAACAGTAGACAGTGGAGGGGTGGTTCAATAGTAGCCGGAGGAGTAGCGCGCGGTGGAGGCTGGATGAACAGGAGCCCGTGGAGGCTGGATGAACAGGAGCCCATGGAGGCTGGAGGAGGTCGACGGTGGAGATGAACAGTATCCCGTGGAGTCCCGTTTTGCGGTACGCCACACCCCTCCCGTTCAACAGGACCCCCGTTTCGACCGTAGCGCTCCAACACTAGTCCGTTTCGTCCATTTTGCGGTACACCACACCCCTCCCGATCAACAGGACTCCCGTTTCGACCGTATGAGGTCCGTTTCCTCCGTTTTGCGGTACGCCAGACCCCTCCCGATGAACAGGATCCCGTTTCGAACATGACCGGTCGAACATAAGGCCGTTTCCTCCGTTGTGCGGTACGCCAGGCCTCGTTTCCATCGCCTTTTCCCTCGAAGCCCTCCCGATGAACACGACGCATTCCGTTGCCTCTCCATGAACAAGACGCATTCCGTTGCCTCCCCGTGAACACGACGCATTCCGTTACCTCCCCATGAACACGACGACGACGCTGTTTCTCCGTTCCGACCCAGCCATGTACACGAGCCCTGGTCGTACGTATGCGCGAGTAGGCGTTCGAGACCCCGCCCGTATGTACACATACTTGGCCGTATTTTCTTTCTTGCACCCTGGCCGTTGTACGTACATGTAAATGCTACGTGCGCGCCTCTACAATGACACGTGCGCGCCTCTACTATGGCACGTGCGCGCCTCTTCATCGACCAGTATATATGTATGTACACGTTCGCGACCAGAATGACAACGCTACGTACGCTTCGACCAGGTGGGTCCCGACTGTCACACACTTCCTTGCATGTGAAGATGTAGCTAGTGGGTCCCAGCAGTCAGGGGGGCAAATCGTTTTGTTTTTTTGCCCCGACGCACTTCCTTGCATGTGAAGGTGTAGCTGGTGGGTCCCAGCAGTCAGGGGGAAATGTTTTTTTCATGAAATACGGTGGCCCGTCCGGTGGGTCCCCGCTGTCACGTGGAGGAATAATTATTTTGCACGTAATAAGGAGGCACTTCCTTGCTGCGGCCATGGACCCAGCTGTCAGCCTCTCCACATACATTCAACATCCGATGGAAGCCGTTCCTTGACTACATTGACCACGCCGCGCCGAGAGCACCAGGGCGGTTGACGACGGCGAGGCCTAGGAAGGGGACGACGCGGAGCCGGGGAAGATGCGGCAGTGGATGCCCACGCATAGAGGAGTACGAGGGTTCACTGGTTTGCTGCGGTGCGAGGCTGCCGTCGCCGCAGAATAATAGGGGGTGTGGGTGAGTAGAGGGATAGCCTGGCCAGCGGTGGGAGTAGTAGGGGGCGGTGAGGTCTCTGCCGCATCGCATACGGCCACGGGAGGCAGGAGCACGAGGCACGACCGACGCTGGTTTGGGCGGATGGAGCGAGAAGACCAGAGGTGGAAGAAGCACTACGGCCGTTGGATGGACATCGTACGGTCACTGGAGGTAGAATCGTGCATATATTGACTAACTTGACAAAGCCCTCCGTCCCCGTCAACTTAGTAGGCCCACAAGTCAGCCTGCCACTATACTGGGTCCCAGCTAACAGGGGGAGTATTCTTTTTTTGTGCGTAATAAGGTGGCACTTCCTTATGTGCGAAGATATAGCTGGTGGGTCCGAGCTGTCAGCGGCGGTAATGTTTTTTTCGCGAAATACAGAGGCCCTTTCGGTGGGTCCCTGATGTTAGGTGGAGGAATCATTGTTTTTCGTGTAATAAGGAGGCATTTCCTTGCGTGCAGTCATGGACCCAGCTGTCGGCCACTCCACGTACAGTCCACTTCAGATGCATGTCGGTCGTTGACCACGTTGACCAGACCGCGCCAAGAGCACCAGGGCGGTGGACGATGGCGAGGCCTAGGAAGGGAACACCACGAAGGTAGGGAAGACTCGGCAGTTGTTTCCCACGCGGAGGGGAGTACGACTGTATGAGGGTTTACTGGTTCGTCTGCTGTCGCCGGAGAATAACAGCAGGTCTGGGTGAGTAGAGGGATGGCTAGGTCAGCGATGGGAGTACGGTAGGGCGGTGAGGCCTGCGCGGAAGCACAGCCGGCCGCGGGGAGGAGGGAGCAGGCAGTCCTCCCACCGGCGCTTGTTTGAGCAGTCGGAGCAGAAAGAGCAGAGATTGAAGAAGCACGACGGCCGTTCGATGGACATCCAACAGTCACTGCTTGTGCGTCAATTTTTTTAGGAAAGCCTCAAATCTGTGGAAAACATCATATAACCCATTTACTAATTCTTAAGATTTTTTTTGGAGCCCATATTCTTTTTGTTAGCATTACAACCCATATTGTGGCCACGCTTAAAAAATTATACAAAATTTTGCATATTTCGGTGCGGTCCGAACTGTTTTTAATCCTGAAATTTCGGCTCACATTCAAACTGATTATAAAAATAAATGTATATCAATATAAAATCCAACAAATTCTCCATGCATAAAAATTAATGTAATTTAAAATCTCGAAATGGAAAAAAGATATTTGAAACTAATTGCCGGTTTGATGTGTTTTAAAAATGTACAACCCATTTCTCATTACTAATGGGCCATTTTCTCGACCAGCCAACTGAAAGCTCTCCTCGTCTTGAAAGATTTGTAGCCCAACAGGCCTAACAAAACGACTTACTTGGCAAATCACAAAAAACTAGGCTGTTGTTGGAGATACACATAATAGGTAGGCCCACGAATGGTCAAAATATCATAAAGCATGGGGTCCTCACAACATGTGGGTCCAGATAAATTTTATACAGGCATACTATCCACTCGGACAAGCAGCATACTATCCACTCGACCAAGCAGCATACCATCCACTCGGATGAAATTTCACCACTCGACCATACGACTCACTCGGATATACGAAGACCAGCAGACAGCAAAGCAGTCAACATCATTCTCATAGTGAGGGCTTGATAGTTGGCTGGTATTATGGCATTCATGTCCCACTTTGTAACATAGGAGGTGAGGGGGTGGCGCACTCTATATAAGCCACCCCCTAGTAGACGAGGGGGCTCTTTTCTTCTACCTCTCTCTCTTTCTAACCATTAGTCTCAGGACATAGCTCAGGCATGGAGATCCGCTCTCCCCTCTCTCTCTCAAACACACATTGTAATACCCAGATACATACTCAGATAAAACAAAGCCTCTCCGGAGCACGAGACGTAGGGTTGTTATCTCCACCGTGAGAGGCCCGAACTCGCTAAAATCACCGTGTCACCCATTTGCATCTCGATAGATTATGCTCCTTTATCCTACCCCTCTCTTATTGTCGGAATCGTTACCACGACAGTTGGCGCCCACCTTGGGGCTTGGCATCTATCAAGCCATGGTGCAAATGGTTCTTTCTTCAATCTTCGGCAGCGGATCAACGACCATTGCCAGAGAAATTGGCCGATGGAGTTCTGGCGATTGCAACATTCGTACAAACAAAAGGATCAAGGAAGTATCCATTCCATATACTCTTTTTACAATAAATTATCTAACAACAGGTTTGTCTTTTCCTCCTGTAGGATCAGACGCACCCATGCATATCATGAAGCAGAGAAGAAGAGAAAAGAACAACTCGTTTCCCATATTTCTTGCCTTCTTCCGAGATCATCATCAACGGTGACCGCAAAATCGGCCATCGACGTGATCCGTCCTCGTCCTCACCGGCCTTGTGTCTGGCACCGTCGTTGAGCTCCTACACACGGTCACCGGTGCGGTCCATCCCGTCGTCTTCGACGTCGTCCGCGAACACTGTTGCTGCTGCTTCGTGCACGACCGCCTCGCATGCAGCACGGTCGAGGAGGCGAAGGGATCGGACCCGTCTGATTCCCGGAGCAGTGAAGTGTTGTGCCGTGCTCGTCGGCCCGAGTCATGCTCACAGGCCTCAAGCCACGCACGCCTGCCCTGAGACATGCTCGTCTGCCAAGCGCCGCGCTCGCCCGCCTTGCGACACGCTCGTCGGGGCCGCCCCGCGGCATGCACGGGGCCGCCTCAAGACGCGTTTGCCGGCCCTCGCTTGCATCGCCGGCTGCACGAGCCACCCGGCCGCCTGGGTCTTCTTCATCTGCGTCGTCTACATCGGATGGTACGTTGCCTCCTACCCCATAACGTGGCCCTCTTAATCCTTCGTAAAGTGGCCTGGTAGTTTCCTCAAATTAATCGCCTGATTAAACGCCCATTAAATGAGGGTTTCCCGCACCAATTACCACAGCCATTTAATGCTCCTTGCATGCATCCATACACTCCCGTATGGTTGTGCTAGTGCGTGCATGCACTCAATTGGCAAATGCACTTAACCCAATTGCGTGCCATGTGCCATTTACCATTTCTTTAAGATAAATATCTCATGAAGTGGCCAATTAGGCAAGGATTCCATTACCTAGTTAAGGTGATTGATTGCCTCCGCTTCTTCCGCAATTTAATGGCTTAATTGCGGACCTTTCGTTTTTCATGCTGATTAAATTTGTGCATGCATGCACAACCATCCATGGTCTTTAATCCTTGCAAAATAGCATCTGTGCAGGTCCACTTTAGTCCAGCAAAACAATATTCGTGGCTACTAACCTGCAGGGTCACTCGTCCGTCATGGCCCTCGGACAGCAGTTCATTCGGACCAACATTTTGTTTCAAGCAACTAACATCATATGCAGATTAACTCAGATGAATTTGCGTCCAGACGATTAATGTGGAGTGACTTGGACGCCTGCACGCCATCACTCTGTTGGACACATCTTCGTCACCTTAACTGACTCGACTGCTCCGTGTGTCGCCGCTCGATGAGACACTCGACCGCCCGTGCGTTGTTGTCTCTCGGATGCCCCGCGCATCGTCACTTCGCGGTCGCGTCTACATCACTCGTACATTCCGAGCATCGTCGCTCCGCAGCACGCTTATACTTCACTCGGACGCCTCGTGCATCGTCACTTCACAGCACGCGTCTACATCACCGGACGCTCCGCGCATCGTCACTCTGCGGGTTACGTCTACATCACACGGACATCCCGAGCGCCGTCACTCCACGAGACGCGTCTAAGTCACTCGGACGCCCCGCTCGCCGCCACTCCGTGGGACGCCTCTACTTCTCTCGGACACCCCGCACATCGTCACTCCGCGGGATGCGTCTACTTGACTCAGCCCCCCCGCGCGTAGCCATCGGTTGGTCACCTCAACACCACTCGGCCGCCCCGCGCTTCGCCACTCGGTTGGTCACCTCATAACCACTCGGCCGCCACGCGCGTCGCCACTCGGTTGGTCACCTCATAACCACCCGACCGCCCTGCGCGTCGTCACCGGTTGGTCACCTCATCACCACTCGACCGCCCCGCGCGTTGCCACTCGGTTGGTCACCTCATAACCGCTCGGCCGCCCCGCGCGTCGCCACTCCGTTGGTCACCTCATAACCACTCGGCCACCCCGCGCGTCGCCACTCGGTTGGTCAGCTCATAACCACCCGACCGCCCCGCGCATCGTCATCGGTTGGTCACCTCATCACCACTCGGCCGCCCCGCGCGTCGCCACTCGGCTGGTCACCTCATAATCGCTCGGCCGCCCCGCGCGTCGCCACTCGGCTGGTCACCTCATAACCACTCGGCCGTCCCGCGCGTCGCCATCGGTTGGTCACCTCATCACCACTCGGCCGCCCCGCACGTCGCCACTCAGTTGGTCACCTCATAACTTCTCGGCCGCCCCACGCGTCGCCACTCGGTTGGTCACCTCATAACCGCTCGGTCGCCCCGCGCGTCGCCACTCGGTTGGTCACCTCATAACCACTCGGCCGCCCCGCGCGCCGCCACTCGGTTGGTCACCTCATCACCACTCGGCATCCCCAGTGGGTGACTTAGCTGCGAATCTTTTTTGCCTAAGTTCAAGAAATCCTACCGAGTGATGAGTTAGCCTCTCACTCGGGGGCTTAGCGGCGAATCTTTTTCGCCTAAGTTCAAGAAATCCTATCGAGTGATGAGTCATCCTCTCACTCGGGGGCTTAGCAGTGAATCTGTTTCGCCTAAGTTCGAAAAATCCTACCGAGTGGAGAGCAAACCTCCCACTCGGGGGCTTAACTGCAGTCCAGTACTCGCCTAAGTTTGAAAAAATCCTACCGAGTGGAGAGCAAACCTCCCACTCGGGGGCTTAGCTGCAGTCCAGTACTCGCCTAAGTTTGAAAAAATCCTACCGAGTGAAGAGCAAACCTCCCAATCGGGGGCTTAGCTGCAGTCCAGTACTCGCCAAAGTGTTTGAAATACTACCGAGTGGAGAGCAAGCCTCCCACTCAGAGGCTTAGCTGTAGTCCAAGGACTCGCCTAAGTAGCCAAAATCTGACTGAGACAAGAGCAAACCTCTAACTCAAGGAGCTGCATCACAAGTATAATGTGTGCTCCATCCCTATCCGCAAGGACACCGAGACGAAGGTCGACTGTTACCATCACCTCGTCACCACTCGGCCACTCGCGCACCTTCAGACAGCTAAGTCATTTTACATTCTGTTATTTCTGTCTTCCCGAGTGTCCCGTAATTCACACATCACGTTCACTCGGAGGCCACGCCACCGAGTGTACCTCTACGCTCGGCTGCTTATTTTCACATACTTGCTTAGTACTGGTTATGTGACTCCCGAGTCCAACTTCCATTTTTTCGCATACATCATGCACGAACACCATGTGTCGTTCTTCATTTCGAGTTTGCATCGGTCCTCCGGGGCTGCAACTCAGTCGAAACACTACACTTCTGTTTTTGAGCCATTATTTCAATGAGTTTAATCGGATCCGTCGTTTCGACAAGTTCGAACGGATCCTTCGCTCTTTCAAACTCTTGCTGGTTAACCAGCAAGCCCCTTGCACTCCCAGCAGGTGTCTATGGGTGTTATTCACACAAATCATTTCAGCACACATCAAATTTCCTCGAGAAATTATTTCGTTGGCTTGTGTCATTTTTTACACAAGTTACACGATCACTCGACGGCCCTATGCGCCAACTTCATCGCTGCTCGGACTTGGTCACCTTACCGGTCCCAGCGCACCACAACACCGACCTTGTCGCTCTGTTGACTTCAAACACATCCGGTCAACCCCTCTGCGGAATCCTCTTCATCGTATCAATAATATAGACCTCGTCAGGTATGAGACGGATATGTCCCTTTTATAATCAAACTTCACAGTTCACTCCTTTGCGAGTTTGCCTCTTTCGAGCACCACTCGGAAACTTCTCCTCATCTTTACCCGAGTCCGACTCGATGAATTGCAAATCATCCATTCAAAACTATATTTCTCGTATTCCGACATGCCCATTGTCGAAGCCTGTAGTACGCTCGGGGGCTACGCCGCACTCGGGGACAACATCTCATTTGGAATGACACTCTCCTAAGTGGTCGAGTACTTCATCACCAGTCAGATCCTTCACTTCAACAAGCGCATTCAATCCGCCACTTTGACAAGTTTTATAATCACCCAGGACGCTCTGCGCGCCATCTTCATTCCTACTCAAACTCAGTTGTCATGCCGGCCTTGTTGCGTCGCAACCACACTACATCAACCTCATCACTTCATTAGCTTCGAAAGCATCTGGCTAACTCCTTCGAAGACAATTTCAGCCACTTGGCTGGACACGCAATCTTTCACTCGGCTGCCCCGCGCGTCGTCACCTGGCCACGCCGCGCGTCGTCACTCGGCCACCCCGCGCATCACCACTTGGCTGGATACGCATTCCTTCACTCGGCCACCTCGAGCATCCTCACTCGGCCATCCCGCACGTCACCACTCGGTTGTGCACGTCTTCACCACTTGGCCGCTCCACGCGTCGCCTCTCGGTTGTGCATGCCTTCACCACACGGCCGCCCCGCGCGTCACCACTTGGATGGACACTGGTCCTTCACTCGCCACCTCGAGCATCCTCACTCGGCCGTCCCACACGTCGCCAGTCGGTTGTGCACGTCTTCACCACTTGGCCGCTCCGTGCGTCGCCTCTTGGTTGTGCATGCCTTCACCACACGGCCGCCCCGCGCGTCACCACTTGGCTGGACACGTAGTCATTCACTCGGCCACCTCGTGCATCCTCACTCGGCCGCCCCGTGCGTCGCCACTCGGTTGTGCACATCTTCACCACTCGGCCGCGCCGTGCGTCGTCACTCGGTTGGTCACCTCATCACCACTCGGCCGCCCTGCGCGTTGCCATCGGTTGGTCACCTCATCACCACTCGCCCGCCCCGCACGTCTCCATCGGTTGGTCACCTCATCACCACTTGGCCGCCCCGCGCGTCGTCACTCGGTTGTGCACATCATCGCCCCTCGGCCACCTCGCGCGTCACCATCAGTTGGACATATCTTTACCTCTACACCCCCAGCATGGGAACAACTAAGTTACTCATATTACCAAACCTCATATCACACTCTGTAGCAAGCTTACCTCTTTCGAGCATCACTCGGGGGTTACGCTTAGCCATTGGCCATGGTGCCCTCAGGGGTTACGCCCATTCGATCAACCCATTGATCACATCAGGAGTATCTTTCTGACCATACATGCTCATTCCACCAAAAATTTATAAGGGTAGGTACCGTTCACTCGGACGATCGCCCAAGTCATTTCTTGAAGTCATCTTCAGGACTGCAAAAGGGTGAAACGATGGTCCTCTACGGATACACTTGGCCCTTATCCTAGGCTCCAAGGCGTCAGTTTCACAAACTTGGACTCAGAGATGGCATGCGCTGGTGTTCCCCCGGAATGATGAGTGGCATCTCTCCGGAGAGTCAGCCCACACACTAGCCTCACCACTCGGGGTTTCATGGCATGTCGAAGTCAGACCACTAGTCTATCTCCTCCGGGAGACATACGAATGCCACCAAGTTTTTCCTTGTAGTCAACATACCCAGATCAGTTGGGAAGCACGTCCACTCAGACAAATAACCCTTTCACGCAAAATCTAACGGTCAATATAAGAAGTACTACTGGAACGACCACTCCCTGGAGTGTCCAGCTTTTTTCTACAGTCGACAGTTTCAAAGCCGAGTTCATTCACCGTGCCGAGAGCATGAAGATTCACCTGCTTGACCAAGTTCCAGGTTGAATTTATCCCGTGTCGAGTGCACGAAGATCAGTTCGACTGACTCAGCTCCAGGCTGAGCTTATTTACCATGTCAAGCGTCTGAAGATGCATCCGATTCACTCAATTTCATCCTAAAAGATATTTACCGTGTCGACTGCATGGAGGTTTACCAAGAGACTTAAACCCTCTGCCCGACTCATCTAGTCCGACAGAGGCTCGGGGACTACACCCAGTGGGTGCACTCAGCGTGCCCCCACTGGAAGAGAACTCAAAAAGAATCATTTTTGCTCGGTCAAGACCAGCTCCAGATCACTCAAGTATTACTCGACTTCCGAGTCGAGGAGAAACAAGCTAGACCAATACCATATTCTCAAGTACTACTTGACCTCTGAGTCGGAGAGGAACAAATTCAATCGGTAGCAGCCAAGAAGATTTTTACTTTTCTCAGACCCCCGCTGATTGCCTGCAGTCAACGACGGTCTCGGGGACTACACCCAGTGGGTGCACTCAGCGTGCCCCCACTGGAGTAATCTCCACTCGGTACGACCTGACCAGTCCGAGTGATGAACAACAAACAAACAAGTTCTAAAGGCTCCCATCGGCTACCAAAAAATTGCTATAAGGTGAGTTTAACGCTCCTCTGTGGACCTTTCTTGAGCCTTCTTCTAGGACTCAAAGCGTGAAACTCATATGTTTGGATCAAGAACCGACTCGTATTGACGTTCCTCCGGGATAAGAATGGCATCTCTCCGAGAGAACAGCCCATGCGTCAATCTTGTTGCCCGGATTTAATGACACATCCATACTCTGATCACAAGTTAACCTCTTCCGAGAGATGATCGAATCTCACCAAGTTGCTCCTCGCGGGCACTTACCCCATATCAGTCGGGACGCATAGTACCAGAATCCATTGAGATTTTGTTCAAACCTTGGTTGTCTGAAAGCACGATGACAAGTATCGAGTATTTCCGTAATCACTCGGACCAAATTGTGTCTTTCACGAACTCGTTATGCAAAATCGCAATTGATTTGGGGGCTAATGTTGGGGATAAACATAATAGGTAGGCCCACAAATGGTAGAAATATCATAAAGCATGGGGTCCACACAACATGTGGGTCCAGATAAATTTTATATAGGCATACTATCCACTCGGACAAGCAGCATACTATCCACTCGACCAAGCAGCATACCATCCACTCGGATGAAAGTTCACCACTCGACCATACGACTCACTCGGATATATGAAGACCAGCAGACAGCAAAGTAGTCGACATCATTCTCATAGTGAGGGCTTGGTAGTGGGCTGGTATTATGGCATTCATGCCCCACTTTGTAACATCGGAGGTGAGGGGGTGGCGCACTCTATATAAGCCACCCCCACCACTAGACGAGGGGGCTCTTTTCTTCTACCTCTCTCTCTTTCTAACCATTAGTCTCAGGACATAGCTCAGGCATGGAGATCCGCTCTCCCCTCTCTCTTTCAAACACACATTGTAATACCTGGATACATACTCAGATAAAACAAAGCCTCTCCGGAGCACGAGACGTAGGGTTGTTATCTCCACCGTGAGAGGCCCGAACTCGCTAAAATCACCATGTCACCCATTTGCATCTCGATCGATCATGCTCCTTTATCCTACCCCTCTCTTATTGTCGGAATCGTTACCACGACAGTTGTGTCCGTGGACCCAACTGCCAGTCCATTTGTTTTTTTAGTCCATTTGGTGGGCTGGGTGAAACAATGATGTAGCATCTATGCAGCCCGTTTAAATCCAATTTGCATTTTTCTCGAAATTCGTGGACTTGCTGGGCTGGGTGAAAATATCATGTTGGGCTAGAGGGGGAAATGTTATAAAAACATAAACACATGATTGCGCGTCAGTAAAATCTTTGCAAGCTTATGTACGCA
The DNA here is from genome assembly GCF_018294505.1 of Triticum aestivum. Classification (NCBI taxonomy): domain Eukaryota; kingdom Viridiplantae; phylum Streptophyta; class Magnoliopsida; order Poales; family Poaceae; genus Triticum; species Triticum aestivum. Next base: position 400,381,773 of record NC_057803.1, read on the forward strand.
ATCACTAGGAGTTAACTTGCCAAGTTATATATAAACAATTATTATTATTATTATTTTGTAAGAACTTTCAACTTACGAAATAAAATATCATTTTAATTTGATGAGTTAATAGTACATGGGGTATTATTATTTTTTAGGCTAGACGTGGGACAATTGAGTTGGTTCTAGGGGAAAGTACTGGGAGAAAACTCAGTTTACATCGAAAAAGAAAGTGGGAGAAAATTCAGAGACCTGCTGGGTCCACCTGAGGAGGGGAATATGTTGGGTGGAAGGAGATTCAAAGCACGGCAACCGAATGAACTAGTTTTTTTACGGACAAGTGAACTAGTTTAGATACATAAGCAATAGCCACTAAAAAAGAAATCAGGTTAATGGGTTCTTAAAAGAAATATTTCGGACAAAACAGATAATTACGACAGATAGGCTAATGCATGAAACACTCAGATGATAAAGGTGCTTATAAACAGATAAAGTACAACATCTAGACCTTCTTGGCACGCTTGATCATGACGCTGCGGCTGTCCGTGTACTCGTCGGTTACGGGAAGCAGACACACCCTCATGTCCAAGATCTGCCTGTACATGTCGTAGCATGCGTATGTGTCCTTGGCCGCGTAGGTTATGTAGGCTAGATTCAGAGGTACGTCCCACATGTTCAGGTCGTCTTCTTTCATGTTGGCGTATCAGGGGTCGATGATGGTCTCAGCGAGGTCAACCACGGAGTCCTTCTCCTGCCCATTGCTGATGATCTTGTATTGCTTCTGGATGTCGACAAGCTTGTTGCACCAGATGGCCGAATCGTCGCATTCTTCCTTCTCTCCACCGTAGCGAAGGTGCAGTCGGCGCTGCCGATGAAACAGGAGAATGCTCTAGAACCTGGTGCAGCCATAGGACTGAGGCGAGGTAGAGCTTCACCGAGTCCGTATCGTTGGTGTACATCACATTCAACTTGGTGCAACCATAGGACTGAATGTCGAACTCAAAGGGGAACTCCTTGCTGAAGTCCATATCCAGCAGGCTCACCCCTCGGATCGCCATTGGAGTCTCTTCGAGTGAATGAGTGTGTAGGCGGCGACAGCAGTTCATTTTTCAGCTCTTGGGGAACTGGATTCAACAGTAAGCTGAGTGTGCACAGGCAACAACAGTTACTACCCCTCCCTCGGCCGCTGCATGCCCGACAGAAGATACACCCTCGGCCACACGTCGGTTCACGAGCGGGTCTGTATTGGTACTGTAATAACAGGAGTTAGTGGTCACTTTACTTAAATTTAATTAGCTTTAATAGAAATTTGTACTTAAAAGAAGCAATGCATTCGCTCATTCTATCAGTGCCACAGGATCAACATGCACAACCATTGGAATTATTATTCTCAGGACGCACATGATCAGCACATTTGTCGCACTTTCACAAAGATAATACTACCAAGTTTGAACTGTTTGTTATGGTTGTTGTCCTCTGCATCATCATGCCGTGTTTCCCAGCTTGCAAGATTCAGAACCAACAAATAAGATCCAAATAATAAGTACAACAAACATTCCTACACATCTCATTGATTCCCAGCTTGCAAGATTCAGAACCAACAAATAAGATCCAAATAATAAGTACAACAAAGATGCCCACACATCTCACTGATTCCCAACTTGCAAGATTCAGAACCAACACATTAGAGCCTTTTGATAAAGTGAATATCGGGATTAAATCCATCTTGGCTAGCCATGTCATACAATCGAAGAACTTGGCGAATGCTCTTGACCGTCACAACATCTGTAGTTGAGTATTCCTGTTTGCACAGCACAGACAAGGAGACAGGAGAGCATGATTTCGCTTTAATAGTGGCCTCCTTGAACACAACATCCAGCTCTACTTGGATGAGGTTTGCCTGGAGTTCCATGATTCAATTCATGCGCCTTTTTCTGCAGTTCACCTGAAATGAAGCAAAGATTGCATCATTCAGCTAGCAAGAAGTACTTGCTCTTGTGAGCTGGCAGGTTCTTCTTTAGTAGTTGCACTAAAATTGAGGAACATTAAGGTTGGCTGTCCGGCTCATGTAAGGTGCAACTATAATTTTCTTATCCTTTTGTGCAGTTCCACTAAAATAAAGTGCCATTGTGATGACAGTGACGGCTCCATCTTGCAAAGGCTAATAAAATGTTGAACGAGATTACCAGCAGAACTTGACGGAGATTTTGGAAACTCCAATCACAATTTTGTGCAGTTCCACCAAAATTGAGAGATGTTGCCCACGTGACATTTTAGTTGAACTGCACAAGACACTCATTCCAAAAAAAGTGTTTTGTGCAGTTCACCAAAAGGTCACAATAGCAACAAGGTGAAATGGATATCCCTATCTGCACAAAAAGATAGAAAGTAAATAGTTGCTGGTCAATAAGAATATAGGAAACATATACAAAATGAAAAGAAGCATCTTAATTATGTTCATGGCAATCACGCAAGGACAGTAGAAATTTTAAAATGTCAGCAATTCTTCATGTTACCAGAAGCGTTACGATCAACAATGAGATTCCTCAAATATGGGATTACTTTAATGGCGGCATTGCTTGTTTACCAGACACAGTAAATCAACAGCAGCTAAAGAGTTGGTTTAAGGGCATGGGACCATGGGGACACCAGGACACTCAGCAGCGTAAAGGAGCAACTTACTTATCATACTAGGGAAAACAGCAGGAGTGCCATTGTACTATGTGAGGGCAGCAAATCTAATCTTGGAGACCTTTTACTATGTGAGGGCAGAAAATCTAATCCTGGAGACCTTTTACTATGTGAGGGCAGCAAATCTAATCCTGGAGACCTTTTACTATGTGAGGGCAGCAAATATAATTCTGAGACCTTTTACTATGTGAGGGCAGCAAATCTAATCCTGGAGACCTTTTACTATGTGATGGCAGCAAATCTAATCCTGGACATACTCTGTTGACTTGTCCACCAGCCGCCACTTTCTATCCTTTTTCAACCAATAATAGATCTGTTCCTTATCCAATTTGTACTGTGTTTTCCCATTATTTACCTTTTCAACCAAGAGACTGGTTGGGTATCCAGTCTCTACTAGTTTCACCATATTATTTCCTCTTTGAATCTAGTCCTAGAATCATGCTACAACTTTCCCCCCTTTCTTCGTTGTTTGAACAAAGCCCTAGATTCGAATGCATGAAGTAGCTTTACCTCTAATAATACTAAAAATTTAGGTGGCTTTGGAAGAGCTGATGGGAGTAGAAAAAGATGCACATGTAGACACGTGGGGAGTTGAGGCAGTAGAGCAAGGCCGCTTTCGAAGAACTTATACCTGAGGGTCGCCGGGATGTCGGCAGCGGCAGGTCGGATCTGCAGACAATACGACAGGGAGGAAGAAGGGTCGGAGGACCTCCCGAGCCAGCCATGTGTCGGAGAGAACGGCACGGGCAGAGGATCGGGCCCCTCCGGCAGCTGTGGGTTTCCTCCCTCGACGGCCATGACCGCGTGAATGATGCACCTTTTAGTCCTGTACACACACCGGCCGAAGAGATCCGGCCGGATCTATGACCAGTGGTGAGGAGAGAGAAAATGTCGCTACCGCTGTCTTGTTTATATCTAGAGAGGATGAGAGAATGAAGTGAGCAACCCTAGTAAAGCAAGCGCTCAGGTCCCCGCGTCCATATATAGTGGAGTTATTATCTTTTTTCTCTCCACAACAAGCGTTTCAATTTGTGTACGTGGCATTAAAGAAAAGAAACTCTCTATTTAAGGTGACTACTGTAGGACTCCCACTTACTACTAGTAGTACTACAGTATTGTTCACTTGTGCTCCCCGCCCCTCCATTCATTGAACAACCCCACGGGTGAATAAACATACAGTAAGTACTGTATTTATATAGAACGAACAAGCTCGAACTATTTTTGCATAGTTAAAAGTTGAGGGCGGGGCTTTTCCCGGGCAGTACGCGCGACAGTTTTTGGGTAGGGCTAGAAGACTATTTTAATTTTGTTTTTAAACTTCGAGACGGCCACATAGCATGGAGCCGACCCCAACGATTTTAAGCTTACATGCACGGTACCCGCTATCCTAGACTACTATACACATGAAACTGCCACACGAGCGTCTGGGCTGCGCTTGGCTCTTCGCCTCTTCGGGAAGTTGAACAATGATGGAATAGTACTGCACTGGAGGAGTTCTACAGTATGCTTCTGGCCATCTGACACCGATTGAACTGCTGCATGTCCATCGCGTGCGGGAGGGAGAGCGTCTAGCGAAAGCTTCTCCTAGTCTTGCCAGCCACCACGCTCATGGGCGAGGGAGGGACGCTCCTGCCTTTACACAGGTGGGCCCTACAGGTGTGTGGCCAACCAGTCATACAGCCAAAGGCAGGTGCAGTTAAGTCCACGAGGGAGAGGATAATCAAACTTCTCGATGATGTACGAGTTGACACGACACATCAAAGCACTGCACTCGATATATTTCAATAATTTGCATGTGTGACTCCCAGATGCAGTGGCCGGGGGTCATCATCCTCCTTTTCGAGAAAAAATAGACGCGTGCGTGAGAGGACGAGTGCGTGCACCTCTTCTCTTCCTGTATAACATACTACTAAACTCAGAGTACAAGTTTTTGTGGGTGGCACGATGGTGCATGCGAGAAGTCCCGAGAGATAGGTTTAATGCATTAATTGCAATGCATGCATGCATAAAGTACATGCATTGGTCAATTTTCTCTTAATACTTGCATGCAATGATTTAATGCACCTTGGAATCTGAACATGTGTTGGGGACAACCAAATTGAGCCTTATAAAATGGAAAAACTAAAATTTTGAGATAAGCCCTATAAAACCGGAAAGGAGGGAGTAGAAAAAGAAGTACTCCATCCGGGAATAGTGCCGCACTTCGAAACTAGAACCGTCAATAAATTTTGAGCTTGTGTCTCGTCACATTCCAAATTACAAACCTGTTCACACCGATCACAACCTAAATGGTTTCCCACTTAGGAGCGTATTAGTACTCGGTTATAAATACTAGTATGCCAAGATGACTGCACATTCCTCCTCAACTCCTCATCCACAAAAACAAACAAGTCATTCAGCATCCTTCCCTTGCGTCTGCCATGGCCAGCGTGAGTTCTGGGTCGAGAGATTGCCACCAGGGAGAGGCGAGCATGGTAGCGGAAGCATAAGAGATGTCCCGCCTCGCTGCGAGAGCAGCCGACATGTCCCGCCGCGCGGAAGTAGCAGCACAGAGGTCTCGCCGTGCCGCTGAAGCAGCCCGGAGGTCCCGCCGCGCTGTCGATGCAGCAGACTGGTCCGGCCGTGCCGCGGAAGCAGTAGAGATGTCCCGCCGTGCCACGAATGCAGTAGAGATGTACCGCCGTGCCACGGCGGCCTGGGAAAATTTCTCGCGGGCACGCGACGACTGTTACAGACGCATGCATGCGATCGTCCATAGCCAGATGGATCATATCTCCGGCTCGGCGAGGTTGCAGGACGACATGATAGCCTCGTTTGAATAGGCTACCAGCGTCATCCGGCAACTAAGGGAGGGCAATGAGAGGCTCCGGGCCGTGCGCGACCTGCTGAAGGAGAATATCGTTTGAAGTGCAGACGTGCAGGAGGAGACTAGTGCCTTGTTGAAGAAACTTATGGACGAGAATGACATGCTCCGCAACGAGCGCCAAAGGCTGGTGGAGGAATCCGTGGATGTTCTCAAGCAGCGTCTTGAGGACACGAAAGAGCTCATTGCCGCTCGCCGTGGAGACTAGTTTCCTGGTTTCTTTTGATGTAATAATCGGTTTAGGATGTGGATTGTGTCGTCGGTTGTGAAATGTTGAGTTCTAGCGCGGATGTTTGGCATTTGTTGGCCTTTTGGGATGTTGTGATTTCAATCTAGTAGCTTTTAGTCCTTCGTGTTAGGCTAGAGTTGTGCTGAACTTCTTGTGAATTGTGGTGGTTTTCAGTAATGAAAATCGAAAGGGGAAGCCCTTCTTTGATCAAATTTTTTTTAATCGTCCTTATATATTCATCAGTCTTGCTATAAGTCGCAGTAGATGCTATATAGGTCCGTCGGATCTTACATCAAGATCCGTGCTTTTAGATTTTCTTTTTTCTCTCTTAAATCTCAGTCGAGTGAGACATAGCCATGCCATTAAACAGAGGCTCGGGCGCCATTAATGGAGACCTTGGGAGAGAGGTGGATGGCAGATGGAGGTCAAAGGGCTCTCCTCCCGATAAGCACGCGTAGGGGTCTGATCGCACGCCTCTCATACTCAAATAGCTACCCTGCATGGCGGCTCCTAGCTAATAAAAAATGGGGACACGTGGCGGCACGTAAATGGTGCTAGTATGTAGAACGCCCACGGTTTCAATAATACTTGTGTTTCCGATTGTAACGTGACAACACTTGTTCCAAAATGACTTTGTTGATTGTTAATGTGTGCGCCTTCACAAATCGGACTGCAAATTTACCACAGCATGTTGGTGCCATGTCATGGCACCAAGCCAAGTTACACAAAGGTGACACGTTCCCTCCCAGAACCACGAGCCTTCTTGAGAGAAGCTCCGATTTGCAAGAAGCTTATACCAAAATTTGTTCCTATTCGGCTAATTTTTTTTACCATGGCATGGTACTACCATGACATGACACCATGCCAAGTTTCATGATTTTAAAACCAAGTTTCTCAATGTTCTCGACCGAGCCACGATGCCCAGATGTTTGAATTTTGTTCTCATTTTTTGCATGGGACCTACTCCCTCCTTCCATCTATATAGGGCCTAATGTGTATTTCAAGACAGCCTTTGACTATTGACAAGATTAATAGCAAATGAGATGTATACTATGAAAATTATATTATTGGAAGCTCCTTTGACATACAAAATTGAAGGTATGCTTTGTGTAAGTTGCATGTCATATATTATTGCTCTAACATTTGGTCAAAGTTAGCCTCGAAAAACGCATTAGGACCTATATAGATGGAAGGAGGGAGTAGAAATTCACCCGAGGACACAAATGTGATTTTTCAACCAACTTTGGTGCACGCGAGCATGTGCTTGTAGTTCTAATTTGAATTATGCATGTTAAATGACCAAAAACTCAATTAATGTGTAAATAAGGCCAAATGAAGCCGGAATAATTCCAAAATTTAACAGGGCACTCATGTAGTTCTATGTTGCCTTTGTAAATAAGCTCAAGGGGGACAATGTATATTGTTTCGCACTCAAAGGTGGCACGTTCCCTCTCAAAACCATGAGCCTTCTTGAGAGAAGCTTCGGTTTGAAATAGCTTATACCAAAATCTGTTCCTATTTGGCCAATTTTTTTACCACAACATGGTAGTACCATGACATGACATCCATGCGAAGTTTCATGATTTTCAGACGTGTTTTGGATTTACAAGAATTTTAAAACCAAGTTTCTCAATGTTCTCGGCCGAGCCATGATGCCCAGATGTTTTAATTTTATTCTCATTTCTTGCATGGGACCTAGAAATTCACCCGAGGACACAAATGTGATTTTTCAACCAACTTCGGTGCACGAGAGCATGTTCTTGCAGTTCAAATTTGACTTATGCACATTAAATGACCAGAAACTCAATTAATGTATAAAAAACGACAAACGAACCCGCAATAATTCCAAGATTTAACTGGGCACTAATGTAGTTCTATGTTGCCTTTGTTAAGAAACTCAAGGGGGGGCAGTGTATATCGTTTCACACTAAAAGGGGCATGTTCCCTCTTAGAACCACGAGCTTCCAAACCGGCCCAATTTTTTACCACAACATGTTAGTGCCATGACATGACACCATGCCAAGTTTCATGATTTCCAGGCGAGTTTGATTTACATGAATTTAAAATCAAAGTTTCTCGATGTTCTCGGCCGAGTCATGACGCCCAGATGTTTGAATTTCATTCTCATTTTTTCCATCGGACCGAGAAATTCAACCAGGGACACACATGTGATTTTTCAACCCACTTTGGTGCACCGGAGCATGTGCATGCAATTCATATTTAGATTATGCACATTAAAAGTCCAGAAACTCAATTAATGTATAAAAAGGCCAAAAGAACCCGAAATAATTCCAAAATTTAACAGGGCACTCATATAGTTCTATGTTGCCTCTGTAAATAAAATCAGGGGGAGGCAGGGTATATCGTTTCGCACACAAAGGTGACATGTTCCCTCTCGGAACCACGAGGCTTGTTGAGAGAATCTCCGGTTTTGCAAGAGGCTTATTGCAAAACTTGTCCCAGTTCAACCAAAAATTATATGTATGAAAACAGGGTTTTGATTATGCCAAACATCTCGCTACCTAGACCAATAATGTACTATGATTTGAATTCAACATAAAATGGATAGAAATATTTGAATTGGAGAGCATATGGTACATGTAGTTCATAGTGAAATATGATTACTGCTATATGTATGTTTTTTGTTATCAAGATAATATTTGAATTATTGTATAGCTTGACAACAATCATATTCAAGTAAGGAAAATTGATTCAAATTTAGTCCATATGGTAGACGACAATATATATGTTGACATGGTGGAGTAAAATGTTCATGTATGATGGAAGATCAAAATGTACGACTACATCAATTATAAACTTCAAGGTCACCTAATGATATATTCGAATTCAACATAACGTGGATTCAAAAATTGAAATTCGAGATCATGGCATCTGTAATCATATAAAAAGGGACATTACCCTTTCTTTGGTGGGAATTGATTTGTTTTTTGTTGTTGTTGAGGGAAGTGCGAATCGATTTGGTACTGTGCAGGGTAATCTTGTTCTCCGATTTTTTTACATTTTTCTTGTAGTTTTTTCAATGGCATCTATAGAAATATAGTAAAAGGGGACATGACTCTCTTGTGTCTTGTATGAATTGTTTTGTTACACGTTAAGTTTGTTCTACCGAACAAGGAATCCGCACCTTGTTATCCCGAAATTTTCAAGCTTGAGTATCTTTTGTCTCACCTGCTTTGAAACTCCCGCTTCTTCAACCCGCGCCGGGCCTTGTTATCCCGAAATTTGGACGCGCACGAGAACTCCCTCCTCATCCGAAATCGCTCCCGCAGCCTAGACACGCGAAATCCCCCTTCTACCCCTCAACCGGAAATGAAGTTCCACGTCGCGGTGTCAGAACCGATGGGGGTATGCTGGTAACTTACCCTACATTTCGGACAAGCGCGTCGCTAAGATTGGCTCACCCCTCCCCCTTTGCCCCCCATTCGTACACCGAGGCCGCCAAAACCCGCGAAACCCCACGCTCCTCCGTCGGCCTCCCGACTGCCGCCCAGCCGGAGACTCTTCCCCGACTATGTCGTCTACCGCAACAGCTCGCCGTCCCTCATCCACCGCACCGGATGATGATCCGTTGTCGATCTCGTCGTCCCGTCGGATCTGCCGCCCCCTGCTCCACCTCCAAGGAGCTACCCCGACTGTATGCCTCGTCTATCGCGCCACCTCAATCCCCACAGCGCCGTCTTGACTTGCCCCACCGGAACCGCAACACCCTCACCAATTCCTCCGATGAAGCCGATGCGAACTTGGCGCCACCAAGGAGGTTCCGCACTCACCGCTGCATTTTATATTTTATTCGATCTCACGGTGCTGCCAGTGCTCGATACCGATTAGACATGGCGTGTCTCCATCTACGGCGCCATCGCCGGTCACATCATCCACGGCGTCTCTCCCCATGTTGTTGCTTCCTCGGCGGCGACTTCGACAACGGCACTAGTTGCAGCTGCTCCGGCTCTCGCTTGTGTTGCGGCTCTGTTCTTGTTGTCGGTCGTGCTGGTGCGCTGCTCCTACTTTCGTTCGTGCTGCTTAACTCCTCTTGCTCTCGCTTGCGCTGCTGCTGCTGCACGACCTCCGGCAGCTACAGGAGTTGCTGCTTTAGCACTCGCTCGCGGTGCTACTACATGACTTGCTCTCTGCTAGTGCGTTCCCTGCTCGAGCGTCTGCTGATTTAGATCACTGCTTCTCTGCTACTAGTGCTCGAACGCCCTAAATATCTATTGCAATGCTCTGCTACTAGTTCAATCAGTTTCGACAGTAAAATTCAGTTTCGACTGTGAAGTTCATTTTCTTCAGTTAATTCAGAGTGAACAATACTTACAACATCTGTCGGAGCAGCCGTGGCGCGGCTGATGCATTTTACATCTAGCACTTTTTGGTGATGTATTTTACATCATCTATTGCAGATGATATTAGGGTCCCACTTCAGATTAACGTTGTCTGTCTTTTCATGCTTCGGCCTCGTCGCCGTACACCTTAGCAGAGCTGCTCCAATGACCGAACCATCCATCACAGCGGAGCAGTACCCTCGGCACTGTTTCCAGAGGCCTCGGATCTTCTTGCCCGCCTCCAACAGTCACACCAGCATCATCACCATCCTCCATGTCCAACCCAATGATGTTGAGGTCCACAAGGCTATGCCAAAGAGGTTGTACACTCGTCGCATCACTTTGTTTCTCCATTCCTCTGTTCTTCCAATTCATGTGAGCCAAACACCCAGGTTGACTAAAATCCTATGTTTCCAAATGCTCTGTTTTGCACATGCATTCCTATCCTATTCCTGTGTTTTTTCTGTCCCTGCATTTATAGAATCCTCCAATTCTAAGGAGCCCTTACAGATTTACTTCATTTTCAGATAGGCGTCAAAGAAAACTCTGCGTGTTATGTCCTGTTCCTGCTGTGCCATCATCCACCCCACCTGAGGTGCACCATCGACAGAAGCGTTCACTGCAGCAGAGATCCCCCCTGCAGACTTCCTTTCGCCGCCTCAAATCATCTTCCCCATTGCTGGCAGCCATGCCAACTGCATTACCATCATCGACTTGAGCAGATGAACCTGATGACTACACAGTTCTGGAAGAGAGGTCACAGTCTTTCGTGTTTGCTTACGTTATACATCGGTTATTATTACCTGCTACTTTATCGTTCAATCTTGAGTTTTGAATTGCCCATGGGTCTCATATCGAGCCAGCAATGAATAGTATCTGTCTACTATCTGGTTCATCCAGGTCTTCTATGTGGTTCATGTTGGGTGGGCAACAAACAATAGATGCCATTGTCTATCTTTTTGAACTGAAGCTATAATCTACCTGCTATCGTTAGTTTTGGATCCATCCACTCGTTTGCTACCATCAGTCTTGATTTTTGCATGCACCCCTTAGGCCTTACATAATCTAACTATTTTATTATTATTATGCATGTCAGATATTGTACACAATCATATTGAACATGTAGAGAAAAAGAGAAGACTGTTGCGTGCGAATATAATGTCATGCAGACGCCGCTCCATGGTGGGCGAAGTGCCCCCCTCCTGCATTTCCAGATTGTATTCCAGAGGAAGATAACTGTTCAAATGGAGATTCAGAAGGAGCCGACCACGCCTGTTTACCACCTAAGGTGTTTGGTCATATCATGCATATGGCGCCTTGCATTGCTTACATTATACATCTTATATGTCATCAGCTTAGTTTAGGTTTGCTTTGTGTGAATGCCACCTGTTTGGTTTCTGTATCATACTCCCACCATTCCTAAATATTTGTCTTTTTAGAGATTTCAACAAGTGACTACATACGGAACAAAATGAGTGAATCTACACTCTAAAATGTGTCTATATACATCCGTATGTGGTAGTCCATTTGAAATCTCTAAAAAGACAAATATTTAGGAACGGAGGGAGTATATGGGAATTATGCCATGCCATCTTCTTTAGCCAGGCATCATATACGTGAATCATGCAATGACATCCTGTTTAGCCAGTCATCGTATATGTGAATTATATCGTGCCATATTTTTTCCATAATGTATTCCATTTGTCAACAATGTTTATACATTCATCTACTCTTCCTGTGCATCAAACATTTGAGTTGGTCATGGGAAAATCTGGAGTGAAAACAAGGTCTTCTAAGCAGTCAGTGCTACCTGTCGATGCAGATTTTTTGCTGGTTACAGATAGCTCCTCAGAGCAGGATTCAGAGAGAGATGACTAGTCGTATTCCCCCCCCCCCCGAGGTGCATACTCTAACTTGGCTGGGTTATATTGCTCATATCATGCATATGGTGTCTTGCATTGACATGCCATCTTCTTAGATTAGACATGCTTTGTGTGAATGCCTCCTGTTTGCTTTCTATATCAGATATGTGAATTATGCAATGCCATGATTTTCAGCCAGTTATCATATATGTGAATTATGCACCGCCATGGAGCCAGGCATCATATATGTGAATTATCTCATGCCATCTTTTTTTCATTACGTATTCCATTTGTTGACAATCTGTGTATATTGAACTACTCTTCATGTGTATCAACCATTTGAGCCGGTTATGGAAAAATCTGGAGTGAAAACAAGGTCTTCAGAGCAGGCAATGGTACCTGTTGAAGCATATATCTCGATGGTTACAGGGAGCTCCTCAGAGGAGGATTCAGAGACAGATGACCAGTCCTATATCCCACCTGAGGTGTATGCTCTAAGTTGCAATGTTTATATTTCTCATATGATGCATATGGTGTCTTGCATTGCTTAGTTTAGACATCATATGCACAATATTGAATTCTATCTGCTTAGTTTAGAGATCATACATGCGAGTGCCAGTTGCTTAGTATATGAATCAATTATGTCAATTACATCATGACATCCTGTATACTTAGACAACATGTATGTCAATTATTTCATCCCAACCTATTTTAGAAAGACATCATATAGTTGTGTCGTGTCATCCTGTTTAGGTACTCATCATATATTGAATTATGCAATTATATCCTGTTAAGTTATCCATCATATATCTGAAACTGTGTCATGCTATCCTGTTTAGTTAGGCATCATATATGTGAAACTGTGTCATGCTGTTCTGTTTGGTTAGACAACATATATGTGAATTACCACATGTGTTTATCATACAATGTTTGTATGTTCAATTTCTTTTCTTGTTTATCAGCCATTTGAATTGGAGGGGGTTCTTGAATAGGACAGCGGTACTGGCCAGCTACAAGCGCTTGTTCCAGCGGTACAGGCCAGTAACTCGAATAGCAAGCTACTGTGGCTGATAAACACCAGTCCTTTCTTGTGCAACAGCAAGCGCTGGAGGATTTAAGCGCCAAACAAGAGAAAGTTAATAAGCTTGCTAAGCATCTTGCCAGCATTATGGGTACCCATGATATTGTTTCTTGAACTCTTCTGAAGTGGTTTAAGTTCTGGACTTGTTTTGCTGCGACATTTATATGCTGCACTGGTGGCGAACTTTGATGCCCAGTGGATGTAATATGTGTAATAGCCGTGATAGCCTACCATAAGTTGCTTGCTTATTTATTTACTTGTTGTCTTGTTTATTTGTTTGCTTGTAGTCAGTGTAGTTCTTTTTCCGCGGTTTGCTAGTGGCTGCAATAACCTATTTTTTAAAACTAGGCCACAATAACCATGGGCTAATATTTACTGTAGTGACACTGGGCCTCCTACAGGCCGTATAAATAGTGGGCCTTCTACGAGCCGTAGAAACAGTAGGCCTTCTATGGGCCGTAGAAACAATGGGCTTTCTACGGGCCATAGAAACAATGGGCCTTCTACGGGCCGTATCATCAATGGGCCTTATACGGGACGTATGATCGATTGGCCAAACATGGTCCAATAACAGGCTGCATTATGGCCGTAAACAGGCCATCTTTAATAGGCCGTATTTGATGACGCTATGAAAATGGCCCAACATATTAACGGACCACAAACGGGCCGACTGTAACCACGGGCTGAATTTGGCCCACAAGCAGAAAATGACAGTAACGGGCCGTAAGTAAACGAATGCTGGAAATGAGCCCAAGAATAAATGGGCTCTGAGAAGGTCGAAAGATAACATGGGCTGGAAATGGCCCAACGGAATAACGGGCCGTTAATGGGTATAAAGTGATACACTGTTCATTACGGGCCAGTTTCACCAAGGGCCGTTAATGGGTGTAAAGTGATACACTGTTCATTACGGGCCAGTTTCACCATGGGCCGTTAATAGGCCAAGAGTTACATAGGGCCTCATATGGGCCGAAAGACGTCATGGGCCATACATGGGCCAGAAGTGAAAACGGGCTGGAATCCTATTGGATGGCCCAAATGACGCTACCGGGCCTAATTCGGATAGGGCGTAACGGGCCTTGGGATTAGCGGGCTGTAAATAGGCTATATGCGAACAGGCCGTTAACAGGCTTTCCATGGGCCGGCCCGCCACATTTTGACCAAGTCAAATGGGCCGACCTTTTCACAGGAATGGGCCTCTGTTGGGCCGTGCCACATGTCGACGTATCATAGGCGCCTTCTATCCAATGAGTGGATGACATCTGTCCCAACGATGAGCCGACACGTGTTTCCTCCAGCCAATGATGATTTTACACGTGGAGAATCCCCATTGGTCGGGGCTGTTAACGGGTCATCGGATCCAAAACCCGACCCGATAGCTTAACGGTGTTCCGTTATGGTGGATGCCACGTGTCAGTCACCCTTGACGAAAGCACTTCTGTGACGCGTGATTTATCGTCATGGAAGTGCACACTTCCATGATGATAATTTTGGTAATGTCATGGAACACTTCTACGACAACACTGGTATGACTATCTTCATTCTGTCATAAATTTGTCATGGATGTACATGCATGACAAAAGACGCGACCTACTGAGACAAACACGTATCATCACGGAAGTGTATTTTTTTTGTAGTGGAGAAGCCACTAGTGAAACCTATGGCCCCCGGGTCTCTTTCTCATCATATCAATCTCCATCGCTTTATTATTGCTTTGATTTTTTACTTTGCCTTTTAGTTTTCACTTTCCATCTCTATACCAAAAATACCAAAAATATTATTTATCATCTCTATCAGATCTCACTTCCGTAAGTGACCGTGAAGGCATTGACAACCCCTAAGCGCGTTGGTTGCATTGAGCTATTGTTCTTGTGTAGGTACGAGGGACTCGAGCGTAGCCTCCTACTGGATCGATGCCTTGGTTCTCAAAAACTGAGGGAAATACTTACGCTACTTTGCTGCATCATACTGTCCTCTTCGGGGAAATCCAACGCAGTGCTCAGGAGGTAGTAGCGGGCCAATTTTTTGTCAATATTTTTGATTGGTGCAATTTATTCTCTACCGAGATATATAGCCAGTAGCCCTCAAGGTGTGTATCGGTCTAAAACCGGAGATGCACCTGAAGGATGACATAAGACCGCTGATCCCAGTAGCCCTTGAGACTCAGGTTGATTCACAAAATCAGCCCGAGGATCAACTCTTAGCTTGACAGAATACTTCTGGACACAAAAAGCGGTGTGCAAATTCCTCAAGACTCAGGTTGGGTGCGGCCGACCAACCTGAGGATCATAATCTCCTACAAAGCTATATTGCACTTTCCATTTTCTGCATTGGATTGTCAATGCAATAGCCCCCGAGACACTGGTCGGATGTCAAACCAGATCAGGGGATCGATACACCCCTTTCAATATTAGTGAATGATAAGCCCGAACCCCAGTAGCCCCCGGGCCTTAATGTGGGCACGGGTGGCTGAATTAAGGATCAATATCCAGAGTAAAACCACAAATTATGTGTAATGATTCTACGTATCCATGTACTTTACATCATTAATGCTCGGATCCGCATTGTACAAAACTTTGTTGACCGACCATCGGCTTCAACCTCCTCGGCCAGAAGCCAGGGAGTGTTTGTCCTACGTTATAAAGCTGTTATAAGGGAAGAGATTTATGGAAAACAAGGCAATCCGACCATACAGTTTTATAAACAAAGGTACGCGGAGAGATATGTTATATTACTTAATGTAAGAAACATCTTCCAAGGAAAATAGTCACACTATCGGTTCCTTTCTTTGGGTCATCATGCTTATCATGATCATGAAACCTCACCTCCAATCAATGTGGGAGGAAAATATTGAGGATTTAGTTCGGGGAAAGTTCCCGAACTCTGTGGTATTAATGAACCAAAATTTTACTTCCCTCGTTGCCGACCAATGTGATCCTTTAAGATCGCTAGCTTTCGGCTTCACCCAGTCTGAGGTACGAACTCGGATGACCCGGCAGTAATAATCACAGAGGTGCTCCCTTTACCGCCTAGCCGAACAATCAGGAATGTAGGGGTAAGCACAGGAGCCAGGCAACCCAGCTTGGCAAAAATCTTAAGTCAAATTGATGCATATTTATGGCTTTATAACGATGATTACAGAAGGCAGTCCTTATATATTAAATACAAATGCCGATGATATATTTATTTTGACTTTGTTGTGACCGTTTATCACTTGAAAGTGGCCCATCGTCGGTTTCTACCCCTTTGTAGATACTACGCAGGGTGTCTCCGCAATAACAAGACAACCCTTAGCCAATGTCTCGGTGCCCGAAGGCGGTTGTGTGAGCAGAAATGAGGCAATCAGATATTCAGGCTTCAATTAGTCATAGGAGCTTTTAAACTGGGGAAGCTAGCTACGAGCCCCCGGTTAGTGTTTGGCGACAACCGAGGTCTAGCCGTAAACACTTTGGCCAATGTTATGATCCGCCCGTCATTTAACATAGTCATTGAATCGCTGACCAGTTTACACTTATTGTGACAGTCAGTTTTCGGCTTTCTCCACTGAGGTGCTTAACCATGCGAGCTGGAAGTACAATCGCAGTGGTTATCCCTTTGCACACCTAGCCGAACAACGCGGAACATAGGAGGCAAGCACACAAGTCGGGAAACCAAACTATTTGACCGAAGACAGAATTTGAAACCGATGCATATATAACAATATCCGAGAATGTTTTTGCCGAATCTCTAAAGGTGTCCGACATTGCACTGCCATACTTATGCTGGAAACACACAAATAGTTTAAAAGTGCCATAATCCTGAGGAGGTCTTGCGTCGTCCGCCTCGTGAGGCTTGGCCCCTCGCGAGGGTCTTGAATGCCTTGTTGATGAAGATGTGCCATACAGACCTACCAGCCCAGCCACACCGTGGGCCGCAGGCAGGCAAGTCTAGGGACCCCCGTTCCCAGAACGCCAACAGTAGCCCCTGGGCCCAAGGTGCGCTCGGGCTTGGCTTTGAGGCGAAGCCAAAGGTCAAGGCAGAGCACCGCGGGCCCCAAAATCCTGTGGCCTCGGTTGACGCGTGCCGGTTGATTGGACGTGGGCGTGTCTGCAACCCCATGCTGCCTCGGCAACCGCCCGGCTTGACAAGTCCCTGCGACATGCAAGGAAAACCATCATTACATGTGATCATGGGGGGCGCTGGTTGGCCTTCTCTTGCTATAAATGAGGAAGGGGGCGGAGCCCCCGTCCTCCACTTCTTCCCATTCCGCCTGCTTCGTCCTCCGATGCTCCACTGCCTGCAGCAACTTCAATGGCGCCGATCCGTAGGTTTTTGGCTGAGGAGAAGGGAAAGGTCCCCCTCGACATGCCAGCGCTGCTCCGGCTGAAGAAGAGGTCGGTCCACCGGCGCGATGCCACGGAGATGCATGTGGTGACGAGGCCTTGGTGCGAGCGGCCTCCTCCTGGGTATCCGCTTCCCTTGTACGCCCAAGCCAGGGGCTCGGGAGGAAGGACCAACAAGCATCAGCGCGCGCCCCGCGGCCAAGGTCGGCGCGCCGCGACGACGAGCGCTGTCGCTCCTGGAGTCTATGCCACGGACTCCTCACGCGAGCTCATGTCGTGGGCGGCGATGCCCCCAAGCTCCTGGATCCTCTTCCCGCACTTCTTCTCCGACGTGATGCCGCCGAGGGGGCCTCTTGAGCTCTGGTTGCAGCATGCCGACTGCGATGCTCCGGTGACCGGAGCAGAGGTTGAACCAGTCTCCGTCGGCAAGATTTTCATGACCGTGGCTGGGGCGAGGTCGCGCGGTTTGCCATGCGGAGGGCGCCCTCGCGATCCACTTCGAGTACGACGGCGCCTCCATGTTGTTCTTCAAGGTCTTCAACGCGGAGGGTCGTCACTTGGAGTGTTGCCCTGAAGGGGAGCACTAGGATGAGGCACGCCCCACTCGCGGCTGCTCCAGCAGCAGTGACTCTTGGGAGTCCAGCGGTTCTCCCGAGTTCTACGAGACTCCGGAGACGAGCGACAACAGCTACATGCCCCAAGCTCTCGTCGCGCCCGACGCAGGGCCGCAACGTCCAGCCGCCGTCGTCGCTAATCTGGATGGAGTTGGCGCCGGCCTCCCATGGCCCGCTGTTGATGATGGCGTGGGCCGCGGGGGTGTGTAGGTAGGATTCTCCTAGGTTCTCATCTTTTGTTCCCTACGAGGAATCAAGAAGTACACCATGGGGGCGTGTAAAGGGTCTGCAATGTCTTTTGTTGATATCATCCTAATTATGGAAGCCTTGTGAGTGCAAGTCCTGTTTAGGCTCGGTCTTCCCTTTCCAATCTCGCGACAGCTTGTTGCTCTATGCTCATAGGTCCCGGTCCCCAGGCAAGCTTCAGTCATCGCTGGTATGCCAGGTCGCGTGCCGTGGTGAAGGCCAGGAGCTGAGCGGCCCGAGTTCCAGTAAGAGCTCTTGAGGCGCGATGCTCAGGGTGTCCCCTTTAGCGCTCAAGCAGCCATCATAAGATAAGAAAGGGAGGCGATATCGCCGCAACAGGGCTGCATCGAGCATGTCCCCTAGGTCCCAACGATTATTTGATCTGGGCTCGTGACTTATCTTGGCAGTGCGGGGTCGATTCTTCGTGATGCGCCAGTCCAGTGCGCGAACATCCGCAGCGTAGCTAGGTTAGGCCCATACGAGTCCTCCCCCTTTCAATGCTCTCCTTTGTTCTCTACATCCTCAGGCCCCAGCCCTCGAGCGAGCTCAGCCGCCGCTAGTATGCCAGGTCACGTGCCATGGTCAAGGCCAGGGGTGAGGGCTGGAGAGCCAGTAAGAGCTCCTAAGTCGCGATGGTCAAGAGCCCCCCTTTTAAAGTGCAAGCGGATTACTTGGAAGAGGTGGGAGCTCGTGGTGCCGCCTGGTATTATCCTCGTGAAATTCCTGCGAGCCAGCACAAGGAAGAACACGATCTGCGGTTATGGTTGCCAGCCTGCCGCTAGTTGCTCCGTGAGGGGGTGAAGGCACTGAGGGCCTGGTGAGGTGACGTGCGCGGGGCGTGCTGCGAGCCAGAGCTCGACCGCTCTGGTTTATCAGCGTGGTAGGGACAGACCCGTGCACCAGCGCCATGCCGGCACGAGGAGGCCCTATGGGAGGCGACGATTGAGCAGGTAGTAATAGTAGGTAGATCAAACATGAGAGTAGCAGGCTTAAATAAGTGCGGCGGAGATACATGCCACTAGGTCAGGCCCGAGCGGCTTGGGGATGATACAGCCCAAGGGGCGCCCCCAACACGGTAAGTTGAAGACATAAAAAGGGATACATGCCATAGGGACGGACCCACGCGGCCTGGGAATGATGCAGCCCGAGGGGTGCTCCCAGCTAAATGAACTTGGAAAGATGTCACTTGGTCATGTCGACGAAGGAGAGTTGGGGCTACTGAAGGTGCACGTCGAAGGGGTTGCTCCTCACGAGCCACCGGGGCCCTGAGCCTCGGGAGGCTCTGGGGGCTTAGGTGGTTCCTTGAGGATCGTCTCCATTTCCATCAGGATGGCGTGGTGCCTGTCCTCCTGAGCCTCTAGGATGCGCCGCAAGTTGCGCTGGTAGGCGGACGATACGCTCGGTAGGCCAAAGGGCATGCGAACATAGCTGTGCGGTGGGCCCTCGCAGCCTCCCATGCACGAAGGCCAGAAAAGCTCCATAGAAGTGGCCCTGTTGAGCCCTGGAATGTCGATGCAGATGCGCTGCCCGGCATCCTTGCCTGGATGGGAAGCCGCGCCATGTGAGCGGCGGTCGCCGCGCATGGCCATTGCGTCTTGCAATTCCTGTGTGGTCTTGGTGATGAACTCCTGAACGGTGGGCGATCCTTGCCTGTGCCCTCCTGAGGGAAACGTGCCAAGTGGTGCCCAAGCACCTCCCTCGTGATGTGCGCAAGGTCTGAGGCCTTCCAGAAGAAAGCCCCCGAGCCCTGCCCGAGAAGGGCGCCGGGTGCGCCTTCCTATGCGATGGAGGGGGGCGCCCCTGGAGCGGGCACTGATCCTGATGAGGCTCTGGCTGTGATGCCACCCTCCTGAGGTCCTGCATGTCGCAGCTGCTTCTTCTTCTTGGGGATGGCCTCAGGAGGGCCCTCGCCCTTGCTGTCGGGGTCGTTGATTGCTGCAGCTTGGAAGGCACGCTCGAGGGAGCACACCGCATCTCTTTCTTCACATGGGACCGTGATGATCCCACCGCTTCCCAACATCTTGAGGACATTGTAGCCGTGATGCGTCACCGCCATGAATTTGGCCAGGGCTGCATACCTGAAGATGGCATTGTACAGCAGGCGGATGCGCGCGACGTCGAAGTTGATGAGCTCGGTGCGGTAGTTCTTGCGTTCCCTGAAGGTGATAGGGAGGCGGACCTGCCCTATCGGCGTGGTGGAACCGTCGGTCACTCCTGAGAAGGGATTGGTGGGCTGAAGCTGGTCATATGGCACTTGGAGGCTGTCGAACATGTCAACGGACAGGACCTGGAGCCCCGCGCCGCCGTCGATGAGGATCTTGGTAACTTGTACATTTCTGATGACTGGGGGCAAAGCATCGGGAGAGAGCCAGCGGTAGCTGCGCACTTGAGCTGGTGTGTCGAGTTGAACGTGATGGGGTACTGGGACTATTTGAGCGGGCATGTGGCTTCGAGCTTGGGGAGGACTGCATTCACTTCACGAGCAAACTGCTTGAAGATACGCTGCGAGGCTGGGGCCTGGGCTCCGCCCAACATGCAGGCGATAGCACACGGTTCCTGGAAGCCCCCAGCCCCCTCGTCTTGATGGTGTTCATCATTCCTTCTTGGCGGTGGTGGCAGCCGAGGGAGACCGGCGTTGCCTTGAGGACAATCCCCACGAGGCTGATCCCTCCAAGCGCCCTCACGAGGCTGATCCTGCCAGCGGTCCTCGCGAGGCCAGTCGTGCCACTCCTGGCGCGGACCATGGTCATCCAAGCGTCTACCACCATGTCCTCCTCCTTTGCCGTAGCCTCAGTCGCCATGCTTGGGACGTCGGGAGCATCCTTTGCGAATGGCTCTGTGCTCTTGACAGTCGCTGGTGTTGTGAGTGTTCTGGTTGTGGAAGGCGCAGAACGGTCGGCTGCCCTTGGATGACTCTGGTTGGTCTCTGCCACACTTTGTGCCTGGTTCTGCTGCAAGCACAGCTGCTCCCTTGTGCTTCACGTCCTTGGCCTTGGTCTTCTTCTCCTCTGGGTCCGCAGCAGGGAGCTCGAGTAGGGAGAGGCGCCCCTCCTCAGCTCTAGCACACTTGGTCGCGATGTTGAACAGCTCCAGGGTCATGCATAGCTCTCCATGGATGGCGAGCTCCTCCTTCATCTTGACGTCGCGGGCGCCATCAGAGAATGCTGAGATGATGGTCTCGTCGGTCACCTTGGGGTTTTTGATCCGTGCGCTGTTGAAGCGCTGAATGTACTTTTGCGGGGTCTCTCCTGGTTGTTGCTTGATGCGGCACAGGTCGCCCGCGACCGGGGGGCGGTCGTGAGTGCCTTGGAAGTTGGCGATGAAGCGGTTGCGCATTTCGTCCCAGGAGGAAATTGAGCCTGGAGGTAGGTTCAGGAGCCAGGAGCGGGTGCCCTCCTTGAGAGCCATGGGAAACCAGTTCGCCATGACTTTCTCATCGTCGTTGGCCGCTTCGATGCTCAGCTTGTAGAGCTGCAAGAACTCCGCGGGGTCGGGGGTGCCGTCGTAGCGAGGGGGCAGATACGGCTTGAACTTGCCCGGCCAGGCGACGCTACACAGCTCAGGGGTGAAAGCACGACAGCCGGCCGTGATCACCGGGGCCCACCTTGGGGGTGGAGCTTGGTCTTGATGGGGTATGTGCCCTGCCGCTACAGGTGGCGCGCGGTCTTGCCGTAATAGCCGATCCCGGCGCGGTGGCGCGAGGAGCGGCAGAGCGTTTTGTTGTGGTCGAGGGACTTCTTGACAGCTTCTTTCTTCACGCGCGGGCGCGGGACACGGCGGATCGCGAAGCGGAGCCGCGCGTCTTGGCACCAGGGCGCCGTCTTGGGGCAGAGGTGGTGGAGGCGCTCCGTGAGCTACGTCGCTCGTAGCTGGCGGAGCGTGAGGCAGAGAGAGGGATGGCATAGGGGAGCCCCCTGCGGCGCAGACAAGCTCGGCGATGCGGTCGAGCCAGTCCTCGTAGAGGTCGTCGACCAGGCGGTAGCGCAGGCGTAACGCCCTCGATGCGGCTATATCTCCCACGTGTCGAAGCACGACTTAGAGGCATAACCACATTGAAAGCAATGTCGCAAGTGAGGTAATCTTCGCAAACAACCCATGTAATACATAAGGGGAAGAGATACATAGTTGGCTTACAATCGCCACTTCACACAATTACATGAATAAAGCATTACATGAACCAGTTACAAACAAGGCCCGACTACGGAGACAAAATAAAAAAAGACTACCCCAAATGCTACACAGATCCGCGATCGACCCCAACTGGGCTCCACTACTGATCAACTAGAACGAAGCAACACAAAGGACAAGATATTCATCGAGCTCCTCCTGAGCTTGGTTGCGTCACCTGCTCGGTAACATCGGCACCTGCAAACTGGTTTTGGAAGTATCTGTGAGTCACGGGGACTCAGCAATCTCACACCCTCGCGATCAAGACTATTTAAGCTTATAGGTAAGGTAAAGGTATGAGGTGGAGCTACGGCAAGCGACTAACATATTCGCAAAAGAGAGCGAGAAGAGAAGGCAAAAGCACGGTCGATGAACTATGATCAAGAAGTGATCCTAAAACAACCTACGTCAAGCATTACTCCAACACCGTGTTCACTTCCCGGACCCCGCCGAGAAGAGACCATCACGGTAACACACGCGGTGGATGCATTTTAATTAAGGTTAACTTCAAGTTTTCTACAACCGGACATTAACAAATTCCCATCTGCCCATAACCGCGGGCACAGCTTTCGAAAGTTCATAACCCTGCAGGGGTGTCCCAACTTAGCCCATCACAAGCTCTCACGGTCAACGAAGGATATTCCTTCTAGCGTGAAGACCCGATCAGACTAGGAATCTCGGTTACAAGACATCCTCGACAATGGTAAAACAAGTCCAGCAAGACCGCCCGATGCGCCGACATCCTGATGGGAGCTGCACATATCTCATTCCCAGGGCAACACCGGATGAACACTACGTACAGCTAAAACCAGCCCTCAAGTTTCCCCGAGGTGGCGCCACAAGTGGCTTTGTTTCGGACCAACACTTAGACAAGCACTGGCCCGGGGGGGTTAAAATAAAGATGACCCTTGGGCTGGCCTAACCCAAGGGAAAAAAGGCTAGGTGGCGGATGGTAAAACCAAGGTTGGGCCTTGCTGGAGGAGTTTTATTCAAGGCGAACTGTCAAGGGGTTCCCATTATAACCCAACCGCATAAGGAACGCAAAATCCGGGAACATAACACTGATATGACGGAAACTAGGGCGGCAAGAGTGGAACAAAACGCCAGGCATAAGGCCGAGCCTTCCACCCTTTACCAAGTATATAGATGCATTAATTAAATAAAATATATTGTGATATCCCAACAAGTAAACATGTTCCAACAAGGAACAACATCTCCATGTTCCAACAAGGAACAAACTTCAATCTTCACCTGCAACTAACAATGCTATAAGAGGGACTGAGCAAAGCGTAACATAGCCAAACAACGGTTCGCTAGGACAAGGTGGGTTAGAGGCTTGGTTCAACAATATGGGAGGCATGATAAGCAAGTGGTAGGTATCGCAACATAGGCATAGCAAAAGAGCGAGCAACTAGCAAGCAAAGATAGAAGTGATTTCAAGGGTATGGTCATCTTGCTTGAGATCCCGCAAGGAAGAAGAACGAGTCCATGAAGAAGACAAACGGACGTAGTCGAACGGGTCCTCGCAAACACGACGTTACCGGAACCAATCCGAAGAAGCAAACACCCGAAAGAAGCACACAACATAGTAAACAAACCACACATGAACATGGTATGATATGCGGGATGCGGTATGCGATGCATATGCAAGATTTGGAAAGGAATGATTGAACCTGGCCTCAACATGGAAATCCAAGAGTGCCACTGGAAAGGTGAGGTAATTTCGGTTGAAATCGATATAAAGATCACCAGAATCGGATGCACAGTTTGGAAATGGCAAGCAAAACAAATATGGCACCGGTCTGCGATAATCAGCAAGTAGCCATCTAAATGCAACAAGATAAATATGCTACAGGACTCAAACATGGCAACAAGATACATGCAAGGATCCACTCAAGATGCTTGAAAAAAGATGAACAGTGAGCTACGGCTAATTCATCCATTAACAGGTTCAAACAAGCATGGCAAAAGTGCAAAAGATAACAGGTTTCAGACATAGTGAAATTAACACAAGTCTGAAATTTATCATCAGGAAGCACACTTTAGAGCATGAAAACTACATGCTACAAGACCTTAACATGGCAAAGCAAGGCATGGCATGAAGCGACTCGAAGCACTTAACAAAAGTCCCTTAGTGACCTTGAGCCAAAAGGGATCGGAAAATACAATTGCAAGCATGTGAACATGGCAAAAACATAAACAGATTCATAGTTAGTGAAAAACTGGAGCATGCAAATCAGTTAACGAGTAGGCATGTTACCAGCTCGATGCACTCACTACAGAGCATGGCATGGCGAACTAAGCATACACCCATCAAGAAGACATGGCATAGAAGCTAGACATGGCAAGAACAACAACATAGCATGCACGGATCAAAAGCAACATCCTCGGCAAAATCACTAACAAGTTAACAATCTGCCAGGAATATTAAATAGCAAAAGTAGAGCTCGATTGACTCAAGCTAGGGTGCTCCATAAATGCAAACAAAGACATGGATGGATAGGGCACCACAATATTAACAAAACATCCTTACTGATCGTCCTCAAAAGAGGCATGGATCACTAGGAAACAACATGAACATATGGCATAACGACAAAATCAGGACAAGGACTTAGTGAAATTCTAAGTCCCTGAAATCAGCATTACCGATTACGCTACTTTGCAAGCTTGTGCTAGTCACCAAAAATATCAAAAAAATACATGGTAAGCACCACTGTAAAGATGGCATGTCATATAACAAAACACATGTAGAGCTCAGGATCATATCATGCACACATTAATGACAAAAATGACAAATATCTATTTGATGAAACAGATCTGCCAAGTTTATCACATAGCCCTCTTCCAACAGCATTTCAGGCATCAAGATGAGCTCAAATGAAAACTATTCAATGAGATGAAATGATGCACTCGTCGAGGCGAACATTTTGATATGCTACGCACGCAAATCGGAGCTACGGATGCAGAGTTACGATGCGTTGAATATGGGCATATGAATCTAGAAACTTTGGGGACTTAGTGGAGTTTTACCTCCGCGAAAGTCAACGCGGGACGGAGAGAGGCGGGACGAAGAGATCCGGGACGAAGACGGTGTTTGGATGGCGGGATTGGTGGATCTCATCCATCTTCTCCGGATCCGGTGACGGGGTGGACTCCGGCGAGCTTCCGGCGAGGGCGTCATGGGCGGCGCGAGGACGAGGCGACATGTCGGTGGTGGCCAAACCGGTGCGGGGCGGCGGCGGATCCGTTGGCTGGCGGTCGGAGTGGCGCGGCGAGCTGCTTGCGGCGGCGCGGCGGGCTCCGGTGAAAGCGGCGCCGGCGACTGGGCGGCGGAGCGGTCAACGCCGGCGAGGGAGGCGGCGCGGCGACCGGAGTCGAGGGGCGGCGCCAGTGGAGCGCGTGCGGTGGCGCGGCGTTCCGGTGATGGCCGGCAAAGGGCGTGGCGGCTACGTGCAGAGCCGCGGGCGCTCGGCCTGGAGCACCTTGGGCGAGGGCCGGAGATGGGCCGGCGTGCCAGGCGCGGTGGAGGGGCGGCGGTGACAGGTGGCAGCCGCGGGTTGGAGGAGAGCGGCGGCGGGGCTGAGGTGGCGGCGTGCGATTGGTCCGGGTGATGTGGCGGCTAGGGTGGACGCGTCCGGCCTGGAGTGGACACGTCCGGCAATGAGCGGGGGGATTTTTAGGGTTTCATCTGCGCGAGATTTCGGAGGAGAGTACATATTTATAGGTAGAGGGAGCTAGGAGAGTCCAAATGAGGTGCGGTTTTCGGCCATGCGACCGTGATCGAACGACCGAGATGACGGAGGATGTTTAGGTGGGTTTTGGGCCACTTTGGAGGGGTGTTGGGCTGCAACACACACAAGGCCTTTACGGTCCCTTGGTTAACCGTTGGAGTATGAAACGAAGTCCAAATGGCACGAAACTTGACAGGCAGTCTACCGGTAGTAAACCAAGGCCGCATGACAAGTCTCGGTCCAATACGAAAACATTTAACACCCGCACACAAAAAGAGGTAGAAAGGGACACCAGATGACATAGGAGCGCCGGATTGCAAAACAGACAACGGGGAAAATGCTCGGATGCATGAGACGAACAAGTATGCAAATGAAATGCACATGATGACATGATATGCAATGCATGACACACAAGCAATGACAAGGCAACAATAGCGAATAACTGGAGGACACCTGGCACATCGGTCTCAGGGCATTACAGCAGGAGCTCGTGCGCCATGAGGAGCACAGCCCGTGCGTCCATGGGGGAGCGACGTGCATGGGAGGAAGAACCAGCCGGGGTCAGCGATGGAGTGGCGGTGCGGCAGTCCCGCCGCACCGAGGGGTGCAGCGAGGATGCTTGCTGCTCGTTCCCCGCCGGGCGGGTGGCGGCATTGGCGGCAAGCAATGGGGAATGACGAGGTGGCCCACCGACGGGAGCTGTCTGAGCGACGTGGGCGGCAAGGGCAGCCCGTCACTCAGCGCAAGCGTGGTGCACGTCTTCCATGGAGACGACGAGGCAACGAGGTGCGGGGCGGCGGAAGGAAGCTTCAGCGCACCCCTACCTAGCGCGCCAAATGTCGGATAACGGGTTCCGGCAAAACCCTTGAGGTTCGAACACTGGGGGTGCGCGCGAAGGTTTTTTCCCTATCGATCCACGCCCTAGCTCTCTAAGATCTCGCGGACGAACTTGACGAATTCACAAGACAAAGACACAAGTTTTATACTGGTTCAGGCCACCGTTGTGGTGTAATACCCTACTCTAGTGTGGTGGTGGTGGATTGCCTCTTGGGCTGGTGATGAACAGTAAAGGGGGAAGAACAGCCTCCTGAGGTTGAGGTGCTCTTGTGCTCTGTTTTCCTTATGTGTGTGAGATGATCTTGGATCCGTCGTGATTCGTGATTTGGTCGATCACCTCTACCATGGTGGCTAGTTCTACTTATATAGGCCCTGGTCCTCTCCCCAAATATTGAGTGGGAAGGGAGCCAACAACGGCCAATTTTAAAGGGGACAGCTAGTACGGCTTATCCTGACAAAAGTAGTCTTCGCCTGCCAAAGGCTCTGGTGGTGACGCCATCCTGGGCTCCACGGTGACCTCCGTACTGCCGTCCTTTTGGTCTTGGTCTCATTGCACCAATATGGAAACCTTTGCTTGATGCCTCGATACTCCACGCCTGCGCTTTCCCCCTTGGTACCAAAGAGGAAGCGAGGACACTGCGCGCGCTAGCGCCCGCCTAGTCTCGATCGTCATGGCTCATGTCACAAGGACCTCACGAGGTTTGCCTTGCCTTGATCTCTCTACCCCTCGCGAGCCTGCCTGGCGAGGCCACTCCTAATGAAGTCTTGCGTCGTCCGGCTCGCGAGGCTTGGTCCGTCGCGAGGGTCTTGAATGCCTTGTTGATGAAGATGGGCCATACAGACCAGCCAGCCCAGCCACGCCGTGGGCCGCAGGCAGGCAATTCTGTGGACCCCCGTTCCCAGAACGCCGACAGTCGGCCTTATCACCGTCATCACTACGTCCACTCAAGCTTGTGTGCGAGAGCGTCATCGTGCTCATCACGTTCCCACGAGTCGAGAACACCCACCACCTCTTCCTCCCAAACACTACAATGCCGTCCCGGCCAACCCTGTGCGGGCGCCGCCGTGGTCGTGCTCGTCGCCGCTCACTCCGGCGGCCCCGCGCCCAGCTATGTGCTCCCCTTGATGTGGGCGAGCACACGCTGTGCCCCAGTTGCCTCGGCCGCCGCTCTCGTGCCCTTCCGAGGGGTCACCGTCGCGTTTCCAGGTCGCCGGCGATGCTGACATGGCAAGGTTAATTAGGCACTAATGACCCGCTTAGTATCCCCCGTGTGGATGACAGTGGGACCCGCATGTTTAACTCAGCGGGCTAATTTTCTGGTTAAGATTAGTTTATAACACAGCAGGACCCACGCAACAGAGTTGACCGTCCTGACTTGGCAGTTGACCGGACCCACCTGTCTGTGACACCAAACGACACCGGGTCACTGACCAATGGACCCCACTTATCAGGTTTGACCTGAACATCTCCCGTTGACCTGCTGACATCACAATGACGTAGTGCTGACACAGTAAGACATTTTCTAGATTTAAAATAAACCAGGAAATTCGAGAAAATTGCATAAACTTCAAAAAATCACAGAAATTAAACCGTAGCTCAGATTGTAATAATTTATATATGACAAATTATCAGAAAAATTCAAGGAATCTATTTATGGCATTTTCATGCATGTTAGAACAACTTATGTCTACTCTCTAGGATAAATCAAATGTTTGGCATTTAAATAAACACTTATGGAGTTTGAAATTGAACCCTTGTGTTCAAACCAACTCCATTTAAATTGTTGCTAGCTGGATTAGCTCAAATCACAGCATATTGCTACGTCATGATCATGTATTGTTGCATTGTATTGATTGTGTTCTTTCTCTATTGCCGGTGGTTGTTCCCCCTCAGTAGACGTATGTTCCGACGATGAGTTCGATGACACCGATGAAGATCTATACTATCTTCAGAAGTGCCAGGCAAGCAAAACCCCCTTGTTCATTCTGATACAATCCCACTCTCTGGCTCCTGCTCTCTTTTATTGTATTAGGACAACAACGATTTAACTGTTACATGTTGCGGTAGTTGAACCCCTTTCCTCTGCATGACCTGTATTTGCCACAGTAAATAGTTGAAACCCACAAGCATGAGTAGGAGTTGTTTGAGCCATGATGTGCCTACTCATTCCTGCTTGTTTGTCATGCCTGCTACTGCTTAGAGTTGTGTTAGGTCTGATTCATCAGGGATGAATTGGAATGTTGTGAACATGTCCTATTGTTGAGAGCTAAGTGTGTGTGAACACGATTTGGTAAAGGTAGCGATGAGGCCATGTAGGAGTACATTGTGGGTTGTCTCATTGAAACCGTCCTCAGGAACAGAGTTTTGTGTCTATGATCCAAGACAGTTGCTACGACACAATGGGTTCCGGTAACTCGACCCCTCTCGGCTTATTAATCAACTCGATCTATGTCCAGGAGTTGCAACTAGTTTCTGGTATTTTTAGGTAGTGCTAGTAGTCTACCAAGTGGCACCCGGTACAGGTGGGCTTGGGATAGACTAGGTGTAGTGGCACGATGTACCAAGCATCGCCTGTTGGGTGGGCTTGGGAACCCTACTCACATCGTTTGGGCTCGTGAGCGACACCCCAACCGGATCTCCTTGTGGATGGAACCCGAATAGGCGATAAACCTGGACTAGAGACTTGTGTGCTTAGTCAGGTCGTGTCCGACACCCTCGCCAGGTTTCTGCTTGAAGGTTGCCGAGATACATGACATGTACATGTTGGTAAGTGGCGAGAGCATGTGTGAAGAAGTACACCCCTGCAGGGTTAACATGATCTATTCGGATAGCCGCGTCCGCGGTAAAGGACTACTGGGTTGCTTATACAGTTCATACACAAGTGAAAGTGCATACTGGTACGTCTCCAACGTATCTATAATTTTTGATTGCTCCATGCTATTATATATTCTGTTTTGGATGTTTAATGGGCTTATTTATACACTTTTATATTATTTTTGGGACTAACCTATTAATCGGAGGCCCAACCCAAATTGTTGTTCTTTTGCCTATTTCAGTGTCTCGCGGAAAAAGAATATCAAACGGAGTCCAAACGGAATGAAACCTTCGGGAGCGTGATTTTTGGAACAAACGTGATCTAGAGGACTTGGAGTGGACGCCAAGCGACCAACGAGGAAGCGAAGAGGCAGGGGGTGCGCGTACCCCCCTAGGCGCGCCCTGCACCCTCGTGGCTCCAGCGACCTACTTCCTCCTCCTATATATACCTTCGTACCCTGAAAACATCGAGGAGCACCACGAAAACCTAATTCCACCGCCGCAACCTTCTGTACCCATGAGATCCCATCTTGGGGCCTTTTCCGGCGCTCCGCCGGAGGGGGCATTGATCACGGAGGGCTTCTACATCAACACCATAGCCTCTCCGATGATGTGTGAGTAGTTTACCTCAGACCTTTGGGTCCCTAGTTATTAGCTAGATGGCTTCTTCTCTCCCTTTGTATCTCAATGCAAAGATCTCCTCGATTCTCTTGGAGGTCTATTCGATGTAATCTTCTTTTGCGGTGTGTTTGTTGAGATCCGATGAATTGTGGGTTTATGATCCAGATTATCTATGAACAATATTTGAATCTTCTCTGAATTCTTTTATGTATGATTGGTTATCTTTGCAAGTCTCTTCGAATTTTTAGTTTGTTTTGGCCCACTAGTTTGATCTTTCTTCCAATGGGAGAAGTGCTTAGCTTTGGGTTCAATCTTGCGGTGCTCAATCCCAGTGATAGTAGGGGAAACGGCATGTATTGTATTGTTGCCATCGAGGATAAAAACATGGGGTTTATTTCATATTGCATGAGTTTATCCCTCTACATCATGTCATCTTGCTTAAAGCGTTACTCCGTTCTTATGAACTTAATACTCTAGATGCATGCTGGATAGCGGTCGATGTGTGGAGTAATAGTTGTACATGCAGGCAGGAGTCGGTCTACTTGTCACAGACGTGATGCCTATATACATGATCATACCTAGATATTCTCACAACTATGCTCAATTCTATCAATTGCTCGATAGTAATTTGGTCACCCACCATAATACTTATGCTCTCTTGAGAGAAGCCACTAGTGAAACCTATGGCCCCCGGGTCTATCTTCCATCATATTAATCTTCTGTCAACTAGCTATTTCTGGCACCGTTTATTTTGCAATCTTTACTTTCATTCTATATCATAAAAATACCAAAAATATTTATCTTATTATTATTATCTCTATCAGATTTCACTCTTGCAAGTGGCCGTGAAGGGATTGACAACCCCTTTATCGCGTTGGTTGCGAGGTTCTTATTTGTTTGTGTAGGTACGAGGTGACTCATGCGTGGTCTCCTACTGGATTGATACCTTGGTTCTCAAAAATTGAGGGAAATACTTCCGATGCTTTGCTGCATCACCCTTTCCTCTTCAAGGGAAAACCAATGCATACTCAAGAGGTAGCAAGAAGGATTTCTGGCGCCGTTGCCGGGGATATCTACGCCAAGTCAAAACATACCAAGTACCCATCGCAACTCTTATCCTTCGCATTACATTATTTGCCATTTGCCTCTCGTTTTCCTCTCCCCCACTTCACCCTTGCCGTTTTATTCACCCTCTTTTCTTTTTTCCCTCTTTTTCTGTTGCTTGGTCGCTATGGCTAGTCCTTTTATCTACTCCTTTGTCTCCCGAGAATGAAGTTCTTAATTTTGAAAGGGAGGGAGAAAATCTAAAAGATGCTTGGTTCAGAATTTGCAATGCGCAAAATAAATATATTAGGAAGCAATCTACTTCCGTTCTTCTTCACAATTTTTATGTAGGCATCACTCCGTGGAATAGATATATTCTTGATATCATTACCGGAGGAAATTTCTTGGGTAGTCATACTTTTGATTCTTATAATGCTATGATAGATTTGTTTGGCCCACCACCTCTTTTGGTTAATGGAACTATTTTAACTTTGGAACATGTGATGCAACGGCTTGAAATTATTGAAAGTAAAGTTGCCACCATAGAGTTAATTGAAAATTTGGATAGAAAGATCCATAACCAAATTACCCAATACGGATCTAAGGTAGGAGTTGCTTTTAAATTTTTTAAAGAAAAGGGACCTATGGTTAATGAAAAAATAGATCAAGATTCCACTAGAATATATAAAATTGAGGATATTATTACCAACCTAGGGTCTGCCTTTTCTTCCGTGAAAAATACTCCTTCTAATGCTAAGATTGCCAAATTGATGTATGTTCACTACTAGGAAAATGCCTACTAGTGGCACACCAGTTTTGCCTACTAATGGTGCACTACTGGTGCGCCACTAGTACCACGCCACTAGTATTTTTTACTAATGGCGCACCACTGGTGCGCCATTAGTATCTAGTATACTAATGGCGCACCAGTAGTGCGCCATTAGTATAGGCCACGACGCGCCATTAGTATAGGCCACTGGTGCGCCATTTGTATAGGCCACGGTGCGCCATTAGTATTTTTGAATTTTGAAGGCGGGAAAATAGTAGTGGCGCACCATCTAACCCCCACCGTGCACCATTGCTATTTTTGAATTTTGAATTTGGATCTGGATCGTGATTTTTTTGCCCATTTTTTCTCGTTTTTTTGCTCGTTTTTTGGCACGATATTATTTCAAATTTTGTTCCTGTTTTTGGATCTTGTACGTTCTTTTCTCGTGTTCTTTTGCCGGAGAGGAGTTCGCTGGAGACGAGGAGGAGGAGGTCGCCGGAGAGGCGCTCGCCTACATCGCCGGAGAGGAGGAGGAGGTCGCCGGAGAGGAGTTCACCGGAGAGGAGATGGAGTGGAGGAGTGGTGGAGAGGAGGAAGGAGAAACCATGAGGGGATGGGAGGACAGGAGGGAGGAGGAGCTCACCGGAGAGGAGGGAGGAGGAGCTCACCGGAGAGGAGGGAGGAGGAGCTCATCGGAGAGGAGGGAGGAGGAGCTCACCGGAGTGGAGGGAGGAGAAACCGTGAGGGAAGGGGAGGGGAGGAGAGGAGGGAGGAGGAGGTCGCTGGAGAGGAGGAGGAGGTCACCGGAGAGGAGGAGGGTAGTATGGTGGAGGAGAGAAGGGAAGATGGAGTGGAGGAGAGGAGGAGATGGAGTGGAGGAGAGGTGGAGTGGAGGAGAAGAATGAAGAGGTAAGGAGGAGAGGACCACGCCCAGCCATATATACGGCATAGTAATGGCGCACCATGGGCAGGTGCGCCATTACTATTTTTTTTGATTTATTTTCAGTTTTGAAGGCGGGAAGATACTAATGGCGCACCATGGGCAGGTGCGCCATTATTAACTTTTTTTTATTTTTTTTGACTTTTTTTGAATTTTGAAGGCGGGAAGATAGTAATGGCGCACCATGGGCAGGTGCGCCATTAGTAAGTTTGAATTTTTTTGAATTTTTTGCCTCTCCAGATCTTAAAAGCCCGGTATCTTTTTTCTGTTAGGTTTTTGAGGATTTTGAAAATGTTTAACGAGGTTCCCCCAATTAAATTCGGATGTAACTTTTCGACTAGATGATTTTTCATACAAAAAACTTTTTCATCCGAGTTCGTATGCAAAAGTTATGCCCATTTTACAAATTCTCGAGAGATTTCGCAAATAAAGTCGAAATTCATATTTGTAAATTTTCACAATAACTAGACCACATATCACATGGGAAACTTATTTTCTTTTATTTTTTTGACATTTCCATCAATTTTTTATTTTTTTAAAACTGAAAAGGCGGTCCACGGGGGGGGGGGGGGTGCATTCGGTGGAAGTGGTGGCCAAGTTACTAATGGCGCACCGTGGGATGGCGTTGAACTAGTAATGGCGCACCATCCCACGGTGAACTAGTAATGGAGCACCATCCCACGGTGCGCCATTAGTAGTCTAAAAAATAAAAATTAAAAAAATTGTATTTTTTTGAAACATAATTACTAATGGTGCATCGTGGGAGTGGTGCGCCATTACTAGTTGAACTAGTAATGGCGCACCACTCCCACGGTGCGCCATTAGTAGTTTTGAAAAAAAATATTTTTTTTACAAATGGCGCACCGTGGATGTGGTGCGCCATTAGTATTTAGTAATGGCGCACCACATGTACAGTGCGCCATTAGTGTCCATAATTAAATAATATGTCCTTCTCTGTGAAATGATACCTAATTATGGTTGTTGTATGTTTCCAAACAATCTGTGGTTACCAAACTAATGAACTGTAGTTTTGCTTCAGTAGAGGTACATGCAGTGTGAGTACATGCTACATTAGCAAAATCAGCAAATCTAGTTCATTTGTTGCTCTATATTTTGCTAATATTTTAACCTACTGAACTCATTTCTTTATTGTTGTAGATTGCTAACATAAGTTGATGATGCATAGCTCAGCTGTTGATTGCAAGGTCAGATGTTGGTAGCAAGGTCAAGAATGGGACTGCTACTGGATAGTCTTATCTTATGTTTTAGGATGTCATTTCCAATGTCCATGTTTTAGGCATTGATTGAAACGTCCATAACTTGGCTACTAGTATTGCATCTTGTAATCTTTGGATCATGTTCTAGTATCACATCTTGTATACATTGAACCATGCTCTTTGTAATACAACATAGTAAATTTAATATATGAGACCAATCTTTTTTATATTGTGTCTCCTATGTACTATCACCATTGGTCTTATCATTATGGCTGGCAATATATAAAACAACATTACTTGATGTGGTATGTGGGACTGCAACACATATGATGTGTTGTTGGGCTATAACCCTATAGGTTGTTAAATTGCAACACTTCTTCACACTATTTACCAACGCATGAATATACGTTGTTGCAGACCCTTCCAACGCCGCCAAAGGCAATGCATATTAATCCGTTGGTGTAGACCTTAGCAACACATATATGGGCATACGACAAGGCATTGATGCGTTGCTGAAGGGGGGTTCCTATTATAGTGTGAGGAAACTCTCCAAAAAATGGAAATAGACAGCAACCATATTGAGCAAAGCAGTACGACCTTCCGAGGAATCATCCCTAGTCGGGAGGCACGTTGCGCTGGGAAAATAACACTTGATGTGGTATTTGGCACTCCGGAGAATTACAGGTCTGAAGGAATTACATTCCAAGTGGCCCCGTTCAGTAGCGGATACCACGCCCTTCTAGCGCGGGAGGCATTCACTATTTTTCAAGCCATACCCCATTACGGGTACATGAAGCTCAAAATGCCCGGGCCCAATGGAATCATCACTCTAGTTAGTGATCTGGACATAGCACTCTGCGCCGAAGACAAAACAGCCGCACTAGCCCTCGAGGCATTATCCGAAGCCCTTGTGGCGGAGGAGTTAACCGTGCTGCGCACCATGGTGGACAGGGACGACGTGATACTAGACAAAAGATCCAAGTCCACCTCCTTTAAACCAGCAGACGAAATAGTTAAATTCCAAGTCCATCCAACGGACCCCACAAAAACATCATCCATTGGGGCACAGTTAGACCCCACTGTAGACGCGCACTACAGGAGTTTCTGCGCGAGAATTGGGATATATTCGTGTGGCACCTTTCGGACATGCCAGGAATCCCATGCAGATTGGCCGAGCATAGCTGAGGGAGTCCTGGATTAGGGGGTGTCCGGATGGCCGGTTTATACCTTCAGCCGGACTCCTGGACTACGAAGATACAAGATTGAAGACTTCGTCCCGTGTCCGGAAGGGACTTTCTTTTGCGTGGAAGTCGAGCTTGGCGATATGGATATGCAGATCTCCTACCATTGTAACCGACTTTGCATAACCCTAACCCTCTCCGGTGTCTATATAAATCAGAGGTTTTTAGTCTGTAGGACAACATACAGAACAACAATCATACCATAGGCTAGCTTCTAGGGTTTAGCCTCTCCGATCTCGTGGTAGATCTACTCTTGTACTACCCATATCATCAATATTAATCAAGCAGGACGTAGGATTTTACCTCCATCGAGAGGGCCCGAACCTGGGTAAAACTTCGTGTCCCTTGCCTCCTGTTACCATACGGCCTAGACGCACAGTTCGAGACCCCCTACTCGAGATCCGCCGGTTTTGACACCGACATTGGTGCTTTCATTGAGAGTTCCTCTATGTCGTCGCCGTCAGGCTTGATGGCTCCTACGATCATCAATGGCGATGCAGTCCAGGGTGAGACCTTCCTCCCCGGAAAGATCTTCGTCTTCGGCGGCTTCACACTGCGGGCCAATTCACTTGGCCATCTGGAGCAGATCGAAAGTTATGCCCCTGGCCGCCAGGTCAGATTTGGAAGTTTAAACTACACGGCTGACATCCGCGGGGACTTGATCTTCAACGGATTCGAGCCACTGCCGAGCGCGCCGCACTGTCACGACGAGCATGATCTAGCTCTGTCACCAAACAGTGCCCTGGAGGCCGCACCCGCATCGGCTTCGACCCTTAATTCGGAGCCAACTGCGCCGATCGAGGATGGGTGGTTGGACGCTGCCTCGGGGGCTGCGATCCCAACGACGATCAAGACGAACACCAGCCCTGCACTCTGCGAGACTCGTGACTCCAAGGATCCGGACTCCTCTCCGGACTCCGAACCCTCCGCGCCCCTGCCGATCGAATCCGATTGGGCGCCGATCATGGAGTTTACTTCCGCGGACATCTTTCAGCACTCGCCTTTCGGCGATATTCTGAAGACACTGAAGTCTCTCTCTTTATCAAGAGAGCCCTGGCCGGACTATGGTCAGCAAGGTTGGGATTCGGACGATGAAGAAATTGAAAGCCCACCCACCACCCACTTTGTAGCCACTGTCGACGACTTAACCGACATGCTCGACTTCGACTCCGAAGACATTGACAGTATGGACGCCGATGAAGGAGACGATGAAGAACCAGCGCCTATCAGGCCCTGGAAAGCCACCTCATCATATTACATATACATGGTGGACACCCCGAAAGAAGGAGATGGCGATGGAATAGCGGAGGATGACCCCTCCAAGAAACAGCCTAAGCGCCGGCGTCAGCGGCGCCTCTCAAAATCCCGCCAAAACAAATACGGTGATTCTAGCATGGGAGATAATAATACTCCGAAAAGTGCCGAAGAAAACCCCCTCCAGCAAGATTTAGCACAGGAGGATGGAGAAACCAGCCCTCATGAGAGAGGGGCATACAAAGAGGTCGAGGACGATAATTATATGCCTCCCTCCGAAGACGAGGCAAGCCTCGATGACGACGAATTCGTCATGCCAGAGGATCCCATCGAGCAAGAGCGTTTTCAACATAGGCTTATGGCCACGGCAAGAAGCCTCAAGAAAAAACAGCAATAGCTTAGAGCTGATCAAGATTTGCTAGTCGACAGATGGACCGAAGTCCTTGCGGCCGAAGAGCATGAACTCGAACGCCCCTCCAAGAGCTGCCCAAAGCGCAGGTTGCTACCCTGATTAGAGGAGGAAGCACTTGATGCGGCCGACCGACCACCTCGTGGCCGCGGCAGAGAGGCCTCTCGGCCCTCCACTCAAGGCGCACCCCGTACCAAGGCATGGGAATATGCGCCGGACTTATGAGATATGTTGGAGGAAAAGGCAAGGCAAACAAGATCGATCTACGGATCGCGTGGGCACCCCACGGCTCAAGACGGTAACCGTCACATTGGCCACAAATTCGGCAGGGCCGATCACAGTAGACAAAGCTCATTGGAGCTACGTCGTGATATAGCCCAGTACAGAGGCACCGCACACCCACTATGCTTCACAGACGAAATAATGGATCATCGAATCCCCGAGGGTTTCAAACCCATAAATATCGAATCATATGATGGCACAACAGATCCTGCGGTATGGATCGAGGATTATCTCCTTCATATCCACATGGCCCGTGGCGATGATTTCCACGCCATCAAATACCTCCCACTCAAGCTTAAAGGACCAGCTCGGCATTGGCTTAACAGCTTGCCAACAAGATCGATCAGTTGTTGGGAGGACCTGGAAGCCGCATTCCTCGACAATTTCCAGGGCACTTATGTGCGACCCCCAGACGCCGATGACCTAAGTCACGTAATTCAGCAGCCAGAGGAATCGGCCAGGCAATTCTAGACATGGTTCCTAACAAAGAAAAATCAAATAGTCGACTGTCCGGATGCTGAGGC
This sequence comes from Triticum aestivum, assembly GCF_018294505.1. Classification (NCBI taxonomy): domain Eukaryota; kingdom Viridiplantae; phylum Streptophyta; class Magnoliopsida; order Poales; family Poaceae; genus Triticum; species Triticum aestivum. The sequence goes on from NC_057803.1 coordinate 400,419,851, forward strand.
CCTAGCAGCATTCAAGCACAATATCTGTGACGAGTGGCTTGCCCGGCACCTTGGACAGGAAAAGCCGAAGTCTATGGCAGCACTCACAACACTCATGACCCGCTTTTGCGCGGGAGAAGACAGCTGGCTTGCTCGTAGCAACAATATGACTAAGAACCCTGGTAATTCGGATACCAGGTCTAGTGATGGCAGGTCGCGTCGCAACAAGCAGAAGTGCCGCATTAACAGCGGCAATGCTGAGGATACAGCAGTTAACGCCAGATTCAGAGGCTCTCGATCCGGTCAGCGGAAAAAGCCATTCAAAAGGAATCCTAGGGGCCAGTCAAGTTTGGACCGTATACTCGACCGCTTGTGCCAGATACATGGCACCCCCGAAAAGCCGGCCAATCACACCAACAGGGATTGTTGGGTGTTCAAGCAGGCAGGCAAGTTAAATGCCGAAAATGACGATAAGGGGCTGCATAGCGATGACGACGAGGACCCCCGGCCGCCGAACAACAGTGGACAGAAGGGTTTCCCCCCACAAGTGCGGACGGTGAACATGATATACGCAACCCACGTCCCCAAAAGGAAGCGGAAGCGCGCGTTAAGGGACATATATGCGGTAGAGCCAGTCGCCCCAAAGTTCAACCCATGGTCCTCCTACCCGATCACCTTTGATCGAAGGGACCACCCCACTAGCATCCGTCATGGCGGATTCACCGCATTGGTTCTAGACCCAATTATTAACGGATTTCATCTCACTAGAGTCCTTATGGACGGCGGCAGCAGCCTGAACCTACTTTACCAGGATAAGTGCGGAAAATGGGCATAGATCCCTCGAGGATTAAGCCCACCAAAACGAACTTTAAAGGTGTAATACCAGGTGTAGAGGCCAACTGAATAGGCTCAGTCACACTTGAAGTGGTCTTCGGATCTTCGGATAATTTCCGAAGCGAGGAGTTAATCTTCGACATAGTCCCATTCCGCAGTGGCTATCACGCACTGCTCGGGCGAACTGCATTCACCAAGTTCAATGTGGTACCGCACTACGCATACCTTAAGCTCAAAATTCCAGGCCCTCGAAGAGTAATTACGGTCAATGGAAACACCAAACGCTCCCTCCGAACGGAGGAGCACACGACGGCCCTTGCAGCAGTACAAAGCAGCCTCTCGAGGCAGTTCTCCATCCGGCCATTAAACGACTGGACACCGTCAAGCGCGCCCGGAGTAACCTACAACAAGACCGCCTGGCAAGACCCGAGCAGGCGTAGCAATGCGGCCCCAACCCCAGCCCTCGCAAAAATGCGATACCAGTACTTCGCGTACATAACTACGCTCTAGAAATACCATGGGTACAGGGGGAGGGGCACCATCACGGCACGCCAATTTTTTAAACCGCACCAGGGGCTGCCGATTTTTTAAACCGCACCCGGAGTTAATCTTCGACATAGTCCCATTCCGCAGTGGCTATCACGCACTGCTCGGGCGAACTGCATTCACCAAGTTCAATGTGGTACCGCACTACGCATACCTTAAGCTCAAAATTCCAGGCCCTCGAAGAGTAATTACGGTCAATGGAAACACCAAACGCTCCCTCCGAACGGAGGAGCACACGACGGCCCTTGCAGCAGTACAAAGCAGCCTCTCGAGGCAGTTCTCCATCCGGCCATTAAACGACTGGACACCGTCAAGCGCGCCCGGAGTAACCTACAACAAGACCGCCTGGCAAGACCCGAGCAGGCGTAGCAATGCGGCCCCAACCCCAGCCCTCGCAAAAATGCGATACCAGTACTTCGCGTACATAACTACGCTCTAGAAATACCATGGGTACAGGGGGAGGGGCACCATCACGGCACGCCAATTTTTTAAACCGCACCAGGGGCTGCCGATTTTTTACTTTTATCTTACTTTCAGGACTCCACTCTTTGGAAGGCATGTTCGCCAGTTCAATTGCCGCACAAATGATGCAAGAACCAGGGAAGCAGACAAGCCACACCGCATTACGGACCTCCCAGGTGGTCTCTATCACGAGCAGTATACCTGTTTCACATACTATTCCGCAGCTTGCCCCTGGAATGGACATGTTACATAGTCCAACCTTTTGCTTATCGCTGTATCGTTCTGCTTTGATTGCAGCCCTCTTTAATAAACAATGCATAGCTTTTGTCTATTTTTGAATTACTCTTTTTAATATATGTTCCTTAATGACATGTTGCATCCGTACACTTTGGTACGACCAAAATACGCCAGGGGCTTTAGTACCCCTCAATATGGTGTGAGAAGTCCGAACACTTTAACAAGTGCGGCACCCCGAACTTATAGCATTGTATGCATCGGCTCCGAATCATGTCTTGGGTCAATAGTTGGGTTTGCCGGCTTCTATGTTTTGGTGCCTTACGTTCCGCTATCTCGGCTAAGGTAGCACTAGGAGAACCACTGCGATTGTTCCCAGTTGAGCTGGGTCGAGCACCTCAGTGGAGAAAGCTAAAACTGACTGTCATGATGAAGCGAGAGCTGGTCGCTGTTCGAGAGGTTTTTCGAGTCCCTAAAGACTTATGCCGCTTAGAGCGAGGAGCCGGCTCTGTCCGGCCAAGGCATGGATAGCGCCCCGAACTCGGTCTTCCGAATACCAGGGGCTTCGCCGAAATTTAAAATTATAGAATTCTATGGCTAAGTGATAGTGTTCACGCATTATAGTCCGATTGCCTTGTTCGTTGGGCTGAGCGCCTCCCTCGAAGGACCCAAACATGGGAAAAAGAGTGCTCAGGTTTATCCCTGAACACCCCAACACTAGCGGCACGGGGGCAGAAGCCGATGACTTGCCATCTCTCAGAATTGATAAACAGCTGCACAGAAGGTAATATTTTAAATTCCAACAGCATTGCTTAGCGCATATGAACAAGTTTTCAGTGCACAGGACAAAATGAGCAAGTTTCACTCAAAAATTACATCCCTAGAACATTCATCCGCCACAAGGCAGGCACCCTTCAGAACATCCTTATAATAATTCTCGGGCTTGCGATGCTCTTTCCCCGGTGGTGGCCCGTCCTTCACAAGCTTCTCAGCATCCAGCTTGCCCCAGTGCACCTTAGCACGGGCAAGGGCCCTACGGGCACCTTCAATGCAGACGGAGCACTTGATGACTTTGAGCCTTGTACAGGCCTCCACCAGCCGCCGCACCAGCCCGAACTATGAGGCCCTTCATGGCCTGTTCGGCCGCCTTGTGGAGCTCGACCAATTGTTTCAGCTGGTCACTCAGGGGCACAGGGTGTCCGGCCTCAGCATACTGAGACCAGAACACCTTCTTTGTCGAGCTGTCCTCCACGGCTCGATAGAATGCGGCGGCATCGGACACGTTCTGGGGAAGATCTGCGAATGCTCCTGGAGAGCTCCGGATTCGGGTAAGTAACAAGTAACTCACGTTTATGTGTTTGCTTTGCATAAAGAATGCCTTACCCGCCGCTATCTTCTTCACCTCATCCAACTCCTGGAGGGTCTTCTGGGATTCGGCCTTGGCAGACTTGGCATTTTCAATAGCCATCGCGAGCTCGGACGCTCGCGTCTTTGAGTCAAGCTCCAAACTCTCATGTTTTTCCATGAGAGCCTGGAGCTCTTGCCGCACCTTACCAACCTCGGCCTCATACTTCTCCTGCTCGGTGCACTCCGTGGCCGCCCTCTTCTCGGCCTCGACCAGCGCTTGCTTAAGGGTCGCCACCTCAGACATGGCCCCTACAATAGCCATGATAATCCTGTCATTTTTTGCAATCGCACCTTTTTATATATATTCAAACAAGGTATTTCTTACCTTCATTGTCCTCGAGCTGCTTCTTGGCACGCCCGAGCTCTTGCTCGGACCGCTCGAGGTTCTGCTTTAGCGTGTCCACTTCCACAGTCAATGCGGCGAACGCCAGCAGAGAAGCCTGCATATGCATATTGACTCCTTTTTGTTCCCGAACGCCAAACAGAGCATCAGGGGCTACTGTCTATGCGGTAATATTATTTACACATTCTTTACTTACCTCAAAGCCTGTTAAAAGGCTAGTGCAAGCTTCAGTCAGTCCACTCTTGGTGGACTGAACCTTCTGGACCACCGCACACATAATGGTGCGGTGCTCCTCGTCGATGGAGGCGCCTTGGAGCGCCTCCAACAGATTGTCCGGCGCCTCCGGTTGGACGGGGGTCACCAGCACGGTGGGCTAGCTCCTCTTGGAAGGAGGTCCTCGGACTCTGGAACCTTTGAAGGTTCCGGAGCGGTGTCCGGCCTAGAGCCGGACTTGGAGCCCTGGGGGGTTTCATCCCCTTTACTCCTGGAGTCCGGCAGGTCGCCTTGCGGCGCCTCCAGGACCACCTCCTCCCAGCTTGGAACCTATTGGGACAACACTTTGGTGTCGTCCGTAGGGCGGGGGGAGGAAGCCATCGGAAGAGAGTTCACATCCGACGAGTCCAGTGAGCCGCTCGACGATGCGTCGAGCCGGTCTTTGGGTGGGCTGCATAAACATATTCGACATAAGGGAAAGCTGTGCAATAAACGAATACTATGAATTACTCTGGTATCCGGATACTTACGATTTTGCCAGGGGCTTGACCCTGGGCGACCACTCCTCTCCGCCATCATCGGCGTCGGTGGAGTAGTCCGGAGGAAGGGATTTCCCCTTCTTGGACCCTCCGACCTCCCCAGAGAGGGCGGCCTTCCTTTTGTTCTCTCCTCCCATTGGAGGGGGAGAGGTCTCTTCTTCTTCCTCCTCGTATTCACGGGAGGAATGCGCCTCGGATCCGTTGGATGATGGATCCGACACCTCCTGGCGCTGGGCACTCTTTCGAGTCCCCATGGCCTTTTTTGCGGCCTTCTTCTCCGGCACCACATAGGGTGCCAGAACCAGCAGCTTCGCCAAGCGAGCGTCCGCTGGGCCTTCGGGCAAAGGAGCCGGACAGTTGATCTGTCCGGACATCACCTGCCAATCCTGTCAAAGGTAAGGGAGCTTAGATCCCGCATGGAGTCAAACTATGAAAAACTGATACCCTGTAAAAGGAAAAAACAGCTTACCGCATGAGCGTGACACTGCATACGGAATCCACGATCCTCGGTAGCAGATGCAGGGGCCTCGGCGCTCTTGAAAAGCACCTTCCAGGCATCTTCGTATGTCGTGTCGAAGAGCCTTCTTAGAGTTTGGTGCCGCGCCAGGTCGAACTCCCACAGGTTGAAAGCCCGTTGTTGACACGGGAGGATCAGGCGGATGAGCATAACCTGGACTACGTTGACAAGTTTGAGCTTCTTGTCCACCAGTGTTTGGACGCATGTTTGGAGTCCGGTCAGCTCTCCTTTTTTACCCCACGACAGGCCCGTCTCCTTCCAGGAGGTGAGCCGCGTAGGGGGTCCGGAACAAACTCGGGGGCTGCGACCCATTCGGGGTCGCGCGGCTCGGTGATGTAAAACCACCCCGATTGTCACCCCTTCAGGGTCTCCACAAAGGAGCCCTCGAGCCATAAGACGTTGGCCATCTTGCCCACCATGGCGCCTCCGCACTTCGCCTGGTTGCCGCGCACCACCTTCAGCTTGACATTGAAAGTCTTGAGCCATAGGCCGAAATGGGGGCAGATGCGGAGGAAATCCTCGCACACGACGATAAACGCCGAGATGTTTAGGACAAAGTTCGGGGCCAGATCATGGAAATCCATGCCATAGTAGAACATGAGCCCCCGGACAAATGGGTGAAGAGGGAAGCCCAGTCCGCGGAGGAAATGGGGGAGGAACACCACCCTCTCATGGGGCCTAGGAGTGGGGATGAGCTGCCCCTTTTTGGGAAGCCGGTACGCAATGTCGTTAGACAAGTATCCGGCCTTCCTCAGTTTTTTGATGTGTCCCTCCGCGATGGAGGAGACCATCCACTTGCCTTCCGCTCCGGACATGGCTGGAGAAGGTTGAGGTGGGGAGTGCGGACTTGGGCGCTGGAGCTCGAGTGCGCGAGAATGGATAAGGAAGGGAGGAAGAAGGCGTAGGTGAAAAGGTGGATCCTTATCCCCTTACATGGGTGGACGCAACTACGTGTCCCCACCAGCCTGGTAAAACTCGCTTATCTCCAAGCGCCGTAATCAATGTCCCGGTTGGGTTACCCATGCCCGTATTGATGAGAATCCCGGAATAAGGGGACACGATCTCTGCTTTAACAAGATGTGCCAAGGAAACCGCCTCGCATGACGCGCTGAGGTGGGATAATGAAACGACTCAGATAAAGGCTTGGCCGTGGTGTGTCACACTACGAAATACGTCAGCAGATTAGATTTGTGTAAATATTATTCTCTCTATGGCAATATGTGGAAACTTATTTTGCATAGACGGACACTATCTTTGTGTTCAAAATCTTCTATGAAGTACTTGGAGGAGGAACCCGCCTTGCAATGTCGAAGACAATCTGCGCGCCGGACTCGTCATCATTGAAGGCTGGTTCAGGGGCTACTGAGGGAGTCCTGGATTAGGGGGTGTCCGGATGGCCTGATTATACCTTCAGTCGGACTCCTAGACTATGAAGATACAAGATTGAAGACTTCGTCCCGTGTCCGGAAGGGACTTTCCTTGGCGTGGAAGGCGAGCTTGGCGATACGGATATGCAGATCTCCTACCATTGTAACCGACTTTGTGTAACCCTAACCCTATCCGGTGTCCATATAAACCGGAGGGTTTTAGTCCGTAGGACAACATACAGAACAACAATCATACCATAGGCTAGCTTCTAGGGTTTAGCCTCTCCGATCTCGTGGTAGATCTACTCTTGTACTACCCATATCATCAATATTAATCAAGCAGGACGTAGGGTTTTACCTCCATCGAGAGGGCCTGAACCTGGGTAAAACTTCGTGTCCCTTGCCTCCTATTACCATCCGTCCTAGACGCACAGTTCGGGACCCCCTACCCGAGATCCGCCGGTTTTGACACCGATAATAACCTTAATATTCTAAAAGGATTTAAGCCAGTCAAGCAGACTCTTCGGCGTTTCTTTGAACCTAAGCAACAAGCCATGGGAGAGGAGCTGGCCAAGCTACTGGAGGCCTGATTTAGTAAAGAAATAAAACATCCGGACTGGCTAGCAAACCAGGTGATGGTACCAAAGGAGGACAAATCCTGGCTCCTATGTGTCGACTTCAAAGACCTTAATAAGGCTTGCCCAAAGGATCCCTTCCCACCCCCTCGCATCGAACAAATCATCGACGCTACCGCAGGACACGAATCAGTGTGCTTCCTCAACGCATACTCCGATTACCACCAGATTAGGATGGTGGAGTCTGATCAAGCCGCAACGGCATTTATCATGCCATATAGCCCCTTCTGTTTTAACACAATGCCCTTCGGGCTCAAAATAGCCGGCACAACATATTAGGGCATGATCCAGACATGTTTGGAAAAGCAGATCGGTAAGACTGTGGACGCATATGTAGACGATGTGGTCATTAAAACCAGACACGTTGACTCTTTAATAGACAACCTAAGTCTCACGTTCACCAATCTCCAAACATACGACATTAAGCTCAATCCACAAAAATGCGTTTTTGGCGTTCCCACCGGAAAGCTCCTGGCTTCATCGTCTCTAGTAGAGGAATTGAAGCAAATCCGGCTAAAATCCGAGCTTTGTCGCAGTTGGCTATCCCAACGGACCTCAACCAAATCCAGAAATTAACTGGATGTGTGGCGGCTTTAAGCCGCTTTATCTCCCGATTAGGAGAAAAGGCACTTCCCCTCTATCGCCTTCTTCGGAGTACCGAACACTTCGAGTGGACGGACGCAGCCACGCCCGGACTGGAAGAAATAAAAGGCATCCTGGCCACTAAACCAATCTTGGCCGCGCCAACTGTTGGCGAACCAATGCCATTATATATAGAGGCAACTCACCAAGTTGTAAGCGCAATGATCGTCGTCAAACGAGAGATGGACGGACATAAATTCTCACTTCAAAAGCCGGTATATTATGTATCCACCATCCTCACTCCATGCAAATCACGGTACCCACATTATCAAAAGATAGCATACGCAGTATTCATGGCATCCTGGAAATTACAACACTACTTTCAAGAGTGTTCAATCACGGTGGCCTCCGAAGTACCACTCAATGACATAATAAACAACCGTGATGCCAAGGGCCGGATTGCCAAATGGGCCATCGAGCTCCTCCCGTTCGACATAACATACAAACCACGGCGAGCCATTAAGTCGCAAGTATTGGCCGATTTCGTCGCCGAATGGACGGAAGCCGAACTCCCTAAAGTACAGTGCATACTCCAATTGGATCATGCACTTCAACGGCTCTAAAATGTTGGCTGGTCTGGGGCTGGCGTCGTCCCGACGTCCCCCACCAGAGATACAGTGCAATATGTACTCCAAATACTATACACGGACTCCAATAACGTAGCCGAATACGAGGCCCTATTACACGGTCTCCGGATGGCAGTCTCCATGGGCATCCAACGCCTAGAGGTGCGTGGGGACTCAAACCTCGCAATATCCCAAATAAATGGAGACTTCGATGCCAAGGGTCCGAAAATGGCGGCATATCGCAACGCCGTTCTCAAAATGTCAGCTTGGTTCGAGGGGCTTGGATTCCACCATGTGGCTCGAGAAAACAACCAGGCGGCGGACATCCTCGCCCGTATCGGCGCTAAACGCGACCCTGTCCCACCGAACATCTTCCTGGAAAGACTGTTTAAACTATCTGTGGTATGGGAAGGGGACACCGACAAAAATAATCCGAACCCGGCCACAACCCCAGATACCGAACACTCTGATACAATCGGAGGCTCTGCCACCGAGATAACACCTTCAGCCCACGTGATAATGGCCGTCATCGCCCTGTAGAGAGAACCATTCCTAGCCTACCTAACTAGGCAGGAACTACCCGAGGACCGAAATGAGGCACGTTGCATAGTGCGCGGTCTAAAGCCTACAAGGTCCACGAGGAAGAGCTTTATAAGAAAAGCACAACCAGAGTCCTTCAAAGGTGCATCTCTGAAGAGGAAGGGCGGAGGCTTTTGGTAGAAATCCACGCCTGACTTGGCGGCCACCACGCCGCAGCCCGGGCCCTTGTAAGCAAGGCCTTCCGTACAGGTTTTTATTGGCCGACGGCCCAGGCAGATGCACAACATCTGGTACAACATTGTGTCGGTTGCCAGCTTTTTGCAAACCAAAGCCACATGCCACCTACCGCCCTCCAAAAAATCCCCATTACTTGGCCCTTTGCGGTCTGGGGGCTTGATATGGTCGGACCCCTTAAAGGGGGAACCCATAAGAAAAAATACTTACTAGTCATGGTGGATAAATTCACCAAATGGATAGAAGCCAAACCTGTCAAAACAGTTGAATCTGGACCGGTGATAGACTTCATATCCGGGGTTGTACACCGTTATGGCGTCCCACACAACATCATCACTGACAACGACACAAACTTTACAGCCGACAAGGTGAAACTTTGGTGCAGCAACATGGGCATCAAGCTCGATTATGCTTCTGTCTATCATCCGCAAACTAACGGTCAAGTCAAATGAGCGAATGGCCTTGTCATGAGCGGCATTAAACCCAGATTAGTCCGATCCTTAAAGGAATTAGGCACTCATTGGGTAGAGGAGCTCGACTCCGTACTATGGGGGCTGCGGACCATGCCGAATCGCACTACCGGATACACACCGTTTTTATGGTGTATGGCCATGAGGCGGTGCTGCCTTGCGACATAATTCATGACTCACCTCGAGTGCACATGTACAAAGAAAGTGAGACCGAGCTCAATCGGCAGGACAGTTTGGATGCCTTGGAGGAGGAGCACGACGTGGCAAAAGCCAGTTCCGCACTCTATCAGCAACAGGCTCGAAGGTATCAAAGCAGAGAAGTGCGGGCCAAAACCTATAATGTTGGGGAATTAGTTCTACGCCTGCCAGAGAAGAAAAAGAACAAGCTCAAGCCCAAATGGGAAGGTCCCTTCATTATCGACCAGGTTCTGACCGGTGGAGCATACCATCTGCGGGATGCATCGGATAATCGACTTGAGCCAAACCCATGGAACGCACCCAGACTCCGAAGATTCTACGCCTAGCGCCGGACTCTATGTTCGTCTCCTTACCTCCATCAATTTTTTACACATATGTTTTTTTCTCTCTTTCTTTTTCTTTTTTCTCTTCAAGGCCCCAAAGGGCTACACTTGTGTCTTGGTTACACAATCTTGACGCGCTAACCGCGCTTAGTATACCTGGGGGCTTCTTATACAGAAGCTCAATCTAATTACCCTTCCGGGCTTTATACCCCACACATGTGTTATTCTTCCGCATGTACCTTTCTTCGCCATTATATGCATTGATATGACTTAAGTTTTGGCCAAGATGGGTTGCCTGGCTCTTGTATTTATGCCCTACGTTCCCGTTAATTCGGCTAGGGCATAAGGGGAGTAGCTCTGCGATTGTTACTGCCGGGTCAGCTGGATGTGTACCTCAGACTGGGTGAAGCCGAAAGCTAGCGTTCTTAAGGGAATATTCGGTCGGTGAATAAAAGATGATTTTCATTTAAATTACTACCTGCCCCCAGATGTTTTTAGCCTGCGTCTCGCAGTCCGGACATGCACATTAGGGCATGCGTACCCAGGGAAAGGAACCCTTAACGGAACTATTCTCCCTGGAAGATGTTTCTTACTATCCGTGTAATATAACATAGCTAGTTGGGTACTTGTCAGTTCAAGCACTTATGACCCCTATGCCTGGTTTCCACGCATACCGCGGTTTTTACATAACCGAATGAGTATTCGGATACACTCTGGATTATCAGGTGCAAAGGTCGAAGCGAAAAGGTCCGCCATGCCAAATGATTTACAATCCGGCTAGGGACATTACATATGTCACTTGAAGTACACAGTCACTAAGACTGATTAAATTCTTATTCTATACCATCCAACAGACTGTCTAGCCTACAATCCTGTTGGGAATACTTTGCAGCTAATTCTACTTGATCATACACTAAACTGACAGGGATCTCTTTCCCATCGGGCCCCACAGGTCCGACTTCGGCCATGTGGTTTGGGTCCGCCTTGGTATATCGTGTCTTCACCATAGCCCAGGCTTCCCTTGCACCTTGTCAGCAGGCTGATATCTTCATTAACCGAAAGCACCGTCGCGCTCCCTTGAGCTTCTCTATAAGCTCCCCCATGCCTCCTGGCGGGGACGCGGATGGCCACAAGGCTTGAGCAATAACCTGCATCACCTACCGAACTTGTTCGTGTAGTTGTGAGGGCTCTGGTAGAAGATCACTCGAAGACCCAGGCATCTCCTCCGTGGGACGACCCGTGAGCATACCTGCAGACATAACGCTGTTAGCAGGCTTCCTCGCCGAGCTCCTTTAAAAAGTTCGTTCAAGCACTTACTAAAAATGCCGCGCCGAAGCCGTTTATTCTCCTTCACGGAGTCCGCAAGCTGGGATCGGACATCCTTCAGTTCCACGCCCAGCCGGATATTGGCGTCTTGGAGATCATTTTTCTCCTGCCCGACTCATGTCAGCACGCACTCGCCAGCATTTCGCTCTCGATCATCACGTGCCGTATCCGCCTGTACGGCCTCTGGATTCACTCCGGGCCACCTGCAACATCTATTATTAGGTGTGCATACATGCCGCATACTATCTGGTACCCATATTCTTTGCAATAGACAAAAGAGTTACCAGGGGCCCCTTTTTTGACTCCTTCAATGCGGCAACAGCGGCTTCCAGCTGGGCCTTGCACTCGTCTAGCTCTTGAGACAATTGGGAATTCTTCTCCGTAAGAACCTGCACAAATAATGATCCTTAAATCAGTTGCGTCAACTGTTTCAGGTCTCAAGAGCTACTGATACATATGATCGTCTAATTTTCTTACCCGTATATCCCTTACATACTGGTCCATGGCTCTGGCTAGACCATTTTGAGCAGCACGGTTATACGCATCTCTGGAATTGAAGGCATCAAATGCCTCTAGTGAGAAACAAGCGTCACGGAGGACGGCCCAGCGACGCCTGTGATTCATGGAGCTCTCCAGTTCTGAATTTGTAGCGGATAATCTATCTAAATCCTCTGTAGAAGGAGCATCTGGCATCCGCCCCATATTGGCTTCCACCTCTATGTCCGGGACTGGAGCCCGACTGGTGGAGGTGTGATCGGCAGCCTCTCCAGATATAGTCCGGCGAGCGTTTTTTCTATTAAAGAAACATGGATGTCATTACATTTTGAGAAAAACGACAACCACGGAGCGAGGTTTTGTGTCATACCTCTGTGCCAGCGTCTCCATCCTGATCGCCTTCCTTTTTGGCCTACCCGGCTTCGGTGCCTCTTGTTGGCAACTTGCTATGGGTTCGGCATGGCGTCCCAAATGCCTTCCCTGTAAAACACCGTATGTGTACGGTAGGTGAAGTGTCTAAAAGGGGATCCTATTTTTGGAGCTAGGATTTTGTTTTTTCTTACGTGCGACGCAGGGAGCAGTCCGGGATAGTCGCCGTTATGGCCACCATGGCGTCATCGCAGCTCAATTGATAGAATTGCCTGTCTATCAGCTCCACGAATATGTCGGATCCTCTTCAAGTCCGGGACCGAGGGCCCGGCCAGGGTCCTCTGGTTGTGGAGATGGGCTGTTGATCTCCCTTATAGCTTTTCGCAGTTCCTGCCGTAAAATGGCAAGGTGAGTACCTACAACGAAGAATGCAGGAAGAATGCGAGTAGAAAGGTACAACTCACCCAGCTTGGAGGGTTGTACATGGAGAATCCATCCCGTGGCTTGATACAGATGAACTCCTCTTCCTCCCCCTTGAACAACTCGGATAGAATTTTTGCTAAAGCAGTAGCAGAGTCCAGTCCCTTACGCCCGCAGCGGGTGGCATCATCTTCCCCGTTAAAACACCACAGGGGGTGCCCTCGATATTGAAGTGGCTACACTCCCCGCATTATGAATATTGACATAACCTTGACTATTGTCAATCCTGATTGAGTCAGCGCTTTAATCTGGTTCATCAGGTAAAGGACTTCTCCATTGTCTTCCTGCTGGGGGCTCCGTGGGTGTCAGCTTCGGCATTTCTTTAGAGGAGCATTGTTGAACTCAGGAAGATCCTGCCGAACAGGGTCTGGAAGGGGAACGTCCTCCATATAAAACCACTCGGAAGGCCAGTCTTCGGACGTCTTCTTCAGAGTGCCGGATAGGTATCCGGTCTCTGTGATGCGCCATGTTTTGGCTCCGCCCACCTAATAAAGTGACCCCTTCTGTGTGCGGGGCACAAGGAAAAATAACCTCTTCCACAACTCGAAATGAGCTTCGCAGCCCAGAAACAGCTCACAAAGGGCAACGTAACCGGCGATGTGTAGTATGGAAGCTGGGGTGAAATTATTGAGTTGGAGGACGTAGAACTCTAGGAGCCCGCGGAGGAATGGATGGATTGGAAATCCAAGTCCCCTTAGTAAGTAAGGGACGAGTCATACCCGCTCCCCCTTAGAGGGGCTGGGGAAGCTCTCCGCTTGCTCCCCTCCATTATAAGTGGCGAGCCCTGCTCGAACGGAGACCATATACGCTGGAGGGAGAAATCCCTGAGTCTGCAGCTCTACTAATTGGCTGTGCGGGATGGAACACCTCTCCCAATCACTGGGCTTAGGGCTACGGGGGCGGGAGGAGGAGCTGCGGTGGTCGGCCATGTTGGAATGGATTTTTTCTGAGCGCTCTCCGATGGATTCTCACCGTGGGAGGATGGTATGGATTGGATCTAAGAATCCCCATCCCTTTAATAGACCATTTATTTACCTGGCTAGGGGGGTGAATGTAAAAATGCCCTGGCTCCTCGCATTCGCTGGACGCGTCGAAGATGGCCCTTATTGGGCACAGAAGCCAAGAATTCCAACATTTATGGGAGCCGGACACTACTTTACAGATATTAAAGATTTGGAGAAGAACCCGCCTTGCAATGCCGAAGACAATACTGCATGCCGGACTCATCGTCATTGAAGCCTGGTTCAGGGGCTACTGAGGGATTCCTGCATTAGGGGGTCTCTGAACAGCCAGACTATATCCTTTGGCCAGATTGTCCGACTATGAAGATACAAGATTGAACACTTTGTCTCATGTCCGGATGGGACTCTACTTGACGTGGAAGGCAAGCTAGGCAATACCGATATGTATATCTCCTCCTTTGTAACCGACCTTGTGTAACTATAGCCCTCTCCGGTGTCTATATAAACCAGAGGGTTTAGGTCCATAGGACAACATACAATCATACCATAGGCTAGCTTCTAGGGTTTAGCCTCTTTGATCTCGTGGTAGATCAACTCTTGTAATACTCATATCATCAAGAACAATCAAGCAGGACGTAGGGTATTACCTCCATCAAGAGGGCCCGAACCTGGGTAAACATCGTGTCCCCTGCCTCCAGTTACCATCCACCTCAGACACATAGTTCGGGACCCCCTACCCAAGATCCGCCGGTTTTGACACCGACAGTTAGATTGACAATAAATGCACTAGGTGAACTAGCTCCAATTAGCACCTCCTGGGATGGATAGTTTTTTGGGTGGGTTATAGTTGCAACTAGCTGAAACTACCCTCATGTTTAGATATACTTTAGGCCTATTTGAGCTCGAACTAGCTCAAACTAACTGTAACCCATGGATAGAGCAGCAGTTAATCAGCCGATAATTTGTAAGAATGCACTAAACTCCTTCCGGCCCATAATATAAGATGTTAATTCATCTAATATGTGAGCATATTGGATGTTATAAGGTATTATAAAAGAGTGTTGTACTACATCATCGTGCAATTGCTGTTTAGCTTCTAATATTAACTTGGTGCTTTTAGGTACATATGAGATATCGATGAACCAGCATTAAGTGAGGAAGCTGATAAAGATTGTTAGTAAAATGGGTCCAAATATGTCAATTAAACTATTTGTTTACACTTTATCCAAGACAACAGCGAACTGCATGATGGTAAGTAAGAAATCTGCATCCTTCTTTTTTCTGCCCATAATGAGTTGTGTTAGATGACAATGTCTGAAACTTTTTCCTTTGCAGAAGTTGTCAAAGAAGTTTACTCAATATTACCTCTGAAACTACATGATTGGTGGCCATGCAATTGTTAATGTATTTCTACCAGAACATGATGATTATCTAGATGTTTTCATGAAAACCATGAAGGATGGGCGGTCGGCCATCACAAGGGGTAGGACAAGAGTCGTGTGTGCCTTCTGCATGGAGGAGGGCACAATATGGGCATTCCGGTTCACCTTGTTCAGCAACCAGAAAGTATTTAGCCTCTTTCTTTACCGTCTTTAATAGTACAAGTATACAACTGTGGTTCATCATTCTTCATTTGGTTGTTACATAATTATTGAACATATGTACCTATGAATCGAATAATGCATTGGTTGTTTGACCCTGATGGATATGAATAAAATTATAGCATACATTCAAATTCAAACTCAAATCCGGTACAATTTGAAATAGCAGCAATTAAATTACAGTGAAATTATGCTCTCTAGGTCGTTATGGCACACAAGGTTGGTAAAACACAAACATTTGCAATATACACCATAATCCGAGATGGTTCACAGAGTAAACATGTGCAAGCATGCACAGATTTGTCGTTTGCAAAGCATATGCGATGTCAGATAATATCACAAACGGTGCTGGCAGAGTAAAGGTTTGTGTTAGTTGCCTTATCGTACATGATTCGCAACCATGAACTATTTGTGATGAAGTATGCATCGTAAATGTTGCACCATAGAATAGCGTGTGCGATAGTTGTCATGTACGATGATGTTACGACGGTCCGACATTTCATAATCCTGTCCAACACTCGTACAACGATTAGCTAATCTTCTTAATTAGTTATCGCATACAGTTTGGGAAAAGGGAATGTGTGTGATTGTATGCTTATTATACATATTGTATAATAGTGAACGGTTTGTGATGGGCCGTGCATCGTAAACGTAGTACCACAAAATACCGACTGCGATGGTAATGCGAGCACAAATGTGTAGGAGTACTGTATGGTCCCTATCCCCGACGGTATCTGGGTCGTGTGGGAAGGACCCCCCTATCGCCGACACTCACTAGGCACCGGTTCCAAATGTCGTTGCAGAAAGGGGTTAAAAATCGTTTATATATCACCGACGCACACCAGTGTAAGCACCCTTAGAAGCAAATTCTTCAATTTGTTGAACATCATAGTAGTTATAAACACCCTTAGCATATGAATATACGATTCCATTATCACTAAAATCACATTGGTAGGGAAGGTGTTTCTTAGGGTCTTCAGAACAACAAGTAAAATCATATATTTCACATAAATTCCAAGCATAGCATTGAAAAGGATGAATTGGATCCAGTAAAAGTTTCTCTTTTTGAGATAAGTGGTGTCCCACATAACAAGCATGCTCATGTAAAGATTTTCCCCGAAGTAAGCTAGTTGGGGTTTCAGCACGAGCGCATTGGGATCGAAGATGATCCAAGTAGAAAGCTTCAGTAGTATGATAGATTTTGGGTGGTTCTTCAACCATTTATTTAGTAGGTAAAACTAAATTTTTTGGTCTTTTGCGTTTCCTACCCATAACTAAAGATAGAAAACAACTTAGAACAACAAATAAAATCTACTTAGTCATAAAGCAAACAAGCACACACGAGAATATTCACCCCACGCTATTGCTCCCCGGCAATGGCACCAGAAAAAGGTCTAGATAACCCACAAGTATAGGTGATCAATTGTAGCCTTTCTCGATAAGTAAGAGTGTCGAACCCAGAGAGGAGCTAAAGGTAGAACAAATATTCCCTCAAGTTCTATGGACCACCGATACAACTCTACGAACGCTTAATGTTCGCTTTACCTAGAACAAGTATGAAACTAGACGTACTTTGTAGGTGTTGTAGGATAGGTTTGCAAGATAATAAAGAGCACGTAAATATAATCTAGGGGCTGTTTAGATAATAACGCAACTAAGTTAGCTTTAGTAGAGTGCTTTTTTTCACGAGAAAGTTATTTGTCCCAAGGTAATCAATAACTAGACCTGTAATCATTATTGCAATTTATATGAGGGAGAAGCATAAGCTAACATAGTTTCTCTTCTTGGATCATATGCACTTATGATTGGAACTTTAGCAAATATCCGCAACTACTGAAGATCATTCAGGTAAAACCCAACCATAGCATTAAAGTATAAAGTCCTCTTTATTCCCATACACCATGACCCACTTATCCGTGTTTGTGTTTCTATCACTCACAAAAGGCAGCCAATAAGCAAACCATGAACATATTGAAAACCCTATAGCGGGGATCCCTCATGCTTGCTTGACATGGAGAGCACCATAGGACAACGCCAATAATAAATCATGCCACTCTAACCAATCATGATCATCAATCAACCCATAGGACAAAAAAGATCTACTCAAACATCATAGGATAGCCCACTACTAGGGAAAAGCCTATACACAGAATTTTACCAGTAGCGCTGTACAAAATCAAGCGCTGCTGCTACTTAGTAGCAGCGCACGTGAATAAACCGCGCTACTGCTATGACTTTAGCAGTAGCGCATACTAGCGAAAAGCGCTACTGCTACATTCGAACTGGGCGCACATGGCTATCCCAACCTAGCAGTAGCGCGTATAATGGCCCATCGCTACTGCTAATCTCCTTAGCTGCAGCGCGCTTACGTGTAAAGCGCTGCTGCTAACGGAAATAAAATAAAGTGAAATACAAGTAGAAAAGTAAATGAAAATGAAAGAAATAGAAAAAGGAGAAAGGGAAAAAATAAAATGTAAATAAAAATAAAATAAAAAAGGGAAAAAATGAGAAAGGAATAGCAGTAGCGGGTTTCAGTAAACGCGCTATAGCTAACTTAGCTATAGCGCGTTTCCGGAAACGCGCTACTGTTACGTTTCACTTAAACAGCGGTTTCCCCCCACCCCGCCCCCCGGCCACCAATTCTTCCCCAAATCGTCCCTCGCCCTCGCCGCCATCTCCTCACCGCCACCGCTCGAGGCCACCCTCAGCCTCACCGCCGCCGCCCGAGGCCGCCCTCAGCCTCATAGCCGCCGCCCAAGGCCGCCCTCCACGTCACCGTCGGCGCCCTCCACCTCATCGCCGCCCGCGCCCGCCCAGGACCGCCCTTTCCCGTTCCCGAGCCCGCCCTCTCCGCCCCCGCCTCCGTCACCGAGCACCTCCCCGCCACCATCTCTCCCCTCTCTGTAAGTCGCCCACCCCTCCCCTCTCTCATCTCTCTCTGTATTTTAGAGAAAAAATAGATGTTAATTAGATGTTTTTCAGTTAAGGCACTAGAGTTTTGCTAGGTTAATTAGGTTAGTAGTGCTGCTAGTAGTATTGGTACAGTAGGTTAATTAGGTGATGTTAAATGAATAACCTAAATGAATGAAATTAGTAGTTAACTGAATTTTTTTTCCTTTCATCATTATAGAGCACTAAAGTTAACTTAATTTTGTTCTATTAGTAGTTAAATGAATTTTCTTCTACACTGATTGCACATGTGGTTGCTCGTGTATATTTGGACACTGTTTGCAGGGAATGATGCTTAGTGGCCTATGTTTTGCCGGAATGTTGATTCATTTCTTTTCCAGCAAATTTCAGGTTCTCGATTTGTCCACTTTTTAGCAAAGCTCATGCCGAAATTTTCCATGAATTTCGGCATGACTTGTGCTACAAACTAGGACATATCGAGTGCCCGTGATTTGCTGCACCAGGAAGGAGTCAACATTCCTGCAAAACAATAGGCCTTTTTATGTCATTATTCATTTTATTAGGTCTAGAATTAATTAACTAGATTTAATCATAGGAAACATGGCTAGCAACAATGAAGGAAAGGGTTCTGGTGATTGCGATGACGCCTACCGGGCGGCAGACACATTTTTTAGCCGTACCGATGATCAACAGATGTTATTGCTGGGCCCACCGGTGGCATCGGGGACTGAGACCGACACGCAAACCGGTGCTGAGACTGAGACCGGTGCTCAAACTCAGACCGGCATCGAGACCGGCGCTGAGACTGAGACCGGCGCTGCCTTGGGGAGCGGAGCTGGTGTAGAACCGAAAGCAAAGAGGCAACGGGTTCCTAACAAACTCAGGACTACTAGAGTGGTGGTCACGGAGGTGGACGACGGCAATTTTGAGCCAACGACGCCCGAGGAAGCGCGTCGATGCTACGACAATCAAATAGGCTGCATCGTACGGTTCATGTTCTCAAAGTGATAACTCTTCTCACGTATATCATTGTTTAGATGGATGACGATGTATTTGCATATCATTCGAGACTTGTATCGCTATTTTAGAGATGATGACGAGAGACCACTTTGTCTTGGATGATGATTATGATGATGACATGATTTGATGAGACTAATTGTATGTATATGCTATGATTACATTTGTATGTGTATGATATGCTAAAGATTATTGTATAAAGCCTATTCAAATACAAAACAAATACAAAACAAATATGCAGGAAAAAAACTAATGAATAAACTAGTAGTAGCGAGGGGGGAAATTTAGCAGTAGCGCCGCATTGTCAGTAGCGCGTCCCAGCAAACAGCGCTGCAGATAATATCAGTAGCGCCCTTTCCCAAAGAGCGCTACAAATATTCATGTATAGTAGTAGCATGGGACAACCGGCGCTACTGCTATACGTTAGCTGTAGCGCCTTATTAGTAGCGCCGGTGCCCACGCTACTGAGAGGCCCAAAACCCTCTCTGCTGGTAGGCTTTTCCCTAGTAGTGGCCATACATCATTGGGAAATAATATGTAGATTTGAGCACCATGTTTAAGTAAATATTACAGCGGGGAGAAGGGGGTGTTACACCGCTGCATAGAGGGGGAGAGAGTTGTTGATGACGGCGGTGAAGTTGTTGGTCTAGATCGCTGCTACGATGATGGATGCCACCAGGAGAGAGGGGGAGAGAGGTCCCCTCCTTCTTCTTCTTCCTTGACATTCCCCCGAGATTGGAGAAGGGTTTCCCCTCTGGTCCATGACCTCTATGGCGGCGGAGGGGAGAGAGCCCCACTAAGATTGGATATCTCTCTCTGTTTCCTTCTTTTTCTCCGCTCCCTGTTTCTGGCCTTTAACCATTTCTTAAATTCCCGGAGATCCGTAACTCCGATTGGGCTGAAATTTTAACACGATTTTTATCCTGATATTATCTTTATTATGTTAGAAGAAGGGCACCAACCGCCTTAGGGAGTGGGCACAAGGACCAGGGGCCCGACATACCCCCTGGGGCGCGCCCTCCATCCTTGTGGGCCCCTCGGGCATCGTCTCGCGTTGATTGTTTTTCCCAAAAATCACATATATTCCAAAAAAATCTATGTAAGTTTTTATCCCGTATGGACTCCATTTGATATGGATTTTCTGTGAAA
This sequence comes from Triticum aestivum, assembly GCF_018294505.1. Taxonomy (NCBI): domain Eukaryota; kingdom Viridiplantae; phylum Streptophyta; class Magnoliopsida; order Poales; family Poaceae; genus Triticum; species Triticum aestivum. The sequence continues at coordinate 400,440,209 of NC_057803.1, forward strand.
CAAGAAACATGCAACAAACATGAACTGGCACAGGGCACTGGATCAATATGTTAGTCCAAAAAATAGTATAAAGGTTGCCAAAAGTATGTAAAAGTTGTAGAATATTGGCATGGAACAATCAAAAGTTATAGATACAAAGGAGACGTATCAGCTCACCAGCCAGAACGATGGCACGCAGCACAGGAATGGCTGGCCGGATGCGCGGCCGGACGCCGGGCAGGGCGCGCGGGAGGAGCCCGGAGGGCTACAGGAGATCGGGCGAGGCGTAGGCGCGATGCTCTGTTCCTCTTCGTTGTGGCGGATCAGGAGTAGGACGAAGAGGAAAGTGTGGAGATGGGGCTCAGGCATGGGAGAGGGTTAGGGTTAGATAGCGGGGCGGGTGGACCTTGCTGGATCTTGGGACAGCCGGCCTAAGGCTGCAGGTGGGCTATCTTCTGTCGCCGCTTAATTCTTCTCTCTATTTCAAAGAAACAGAAATGTAACACTTCATATCACTTTGCGGCCTCACGCACGGTATTCGCACGGGTGCCACCTTACCTGGCCCGGGACCGTTTGCACCTTTTGGCTCACGTATATGATAGTGTCGCTAGCACCCATATGATAGAGAACCCAGGCCGACATGACTAGTCGTGAACCCAAAGTGGCACTAACTTACAGGGACAGGCATACATGAATCAACCCCGAGCATGTCGGTCAACAGCGTATGAATCCGGGCTATAGCACTGGGCTAACAGGACTCCGGGAACCCAGGCTATAGCAGGCTAGGCAGGACTCCGGATGTCACCGCGTGACATTTCCCCGAAGGGACAGACACAGGAACGAAGTGAATCACATGCCGGCCAGTCAAATGTTTCAGAGCAATAGTGCTGGGCTAGCAGGACTCCGGTGAACTGGGCTGTAGCGGACTACTATGGCTCATGGAAGCACAAGACTACATTTCCCCATAAGAGAGGCTACCAGAGGTAAACAACTAGGTTGTTGGATCCCACACATAGCAATACACATTACACGTAAGCATGACATGCAGGTATGTGCGGTACAACATGGCATCACAACATAACTCAACCTCATATAGATAAAGGCCCAGAAGAGCCACATAGTATTCAATACAAACAGGGGTCTCATGACCCATCATTCAGAGCATACAAGCAACGGAAGCATTACATGTCTGAGTACAGACAACTACAAAAGGAAAATACTAAGAAGCCTGACTATACACGACCCTCCCAAGGGTACAAGATCGTAGCTTGGATACAAGCTACTCGTCGAAGTCACTAGTGTAACAAACTGCAAAACATAAATAAGCAAACGTTAGTACAAAGGTACTCAACAAGTCTTACATCAGAACTATCTACATATGCAACATTATCAACAAAAGGGGGGGGTGGAGTTTTAACAGTAGCAAGCCAGCTTTGACTTAGTGGCTAACCTATACTACGAGTATCAGAAACTTCTTTGAGGTAAGAAGACCCACACTAGTCCACATATTCACCATATCAACACTCCACTATGGATCCGTTCCCATCTCCCTACGAGAAGGCCATCCATAGCACTCACGCTTATCTTGCGGATTTTAGAGTATCCACTTCAAGTTGTCTATGTACTACATAAGTTCTCCAAGTTTCCATATCCAAGGGAAAACGGCTATTCGAATAGATAATATTGACCCTGCAGGGGTGTACTTCTTCACACACACTCTCGCCACTTATAGCCCTGTACACATCATGTACCTCGGCAACCTTCAAGCGGATGCCGGGCGAGGGAGTCGGCCACGACCTGACTAACCACACAAGTCTCTAGTCCAGGTTTATCGCCTATTTGGGTTCCATCCGCAAGGAGATCCGGCCGGGGTGTCGCTCACGGCCCCAAACGATGTGTGCAGGATTCCCAAGCCCACCATCCGGGTGCCACTTGGTACACCGTGCCACAGTGCCTAGTCTGTCCCAAGTCCGTCTCGTCGGACACCACCTGGTAGACAAGTAGCACTACCTACAAACGCCAGAAACTAGTTGCAACTCCTGGACAAAGATCAAGTGGATTAATAAGCCGAGAGGGGCCGGATAACCGGAACCCAATGTGTGGTAGTAACTGGACTTGGATAACATACACAAAACTCAGTGCTTAAGGACGGTTCCAATGAGACAACCCACCATGTACTCCTACATGGCCTCTCATCGCTACCTTTACCAAAACGTGTTCACATACTTATCCTTTACCGGTAGGACATGTTCACCACTCCGATTCATTCCCGACGAATCAGACCTGACACAACTCTAAGCATAGTTGGCATAAAGAAAACAAGCATGGATGAGAAGGCACATCAAGGCTCAAGCAACTCCTACTCATGCTAGTGGGTTTCAACTATTTACTGTGGCAATGACAGGTCATGCAGAGGAATGGGTTCAACTACCGTAGCAGAAAGTAGCAGTTTGAATCGTTGTTGTCCTAATGCAGTATAAGGATCAGGAGCGAGAGAGTGGGATTTATCAAAATGCTCAAGGGTGGTTTCTTGCCTGATAGATCCACGAAGAAGCACTACTCCTCAGACAGGTACTCGGGACACCTTCCGGAGTAGAACCTATCGAGAAGGGACGGTGCCGGCAATCAATAAACAACCATATGCAACAATATGATGCATGAAGATGACATTTCAAAGATGCTATGATTTGCCCTAATGCATCTAGCATCAATTTGGTTGAAGTCCATATGAACCAAGGGTTCATATGCAAACCCCAAATTAAATATATAACATGCCATTATTACGTTTTCACTTATACAACACATATAAGTTGGTTTTTCATGCATGAAACTGGCATAAATGGATTCCTTGCATTTTTTCTGATGATTTTTCATATATAAATTATTTCATTCTGAGCTACGGTTTAATTTCTATGATTTTTAGAAGTTTTAACTATTTTCTGGAATTTTCTGAATTATTTAAAATCTAGAAAATCAATTACTGCGTCAGCATGACGTCACAAAGGCGTCAGCAGGGCTGACCAAGTCAAACCTGACGTGTGGGGGCCACACGTCAGTGACACTGCGGTTAACCCCAGGTCAAACCCGCACTGACCAGGGTTTGACTTGGCCCTGAGGCCCACTGTCAGTTTCAGGGGGGAATTAGAATGTGGGATTAGCGCTAATTAAGCTGCCACATCAGCCTCGCCGGAGTTCGGCTGCCGACGACCAAACCGCGCGGCGGTGCTTCGCCGGAACGCGCTACAGGTGGAGGAAGAGCTTGCGGGGACTACCAATTGATAGCGCGTGCTCGACCACATCCACCTGGGCATAGGGGAGGTCACGGGGACGGCGGAGCTCGCCGGAGCAGGGCTCGCGTCGGCGGCCGGAGCTCGGCTATGCGCGGGCGGGGTGCTACAGCTCGAGGCGAGCGAACAGGGGGGGGGTGCTAGGCAGCACCTAAAGGGCAACAGGAGCCCGCCGGAGCAAATAGCAGGAGCGGAAGGGCTCAGGGGCACGGAGCTCGCCGGCCATGGCGAACGGTGGCTTCGGGTGCTCGCGGGGCAGCGGCTATGGGGTGAAAACGACGACGTGGTTAAGGGGGGAAGGACCAGGACCTCACGGGGATCACACAGAGCAGGCCAGCGGGCTCGGGGAAGGCCCGGAGCGAGCGGGGCGGCGAGGCGAATCTCCGGCGACCCGAGGAGGATGAAGGGGTCGGGGATGATGCTTCGAGGCGTCCAGCGCCGCGTGGCCCGGCGGAGAGGACTAGGGCGACAAGGCGGATCTCGTGGGCACGTCGGAGAGGGGAGGGGAAGGCAGTGGTCGCGGTGGCGCACGGCGGTGCTCTCCGATGCGCTCGGGACAGAGGGGAAGAGCGAGGCAGAGGATGGGGAGGAGCTCGGGGAAGAATGGAGAGAGACCAGGGGGCTCGGTGGAGCTCTCGGGGGTGGACAGCGCCGAGGAGGGAGAGGAGGCAGCAAGCAGCTGCCTGGCGAGCATGCACGCCCGCCGTGCTCCCTTTCGCCGCTGCCTCCTGGCAAGGGAGACGACTAGCAACGGCCAGTTGGGCCGGGCCACTTCTGGGCCGTGGTGGGGCACCAGGTAAGTCAGGTAAATTCCTTTTCCTATTTTCTTTTTCTATTTCTGACATTTGTTTTGTATCCAAAAGAAATGTTAAAACACTTTCATAAATGCTGAAAATATTTGTGGCATCTAGATATAATATTCCAGAGGCCCTTACCAATTCCCAACATTTTTGGATCCATTAAAATATTTATATAATTTAAACAGCTCCAAATCAAATATTTATGCATTGATTCAAAAATCCAAAATGTGTAGCAAAAATGTGCATCACTTATGGATGTTGTTCCCAACATTATCCAAAGAGCATCAACATTTTCGAATAGCATTTTGGGTTCATTGAAAATCCATTTTAAAGTTGAACCTATTTGAATTTGCTTTGGTGCTAGGGTTTGAAACATCCCCATTTCAATTTCATTTGAAATTTAAACATGATGCACAAAGCAAGCCTAGGACCATACCAGAACTAGGGATGTGACAACTCGCCCCCACTTGAAAAAATCTCGTCCCGAGATTCAGGAGTTGGCGGAAAGAAAGCGGGGTACTCAAGTAGAAGACGATGTTCTCGCTCTCAAGTAGCTTCTCTTTCGGCATGATGAGACCACTGAACCTTGAGAAACTTGATGTTATGACGTCGAGTGACACGCTCTTCTTGATCCAGTATACGAACGGGGTACTCTCGATAAGTGAGGTTATCTTGGAGATCAAGCATTTCGTGGTCCACTCCGCGGATGGGATTCAAGAAGCAACACCTGAGTTGAGAGACGTGGAAGACATCATGAACTCGAGAAAGATGTGGGGGTAGTTCCAACTGGTAGGCAACCTCTCCTCTTTAGCGAGAATGCGAAAAGGACCGATGTAACGAGGAGCCAACTTGCCCTTGATACCGAAACGATGGGTACACTTCAAAGGAGTAACCCGAAGGTAAACCTTGTCGCCAACTTCATAAGCCACTTCCTTATGACGACGGTCATACTGGCTCTTTTGACGAGATTGGGCTATTTTCAAATTCCCACGAATGATGCGAACTTGCTCTTCTGCCTCCTGGATCATACCCGGTCCAAAGAGTTGTCTTTCACCGGTTTCTGACAAGTTCAAAGGTGTTCGACATCTTCGTCCATACAGAATCTCGAAGGGTGCTTTCTTAAAACTGGATTGGTAGCTATTGTTATAAGCAAACTCAGCAAAGGGAAGACATTTCTCCCAATCCATACCGAATGAGATAACGCAAGCTCTAAGCATGTCTTCGAGAATTTGGTTGACCCTTTCCACCTGACCACTTGACTGACGGTGGAAAGCGGTACTGAAAGAAAGATGGGTGCCCATGGCATTCTGGAAGCTTTCCCAGAAATGAGAGGTGAAAAGACTGCCACGGTCTGAATTGATCTCTAGTGGAACACCATGGAGTGACACTATTCGGGAGATATATAAGTCAGCGAGCTGACTAGCAGTGATACTCTCTCGAACAGGTAGGAAGTGAGGCACTTTGGAGAGACGATCAATGACTACGAAGATAGCATTATTTCCTTTCTTGGTCCTGGGAAAGCCGGTGATGAAGTCCATACCAACTTTTTCCCATTTCCACTCGGGAATAGCTAAAGGTTGAAGGGTGCCAGCAGGTCTTTGATGCTCTGCCTTAACGCGACGACAAACGTCATAGTTGGCAATATACTGAGCGATTTCTCTCTTCATCCTAGTCCACCAGAACCTCTGGCGTAGGTCCTGATACATCTTTGTACTACCGGGATGAATCGTGAGAGGGGATTCATGGGCCTCCTTAAGGATCAGTTGCTGGATCTGTTGACATTTGGGAACCACCAAACGGTTTCCAAAGTAAACAACACCTCGTTCATCCATAGAGAAACAGCCAGCAACTCCCTTGGAAATATTCTTCTTGATCCGGGAGATTCCCGTATCATGCTTCTGAGCCTCTATGATCTGATCCGTAAGGGTAGGTTTCGCCACCAAGGTAGAAAGAGAACCACGAGGAGCTATGTGAAGGTTAAGCTTACAGAATTTCTCATGGAGGGGTGGTTGACATTGTTGCAACATGAGGTTGTTGCAATAGGATTTATGACTTAAAGCATCAGCCATGATATTGGCTTTGCCTGGGGTGTAGGTGATTCCTAAGTCATAATCCGAGATCAACTCCAACCAACGTCTCTGTCTGAGATTCAGATCCGGTTGGGTGAAGATATACTTGAGACTCTGATGGTCAGTGTAAATTTTGCAACGGTTACCAAGAAGGTAATGTCACCATGTCTTAAGTGCATAGACTATGGCTGCAAGCTCCAGATCATGTGTAGGATAATTTTCCTCATGTGGATGCAACTGTCGAGATGCATAGGCAATCACATGACGATCCTGCATAAGAATGCAACCTAGTCCTTGACGCGAAGCGTCACAATAGATAACAAATTCTTTAGTGAAATCTGGTGGCACGAGTATGGGCATAGTAGTCAGGCGTCTTTTCAGTTCCTGAAAACTGTGCTCACACTGTGGGGTCCACTCAAACCTTTTATCTTTCTTGAGAAGCTCCATGAGGGGTTTGGCCACTTTGGAGAAGTTTTCAACGAAGCGGCGAAAATAACTGGCTAGACAAAGGAAACTCCTAACTTGTTTGACCGTTTCAGGTGGAGTCCAATTGAGAACGGCTTTGACTCTCTCGGGATTGACAACAATGCCCTTACCGGAGATCACGTGGCCTAGATAGGTCACTTCTGGCAACCAAAATTCACACTTGGAGAACTTGGCATAAAGGCGGTGCTCTCTGAGTTTTTCTAACACAAGCCTAAGATGTTCGGCATGCTCTTCCTCGTTCTTCGAGTAAATAAGAATATCATCAACATAAACCACAATGAACTTATCTAAGTACTCCATAAAGATCGAGTTCATCAAGCGGGAGAAAGTAGCTGGAGCATTGGTTAGGCCAAAAGACATCACGGTGTACTCGTATTGACCATAACGAGTGACAAAGGCTGTTTTGGGGATGTCCCCGTTTCTGATTTTGATTTGGTGGTAGCCTAACCTCAAATCCATATTGGAAAAGACTGAGGATCCAGCGAGCTGATCATACAGGTCATTGATCCTGGGGAGCGGATACTTGTTCTTTATCGTGACCAAATTAACGGAACGATAATCTACAACCATCCGATCCGTACCATCCTTCTTCTTGACGAAGAGGACAAGACAAGCCCAAGGAGAAGAACTGGGACGGATGAAACCCTTTTGCAAGGACTCATCAAGCTGTTTCTTAAGCTCGGCTAATTCCAAAGGTGCCATCTTGTATGGTCTCCTAGAGATTTGAATGGTTCCTGGGATAAGTTCTATGACAAACTCTACATCTCTGTCAGGTGGGACACCTGGCAGTTCTTCTGGAAAGACATCTGGGAAGTCACGGACTACCGGAATATCTTCAAGGTCTGGAACAGGACTGGCATTAAGAGAATAGAGTTGATGCCTTGCAACTCTAGTGGAGACAGTGACTATTTTGCCACATGGATGTGTAAGTTGAACAGATGTGGTGTAACAATCGATCTTGGCATGATGAGCTGTCATCCAGTCCATACCCAAGATGATGTTAATATCTGAGGACTTGAGAGATATCAAAGAAGCAAGGAATATCGGTCTGTCAACAAGGATTTCATTACCATGGCTTACCTTGGAGGTTTTCCATTTGGAACCAGGAGTCTGGATTATTAGTGGAGTTGGCATATCACAAAATGACATGTCGTGCAACCGAGCGTAGCCTTCGGATATGAAGGAGTGGGATGCTTCAGTATCGAACAGAACTGAAGCTGGGTGACAATTGACAAGAAGCGTACCCAGTACAACGTCGGGATCATCTTGAGCTTCTGTAGCTAAGACATGGTGCACACATGCTCGTTCAATGGAGGCTAGCTTGGTACTGATCATCTTCACTGATGTCTTTTCACGGCCAACAGACCTCTCAGACTGGGGTGGAGTATAACTGGACTGAGGGCAGTCGTGTGCGTAGTGTCCTGGTTCTCTGCAGGTGAAGCAGGTTCTTGAGGTAGGACGTGGACCTACATTGGCAAGTTGTCCACTAATAGGCCTGGGTGGAGCACGTTGCTGAGTTGGGTGAGGCGCCACATCGGATGGCCTTGGTGCATATCCAGGTGGAAGAGCTGAGTTCGGAAGCCAAATCCGTCACCTCTAAGAGCCAGAGCGGGAGGAAGAACCCAGATCATGGTTGTGCTTACGAGACTCCTCGTATGTGAGCTGAGCTGTCTCTGCATTAATGGCGTTGTTCACAAGAGCCTGGAAAGTATCACAATGATGCAGGTGGAGATCACGACGCAACTTAGGGTTGAGACCCTTCCGGAACCTAGCCTGCTTCTTAGCGTCCGTGGACACTTCTTCTGTGGCATAGTGGGCGAGGCTTCCAAACTCTCTACTGTAAGCATCAACAGGCAGCTTACCTTGGGTAAAACTACAGAACTCTTCCCTCTTGCGGTCAATGAGAGCCTGAGGAATGTGGTGCTCACGAAAAGCCTCGGTGAAATCCTCCCACGTAGGAATCTGGCCAGCTGGAAGCATAGCCTCATAGCTCTGCCACCAATTACTAGCAGGACCTTCTAGGTGATAGGTAGCATAGGTCACCTTGTCACCTTCAGCCATGTTCGTAGAAAGCAACTTGTGAGTGATGCTCCGGAGCCAGTCATCCGCATTGAGTGCCTCAATGGAATGATGGAAGGTGGGTGGTTTCAAACTAATGAAGTCGGTGATGGAAACCAACTTCTTACACTGATGTGCGGTGTTCTGCTCAATCTATGCCAGCAAGTGGTTAGTCTCACGCTTGTTCCTCTCGGATGCTAACAAGAACTCTGCCATCAAAGGCTGGTCAGGAGGATCCTCGTCCCTACCATCTCCGTGGTTCTTGCTATGAGCAACTGAACCTCGGTTAGCAGACGACATCCTGGCACAGAAACCAAGGAAACAAGGATGGAATTAGCATCGACATGAGGATGCGGAATGTAATGCAAAAGCATTGGAAACTCTTGAAATCCTAGGACAATTTCGGCAGCATAACGGCTGTAAATGCTCAAAAGGATTTTTGAGACATTCATCAAAGGAATAGCATAATCAATCAACATTATAATATCAAGGTTCTGGGTCAAACTGAGGACACACGGAAGTAGTAGAACTGTACGGAGACACAACCCAGCAATCCTAAGACTTTACGGTTTGGTAACACATCATCCTGAGAGATAGAGGAGAAGCGTAGGCCACAACCCTCGTAAATAAAGAGGCCGACTCAGGGAGAATGACATGAGGTAAAGGAATAAAAAGAGCCTTACGTTCCCTTCCACAATCAATTCCCTTATATAACTAAAGCATTTCTAGACTCAACTTCGACCAGTTTGGCTTGGTAATCCTACAGTCAGTCAGGCTCTGATACCAACGCTGTCGGGACCCCGATCCTAAGTCACACCGATCTAGCATGTAACACTTCATATCACTCTGCGGCCTCACGCACGGTATTCCCACGGATGCCACCTTACCTGGCCCGGGACCGTTTGCACCTTTTGGCTCACGTATATGATAGTGTCGCTAGCATCCATATGATAGAGAACCCAGGCCAACATGACTAGTTGTGAACCCAAAGTGGCACTAACTTACAGGGACAGGCATACATGAATCAACCACGAGCATGTCGGTCAACAGCGTATGAATCCGGGCTGTAGCACTGGGCTAACAGGACTCCGGGAACCCGGGCTATAGCAGGCTAGGCAGGACTTCGGATGTCACCGCGTGACATTTCCCCAAAGGGACAGACACAGGAACGAAGTGAATCACATGCCGGCCAGTCAAATGTTTCAGAGTAGTAGTGCTGGGCTAGCAGGACTCCGATGAACCGGGCTGTAGCGGACTACTATGGCTCATGGAAGCACAAGACTACATTTCCCCATAAGAGAGGCTACCAGAGGTAAACAACTAGGTTGTCGGATCCCACACATAGCAATACACGTTACACATACGCATGACATGCAGGTATGTGCAGTACAACATGGCATCACAACATAACTCAAACTCATATAGATAAAGGCCCAGAAGAGCCACATAGTATTCAATACAAACAGGGGTCTCATGACCCATCATTCAGAGCATACAAGCAACGGAAGCATTACATGTCTGAGTAGAGACAACTACAAAAGGAAAAGACTAAGAAGCCTGACTATACACGACCCTCCCAGGGGTACAAGATCGTAGCTGGGATACAAGCTACTCGTCGAAGTCACTAGTGTAACCAACTGCAAAACATATATAAGCAAATGTGAGTATAAAGGTACTCAGCAAGTCTTACATCAGAACTATCTACATATGCAACATTATCATAAAAAGGGGGGTGGTGGAGTTCTAAGAGCAGCAAGCCATCTTTGACTCAGTGGCTAACCTATACTATGAGTATCGGAAACTTCTTTCAGGTAAGAAGATGCACACGAGTCCACATATTCACCATATCAACACTCCACTATGGATCCGTTCCCGTCTCCCTACGAGAAGGCCATCCATAGCACTCACGCTTATCTTGCGGATTTTAGAGTATCCACTTCAAGTTGTCTATGTACTACATAAGTTCTCCAAGTTTCCATATCCGAGGAAAAACGGCTATTCGAATAGATAATATTGACCCTGCAGGGGTGTACTTCTTCACACACAATCTCGCCACTTATAGCCCTGTAGACGTCATGTACCTCGGCAACCTTCAAGCGGAAGCCGGGCGAGGGTGTCAGCCACGACCTGACTAACCACACAAGTCTCTAGTCCATGTTTATCGCCTATTCGTGTTCCATCCGCAAGGATATCCGGCCGTGGTGTCGCTCACGGCCCCAAACGATGTGTGTAGGGTTCCCAAGCCCACCATCCGGGTGCCACTTGGTACACCGTGCCACGGTGCCTAGTCTGTGCCAAGTCCGTCACATCGGACACCACCTGGTAGACAAGTAGCACTACCTACAAACGCCAGAAACTAGTTGCAACTCCTGGACAGAGATCAAGTGGATTAATAAGCCGAGAGGGGCCGGATAACCGGAACCCAATGTGTGGTAGTAACTGGACTTGGATAACATACACAGAACTCAGTGCTTAAGGACGGTTCCAATGAGACAACCCACCATGTACTCCTACATGGCCTATCATCACTACCTTTACCAAAATGTGTTCACACACTTAGCCTTTACCGGTAGGACATGTTCACCACTCCGATTCATTCCCGATGAATCAGACCTGACACAACTCTAAGCATAGTTGGCATAAAGAAAACAAGCATGGATGAGCAGGCACATCAAGGCTCAAGCAACTCCTACTCATGCTAGTGGGTTTCAACTATTTACTGTGGCAATGACAGGTCATGCAGAGGAATGGTTTCAGCTACCGCAGCAGAAAGTAGCAGTTTGAATCGTTGTTGTCCTAATGCAGTATAAGGATCAGGAGCGAGAGAGTGGGATTTATCAAAATGCTCAAGGGGGGTTGCTTGCCTGATAGATCCACGAAGAAGCACTACTCCTCAGACAGGTACTCGGGACACCTTCCAGAATAGAACCTATCGAGAAGGGGCGGTGCCGGCAATCAATAGACAACCATATGCAACAATATGATGCATGAAGATGACATTTCAAAGATGCTATGATTTGCCCTAATGCATCTAGCATCAATTTGGTTGAAGTCCAAAGGGTTCATATGCAAACCCCAAATTAAATATATAACATGCCATTATTACATTTTCACTTATACAGCAAGTATAAGTTGGTTTTTCATGCATGAACTGGCATAAATGGATTCCTTGCATTTTTCTGATGATTTTTCATATACAAATTATTTCATTATGAGCTACGTTTTAATTTCTATTATTTTTAGAAGTTTTAACTACTTTCTGGAATTCTCTGAATTATTTAAAATCCAAAAAATCAATTACTGCGTCAGCGTGACGTCATAGAGGCTTCAGCAAGGCTGACCAGGTCAAACCTGACGTATGGGGGCCACACGTTAGTGACACTGGGGTTAACCCCGGGTCAAACCCGCACTGACCAGGGTTTGACTTGGCCCTGGGGCCCACCGTTAGTCTCGGGGGCGGGGGGGGGGGAATTAGAATGTGGGATTAGTGCTAATTAAGCTGCCATGCCAGCCTCGCCGGAGTTCGGCCGGCGACGACCAAACCGCGCGGTGGTGCTTCGCCGGAACGCGCTACAGGCGGCGAAAGAGCGCGCGGGGACTACCAATTGATAGCGCGCGCTCGACCGCATCCACCTGGGCATAGGGGAGGTCGCGGGGATGGCGGAGCTCGCCGGAGCAGGGCTCGCAGCGGCGGCCGGAGCTCGGCTATGCGCGGGCGGGGTGCTGCAGCTCGAGGGGGGTGCTAGGCAGCACTAAAGGGCAATAGGAGCCCGCCGGAGCAAATAGCAGGAGCAGAAGGGCTCAGGGGCACAGAGCTCGCCGGCCATGGGGTGAAAACAATGACGTGGTTAAGGGGGGAAGGACCGGGATCAGGACCGGTTTTTTGGGATATTAATTTCCCAAAAGCGGCCCTTGTGCTGACCAGCCCCAGGATTACTGTTAGGTGATGAGACACCAACTTGTTACAGAAACTCCAAGCAAACTACAAAATATGTAGTACAAGACCATTCTAGCCTATGGGTACAACAATTGGTTTCTAGTGGTTGATGGCGGAAGCGGTTTGCGGATGATCAGCGTCTATGGGACTCCATTTCCCACAGGAACAGCTGACCAGGATAACTCCTATCTTCGCGAGGGTGCTATCTCCATTGCGTAGGTTCCGGGGCTGTCATCACAACGTTCCTTTCCATGCAAGAAATCTAGCCAAGACAATAGCCAGGGACAAGCCAGTGAGTACTTTGAATGTACTCGCAAACATTAAGAACACAGGTATAATATAGCCATTGATAATCGTGTTTTGAAATATTCCATGATCACTTTGTCAGTTATGAAATAAGGTTCATGATGCACGCAAGCAGATCATTCAAATAAAACATGAGTAAACAATCAGGGAGTAGAAATGAAAAGCACGGATCGGGTGTCTGAAGCGACGCCTCAAAAGGATAATAATATGAAGCGTGCCTCAGTCGGGCGTCTGTGCGACACCACATAAAGGGCTTATAAGTTAATGAAATGACAAGCATGCCACAGTCGGGCGTCTGTGTGACACCATATAAAGGGCTTATAAGTAAATGAAATAACACGCATGCCACAGTCGGGCGTCTAGGCGACACCACATAAAGGGCTTATATAAGAATAATCACGGTGATTATCCCGGAGGTAGAACCGTCCCAGGGATACTCATTAATTCAAATAAAATAAATTATTAGTCCATAATAATAATAATCATAATCATCATACGTCACAAGTTATGATCCATGTTCTGGTTTAGTAGTTTCTCCTCCGAAGACCGACACTAAGACCGACACTTGACCCATCCCAGACTGTAGTCCTTAACCATGGACACGGCTATTCGAATAGGTATAATATCTCTGCAGAGGGTGTACTCTTTACCCGCTAGCAACATATTCCTTTAGTCCATCGGGACTAATTCCGTCCACGGTCTTTTGATTGAAAACACACCTGACCACACACACCAGCCTAACTCACCAGTGTCTGGAATCACCCTTGACACCTGTTAAGCAAAACTCTAAGTGGGGAGGCTACAACCTCGACTAGCATGGGATCACAAAATTTATACCGCGCGCAAACTGGGGGAGCTACCCCCTTCGGCTACAACCGAAAACACCCATGCCCCGGACCGGATGACTGGCTTTAATCTAGGGCCATGGAACCCTCATCACGGTCTCTCTGTACGCTGTGTGCTAGACAGGGGTTGACAACTTACTGAACCGTACCCTACCTACGACAGGGACAAGTGGCAGCACGAAACAAGTATGGGGGTTACTGGAACAAGACTCGATCTACGGCCGACTCAGGAGGCTTAAGTATTTCCTGCATGGTTAGCTCAAGAATCATATATTACAGTCATCAGACACAACCACCACTTATCATACCTCCCCCTGCCCTACCGGTCATAACCGTCTCGACGAGGGACAAGCTCGTGTCTACACAAGACAGAGGCTTTCCCGGGTCCTTCCCGGTAGGCATGAGAGGCAAATGAGGGTGATTGCTATCACAAGTATGTCCATTTCCAACAGCAACCATTTCCATTTTTGCACTCAAAGCGTATGATCATATCGTCACATAAAAATAACTAATGCTTCATGTTGAGGTGGGGTTATAACCGCATCAAAAAATCCCCAAAATATATTATGCCAGGGTTCAGAATGCTTGCCTTCAAGGTGTGGAGAGGTGAGGTGCCCTCCAAAACTTTTGAAAGTTATATCTCCCTTCCAAATTCCTATTTTCAAAAATATTCAAATACCACACACTTCAAAAACAGTACAAAAAGTTTTCCTAATTATTTTTGAAATAAATCTTAAAATAAACTAGTTGAAATTTGAGAGAGGTAGGAAAAAGAACCAATTCATTTGGAGTTTTATTTAAAAAGATATAGCCAGTCAAAGTTTCAGTCAAACTCTGTTTTTAAAATAAAATAGAAAAAGAAAACGTTTTGAATACGCATACGCTTTCGGGCAGAGAAAATGTACTTTAGGTTTTGCGCTTCCACTTAAAATACGTGGAGGCGGGGCTGGGTCACCGATAGTGGGTCCCTTGGGCCCACTGGTCAGGTTTGACCAGTCATCCCCCGCCTTCCCTCTCCTTTTGCCGAATGAAGGCGGAGCTCCGGCGATCTTCGCAGCGAACGACGGCCCCTCGAGGGCATCCGAGGGCAGGGATGGATCCGCCACTCCTAGGCAGTCCTACCGGTGGTCGACTGGCCGACGGGGACGGAGGGAGTTGCCGGTGGCGAGCTCCGCGGTGGAGGAAGCTTCGGGCATGATTGGGGAATTGGGTTACGGTGGGTTTTGATCGCGTTTGAGGGGATGGGGAAGAAGGCCTTCCCTGGTCGATTGACTACTACGAGGGTGCTAGGTGGGGTGGCTTGAGGTCGCCTGAGGTTTCGGAGAGGCTCGGGGCTCCTTAAATAGGCGGTCAGGGTCGGTTCCGACGATGGCCGTGGATAAGAACGCCGGCGACCGTCATTCTGTTGCAGCAGGGGGACGTGGCGGTGACGAGCGCTTGCGGACAAGCTTGTGGATGAGCTCAGGCTGCTCTAGAGGGCAGCTGGCATGCGGGGGTGGCTTGGGCGGCGCCGTCCATGGCAGGGCGCAGTGTGGCCGCCCGCTAGCCGCCGCTGCCGACCTAAATAGCAGCATCGTTTACTTATTTCTAGCGCTACTACTATGCTAGTGTGTATAAGCGTTTTCCTAGTAGTGTACTCTAACCCTCTCTATATTTAATTCTTTGTCAGATTAGCATACTTGCTTTTTCCGAGTGCATGATATCGTCGGCTATGATACCACCACTATGGCCAGCCTTATATAGTGGGGAGTATCATATACTATAGTATCATGCATATGATACTAGTGTATGATACTATGTACGTACCTTCATAGTGCAAATATAGTATCATAGAGTAGTATATATCATAGATAACCATATTTATGGCCATGCATGACACAAAGTAGTATAGCATTTTATTATATATGTTATGGTCTCTACCCATGTTACTTCTTCTTTTCCACATAATCATATTTTCTATTCCCGAGTGCATGACACCGGCTATATATGATAACCCCAGTATGGCCACCCTAACGCTGGTTGTAATATGGGAGTATCAAGCATTATCATGCATGCCAACTAGACTTTTTGGATGAGGTGGCACACAGTTAAATGAGGAAAGAGAGGTTGTGCTATCATATCATGATACCTTATCATATTAAATGGTGTACTACTTTGTGTCATGGATGGCAATTAATAAGGCAACCTAAGAAACTAACTTGTGATACTATGCGCGCATTATGGAGGTATTATCAATCATATATTAGTATCATGCATATATATGATACTAGAAGCATGGTCAATAATACAGCCTACGGTCGTCTATAAGAAGTTGCCATGTCATATATAGCCAACCTCTTATACGGCTTGTAAAATAATAAGATTTAAGTATGTACTAGTTTATCAATAGTTAGCCCATCTTACATCCTCTCAGATTGTCTTGGGTCTCGTGTTGCAGCTGGCTACTAACCAAGAGCCCTCTTCTCTTCTCTATCATCTTCTCTTTCGTCCAACTAATCACATATATATTATTCTATTCGTTATAGCCTTCTTATGTCACTCTATTATACTTGCTCTAATGCATAGTATCATAGAGTAGTATCATGTAGTACTTTATTTATTGTCATGCATGACACATAGTAGCATAGCATTTATTATGATACGGTTTCATGATATGATACTTAACCCTCTCTTTCATCATTTAATTCTATGAGAGCTCATGAAAATTTCCTAGTTGGCATGCATGATACTAGCTATGATACCCCCTTACTATTAGCCTAGAAAAGAACGTGTACAGATCATTTGTGTGTCGCTTTGTGAGTTTTCATCCGTTTTTTTGAGAAGTGGGGAGAAGTTTCAAACATTTCGGCTGCGAGGTGCGGCCACTAGCATAGGCCTAGTTGGTATTTTAATTACAGGAAATTTAGATGGAGCCCGGACATCATCAAAATCGATATGTGCCCATGGCGTGCTCTCACGATCCCTTGGAAACAAATTGTTAAAGTTTGGCACAAGTTTAGATAACTGCTCCTTCCAAACCGGAGTATCTCACATGAAGGATCATGGTTTCCAAAAGGAGACATGTCAATTCAAACTCCTGTGGCTGGTGACTTCATCATTTGGCCTCATAAAAATTTCCATGGTACACAATCAACATTATACCACGGGTTCGATTTTCTGGTGCATTTCAGGTATCATTAGCTATAATTAAGGCATATTTGAGTTTAACGTGCATTCTGTGCATAAAATAAAATTACAACCGGAAATGCATGTGTTGTCGAAAGGGATGATGATCGTCGTTCGATCTGGGAGCATCCAATGGTGCAGACGTACGATCCGTGGGGTTTGGGTTCTGACCAATAAGAAAGCACGACTCAGATCGTGGGCGGGGTTTGAATTGACACGTTCTTACCGGAGTATCAAGGTCAACATATTAACGGTTCTTACACGAATAAAAAACTGGGCATAGCTCACAAATTTAGTACACGTGACAGTTCTAAATTGAATGAACTAAGTTGCAGGGTAGGCATAAAGACTAGTCTTACGGCTTAATTCCCATGTACATGGGGGAACTGGGATCATTACATTCACCATGAATGAACTTGGGTTTTCTGATGATTTTACGCTTCTCTATTACATGGGTGGGTGATCCCTTGGCTGGAAACTCATCAAATTCATCATACTCGTCCTCATCGGCAACATCGTCGACACTCAGTACTCTTCTCTTCCCATGCATCACTGCATGGCAGTTCCTATTCAAGGGGTCTTCTGCAAAGAAAATCTGGGTAGCATCACTGGCAATAATGAATGGGTTTGCGTGATATGCCATCGTTGTCCTGTTAACACAGGTCTTCCTGTAATCATCAACCCTTACATGACCAAGAGGGATCCATGCGCATGTGAATAATGCCACCTTAACTTTCACATAGTCAAGCTCCCAAATCTCTTTAATGGTTCCATAGTATACCCTTTTATCAGCTTCATCTACAATCATGTATTCTATTCGAACAACGTTGTTCTGATATGAGGTCTTCTGATCATGTTCCTCAGTGAAGAACGTGTATCCATTTATGTCATATGCTTGGTACGTCAACACCGTAGGTGATGGATTTTGTGCGAACCACATAGCAATGTCATTGATGGATCCTTGTGCCAAACGATTCTTCAGCCACTCGGCGTAGTTCTTAGTGTGCTCCTTCATCTCCACAGCTAATGAAGGCACCATTGCTAAGAATCTTCGGTGTATCTCCGCCAAGTGTTCTTCGGCACAAGTGCTGAGAACTGGGCTATTAAGCAGTACCGTCAAATGCGCTTTCTCTGCCAATTCTCCGGGTCCAGCCATTTGCATTCCAGCAAGGACCGACTTACCTTTCAGCCTTCCATCATGGCGAGAGAGGGGCAAACCTATAGGTCTTTGTTTCATGTATTCGGTGCAAAACTCAACCACCACCTCCATGGTATAACCTTGTAGGATGCTTGCCTCTAGATGATTTCGGTTCCGACAAAAGCGCTTCAGTATTCCCATGAACCGCTCGAAGGGATACGTGTTGCGAAGAAACATAGGACCACAATACTTTATCTCATCGACAAGGTGCAAAGTGGGATGGAACATGACCTCAAAGAATGACACTGGGAAAAACATCTCTAGGTTGGACAATATTCTTTCAATATCATCTTGTATATGATCCAACTCTTCAGGATCTACAACCTTTTGCCATTGTTGGCTGAAGAAATCACAGAGGTTAATGAGTGTGTTTCTTATATCTTTGTCCATCAGATTCCTGATGGCCACCAGGAGGATCTGTGTCAACATTACGTGGCAATCATGTGACTTCATGTGTCCCAACTTCATTTTACCTGAGCTCGTATCCACGAGACTTCTGATGTTTCCGCAATAGGAAGAGGGTGTCTTAACTGACAACAAATAGGTGAAGAACTGTGTTGCTTCTTTTGCACTGAAATTGTAACTCTGGCGAGCTTTGATGAATTTGTCATCATCTTCTGCTTCACTCTTGCGTTTTGATTGATCAGCAAGCATATCGAGCCGTGAACCGTCACCATCCTTTCTTTTACCTTCAATCTTGAGCGGAGTACCAAGGATGCTTTCACATGCGTTCTTCTCTACGTGCATGACATCGATGCAATGACATACACATAGAATCTCCCAGTAAGGTAATTCCAGAACACCGATTGCTTCTTAAACAATTGACCCTTGGGTGTTTGTTTCATCGTCAAAGGGTGGTTCTTGCTAAGCACAACATTAATTTTTTAGCCATGTTGTGGAGCACCTCCCCTTCATAGGATCTTGGTCCCACACCTGCCTCTGCCATACCATCAAATTCAGCTTTCAACTTTCGGTATGGGTGATTTTTCCGTAAGAACCTACGATCATGCAAATACATAGTTTTGTGTGAGTTGGAAAGTCTTCCGTTATCTATCCTATCCATGCATGTGACTCACCCTACATCTCCCTTTGTTTTCTACCCTGATGTGTTGCCTAATGCCGGCATATCTTGAATGGTGTGCACCAGCATCACATGTAGATCGAAAATCTCATTTCCGTAAGCATCATAACATTTTACAGCAGGCGCATCTATCCACAATGTCAGCAGTTTTTCTACCAATAGCTGAAAGTAAATGTCGATGTCATTTCCAGGTTGCTCCTGGCCTTGGATAATCATTAACATCATAATGTATTTTTTCTTCATACACAAGCAAGGAGCTAGGTTATATATGCATAGAAGCCCCGGCCTTGTGCTATGATTGGTGCTCATATTGCTGAAAGGATTCATCCCGTCAGTAGAGTCCCCGAGCCTTATACTTCTAGGATCCTAGGCAAAGTCTTCAAACTTGTTGTCGATTAATTCCCACTGAGCCCCAACTTTCGGGTGCCTCATAAAAGTATCCGCAATTCACTCATCATGATGCCACCATAACCCCTTTGCCTCTCTAGGGTTTTCAAACAAACGCCTCAACCTTGGAATTAAAGGCAGGTACCAAACAACCTTGAATGGGATTCTTGTCTTGATCTCGTCGTCCAATTCGTACTTGTCCTTTGCTCTCCTACACATGTATCATGCATGCTTGCATGTGGGATATGCACACAAATCTTTGTACTCACCATAATACAATATACAATCATTCACACAAGAGTGTATCTTCTGTAGTTCAACTTCGAATGGGCAAACAATTTTCTTATGGAAGCACATTATCTTCATTCATGATTCCAGGGAGCACATTATCTTATGGAAGAATTTCTCTGAAAAGACCTAACATCTTTGTGAAGCCCTTGTTTGATAGACCGTTTGCTGCTTTAAATCTGAGAAGCGCCAGGGTGGCATTCAACTTTGAATATTTGTTTTTGCAACCTAGATACAATTCTTTCTTGGAGTCCGCATCAATGGTTGGAAGATCCTTGTATCCAATCATATCCTTTTTGGGCCCTCGAAATCTGCAATCATAGCAGCAAAATCTGGTATATCAAGATCGTCGTCATCTGCGTTGACATCTTGGTTTTTTCTAGTGGGCATTTCAGCTTTCCGGTGTTCCATTGGTAGCTTGACGCCTCTGCCCCGATGTTAGATGAAACATCCATGTGACACTGATCGGGGTTTGGCATCTCGCAGCCCTGGTTATCTTCATCCATGACCTCTTCACTGTGTCTGGTCCAACGTGTATATCCATCAATGAATCCCCTTGAGACTAAGTGCCACTGGACATCTGCAAATTCATGTGACTATATTGGGAGACACAGGATGTAATCCGCATCACCAATTCTCCTCTTTGTACTTTCAGCCAAATTCATGAACTCTGTCACGCCACTAATAAAATCTGTGGTTTTTTATTCTTTATCCATCGATATTGTTCCATCTGCACAACATGAATAGTAAATAAAAACAAAATAACAACATTAATACACTGCTACCCAAACATGCGTGCATAAATCACAAGCTTTTATTTTCATGATTACTAAGGGCGCTCCATATTGTTATCCAGATGTGCAATGCCAAAAATTAATGACCAGTCAATTTACACGTAGAGTACTAGTACAACACTACCCATAGGAATTGAATACCTTAATTAAGACACTCACAAAAACAATACCTTAATTAATTAGCTGCGTGGTGACCTCCACCCAACAGACAGAGAAGTGTGATGTGGCGCCACGCTGAGACAGCCGGGACAAGGAGCAAAGCTTAGTGCGGCTGCCACCTAAAGTTCGACCTCCACTATCCTGCCATCGACTGTGATGGATGTGCTCGAAGCACGTCGCCACCGAGTTTGATGCTTGAGCTCCTCCTATCTCCCGCCGCAGACTGAGGATCGACCTCCTATGATGCCGCCACCACCCACTGACTGATGATTGACCTCTTCTCCGGTAGCTGCTGCCCAGGCCGCCGCCACCATCTCTATATGCAGAGCGGTTTTTCTTTTTGATGGATATCCGCAAAGCAGCTGTTTACACGGTATCACTATAACTCAATTATATGGACAGGGTAGTACATCACATACGGTTATGTAACTGCAATTGTGTCTAACCTACGTTGTCTTCTAACACAGTGTGCCATATACAACATATAGTGCCATAAGTAGTTCCCGACCGTTAGCTTATCCCCACAGGTTCTCCATTTCCCCCAAATCCCTACATAGCATCCAAATTCCCTCGCATGGCGTTGACATTGGGGGAATGCGGACGAGTGGTGCTGATGGTTTCGGTGCGTCTACTCCTACTCGTATCGCCGCCACAACGGTGGACATCGCCGAGCACTTGCCTAAGGTCATCAAAAGGAAGGTGTAATACAGATCCGAGTCAACCTGTCAGGTTCTGATCTATCCCGATCTTTTTAGCATGTCCAAAGTATAGCTCCTTGCTGAATCCGTTATGAATGACCCCACCCCCCAGGAAAGCGATCTGCCACTAGATCCAGAGCATGACTATAGACTCCCGCAACACGAGTTCGACTCTGAGTTTTACGCCACCAAGAAGTACCAAAAGCGGAGTTGTGTGCACGGGCACACTCCTGCTCGATGTGTATGCACAGAGGGATTCGACATTGGGAGGAGGTTTCCCGGTTGCCCCTAATAGATTAGTGCTAAGTTCATCATTTTACTTCAGTTAATGCCACCGCTCATCCTGGATACTATTTAACATTGGCAGGGATATGAGGCTTGCGCCTTTGTTAACTGGCTGGATGAGGAATGGCATGGAAGGGCTCGGAGTGTTATCACCAAGCTCGCAGAAGATAATGTAAAGATGAAGAAGAAACTGGTTGACATGGAATGTACAATCAGTACGATGAAGCAAGAAAGAAATAATCACAGGCAACACATGAAAGCAAGAGACAACAAGGAACTAGCATGTGTAGTTGTGGTTGGCGCATTAGCCATGTTTATCCGCTGTTTGCAATGATGATTAGGGGTTTTGTTTGACAGTATTGCTAAAGCACCTCTAGATGTGCTCTATGTAATGCACATCTAGGTCCTATGCCATTGATGTTACAGGAAGATTCGTCCAGATATTTTCCTTTGTCTTTTTTTTATTTTCCTTTGTAGTTTGATTATTATGGGCTTTATCAATAAGAAGAGCTCAATGTAATGCTTGCAAACTGTCCTACTCCGTTCGTACTGGTACCAGTGCATAATCCCAAAACTCGTTTCTTATTTTTGTCCTGAAAAAATAAACCAGCCAATAGGAGTCATGCGCAACCCCAGGAATTTGGAGCGACTAGGTACAAATAATTGCGGTTGATTATATCAACGGTTAGATAGTACGTCAACCCGCTCTTCAATTGGCATTTCCTATTCTCTGCATAACCCGCTTAAGTGTCTAGAATCTTCATCGTCCCTGGCAGGCCGCGCTACACATTGGCACACACTCTGCAGCCATGTCGAGCGATAGCGAGGACGATAGTTCGGCCAGCAGTCTGGCGCCCGATGATAGGTCAACATTGGAATCATCCCGCTCGTCTTCCATGAGTCTAGCATCGAGCCTAGACCTCGATTTTATCCGGAGTCGTCAGAAGACAACCAGACGGATGAGGAGCCATCGGAGGACGGAGAAGAGGACGAAGATGATGATGAGGAGGGATAGTCGAACAAGGAGGAGGAGGACGATGACAACAACAACGATGACGACAGCGGCGACGATGAAAAGCTAACCATTAGCGCAAGGAAGCGTCCTCGCCAAGATGATGTCGCCGGTCCATCCAACAACAACAACAAGGACTAAATTAAGCAGACTATACATATCTATGTTGCCGTTCGCTCATATTAATTTGTTATCTCTATTTATCCTGTCAATCTCATCACAGACGGTTAGTAATACGTATTTGATAGAGATCTTCTTCATTATTGCCCATAGGTTGGTTTGACGAACTGTGTGCCTTGACGACCACACAATTCACAAAAAAGGCCGTATGGGCTTTCTATAATGATCGCATACTATTCTGATTACCGGCTTGTTTGATGGGTATCACACACATCTTGTAATGTCGAATCATTTGTGTTCACCTCGATCATCGCAAACAGTTCATCGGAGTGTACTGTATGCTGTATATCGCACACACATTGATATGGATGCCCATTTCTGTTGTTCTGTCTAATCACGAAGAGTTCGCATCGATCAACCATATGCCCAGCATCGCACACGCAACTAAAATTTGAACCATGTTGGATGTGCCCGCCATCGCAAACAGTTTACACCTTTTTTATGGTTATTTTACACCACCGTTTGCAATTATTGCATTGCACACAGTTTCTTTGAAGGCTCTCTGATCGTAGTGTCGCGTTAGTAGCATCCCGCAGTAGTGAATGTTCAAGCAGAGTGGGCCAATCAGGAAATTTTGAGATGTATAAAGCCCCGGCTTATGGTTCCTTTGCAGAGAATGCCGGGTTGTTGGGTCGAGGAATTACCCTTAGCAATTTGGAGTATCAACACCACCCCCAATAGGTCAACATGCTATACGCCTTTCGTCATGGTCTATGGGGCAGATGCGGGTCTTCCAAGCAATAGCTGTCATGATTTACCTCGTGTACCGTCTTATGTTGAGTCTGCTAATGAGATAGCGCGTCAAGATGCACTTGATGTGTTAGATGAGGAGGGTGACCTAGCGGTAGCTCGTTCGGCTTTATATCGGCAAGATCTGCATCGCTACCATAGCTGCGGAGTTAGGACCAGAACCTTTCAACAAGGTGACTTGGTGCTCCGGTTAGTCCAAGATCAAACAGATATGCGTAAGCTATCCCCACCTTGGGAAGGACCTTTTGTGGTTAGCAAGAACCTGAACAAACGGGTCATACTACCTCATTGATATATGAGAACACAAGGAATCACGTAAGTCGGAGGAGGAGACCCGCCGGCCCTGGAACGTTGCTCATCTTCGTCATTATTACACTTGAGCCACTGGCTCTTGTTGTTGTACATACTTTTACCAATTTATATATTATGATCAATATAATAAAGCGGGCATCCCTGATAATTCAGGGACTTCGTCCTTTCAATTCTAAGTATCCGAGTCTTTATTATTTGTTCATAAGTTCACTTGGGGGCTTCCAACCCACCGGGTTTAGCTTGCTTACCCTCTTGACCAGGCGTGGACGCCGAATCCTGAGTTTGTCCTGCATGTTTGCAAGATGCTACTCCGCTAGGTAATCCTGAAATAACCCGCTGTACTCTTATCAGTCAATCTTTTTAAGACCTTGAACTCCTTAAGGTTAAAACAATGGTTTTTCATTTGAGGGTAGATTTACAGTGAGCGAGGATTGCTCTAAGGCTGTGCGGCCTATGTAAGCACTTGAATTTTAGAGGTTGTGCGGCCCATGAAAGAACTTGTATTTTAAGGCTGTGCAGCCTATGAAAGCACTTGAATTCTTCTGAATTTATTTTCTTCTGGATAGTTTGGATTTGCATCACTTAAAGAATTTTTCTTCCCAGGTCTGTTTGGTACAATTCAGGCCATGCAGCCTTGATTATGTGACTCATAATTGAACATATTGGGTTTGGTAACCCGCCCTCATAGCGAACTCTAAGTCGCCAGGATCTTTTGCCTTGAGCAATCCAAATCATTATATTTCATGTCTAGAGGTGAATACCCACTCTAGATTATAATTACCAAAGCATCACCATAATATCAATCTACAGGTATGTCTTTCAATAAGTATATGAATATTTAGGGTTTGGTAACCCGTCCTTGCTTTAGACTTTAAGTCTCCAAAATGTTTCGGCTTAGATAGCTTCTACTTTAGTCTTTCTATAAAATTATTCAAAGACTATTATATTGGGGTTTATTACCCGCCCTGGCTTAAATTGTCAGGGCATATGTTGTTTAACTTGTGTGCAAGAAATATGAAAATATTGATCTGACCTACATAGATGATGATATTATAAGAAAGCTTGGCAGCGGGTCATAAATATTAAATTGGCGGCTTAAAAGTTGAAAGCTAGCATGCACGATGGCATAACAGATCATTGTTTTCAAAAGTCTAGCCTATTACAAGGCCACCCTGGACCTGCATAATGGGAACAAAGTATTTTTTAGCACAGAATGTTTATGCCCTGATTTGAGAGCCACAGTGTATCAATTGTCTTCGTCGCAGCGGGTTGATGACTCCGGGTCATCCCGCTCCGGCACTTCTTCTTTGCCCATCTGGATGTCAGGTGACGTCCAATCAATTCTAGTTAAGGCTTCGAATATAGCTTCATCACTTATAATTGGGGATAGATCAACATCAGGGGCAAAAGTGCGCTTACGTATTGGAGGAGTGAGATCGACATCGTCATAAGTCAGTCTTGACCTTAGCATTGTCCTTAGGATTGTCCATGGTGTACGCCGGTTCATACCGGGACAAGTCAGTCTCCTCGGCCAATTTGCTCGCCAAGGCACACATCTCCTTTACGCATTTTGCAAAGTTTTTCTGATCAAAAGGAGACCCATCTTCCTTGACGCTTGGGCAGCCAGTGGCCATTTCCTCTGGGTATAGTTCCGCTTGCCATGCTTTGGCTCGGCTAAGAGTTGTAATGGCACCAGCGCGTGCGGCTGGCCATTTTATCTCTGCCATTTTTTGGGGAATTATGGACAATTTTGGTACCACCTCCCTGATGAGTGTTGGCCGCTGTTTACAGTTGGAGATAGCCACAAGAGTCCATTGAGTGCTAGTACATAATTGTTTAACCAATGCATATGTGTCTTTGAGCTTTACGAGCATACAGTACAAGGGAAAACCCTAGTAGTAGCGCTGGTTTTAGAGCTACTAGTAGCACTTGTACCAGCACTACCAGTAAGGTGCTAGAGCTAACTAGTTGTAGTAGTGCTGGTTTTCTAGGGCTAGTGCTCTATCTACTTAGCAGCAGCGGTTGGGAGGGAAAAGCTCTACTTCTAATAGTAAGTACTAGTAGCGTTTCTTTTGAAAAGCGCTATTGCTAAATTTTCCTGTATTTTTTAAAATGCAGCTTATTGTCGCTGTATTTGTATAGGTTTTATATACAGTACTTTCATCATACGATTTTATGACCATGATTAGTTAGTATATACAACAATGGGTGAAATGAATGTGGATTAGGTTCAAGTGGAGGCAACATGTGGTGCATGTCGAACGCATACTACTAATCCAAACTTGATCTAGTTTTGATTAGTAGTACTTTCGAAGTGCACCACAAGTTGCCTCCACTTCATTCTAATCCATGTTCATTTCACCCACTGATATATAAAAACTCATCATGCTCATAAAACAACTTAGCATCATGCATTGGTATCATAATAACAAGTTGTACTCATCATAGTCATTACCACCAACACTATTTAATCATCATAGTCATAGTGTACTAGCTAACCACCACCAACACTAGCTAATAATAATCACCATAGTCATTACCACCAACACTAGCTATTTAATAATGGTAGTCATAGTATAGCACGTCATCATCTTCAAACTCACTCTAGAGCTTGATAATCACTCCTGCTGCTCTCTCTCTGGTAAAATAGCTTAAAACATCACTCCTGCTTCATCATATTGGAGCATGCAGATGAACGTGTCTCCTATTTGTGGGCTACGCTTCTGATTTCTGCCCCTAGTACTTCTATGCTGCGATCCTTCCCAATTTTGCTCTAGTCTTTGACAACTAAGACTTGCTCGCTTTGAGAAATGATGAATGCTCTCATGTGCAATGCATGATATCTTGTCCGTAAGCTAACCAATGTCATGCGACCTTCAGCCTCGATCCAACTAGGCACAACACTCATCGGGAGTCCCTGTTGAAGAACATCTTAGTAACATACTTATTAATGAAGTTTAGCTTAAAAATAATGTATGCAAAAGATGCACCACGGACAAATAGTAGAAATATTACCATCTTTCCTAAATAGATGTGACCGTAGTTCAATACGCACACTAATGGTCACACGTTTTGAGTACTAATATCTCGAAGTACAGGAAAATAACCTGTCTTGACAGTATCAAGATCCTCAAGCCATGAAACGTAATGACCTATCTCCTCATAGTTTAGTTTAGCCCCGGGTCAGTACTAGGTGTTGTCTACCAAGCGCTGGACATATTTGCCTGAATGGAAATAAGCCATCAAGAGAAATTAGTTGTCAACTATTTTTAAATAAACAATATAAGTTACTTAATAAATGTGGTTGAGAAACTCACACAATGGTAGAATTAGAGGAGTCTGCACATCGACCCACATGTCGATATTACCTTCAATTTCATCTTCCGAACAAATATCAAAGGTGATAAGCATATTAGGCTCAAATGCAATAAGCCCTACATGGTTCTCTCCTATTTTTGCATTCAAAATAGGAGTGTCACAACCCTAGAATTGTTTGCAACAGTTGCATAAGAGAGCATCCATGCATCATGTCTAAATTCTGAAAGTTGAATTGAGGTTAGTTGAAACCCTCAGAAATCACTTCAGGGATAATCAACATTGAAAATCTTTTCAAATGAGTCCAAGGAAATGTTCTTGTTATTCTGTAAAAATATTGGCAAGAGGTAAAATTCAAACCAATATTTTTGGAGTCTCAGAAATATTTATTTTGGGCATTTGAAATTAATTCAATAACTATTTGAACTATATATATATTTATTATATAATAAATATATGTTCAATAATTCTGAAAATTGATGTGTGGCTTTGGATAAGTCCACTTAGCTAGCACAATTATTTTCATGAAGTGTAAAGTTGATTTGGTGTTAAAACTAAATCGCAAACAAACTGCAAAAAATAGAAAAATTGAAACAATTAGTAAAAGAGAGAGAGAAGGCCACTGGGCCACGATGAGTTCGATGACATCGATGAAGAGCTATAATATCTTCAGAAGTGCCAGGCAAGCAAAAACCCCTTGTTCATTCCGATACAATCCCACTCTCTCGCTCGTGCTCTCTTTTACTGCATTAGGACAACAACGATTCAACTGTTACGTGCTGCGGTAGCTGAACCCCTTTCCTCTGCATGACCTTTCATTGCCACAGTAAATAGATGAAACCCACTAGCATGAGTAGGAGTTGTTTGAGACCTAATGTGCCTACTCATTCATGCTTGTTTGTCATGCCTGCTACTGCTTAGAGTTGAGTCAGGTTTGATCATCGGGGATGAATTGGAATGGTGATGAACATGTCCTACTATGTGTGAGCTAAGTGTGTGAAGACGATTTGGTAAAGGTAGCGGTGAGAGGCCATGTAGGAGTACATAGTGGGTTGTCTCATTGCAGCCGTCCTCAGGAACTGAGTTCTGTGTTTGTGATCCATGAACAGTTACGACCACACATTGGGTTCCGGTAACTCGACCCCTCTCGACTTATTATTCAACTCGATATATGTCCAGGAGTTGCAACTAGTTTCTGGTGTTTGTAGGTAGTGTTAGTAGTCTACCAAGTGGCACCCGGTACAGGTGGGCTTGAGATAGACTAGGCACAGTGGCACAGTGTGCCAAGTGGCACCCGGATGGTGGGCTTGGGAACCTTGCTCACATCGTTTTGGGCCGTGAGCGACACCCCGGCCGGATCTCCTTGCGGATGGAACCCGAATAGGCGATAAACCTGGACGAGAGACTTGTGTGGTTGGTCAGGTCGTGGCCGACTCCCTCGCCAGGCTTCCGCTTGAAGGTTGCCGAGGTACACGACGTGTACATGGTGGTAAGTGGAGAGAGCGTGTGTGAAGAAGTACACCCCTGAAGGGTTATCATTATCTATTTGAATAGCCGGATTCCTCGGATATGGAAACTTGGACCCCTTGCATAGGGAGACGGGAGCGGATCCATAATGGAGTATTGATATGGTGAATATGTGGACTCGTGTGCGCCACCTCAAAAGAGTTACTTGCAGTCGTAGTTCAGGATAGCCACCGAGTCAAAGCTGGCTTGCTGCAGTCAAACTCCACCACCCCTTTGTTGATACCGATGCATATGTAGTTAGTTCTGATGTAAGTCTTGCTGGGTACATTTGTACTCACGTTTGCTTATTTTATGTTTTTGCAGAGAGACTTCTGTCTCGCTAGTAGTTCCGTGTGGACTTCGACGTTTAGCTTGATACCTCAGCTACGATCTTGTGCCCTCGGCAGGATCTGGTAGATAGTTAGGCTTCTCAGCCTTTTTCATTTGTAGAAGTCTGTACTCAGACATGTTAAGCTTCCGCATGTGCTTTGACTTTTATGCTCTGAATGTTGGGTCACGATATCCATGTTTATATTATCTGGCTCTACAGAGCCTAATGAATAAATACTTGGGTCGTAGAGTTATGTTGTGATGCCACGTTGTATTTACACATATCGAGCATATTGTGTGTATGATTGAAATGCTTGGTATGTGTGGGATCCGACAACCTAGTTGTTTATCCTTGGTAGCCTCTCTTATGGGGAAATATAGTCTTGTGCTTCCATGAGCGATAGTAGTCCGCTACAGCCCGGTTCACCGGAGCCCTGCTAGCCCAGCACTACTGCTCTGGAACACTTGGCTGGCCGGCATGTGATTCACTTCGTTCATGTGTCTGTCCCTTCAAGGAAATGTCACGCGGTGACATCTGGAGTCCTGCCAAGCCTGCTACAGCCCGGTTCACCGGGGTCCTGTTAGCCCAGTGCTATAGCCCGAATTCGCACACTGCTGACCTTCATGTATGCCTGTCCCCGTAAGTTAGTGCCACTTTGGATTCACGACTAGTCATGTCGGCCCGGATTCTCTGTCATATGGATGCTAGCGACACTATCATATACGTGAGCCAAAAGGCGCAAACGGTCCTGGGCCATGGTATGTCGTCAACCGTGGGGATTCCGTGCGTGAGGCCGCAAATTGATATGAGGTGATACATGCTAGATCAGTCTGACTTAGAATCGGGGTCCTGACAAGGAGTAGGTGTCTGCATTGCATAATTTTACGGCAAAAGTATAACCATGCTCGGTCCTCAAGTGAAATCTCTTTCCCTCCATACTTTCCATAGTACCGAAACCAATCTTATCCAAGACATACATTCTTGCATGGCAGGGGATATGCTAGTAGAATTGTAAAAAAATAAAAGTGTAAGTTGAAGAAAAAGAAGCAGAAGTAATGCTTAATTATGAAAAAAGACTTGTCGTTGTGACTTACTGTATGAACTTCGAAGGTCTCATCTAGCATGATGCTAAAGCGCCTACCACCAAATAGGTGAGGCCTGTCGCATAGGCCACGCTCGTCTTTGCAAGACTCGCACATAACAAATTTCCTTTCGTCGTCAGACATTTCCTATGTTCATAGTTGAAACATTAATTGAAAATTGATTGAAGCCAACTACCAGGAAATTCAACACACAGATCAGTATTACTCAATATGCAACAAGTTAACTTTAGGTCTCTCGACTCTTCCTTCCTAAACTCACATCTCACGTATATGGTGGGAACTCCATTTCTGATATTGCGACCGTCGGTGATGGTCGCTACTCCTCCTTTCCCTAGTGCATTACAAATATCTAGCACAAGGAAAAGAAAGAGAAGCGACCCCCACGACAACAGTCAGCATTCTTCTTCTCTCATATATGGTGGATACTCCTTCATCGATTTTTTGACCATCGATGATGGTCGCTACTCCTTCCCCTAGTGCATAACAAAGGTCTGGCAGAAAGAGAAGAAGGAGAAGCGACCCCCACGACAATAGTCGGCATTCTTCTTCTCTCATACATGGTGGAGACTCTCCCTCACTGATTTTTTGATTGTCATGTATGGAGCCCTGACAGACATAAAGTCAACTCGAAATTTTGTTTAATTATCTTTCTATTAAATCCGGGGCACTCGATATTTCCTACATATTCTAGCACAAGTCATGCTTAAATTCACGAAAAATCTGGCATGACCTTTGCTAAAATAGGACATATCGAGCGTCTGAAATTTGCCAGAATAGAAATGAATCAACACTCCGGCGAAACATAGGCCACTCAGAAATGAATCAACACTTCGCACATGAGCATAAAGTGGTGCTCATTCCATTTCCATGGTTCAATATTGACAAAAACATTTCAACATATCTTATAACACAAACATTTCATTTGGTTAAGAAGCATACACTACAAAAAAATACACTTCCGTGATGATACGTGTTTGTCATAGTAGGTTGCTTTTTTGTCATGCATGTACATCCATGGAAAATTTATGACAGAATCAAGATAGTCATACCTGTGCCGTCGTAGAAGTGTTCCATGACATGACAAAAATTATCATCACGGAAGTGTCCAATTCCATGATGATAAATCACGCGTCACAGAAGTGCTTTCGTCAAGGGTGACCGACACGTGGCATCCACTATAACGGAACGCCGTTAAGCTATCGGGTCGGGTTTTGGATCCGATATCCCGTTAACAGCCCCGACCAATGGGGATTTTCCACGTGTAAAATCATCATTGGCTAGAGGAAACACGTGTGGGCTCATCGTCGGGACAGATGTCATCCACTCACTGGACAGAAGGCGCCTATGATACGTCGACACGTGGCACGGCCCAACAAGTTTAAATGGGCCAGCCCAACTAAAGGCCCAGAAGATTTTGCGGACCATAATGGGCCGGCCCAGCTAAAGGCCCACGATATTTTGCGGACCATAATGGGCTGGCCCAACTAAAGGCCCACAAGATTTTGCGGGCCATAATGGGCCGGCCCAGGTAAAGGCCCACAAGATTTTTGTGTGCCGTAATGGGCTGGCACAGGTAAAGGCCCACAAGATTCTTGCGGATCATAATGGGCCGGCCCAGCTAAAGGCCCACAAGATTTCACCGACATTAATGGGCTGGCCCAACTATAGGCCCACAAGATTTTGAGGACCCTAGTAGGCCGGCCCATTAACTGCCTGCCATGTTTTGGGCCAAATGCCGACCCATATTTGATCCGGTCCATTACTGGCCTGCCATGCTCCGGGCCTAATAGTGGCCCATATGAGATCCGGCCCATTAAAGGCCTACCACGTTCTGAGCCAAATTACCGCCCAGATCAGGTCCGACCCTTTAAGAGGCTTTGGGCTCAATTATCGCCCATATCAAATTCGGCCCGTCAACTGGACACTATGCTTTTGGGCCCACTTGCTAAAGGCACACTTAGTAATTCGGCCTGATATTAGTTTTGCCCTATTAAGGGCCCGTTTAACATTTCGGCCCTATATTAATTTCAGCCTGTTAAAAGCCCGTCATATAGTTGGGCCTAACTACGGCCCGGTTTGCATCCGGCCTGCTCGCAGCCGATATCTGATTGGGCCAAACAAGGACCGAGATAATTTTTTGGCCAGTTAAAAGCCCGTGATTTGATTCGCACAATCATGGGCCGGGGTTCATTTCGGGCTGCTGCCGGCCCGTGAGCTGTTCGACACGTTTCAGGCCCAACCTACATCGTGATTGCATGACGGCCCGATTATGTACCGTAATTTTACGGTTTGGCCGGTTTACTGCGAAGACAGGATATATATACAGTAAAATAACTGCAGCATCGTGAATAAGAAAAAACCTAGACTATACAATAAAGAAATTACGGCATATTACATCCACTGGGCATCAAAGTTCGCCACTATGATAATAAAGCACAAGCAGACAGCAGATTACATACACTGGGCATCAAAGATCGCCACCAGTGCAAATAAACACGCCGACAAAATAATATACAAAACCGACAGCACTTCAATAGAGTTCAGGAAAGGTTAGCCCTGCTGGGGAGCTGCAGCGCAAGCAGCTGAGCAAGATGATGAGATTGCGCTTGTTCAACACTTATATCTTCCTCACTCTGAAAGATAAACAAGCAGACATATGACAGGTTTTGCACATAAAAGTATCAGTGCTGACAATTCATCACATTTCTTACTGACGAATAAAGTGACACACTTTAAATTTGCATTAACACAATATGGTATTGTTCAGGTCAAGACATGGCAGGAAATGACATTGTGAAGGAGTTGGCAGCTTCACGACACCACTGGATTACAGATCAAGAACTCATAAGTATCAATGGTTAGTGTGCTGTCAATTTATACCATTTCAGATTGGCAAATAAAGAGACGGTTTAAATAATAGTAGAATGATATGACATTGTTCATAGTTAAGACATTGCAGAATATGACATTGTGCTGTAGTGGGTAGGTTCACCACACCACTGGATTACGGATGAAGAACAGAAGCATACATGCAGTGCAAAAGAAGATCACTTGCTCTGTATAGTTTTAATTTACATGGTATGAAGAAGGAACTTGGTTGTACAACTGAAAACTTAAATTGAGAAAGGACAAACTTTTGTTTATGAACTACATATAATAAACTTTAAACAAGCAATTTGATGCAAACACCAAAAATAAACAGCTGTTGCAGTCATGCCTAACCAAATATATACAACAAAGTTTGAAGGCTTGAGATGGACAAACTTACATTATTGGTGAAGACAGGCTCTATAAAGGCCTTGTCCATGCTGATGGGGGGGCAATTCAAGAAGTTTACCACAGAATCTTCTTCAAAAGCATTGCCTTTATTCTACATTTTGTTAAGAGTAAATATAGATGTGATAATATACGAAAAAATGGAGAATATTTAAGATAAGATGAAGAGTGATGCTACATAACTAAGTAGCTATAAATGTAAGTGCAGCGATACAGGCAAAAGGTAAGGCCAAGAGCAATGCACAACTAAACTTCTTCAGTACCAACCTTATGGTAAGAGTAAATATAGATCTGATGTGTAGAAAATGGAGGGCAAAGGAAAATAAGCTGCAGAGTGATGGTACATGAACAACTACCTATCATTATAAGTACACTGATAAAGGACATCATTTACTTACAAGAACAATGCAGAGCTAAAAAAACATTGGCATTGGATATATTCTACACTAATGTAACCATTCATACAGATAAGATAATTTGGAGCGAACAATTGATAAGCAAGCTATCATGCATACTGCTGTCACATAATGAACTAGGTATGTATGCAAGTACAGTTATATAGGACAACATGTACTAACAAGTGCAAAGCAGCGGGCAGCATATTTGTGATATCATGTCGTCCTTGTCAAACCAGAATTCTTCTTTGAGCAGATTTCCTGCAAAAAAGATCCGTAAGGCACATGCGGAAAAGTAGAAGTTCAAATTGTCATGTGATTTCATAGATAGTACCTCATCCTGGGAGCGAGACCAATGCATAACAAGGTTTTTCCATTCAATGTCTTCTAAATTTAGCACAGGAGACTTTACCGGAAATTCGTTTATAGACTTGCCATCAAAGTGTAATTTCCTCAGGTAACACCGATACTTCTGCAATGCTTCCTTGAAAAGCACAAGCAAGCTTTGCTCATCATGACTATCTAGATTGACCCTCGCCTAGTTACAACAATGTAATGTAAATCATTGATGTGTTCAATCAGCAGAAAACAGGAAAATAATAACCATGAATAATAGCACTTACACGTAAGTTGGACAGGAAGATGTGAAAATGGTGTTTGTCTTCACAATAATCTTCCCATGATGGGAATATATGCACGTAGTCCCTAACAACATTGAAAGCATTGTATTTTAAACTGGGAATAAATGGAATGGGGTTCCAATCTGCAGGAATTGGCCGTCTCTGCAGTTGGGATAGGTCTTCGGCCGGTGGACTTGTTGTACTTTTTGCTAGAGTGGGATTTTTCTGTGGTACAGCTGGTGCTATGGCAAATGAAATCGGTATGTGTTTTGCTGGAGTGCAGGTCATGTGTGGTGGGGCTAGTGGTGTGGCCAGTGAAGCATGGGTACAGTCTGCTGGAGTCGTTCCTACATTTTGAGTCACTGGTTGTACAACCAATATAAGTGGGGTGTTGTCTGATTTCTCCAGCACCACCATGTTTTTCAAGGTCTTTGCTGGTGCTCCTTCAGGTTCGGCAATCACCCTCTTCCTTTTTGATGTCTGATGCAGAAGAACAACATTTGAGTGGAAAAACATGGTATGATGATAGATTGAATATGTATTGATAATGGATGGGCATGGCATCTCGACATATATGATGAGTAAACTAAGCAGATGGTGGTGCAACAAAGTAGAAGAAATGCAAGACAACATATGCAAGATACGCAGAATCAATAAAACCTTGCCAAATTAGAACAGGCACCTTGATGGGTGAACAGGACAGGCCATCTGCCTTTGACTCCTCGAGGTTAGAATAGTCATTAGGATGATATTCTGAACAAGAATCAACAGGTGGGGAGCGTACGAGTTTCATTGCTTCCAAAATGGCAATCAATGCCTTGCTTCCAATTTTGTAAGTCATTGTAGTGTTCCACAATATTCTTCTGATGCGCGGATTCTGATATTCACTGTAATTGCGTATAATATCTGAGAACCATGAAAACATAAATAGTTCTGATATTATCTTTGTAATGCAGATGATATTCTAATATAGGGGCGCCTCTGTAAACACTTGTGTGCTATCACTGGATTCTGATGAGAGAGCTCATGTGTGTTGTAATATGGTGCGTGCATTTATATAATCTAGCACAAGTACACAAAAAATAGGCTCCAGAAGTAAGGATAGCTGGCAGATGATAGGTTCATAATATACTGTATAGAGAGTTTATTGCCAAACCATGATAACAAGAGCACACAGCAACTAGGCAGATCATAGTGTACATAACAGGGGTACACCATAACCAGGATATATCAATCGGGAAAGTGGAACTGGCTGGAAATTACGGTGTTGTATTGCCGCTAGTAATTGAAAGCCTATCGATCACGTACATGCCAGCTCTATCAGCTGTTGACTGCAGATGTCCCTGCTACTCTTCCTGACAAGGAACATACTGTGCTTCCCATACAGAACACCGCATAGGCCGCCAGCCGAACCACCGGCCCCACCGCCTGTGTTCCTCCGCCACCCCCAACCCCGCCCCACCCACGTCGAGTTTTCTTTGTTCGATGAGGCCCCACCACCGCCTCCCACAACCACCGTCCCCACCCGAGCCCCTTCGATCGCACCGGCGAACTCCGGCGAGCTCTGAAAAATCGACTGACCCAATTTTGAAATTTAATCTACTGTGATTTAACTAGTGTGGAATATAAAAGGGGAAAACCATAAGCATTGTGAGCATGGTGTTGAGCGTGCCATGGCGGATCTGAAGGTGCAAACCGGACAATGGCAACTTTGCAACCAAGACAAGAAATCAGAGTAAAGCAGTGGCGATCTATTTTCTTGCTGCGATAAATAAGTTGAGCAGATACGAAAGAGTACTGCCTCTGGTGCGGCGCCGCGTACGCATCTGCTGAGAATTTGACGGTGCTACGGTAGCGATGGCTGTCAGCGGCATGGAAGCAGATGTAGGAGGGTAGACGGTGGTGGCGGGGCGCGGTGGACGAGACGGTCGTAGGAGCGGCGCCGGCAAGTTGGACGATGGCGGGGATGAAGCGAGAGGATGGGATGCAAGGATCCCGGTCTGAAGCCATGGATGAGAGAGGTCGATCTCTTGTAATGGATGGCGGCGTCGTGGTATTAGCTCCGGCATGGTGGAGGAGGAAGGCGGTGGATGGGGTGGCGGACGGCGGCGGACGGCGGCGGACGGAGGAGGGTGGGGTGGAGAGGGTGTTTTGGCGCCCACGGAGTACGAATGGGGAAAAGGGAGGTAGAGAGGAAGGGGGGAACCATGTATTCAGGGCGCTCTTGTCTGAAATGCGAGGAAATTTACAAACTTAGCCCCCGTTTCAAATTTCTACTACATCACAACAACACTAGTCGGTTGGGGATAGGACGGTAATCTCGCATACACCAAATATTTGTCGACGAGAGTTTGTTTTTGGCGCCCACCGTGTATGAATATGAATCGGGGAGGGAGTCGATTTCGGCCGAGGACACACTGTGTTTTGGCACCCGCTGTGTATGAATCCGGGTGAGAGGCGGTTACGTCACGTTTGGGTGAAATTACAAACCTACCCCTATCGAAACCTATAGAAATCCAGCATATAGGCTTTGCGTGGCAGGGATAGGCAGTAGTGATTTCCATCTCACAAATTTTGGTTTCGGCGGTTACCGCGACTTTCCCCCCTTTGTTCAAATTTTGCAGAGTGCACGTTTACTGTGCCAACTCAATTCGAATCCCGTTTTATTCTATTTTTTCGGGCGGGATCCATATTCAATTGGAATTACATTCTATATACATCATTTTTTTATATATACTTTCAAAAGCACAACACCATTTATACATAAATATGGTTTACAAATGGCATGATCTCAGATTCATAAGGTTGTATCCATCAATTTGGATTTTCAAATATTTGAAACCACTTTATGTTGAAATCCAATGTATGCATTCCTCGCTAACTGTCTCCAATTAATGTGTGTTTTATGCGGGGTTTTTTACTTCTCAAACATGTATAATGTGTTTCGCACACGCAACATATAGTGTAATCCCGTTTAGACATTAATTGCATATAAACCATGCATTGTTTGTAATTGAAGAATCTATGGATCACTAATATTGATAAACTATATAACATTACACGTGTGCCCAAATTCAAATGAATATGCATGTTTGATACACCAATTTGCGTTATGATATTATCGATGTCGTGATCTCTAGTTTAAATATTTGAATCCCCTTTAATCCAGATATTCGTCTCATATAGATATCACTCATGCTTATATAGGACTATCTCTCTGGACCTATACGCGTTCATCGTCTCTCAGGTATCTCTCGTGCTACCTATATGTCGACAATGATCTTTTATCATCGTAACACAGTGACAGTACTCTTTCCCTCGACCTTCATCACTCTATCTCTCTCTAAGTATATCTCTCTCCTTGCTATGTGTCTCTACCTATGATTCTCCATGTGGAATCTCTTTCTCTCACACAAACACAAAACTTTGTCTCCCGGGGTCTCATTTCTCTCTACTATTCCCATGTGTGCCACTCGCACACCCCTCATACAGAGATGTCTTTCGCTCCTTAGATATGAGAACCTACGACTCTTCCTCTTCAATATCTCTTTCTCACACACAAACACAAAGTCTGTCTCCCAGGGTCTCATATTTCTCCATTGTTCTCTTGTATGTCGCTCACACACACCCTCTCTCCCTAGAGATATCTTGCGTTCCCTCGTATGTCTCTCTAGCTATCACTCTCGTTGTGAAATATCTTTCTCTCTCGCAGACACAAAACTCCGTCTCTCTGGATCTCATTTCTCTCTGATATCTATTTGTATGTGACTCACACGCACCCTCTCTCTATCTCTCTCACACCCACACACATAACCCAGCCTTCTGATCCACTCGACTCCTATCTTTAACGCACACTAGCTAGCATCTTTATCTTTCTATTTATCTGTTTCTCCATCAACCTTCTTTCTCGCCCTCACTCTTGATTCCTATCACGCACACTACATATGTTTCTCTCTACATGCAGTCAAGTGCCCTCTCACACACATATATAACTTCACCCTTTGAACCACCCGAGGGTCATCTCCAACACCAAAACTAGCAGATGTCCCTCTAGCTAGCATCTCCATCTCTGTATCTATCTGTAGTTTCTCCGTCAACATTTCTTTCTCGCATGGAGTCTTGCTTCCTATCACCCACACTATATATGTCTCTCCATACATATGCTTTTATAGGTTGGTCACTTTTGCACAATCATTGCGCCTCACTCCCTCTGCTCACCATAGATGCATGCTCCAGCCCACGCCACTATCTCTTAAAGACAAAAACACATGCTGAATTGTCGGGACTTCTTCCATGCATTCTCACATGCATGCATATTGTCATACCAATCCGTCTCTCCCATGTTGTTGATCTTATGACTTATGTCTTCTTTCTTTTATCTCGATCATGCGCGCGCGCACACACACACATCCCACGTATACATGTATACCTCTCGCACATGCACGTTCAAGGTCTCTATGTCTCCATACGTAGTTAATTACCCTCAATCATAACGCCACATCGAATCGTTCTCCTCTTTTGTGCACATAACTTCCGCCTGGATGGGTAAAACACACTCACACTTAGCAATCTCCTTCTAGCTACCCCCACCCCGCCTCTCACTCTTCCCCTATATCCCCGAAACCAATAAGACCATCCCTTAGTTTAATTCCCGCCTACATGCACCATCGATATATAGTAGTCTTCCTCGGTGTCTCTCGAACAAACACGTTCTCTCGAAGTCGACTCCTCTCACTGTAACGCCCTCGATGCGGCTATATCTCCCACGTGTCGAAGCACGACTTAGAGGCATAACCACATTGAAAGCAATGTCGCAAGTGAGGTAATCTTTGCAAACAACCCATGTAATAAAATAAGGGAAAAGATACATAGTTGGCTTACAATCGCCACTTCACACAAATACATGAATAAAGCATTACATCAACCAGATACACACAAGGTTCGACTACGGAACCAAAATAAAAGAAGAACCCCAAATGCGACAAGGTCCCCGATCGACCCCAACTGGGATCCACTACTGATCAACTAGAACAAAACAACACAAAGGACAAGATCTTCATCGAGCTCCTCCTGAGCTTGGTTGCGTCATCTGCAAGGACTCATCGGCACCTGCAAACTGGTTTGGAAGTATCTGTGAGTCACGGGGACTCAGCAATCTCGCACCCTCGCGATCAAGACTATTTAAGCTTATGGGTAAGGAAAAAGGTACGAGGTGGAGCTGCAGCAAGCGACTAGCATATATGGTGGCTAACATACGCAAATGAGAGCGAGAAGAGAAGGCAAAGCACGATCGATAAAAGTATGATCAAGAAATGATCCTAGAACAACCTACGTCAAGCATAACTCCAACACCGTGTTCACTTCCCGGACTCCGCCGGAAAGAGACCATCACGGTTACACACGCGGTTGATGTAGTTTAATTAAGGTCAACTTCAGGTTTTCTATAACCGGACATTAACAAATTCCCATCTGCCCATAACCACGGGCACGGCTTTCGAAAGTCCAAATCCCTGCAGGGGTGTCCCAACTTAGCCCATCACAAGCTCTCACGGTCAACGAAGGATATTCCTTCTAGCGGGAAGACCCGATCAGACTCGGAATCCCGGTTACAAGACATTTCGGCAATGGTAAAACAAGACCAGCAAAGCCACCCAGATGTGCCGACAAATCCCGATAGGAGCTGCACATATCTCGTTCTCAGGGCACACCGGATGAGCCAGACGTTGGGTGGGCCAGCCCAGAGTTGCCTTTGGTAGCTCCGGACATCGCTCGTTTTGGACCAACACTCAGAGGAGCACTAGCCCGGGAGTTTAAAATAAAGATGACCCTTGAGTCTGCAGAACCCAAGGGAAAGAAAAGGCTAGGTGGCGAATGGTAAAACCAATGTTGGGCCATGCTGGCGGAGTTTTATTCAAGGCGCACTGTCAAGGGGTTCCCATTATTACCCAACCGCGTAAGGAACGCAAAATTCGGGAACATAACACCGATATGACGGAAACTAGGGCGGCAAGAGTGGAACAAAACACCAGGCATAAGGCCGAGCCTTCCACCCTTTACCAAGTATATAGATGCATTAATTAAATAAGATATATTGTGATATTCCAACAAGTAAACATGTTCCAACAAGGAACAACATCTCCATGTTCCAACAAGGAACAAACTTCAATCTTCACCTGCAACTAACAACGCTATAAGAGGGGTTGAGCAAAGTGGTAACATAGCCAATCAACGGTTTGCTAGGACAAGGTGGGTTAGAGGCTTGGTTCAACAATATAGGAGGCATGTTAAGCAAGTGGTAGGTATCGCAGCATAGGCATAGCAAAAGAGCGAGCAACTAGCAAGCAAAGATAGAAGTGATTTCGAGGGTATGGTCATCTTGCCTGAAATCCCGCAAGGAAGAAGAACGAGTCCATGAACAAGACAAACGGACGTAGACGAACAGGTCCTCACAAACGCGGCGTTACCGGAACCAACCCAAAGAAGCAACACCGGAAAGAAAGCAAACAATATAGTAAAACAACCATCACATAATCATGGCACAATGCGCAAACAAGTATGATGCATGTCCGTTTTAATGAAGCATGGCATGGCAAAGTGCACAAACAAAACTACAAATTAAGTGGAGCTCAATATGCAACGGAGTTGCATATTGAAGAAAACACCACATGACTTATTTAGTTCACTCCCGGTTAGGTACTCAACAATATTAAATGTTGGTTAACATGTCAAGAGGTGAAGCAAAGTAAAACTACTTATCTAGGCAAGTTTAAATGAGGCCGGAACAACAAAACAACAAGTCCGGAAGATCCTCATGAGCATTTATCAATTTAAAGAAACAACAATTTGAACATTTTAGTTGTTGTTATCATGATGCGGATGACATGAACAAGTTTATGCAATTTTTATTAAAAGTTAACAAGAGCAATATGAAGCATTTGTCACCATGGTGGAAAGGAAAACGGGTGCCACGGCAAACATAACGAAATGGTGCCACGCAACGTTCCGGTTCCGGCAACTCATTAAGACGTCGGTGCAAAAGAAAGTGTGGCGGGAGCGTGCAAAAGATGGAAGGTGGGGTGCTCCCGGTAACCGAGTTCCCACATGACGATGACAAGGTAAAAGAGGGCAACGTGCACCGACAAATCGAGCACGGTGCAAGCACGAGCATCTCATACATTGCAAGCAATCGTTCAAGGACGTCGTCTCGGGGTTATACCTTCGAAGCATGCAAACAGGACGGATCAAGTTCGTAGAGGGAAGTAGGCGTTCTCGCGACGGCGGTAGTGGAAGTAGTCGTTCACGTTCGTTCGGAGAGGTACTTGATGACTCCAACGTCTTCGGAGCGATGGTAGTTGTGCATGGTCCACGAGACGTCGATCGTTCGGGGTCTGACTTGCGGTTCTTGCCGACATGAGTGGTACTTGGCATTTTCGTGTAGATGAACTAGGTGCATCTGAAGGGTCACACTCGTCATCAT
Source organism: Triticum aestivum (assembly GCF_018294505.1). NCBI lineage: Eukaryota > Viridiplantae > Streptophyta > Magnoliopsida > Poales > Poaceae > Triticum > Triticum aestivum. Next base: position 400,482,308 of record NC_057803.1, read on the forward strand.
GGGGACTTGGTGAATCTGATGTCTTCAAGCGTCGTGGTACTTGGCAAATCCACGTAGTCATGCATGTTCCAACATCACACTTGGAGGGACACCGACGGTGTGGTACTTGGCGAATCCTGGACTGTCTTGGCGGTCTCCGATGGAGGCGCTTGTTCCTTTGACTGAGGGAAAACAGCGGCGGTAGTAGGCATCGCAGGAGCTAATGGGCGGCTGCGTGTCTGTAGGAGCAATGCAGGTGTGCATGCGCGCGGCGGTGACCGCTACAGCCGTGCGGTGGTGGAGGTCTCGGGAAGTCCCTGGAGGGGGTGCTCGGCGGTGCGACAGAGGAGATCCCGTACGGATGTAGGGGATGGCTGCCTGCGGTGCTGCACGAGGCAAGAAGAGGAGGCAAGACAACGTTGGTGGAGAGGAGTACAACAGCAGGGCGATGCGCTATCCGACCGAGAGGAGGGGAGGCACATGAGGTCGAGGCCGCCAGAGGTGCGCGGCATGGCTCCTCCGGTCCATGGCAGGAGGCCATGGCGAACAGGCGGCGTCCATGGTCGGCGGGCCAGCGACGTTGTAGCACGGCAGCGTGCGGGGCTCGTGGTCGCCGGCGGGGTTGCGACGTGGCGCTCGATGTGGGAGGAGAAGCAGGGCGTGGAGGAGCTTGAGCGCGGGATGGCGGCCTGGTGGCGTGGGCGCTCCTGTGGGCGACTGAGAAGGAGAGGCGGGGTTGAGGACAACAGGTCCGGGCGGCAAGGGGATCGGGGCGAAGCCCTTCCTGGCGCTGGTAGTGTGCGTGTGTGAGGCGTCACTGGGAGAACGAGGGAGAGGGAGATGGGGAACGAGGCCCCTGGCGGCGCTACGGGAGGGAGAGAGAGACGAGTGAGGAAGAGATCAGGCTAGGGTTAGAAGTTGTGGGGGTTGGCTGGGCCTTGGAGGCCGGCCCAGTAGAGAGGGCGGCTGCGCCTAGACGCAGATGGGCCTGCCTGGCTGGGCTCTCTTCTCCCTCTTACTTATTTCTAAAACAAAAAAAACAAAGAAGTGAAGAAAAAGGAAGGAGAAGTTAGGGGAAGAATTTGGGCATGGGGTTAATTCCCTGGACTCACAAAAATGTGAGGAACTTAAATAAAATGGCAAGAGGGTTTTTGGAGAGCAATATATTCGCACATGTTGAATTTAATTCAACATGTTTGAATTTTGAAACCCATTCGAAAGGACTCTAAATGGGCTGAGATTTTTAGAGGGGTCTCGATAAAAGAGATGAGATATATTGCCAGTGTTTGAAGGTCAAACTTGAAGAGGAATAGACATGGAAAATATTTTGCACGTGTGTTATGGGTGATTCCAAAAATGAAATATTTAATATAGCTCCCTAATATCGGGAGGATAAGTTATAAAGAGAAGTCACTCTTCCCTCGATTTAAATGGATCGAAGATCCACACAATTTATTTAGTTGAGATGCAGAAGATTTATGAGATGATGGAATGATGACATGATGCAATGCACAAAAATAAAAGGGCAGGCACAAATGAAACACACGGCATAACCCGAAATATATGGAGGCATCTGAAGCTCCGGTCTTGGGGCGTCACAACACTCCACCACTACAAGAGGATCTCGACCCGAGATCTAGGATGGCACCGGGGAAAACGAAAGAGAAAGAGAAGAGGTAAAACTAAGTTGCTTCTTTGACAAACGAGTGAAACGACGAGCCTTGAGAGGTTGAACAAATTGAAAGAAAGAATGCAACGAGAATGAGCGAAGTTGAAAGCACCCCGTTCGAAAAAAAACAAGGAAGAACAAAATTCGGGCAGCACTCCAGCTGAGCAGGGATGCAAGACTTGATAAGGCGAAAAGAACTTGAGCAAAAAGGGCACAACACTCCAGTTAAATGGATAGGCATGAAAAGAACATGATCTTTGACAAAACGAGATGATGGGTGAACAGAACAACATCGCAGGCCTCCAGAACAGAAGTAAGAATGGAATGGAATGAACGACGAGAAACAAGATCTTGGGGGAGCACGCTTACAACAAATGCTAGAGCGGAGTTGTTGGAAAACCAACAACGAAAAGAATAATCTTGATATGGTCTTATGAAATACATCTCAAATTATGAGGTGACAACCTGCCACTCATGGGAAAAAGAATTGGATTGATAAGAACAAGGAGATGGGAAGCTATCTCACCGGGAGGATAAATGAAGAACTTGGATCATTGATAAACACCATAAGAGCGACAATCCTTAAAGGAAAGCTTTAGGTGAAATATAACCCAAGATAATTCCAATGAAGAAAATGATGGATTTAAAATATCTCATCCTTGACAACATGTGAATCATGAAACATGAACTCAAATTATCAAGAATGGCATAATACCACCTCCAATAATATGATAGAAAGAATGCACTCCGGATTACAATATGAAGAAAGCTTGAGTTTCTTAGAAAAGAATCTTGATGAACTCTTCAAGAAGAAATTAAATCCTTTATGAACCAACATGTAGAACCTTCCCGAAGAACTCCGTTAAACAAAAGAATGCTCAAACGGAAGGCAAGAGAAGATGGAAACACAAGGTGAAGACTTGCAATGATTAGATGAAGCTTTGGAATGGTATAATTGAAATAACTTTGAACTCCGGAAAAGAAAGATGGACAACATGAATCGAGAATTTGATGAACCTCCAGAATAAGGAATTAAATTTACTCGATGAAAACAAGAATAAGAATTACGTTATGCGTATCCTTCACCAATTTAGATTGATGAGAAGCAATGGATTTGGCATACTACTTATTCTCATAGAACATATTAAGATAGATATGGAGCAAACTTGAGAAGGTCTTCAATGAACCACCGGAAGGATTGAAAACAACGAATAATTGATATGATAATGAATGACGAGAGCTCTTGAACGAACCACCGTAAGAATTAAAAATGAACGAAGAGAAGATAAAGAAACACCGGGAAGAATTAGCAAATAACAGAATATGCTTGAGAGAATTTAGATCCATGAGAACGAAGAAATTACGCGCTGATTAGAGAATCCTTGATTTAAGCACCGGTATGATTTGGAGAATGATTGCTGAAAGCTGAGAATGAATACTTCTGAGGTGATGGCCTTCGGAGAATCAAACTGAAAAGACTCCTGAATTACTCCGGATGGGTGAGAAAGAATTTTGACAATCGAAAACAATTATGACAGGATGGCAACAATCTCGAATGACGAATCTTGAAGAGAATGGAGCAAGGTTGAAAGAAGAATCTTCTTCGGTCTTCCAAACTGAGAATGACGACGAGAAACACCATCATGAATTATTTAGACGCTCCGGAAGAATCAAAAGCGAAGAGATTGAGCCAACGATGAGAAGAATTTGACAGATCTTGGAGAGAGGCATTTGATTGATGATAAATCATTCTTACGTCAATCTTTGAAACAAATTTGAAAAACTCCGGGAAAATAAGAAGAGTCAGGTAAGATCCTGGGAAAAGACCTGTGGGTTAGGGCCCACTGAAAAGAAACACCGTTGAACTATTTAAGAGAGAAAGCACCGGTTGAATTAAAAGGCTTGAATGAGATAACATCCTCAAAATAGCTTGAACGGATTAAGAGTGGAAACACGAATCTCCGGGATATCTTGAGCACTCCGGAACAAATGAATAGCAAGTGGGGAATGATTATGAGGTGCACCGGCATTAGAAAAGCATTGGGCAAAAGAAAAGACTATGCTCGATACCAAAGCTTGAATTAAATCTACCGGAGAAGAAAAAGAATGAAGAATAACGAACTTGAAGAGCATCTTCATGAGAACCGCCGGGTAAGAATATTGACTAGAAAAGGATGGAGAGACTTCACAAGAATAAAAGATACTTGATTAAAACATTGGATTCCTTGAAGAAAAAGGGTGGGTGGGCGGGAAAAAACAAAGGCAACTTGGAGACAGATGGAAAAAACACCATTGAGAAGAACTGATACTTGATCTAGCGGATGTTGCAATGACCGGATCCACTTGAAGAGAAGTACAACGGTTAAAAAGGATTTGCATGACAATATCGATTATCATGAGGGATTAGTATTCACATAGGAGTATGAGAACACCGTTTAGGAAAGGTATGGAATCAACATTTCACTTCGAAGCAACTCGAATACCACAGCTCAAAAACAAAACAAAGGATTGGCTTGCAGAATAAGCCGGAACAAACATATGATAGAGATTTCGTCCGAAGTTTTCGTGGTGGGGCCTACACGGGCTCGATTGTACAGCACCATCATGTACAAGGCAGTGCACATGACATACGAAGCGTCCCCGAGTCGGCATAGCCAAGGACTCTTTAAGACACAATGAGACCACTGTAAAACCGACCGCGGATAGGCGGACCACTAGACGTCGAACCCCAATTTCATATCATACATCTGTCGGAAAGATATCCTAGGAGCTACTTGAATTCCCACTTATGAACTCCCAAAATTTTCCGGTTATGCAATCAGGTGTTGGAGATACAGGGGGAAGCATAATATCTCACCCAAACTATCAAATCCTACATCCAGCTGTATCCATCCTTCAACACATAACCAAGAAACCTTCGGAAATCATCTACCTCAACCTTCGAAAAGCATCCATTATACGAGTTATGGCAATACTCCTGAACTCCCGCCCCAGTACTGGGTGGCATCAAGGTTATCTCACCAACGAACTGCATAAAAGAGATTATTGATGTCGGCGTACTAAACTCAGGTATTCCAGAACTGCAATGATAAAATTGTGACGAAAACACGTCGGAGTTCAACTCCCCGGGACACTGCCACAACCCCTAAATGTCAGGAGGCACCAAGAACAATGTTCTCGTCACAAAACCATCAGAACATTTCCAAGATACCAGCGTGATCCTAAATTTTTTTTAGTGAAATTTGAGAAGAGAAGAGTCAATACTCTACGTCAGGATGCCTTACCAGAGCGATGTAGGGACTGAGGAGTAAAAAGAATTCCTAAACTCCCTGATATATAATTCCTAAATGACTCAAAACATTTTTCTAGACTCAACAACGGCTGCTAAAAACGATCAAGTAGTGGGGGCTCCTAAGGTCGGGGAAGGCTCTGATTACCAACTTGTAACGCCCTCGATGCAGCTATATTTCCCACGTGTCGAAGCATGACTTAGAGGCATAACCGCATTGAAAGCAATGTCGCAAGTGAGGTAATCTTCACAAACAACCCATGTAATACAATAAGGGAAAAGATACATAGTTGGCTTACAATCGCCACTTCACACAAATACATGAATAAAGCATTACATCAACCAGATACACACAAGGTCTGACTACGGAACCAAAATAAAAGAAGAACCCCAAATGCGACAAGGTCCCCGATCGACCCCAACTGGGCTCCACTACTGATCAACTAGAACAAAACAACACAAAGGACAAGATCTTCATCGAGCTCCTCCTGAGCTTGGTTGCGTCATCTGCAAGGACTCATCGGCACCTACAAACTGGTTTGGAAGTATCTGTTAGTCACGGGGACTCAGCAATCTCGCACCCTCGCGATCAAGACTATTTAAGCTTGTGGGTAAGGAAAAAGGTATGAGGTGGAGCTGCAGCAAGCGACTAGCATATATGGTGGCTAACATACGCAAATGAGAGCGAGAAGAGAAGGCAAAGCATGGTCGATAAAAGTATGATCAAGAAGTGATCCTAGAACAACCTATGTCAAGCATAACTCAAACACCGTGTTCACTTCCCGGACTCCGCCGGAAAGAGACCATCACGGTTACACACACGGTTGATGTATTTTACTTAAGGTCAACTTCAGGTTTTCTACAAACGGACATTAACAAATTCCCATCTGCCCATAACCGCGGGCATGGCTTTCGAAAGTTCAAATCCCTGCAGGGGTGTCCCAACTTAGCCCATGACAAGCTCTCACGGTCAACGAAGGATATTCCTTCTAGCGGGAAGACCCGATCAGACTCGGAATCCCGGTTACAAGACATTTCGGCAATGGTAAAGCAAGACCAGCAAAGCCACCCAGATGTGCCGACAAATCCCGATAGGAGCTGCACATATCTCGTTCTCAGGGCACACCGAATGAGCCAGACGTCGGGTGGGCCAGCCCAAAGTTGCCCCTGGTAGCTCCGGACATCGCTCGGTTTGGACCAACACTCAGAGGAGCACTGGCCCGGGGGTTTAAAATAAAGATGACCCTTGAGTCTGCAGAACCCAAGGGAAAGAAAAGGCTAGGTGGCGAATGGTAAAACCAATGTTGGGCCATGCTGGAGGAGTTTTATTCAAGGCGAACTGTCAAGGGGTTCCCATTATTACCCAACCGCGTAAGGAACGCAAAATCCAGGAACATAACACCGATATGACGGAAACTAGGGCGGCAAGAGTGGAACAAAACACCAGGCATAAGGCCGAGCCTTCCACCCTTTACCAAGTATATACATGCATTAATTAAATAAGATATATTGTGATATCCCAAAAAGTAAACATGTTCCAACAAGGAACAAACTTCAATCTTCACCTGCAGCTAACAACGCTATAAGAGGGGCTGAGCAAAGCGGTAATATAGGAGGCATGTTAAGCAAGTGGTAGGTATCGCAGCATAGGCATAGCAAAAGAGCGAGCAACTAGCAAGCAAAGATAGAAGTTATTTCGAGGGTATGGTCATCTTGCCTGAAATCCCGCAAGGAAGAAGAACGAGTCCATGAAGAAGACAAACGGACGTAGATGAACGGGTCTTCACAAACGCGACGTTACCGGAACCAACCCAAAGAAGCAACACCGGAAAGAAAGCAAACAATATAGTAAAACAACCATCACATAATCATGGCACGATGCGCAAACAAGTATGATGCATGTCCGGTTTAATGAAGCATGGCATGGCAAAGTGCACAAACAAAACTACAAATTAAGTGGAGCTCAATATGCAACGGAGTTGCATATTGAAGAAAACACCACATGACTTATTTAGTTCACTCCCGGTTAGGTACTCAACAATATTAAATGTTGGTTAACATGTCAAGAGGTGAAGCAAAGTAAAACTACCTATCTAGGCAAGTTTAAATGAGGCCGGAACAACAAAACAGCAAGTCCGGAAGATCCTCATGAGCATTTATCAATTTAAAGCAACAACAATTTAAACATTTTAGTTGTTGTTATCATGATGCGGATGACATGAACAGGTTTATGCAATTTTTATTAAAAGTTGACAAGAGCAATATGAAGCATTTGTCACCATGGTGGAAAGGAAAAGGGGTGCCACGGCAAAGATAATGAAACGGTGCCACGCAACGTTCCGGTTCCGGCAACTCATTGAGACGTTGGTGCAAAAGAAAGTGTGGCGGGAGCGTGCAAAAGATGGAAGGTGGGGTTCTCCGGGTAACCGGGTTCCCACATGACGATGACAAGGTAAAAGAGGGCAACGTGTACCGACAAATCAAGCACGGTGCAAGCACGAGCATCTCATACATCGCAAGCAATCGTTCAAGGATGTCGTCTCGGGGTTATATCTTCGAAGCGTGTAAACAGGACGGATCAAGTTCGTAGAGGGAAGTAGGCATTCTCGCGATGGCGGTAGTGGAAGTAGTCGATCACATTCGTTCGGAGAGGTACTTGATGACTCCAACGTCTTCGGAGCGATTGTAGTTGTACACGGTCCACGAGACGTCGATCGTTTGGGGTCCAACTTGCGGTTCTTGCCGACATGGGTGGTACTTGGCATTTTCGTGTAGACGAACTAGGCGCATCCGAAGGGTCACACTCATGGTCATGGGAACTTGGTGAATCTGAGGTCTTCGAGCGTCGTGGTACTTGGCGAATCCGTGTAGTCATGCACGTTCCAACATCACACTTGGAGGGACACCGACGGCGTGGTACTTGGCGAATCCTGGACTGTCTTGGCGGTCTCCGGTGGAGGCGTTTGTTCCTTTGACTGAGGGAAAACAGCAGCGGCAGCAGGCATCGCATGAGCTAATGGGCGGCTGCGTGTCTGCAGGAGCAATGCAGGGGTGCGTGCGCGCGGCGGCGACTGCTGCAGCCGTGCGGTGGTGGAGGTCTCGGGAAGTCCCTGGAGGGGGTGCTCGGCGGTGCGACAGAGGAGATCCCGTACGGATGCAGGGGATGGCTGGCTGCGATGCTGCACAAGGCAAGAAGAGGAGGCAAGACAACATTGGTGGAGAGGACTACAACAGTAGGGCGATGCGCTATCCGACCGAGAGGAGGGGAGGCACATGAGGTCGAGGCCGCCAGAGGTGCGCGGCATGGCTCCTCCGGTCCATGGCAGGAGGCTATGGCGAACAGGCGGCGTCCATGGTCTGCGGGCCAGCGACGGTGCAGCACGGCAGCATGCGGGGCTCGTGGTCGCCGGCGGGGTTGCGACGTGGGGCTCGACATGGGAGGAGAAGCAGGGCGCGGAGGAGCTTGAGCGCGGGATGGCGGCCTGGTGGCATGGGCGCTCCTGCGGGCGACTAAGAAGGAGAGGCGGGGTTGAGGATGACAGGTCCGGGCGGCGAGGGGATCGGGGCGAAGCCCTTCCTGGCGCTGGTAGTGTGCGTGTGTGAGGCATCACTGGGAGAAGGAGGGAGAGGGAGATGGGGAACGAGGCCCCTGGCGGCGCTACGGGAGGGAGAGAGAGACGAGTGAGGAAGAGATCGGGCTAGGGTTAGAAGTTGTGGGGGTTGGCTGGGCCTTGGAGGCCGGCGCAGTAGAGAGGGCGGCTGCGCCTAGACGCGGATGGGCCTGCCTGGCTGGGCTCTCTTCTCCCTCTTACTTATTGCTAAAACAAAAAAAAACAAAGAAGAGAAGAAAAAGGAAGGAGAAGTTAGGGGAAGAAGTTGGGCATGGGGTTAATTTCGTGGACTCACAAAAATGTGAGGAACTTAAATAAAATGGCAAGAGGGTTTTTGGAGAGGAATAAATTCGCACATGTTGAATTTAATTCAACATGTTTGAATTTTGAAACCCATTCGAAAGGACTCTAAATGGGCTGAGATTTTTAGAGGGGTCTCGATAAAAGAGATGAGATATATTGGCAGTGTTTGACGGTCAAACTCGAAGAGGAATAGACATGGAAAATATTTTGCACGTGTGTTATGGGTGATTCCGAAAATGAAATATTTAATATAGCTCCCTAATATCGGGAGGATATGTTATAAAGAGAAGTCACTCTTCCCTCGATTTAAATGGATCGAAGATCCACACAATTTATTTAGTTGAGATGCAGAAGATTTATGAGATGATGGCATGATGACATGATGCAATGCACAAAAATAAAAGGGCAGGCACAAATGAAACACACAGCGAAACCCGAAATATATGGAGGCATCTGAAGATCCGGTCTTGGGGCGTCACACGTGTACACACCTTCTCTTCCCTCTCTACAGGCATTTTATCTCTCGCACCCCATCGTTGGTGGCCTCTGCCATATACATCACCTCTCTATGATGAAAGCCATGCACACTTAAATTTCATCCGCCACAGAGGATCCCGCGACACACACACACACACACACGCACGCACCCCCCCCCCCAACACACACACACTAAGACTCCATCTCTCTCTCTCTCTCTCACACACACAAACACACACACACGGAAGCACGCACCCCCCCCCACACACTAATACTTCATCTCTCTCCCTCTCACACACACACAAACAAAGACTCCATCTCTCTCTCTCTCTCTCTCTCACACACACACACACACACCCCACACACACACTAAGACTCCATCTCACACACACATGCTCTAGGCGGAGCATTTGTTCCTACCACCCTTCATCCAACCTTACCCGTATGATAAACAATCACCTTTATTTACTTGCATAACATGGACAAATTCCACTTTACTTTAGTAGTCAGCAAACTTATCATCTGTACCCTTATAGAAAAATGAGTTGGTGGTGATGGTGTGCCTGCCATCTTGTAATACAGACCGTATGATCTATATCTGAGGATAGAAAGCAAACTATGATAATTTTACAAAAAATATCGGCACTTCTCTCCACATCATTATCTCTCGCAACCTCATTGCTCAGCAATTAAAAAAGGAATAAGTCTCTGGAACAATCTAGCATGCATGGTGGCTACTGCCGCCTGCTGGCGCCGTCCATCCCCATGCCTCCGCCCATTCCGACCACCAGTCACCACCACGCTCCACTCCTCCTCGCCTTATCTCTCACCTTTCATTTTTTCGATGACATTCTAGAGATACCAGTTTTCCGATAAAATTCTTGAGATATCATCAATTTTTACAAATGGGATTACTCTTGCATGGGTCAATCACAATAGGTGTTATGTAAAAAAATGCACGAGAATCTTGCTTGTAATTATATAACGCAAATCATGAGCAGGAAGTGACATTTTTTTGACACAACCACATTAACATGGCCACGTAAATCACTAGCTAAAGAAAATACCATTATACTTATATCCCGATGCAAAAGGTTGAGTACATGTCCGAAGAGTAGAGTCGCACACACGTACTCTGTCTCTCAGAATCTCTCTCCCACACACACCAGTTACGTGACGCCCACTTAAGCACACATGTATGTTACAATTTGTGCACCCGTGGGTACACGTGATGCTGCGCATTTATTTAAGCCGGAAGGCAAACCCAAACAGTAGCTGCATTCATTCCCCTCCCTCCGCCTCTTCTCTGGTCACCATCGCCCGGTAGCCATGGGCCGGCCGAAGGTAACAACATATGCCATACTCCCGCCGGAGCGGCGCTTCAATATGGAAATTTTAGTGGTCATGCATGCATCTTTTTGTGCTAGCACTCCTATATAAGGGTTGACCGGTCGCTTCCCGTGGACGTGCGCGAGCGGTGGAAGAGGAAGGAGAAGGGAAGCGGGCTGTGGAGTAACGTTTTTACCACAATTTCTTAGGAAACTGAGTGCAATAATTGAGTAGTTTTGCAAACTACTAGTACTACACCTGAAACGGTTCAAAACCTATACTCCCTTGCTAGCGCGCGCTTCCCGCTTGAAATGGTCAGCGTCGCCCTGGAGCTTCAGTGCCGCATTAATGTCCGGCCAGAGTGGAAGCGACCTCTCACTAGCGCCGGCTTTGAAGTGGCGCGACGGCCGAGAGAGAGCCGCTTCCCGGTGCACGCGAATGCTCCGCCTCGAGATGGCCATAGGCCCTATTTGGATCCATGGGTTAGAGTTAGTTTGAGCTAGTTGGGTCTCAAATAGCCCTAAACTATCCAAGCATGAGGGTTTAATTTGGAGCAAGTTGCACCGAACCCACCAAAAAAACTATCCCACCCAAGAGGTGCTAACTGGAGATAGTTCTCATTGGGACCACTGAAAAATCACTTTTCTCTCTCCATGAAGTGCATTTATTGTCAATCTAACCCTGTCACCCAAACACCTATTTGGCTACAGTTACTTCAGGGTTAGTCATGAGTTAGTCTAACCTCTAGCTAAGTTAGAGTATCAAACAGGAGCAGTATAGGACATGCAAGTTGCTCAAAGCATACAGGCAAATTCGTACGTGAAATGATGTTTTTCTTTTTGAAAACGGAACGTGAAATGAATTTTTTTAGAATGCTCTTGACATGTCGCTAACATGTAATAGTTAACCGACCTCAATAGACGGCAGAAACACCAGCCTGCCGCACTTTAATAGAGATGACAAGGGAGATGTGATACAGGCTGCTGGATTACTAGAGATAGGTGTCACACGGAAGCCAAGACATATGGTGATAGCATGGTTTAGCCATGTACTAGTATGATACTACACTTGGCTGCCGTGTTTCGTACTCTTCCAGTCCACTTTGGAGATGATTGGATAATTTTATATCGCTGAATAATATTAAATATTATGAGTGCAGACGCTCCTCCACGAGGTTCCTTGCTCCTTCTCGGTCGTCCGGAATCTATGTTCTTCCACTCTATTTTTTTATGTGAGCTTTGTTCATCCTTTTGCCAACACGCGATACATCTAGCATCAAGGTGCACGTGTTATGCAAGGATCGTTCCATCTATATGAAAAACACGTGGGACAGGAACTACGAGACGAACATGTACCCAGGAGTGGACATACGAACCTGAGTAATGTAGCGTAGTAAGTGAAGTAGAATGGCACAAATGGTATGAACATGCGTGGCATATAGGGTGTGTTTGGTTGCGTTCTCGTCTCAGCATAATTGTTCCCTCTTCATTCATGCTCAACTCAACACCCCTCTTCATGCATGCTCTCTTCATGCATGCTTCTAGTGTATTTGTGCTAAACTAGTGTGGACTCATGCACCCTCCATACACTCTACCAAACACCCAAAAGTAGGTCGAGAAGGGAACTCTTGGGCGACATTTGTCTCTTACTACGTACTACCACTAAATGTTGTACGTGCAATGCACGGTGATGTTATGGAGTACGTGCCTAAGTACTCTACTACTACTATATTAGTTGGAGGCACATATTAACTTTTATATTTGTTCACGTGTAAGTGCCCCGAGACCTTCCAACTAGACGTGTCTTTGTCTCCAGGTCGCACTTTGTATCGTTCATACCACTAAGTACTACTACGTGTGGTCTCCGACCCAGAAGTGGAGACGCTCTACCATGCTGTTTTTTTTACGCTGGACTCTACCATGCTGTTCATGTCCCACTCCTTTCGCTGACGTGTGGGACATCCAGCACGTGCCGTGTTTGGCACCCTTCGTCGTAAGAGTTGAAACGCTAGCATTCATCAGAGGCCTCATTTCGTTCATAGGATAGGAATATGAAAATCATAGGAAGTGAGATGACATGCATCTCAATTCCTATAGAGAAAGAGATGCCATTTCATGCTTAGGATAGGAATTTTTCCATTTAGTCTAGGCTAATGTACTGGTAATTATCTCTAAAAACTACAGTAGTAACTAGTAGTACTCGTACATGCTCGTACTCAGACACACACACACACACTAACTACTAGTACTACTACTTCTCACATACTGGCTAGACGCCGTCGTTCTCCTTCCCGGCTTTGTCGGCGACACCCCACCGTGCTTGGATCTCCGCCAACCTCTCCGCAGCAACGCGTGTGTCCTTTTCTTTCTTGCGGCGGCGGGCCTCTCTTTTCTTGAGTGCTTTCTGACTTTTCTGCTCCCTCTATGTGGCTTTGGCCGCCTCTTGCTCTACCGCCCATTCAGCCTTGGCATCTTCAAATTCCTTCCACATAGTTGTGAGGTCGCGAGCGGCGATGAGTTCTGCACGGTGGGATGCCATCGCTTCCCTACCATTTTGTGTGCGGTCGTGGGTGGCGAGGAACTCAGCGCGGCGGGATGCCATCGCTGCCTTGCCAGTTAGTGTGCGGCGCGGTGGCATGATCGACGCTTGGTGAGAGCTCTGGGGTGGAGTGGCCGGGCAACCGTATAGTGCATTGGTTTGTCAAGAGCTCAAGGACAGAAGACGAAGCAAATTTAGATTCCCCTTCAATCGTGGTCATTTATTACCAGGTAAAATGCATTGGCGGTCATCGAACTTGTCTTGATAGCTCACTTTGATCATTGTATACGAGATATGGTGATTATACGGTCACTGGCTCAGCGTATAGCTCCATATTTGTCTGGTTGACTAGTCAAACAGTCCGCATGCGCCTCATTAGCTCGTGTTCTTTATCTATCTACGTGGGCCTACCTGTCAATGGAGAAAGAAATAGTGTAAAAACCAAAATTATGCTAGAGTTCGGACCGCTTCCGGAGCCCGCTCTCACCACCCTGGCCCCTCAAGACGCCAGCTGCCCGCCGCATGCATGCATAGTAAGTAGTACTCCTTATGTGGAGGAGAGAGAGGCATTGACAAAGTTAAGGAGTGGGCTCTGCAAGAGCCCGTCTCTACACGTGCTCCTAGGTATAAAGAAATGATTCTAAAAAAGGCATAAAAAACAATTGTGTCTTAAAAAAAGAAAGGTAAAAAACATTTGAGAGGAAATATATAGAGAGAAAGTGAGAAAAAGCTGTAACCTAGGCCTTACATGAGGAAGGAGGGAGTGGTGCACATGCCAAGTTCACTGGGCTGCCGTGTTTCACACTCCTCCGTCGTGATAGTGGAGACAATAGCTTTCGTAAAAAATAAACAATGAATACTCATTGCTCGTCCTCTATATCGGAAAGAATAGTTTCATTCGCCGACATGTGGGACGTCGACCATCCTGGTCCACCTGCCATGCACAAAATTATCCTGGTCGACCCCAATCGTATCGCAGGCCCAACCTTTCCCACTGTAAGTTGTTCGGACAAAGGAACCATCATGACTTCGTTGAATTCTGCTTCTTCAAGAAAACTTACTGTACCCGCAATACTACCACCACACGCGAAGACTGGACGGCACTGTACCACGTCATATTACTGAAACCCACTAGGGCAAACTAGCTCGCCTAGGTCATCTATTTTGGAACGAAGGGAGTACGTCTCTACACTGCTATGATTTTGTGTTGCACGTCATATCACTGAAAACCACTAGGCCAAACTAGCCCGCCTAGGTCATTGATCGCTAAGCCTACAATTTTAGGAGCTAGGGCTATTGGTTGATCGATGAGGGATAAGTATAAGCGTACCACGAGCTCATCAGCCCCAACGTTTCTCTTTGGTGAGTGTTTTGTAAGTACTATAGCTCGCACAGTGGCTAGCCTACTAACACCAAGAATCATCAAACAAGCCCTGCTGATATGATAAACAGTTCAAACTTACATCTAATCATGCCATATATTACATCAAAGGCCGGTGAGGATACATCTGTTTCCATAACTCGGAGAGGGTTCGCATGATTCATCGCATGATTCACTATCAAACAAAAGTAGCAAGATCCGCCCACACAAGACATTACACTAGCCCTAAGATGGTTTGATAACACACACTATTCTGGTAATTAAACACAGGGTAATGCAAACTACCCTGAAGGATTAGCGCGACCAACTATTTCTTGTCATCGATCTCTCGGGCAATGACCACAGCACGGACAACAGCATGGGAATCGATTTCTGGGGCGATGTCCATAGGACTGACCGCGACATCGGAATCGATCTCTGGGGCGATGTCCACAGGATGGACAGCGGCATCGGAATCGATCTCTGGGGCGATGCCAACAAGACGGGCCACGACATCAGAATCATCAAGGACATCCACCGGCACCTGCACAACCCTAACATATTAGCAAGCACATTGAAAATAATCAAAAACCACAACTACGGTAATAAGCCATTACTTTTTACCTTGTGCAGCTCACCGGGGGATCTCATCCCTCCGGGGGCCATCTCCTCGTGCTTGATGGGGGCCATCACCTTGCGAGGGTAATACTGCTTCTCATCGGCGACTATCTCCTCAAACTTGGTCTTGAGCTTCACATAGGTGGCAATCAGAGTTCCTGGGGTAGGAACGGTGGGGCCCTTGCCATTCTTCCAACTTCCTTTGAGGAGTTCATCCGCCAACGTCCTCAACTCTTTGGCCAATGCTTGTTTCTTAGAGTTCTTCGTCTCCATGGGTTGGCCCGCCAACATGGTCAACTCGTTGGTCGGTGCTCGCTTCCTGGAGATCACTGTCTCCAGTGGGTTCTCCGCCAGCAACTCTTTGCCTAGTGCTCCAGGATCCATCAATGAACTGACAAACAAAAAGAAATCGAAAGGAAACCACAATCGCAATGAAAACGGGAAAAGAATAAGATGTGAGAATCGGTTGGTGCTTCGCAAAAAGGAGATTCTTGGAATGAAAATATAGCATCATGACTGACTCGCCAACCTTTCCTTCGTCGGCACAGAAGAAAAATGGCAGAAGTGAGTAGCCTGGAGTGAGGTTTTCTTCAAGAAAGGGAAGAAAGGGCTTCAACGAGCGTTCCAGTGAAATGATGGTTGCTTTGTCCAGTCCAACTTGGAGGCCACCTTACCACTGCTGGTAAAGGTGTGGGTTTTGTGATATGACGGTTCATGACGGCCACACCAGGGTTACAGGTGAGTCTTGACTGTAGCACCACGCTGTGATTTGGTGGATGGCACGCGGGCCCGGATGCTTTGAAATGTCCCGCATGTAGATAGAGCGGCTAGTCATATAGGAGTGCTCAATATTGTGCACCGCGACCAAGGTGGAGAGGAAAACGAGAGAACTATGTAATTAATGCATGAGTTTAATTAGGGTAGTTTTGTAAAGTACGAGATACATTCCTCCAATCGCAAAATGCCTTGGTTCATGAGATTTGAGATTTGAGCCCTATAAACCGGAAGGGAGGGAGTACTGCATATGGTGTAGTCTAGTTAGTTGTTGAAATCTCTAGGAAGGCAAATACTCCTTTCCGGTTTACAGGGCTATACTACTCCCTCCGTCTAGGTGTGTAAGTCATCTTACAAAAACCAAATAATCCCAAAACACTTAGGCGCGGTGCATTAACTGTCAGATTTCGGGTTCCGGCAGACCCTTGAGGTTCGAACACTGGGGTGCGCGTGGAGATTTCGCCTCCTACCTACCTGCACCCCTCCCCCTCGCTAAGATCTAAGCTATGGAAAGAACAACACGAGGGACACAGGGTTTATACTGGTTCGGGCCACCGTTGTGGTGTAATACCCTACTCCAGTGTGTGGCGTGGTGGATTGCCTCTTGGACTGATGATGAGGAACAATACAAGGAAGAATAGCCTCGCGAGGGTCTGTTCTTGGCTGGGGCGATGAACTGCTGGGAGGAGTTCAGTCACCCCTCTCTCTCTCTCCGATTGTTGATGCCCCAACCTCTAGCCTCTCTCTCTCTCTCTCTCTGATTCTTTCTTTCCTCTGATTCTCTGATCTCCTCCCTCTCCTGTGGGGGCTGGTCCTATTTATAGAGGCCCTGGTCCTCTTCCCAAATATCGAGCGGGAAGGGAGCCAGCAATGGTGGGCTAATTTGAAGGGGGACAACTAGTACTAGCTATCCTGACAAAAGTAGTCTTCGCCTGCACAAAGCTCTGGTGGTGACGCCGTCTTGGGCTCGCCGTCTTGCAGTCATCCTGGTCTTGGTCTTGTTGCACCGAAATGGCAACCTTTGCCTGATGCCTCGGTACTCCGCGGCTGTGCTTGCCCCCTTTGCACCAAAGAGGAAAGGAGGACACTGTGCGGGCTGGCACCTGCCTGGCGCCTTTGCTCGTCATGGCTTGCGTCACGGGCACCTCGTGAGGTACCCCGCCTTGATCTCTCCGCCTCCTCGCGAGCCAGCCTGATGAGGCCGTGCCTGAGGAAGCTCCGTGTCGTCCGCCCCGCGAGGCTTGGCCCCTCGCGAGGGTCTTGGGTGTGTGTTGATGAAGATGGGCCGTGCTGGGCCCCCATTTGAGCCACGCCGCAGGCCGCAGGCAGGCAAGTCTGGGGACCCCCGTTCCCAGAATGCCGACAGTAGCCCCCGAGCCCAAGGCGCGCCCGGACTTGGCCGTGCAGGGAGGCGGAAGGGCAAGAGCGAAGCGCCACGGGCCCTAACAGCCTGCGGCCTTGGGTGCCGCGTGGCGATTGATTGGACGTGGGCGGCACTGTTCCCCCACGCCCCCCTTATTTTGCGCCATGCTAGGCGGACTCGTAGTTGTACACAGCCGCTCCCCCTTCTGTTGCTCGAGCGCCCTCTGTCCTTCCTCCGCTCGAACTCCAGCTTCTGTTTTCAACCCAATCTCAAACCTCCGCCCCCTTCCCATCGCCATGGCTCCGACGAAGAAGGGAAGAGGGAAGAAACCCGTGCCTCCGCCTTGTCCGCCGCCGTTGGTGGCCCCCGCCGAGGGCTTAGGCAAGGTTTGCTCGGCTCTGGCCACTATTTTCAACGAATGCGGGAGGACGACGGCCTGGCCTGCGTCCCACTTCTCCATCGATAGGATAGTCACCGAGGTCCCGTATTTTGCCAACGCCCTGTGGGCGGGTCTGGTTCCTCCCTTTTCTGATTTCTTCAATGTCGTGCTTTCCCACTATCAGATCCACATGATGCATCTGGGTCCTGAATCCAGCATCCTCCTTTCGGTCTTCGCCTTTGTCTGCGAGGCTATGATGGGCATCCTTCCTTTGGTTGCCTTGCTGCGCCACTTCTTCTCGCTGCGCCTTGTCGACCCTACCCAATGCTGGGCGTGCGTGAGCTTCGTTGCCGCGTCTGAGACAGCGGCCTCTGGGATTGACTTCAAGCTCTCCCTGCCCGCGGCTGGGTTCCACGAGCGGTGGCTGTATGTGGACGCAGGGGTGCCCAGCCCCCTGCTATCGGAGCCAACTTCGCATGTTGTCCCCAATTCGGGCTAGGGCCAGGAGACGCTTGAGAGCCCCGGACTCGTCTTCGTCTGGCACCGCTTCGCGTTCTTGAGGTCGCTTGGCGTGACAGCGCCCAAGGTGGTGAAGGAGTTCCTACTACGCCGCGTTGCTCCTCTCCAATGCCACTCCCGCCGGATGTGGGCCTTCAGCGGGCGCGATGATCGTATGAGGCTCCAGGAAGAGGACCTGACTCCTGAAGTACTGAGGACAGCGCTCTTGACCCTGACTGGGGACCCTAACCGTGGCAGCATCTAGCAGGGAGGGGCGTTGCTGTACCTCTGCGAGAGCAGGGGCGATTTTGTGAAGCAGATGCCTATCTTTGATGAGTGGGGGTCGCGCCCCGACGGCCTCCAAGGGCCTCGCGAGAACCCAGTGGTGGTGACTGCCCTTCTAGTCGGCCAAGGCGGCTCTTCCTCGAGCGGCGGAGCAGGGAGGCATGAGGCGCCAGAGGCCGAGGGGGCTCCCGGCGGGGTGACGGCGCCAGGCGATGCTCATGAGGGAGCAGCTTTCGGGGCCCGTGCCGCTGAGGCTGAGGGTGACGAGCAGCTGCCCTCAGCGCCTGCGACTGAGGCCCCTGAGGCTCCAGCTGCTTCCCTTGGCGAGGCGATTGGCAGCGCGCATCAGGCAGGCGCCCCTGACATAGATCGCCCTGACGCTCCGTCTTCGTCGCAGGTTGATCCCTGCGCCCAACTCTTGGGCCGCTTCCGCGTGGACTTTGAGGCCCTCCGGAAGAGAAGGGAGGCCCTGGGCGACGATTACCCTTGTCGCCTGCTGAAGCGTAGGAAGTACTTCGCCACTAATGAGTAAGCCTTCTCCTTTCCCAGCTCCCGATCCTTCTGTTGTTTTTACTAACCCTTGCTCCGCAGGCCCCTTCCAGCCGAGCTTGCGGAGACGGCTGAGGTGCCGTCCCCCTTGGCTTTGCCCCCTCCATCGTCCTCAAGCGCCCCGAGCAGCAGAGCCCTTGTGGTGAGGGCGGTCGAAGAGGCGGACCGTCCCGAGGAGCATCATGGCCCTGCGCACCTCGCGATCCTCTTCTGCAGGCCTTCTCGTGGCATAGCCAGCCTGCCGTGGGCTTCTCGCCTGGTCGTGGACTGCGATTGGCTGAGGCGCTCCCTGCGCTCTTCACCTGGGGACGGGCTGGCTCCAGGCCGGGCTTCTGGCGCGGCGTGCCCGGCCATCGCGAGGGTGCTAGCCCCAGCCCCCAGCCCGGAGGGGGAGTGCTGATTCGTGGCCCCCGACGCTTGCTTGGGGCAGATGATGGTGTGGAAGACATGCTCGAGCACGCTCGGGGGCGTCGCGCTCTCCGCCAAGGATTCCTTCGAAGGGCGGCTGACGCAGTAAGCCTGCTTGGTGAGGAGCTTGCTGATGAAGACGCGCGCCTTGAGGCCAAGGGCCTGCGCCTGGCCGCAGAGAGGCGCGAGCTGGAGGGCTCCATCACCCTTGCGCGCCGTCAGCGCGATCTTGACAACACAGAGGCCAAGGCGTCGCTGGTGGCCTCTCGGGAGGCCCGATCTTGGGCCGCTGAGGAGGCCCGAGAAGCCGACCGGCGGCGAAAGGCGGTGGAGGAGCGGGCTCGGGAGCTCCTGGCCTGGTGCCACTCACTGGAGGAGCAAGTGGAGCTACACGAGGCAGCCCTCGCATCGATGAAGGTGGCCTCTGGCGACTCAGCAGAGCTCCAGAAGCGTGAGGAGGCGCTGACGCTGGAAGCCGCCGAACGTACCCGTGAGTATGAGCGTCTGGAGACGAGGGAGTGCTTGGTGACGCAGGCGGAGGATGATGTCGCTGCACAGGAAGCCCGTGTCCTGGAGGAGGTCGGACGTCGGGTGGCAATGACGCATTTGAACCTTGAGCACGAGTTCGAGGAGAAGCTGGGGTTGATCCGGGCCGAGGCTGAAGGCAGGACTGCTGCCTTGAGAGCCAAGCTGGAGGAGGCGACACGGCGGGCCGATGCTTTCCGGGCCGCCCTTGAGGTGGCGCAAGGTGAGTTAACCACCTCCCAGGCCGAGGTGCTCCTTCTTCGCCAGTGGGTGGAGGAGGCTAAGGCCGTCGCGCGCCAGAATGCGGATGAGATACGTCAGCGGCGGATCCTGGAGCATGAGCACGGCCCCATGCTCACCATGCTCCGGGAGAGAGCCAACACAGCCTTGGGCAACATCTACGAGGCGGCTGTTGGTGAGCCGCATGCAGTCAACTACGCTGGCAATCTTCAGTTCTTCACTGACGTGGTTACGCAGCTGGAGGCACGGTCGGTCAGGGCTGACAGGGTAGTGGAGGAGAGGAGTCGTGCCCTGCTCGGGCGTGCCTTTTCTCGCGTCTTCAGCCATCTCCGGAACATGGATCCCCACTTCGATTTCGACGCCGCCATCGCCCCAGTCCCCCAGGCCGTCCAAGGCGACCTGGCGCACTGGGTGGAAGACAATGTGGATGCTCTTATCAGGGCCTTCGCTTCTGACAACTACGGCGTGACCGTAGCTGCCGACGAGGGCGGTGTGGTGAACGGCCCTGACGCCGCTGGCGACGATGCATACAGCGATGGCGAGTTCAGCAACGCCAGCAACGGCTCGGGTGGTGCTCTTGAGGACGCATTGGGGGATTTATCTGACTGATTATGCATCGTTCCTGCTTCCTTACCCTGCATGAATAGAACTCAGGTTTTAGCCTGATGGCTGTGAGAGCATTTTGGAGGGGGAGCCCCTCATGTAAAACTTGTGTTCATCGTATTAGTAGACGCTACATTGCCCATGCGCCTGCGCCAAGTGGTTAGTTTAAGCGACGCGCTGGTCGACTAGTTTACCTTTGTCCCGTGCTGGCCCTGAGGTAGCCTGTGGGAGGTTGTGGTGTCCCGAGTGTTCCCAGATTCAATCCGTAGGACCTGTAGTTAAACACCCTCCTGAGAGGACGTGACGGCGGCAGTCTGGGCTGCGCGCAAGCTAGGCCTGACTCGGCTCGCGAGGGGCTCACGAGGGGAGGCAGCTGAGGTGAAGTGGTAACCAAAACGCGAGAAATTGCTCGAACGAGACTAAGCACCCCTTCCCCGAACACACGCAAATCTCAAATTCGAATCCAACTTGAATCCAACGGGGGAAAGCGACAACCAAAGGGAAAAGCAATGAAAGTAGACAAAAGGCCGCGTCCGGCACCTGATCTAGTCTTGGACGTCTTCTCACCAGCACGGAGCTAAGTGCTGCCACTGGGCGTGGGAGGGAGCCCCAGGGCCTGAGGCCATCACCCCTGAGACTCCGGGGCGTGTACATCCCCACTCATTATTACGTGAGAGTGTCACGGGGCGGCGAGCTTCACAGGCACTGGGCCTTCTTCACAGGTACTAGCCTTGCTTCATATCGCCAGATGAGGGCCCCGCCTTGCGCCACACTCTAGTGCCATCAACGACGACCGGAAACCAGGACGCCGCCGATGGGGTAGAGCGGTCCCCAGCGGTTCCCCGACGACCACGGGTCCTCCGCCAGGGGCAGGCCCTGAGGCACCTCCCCAGGAGAGGGCCTACCTCCTGAGAACACCTTGCTCCGAATGCCGCGGTGGTGATGTCGGATCTCGGCCCCTCTCCTGCAGCCCCCTGTGCCCTCCTACCGAGCGGTAGGAGACTGTGGGAGCGGGGCAGCTGCTCGTTGTGGCGACCTGCACCTCCTGCGATCCATGGTTAGCGTATGCCTGCTCCTGAAGAATTAGCGGTACCCGATAATCGTTACCTCCAGCGTGGCCAGTGGGACCGTCCCGGGGCTCATGGAAAGGCTCAGCTTCTGGCGCCTCGTGCCCCCAGCTTGGGCTAAGGAGCGAGCCTTGTTCGCTCTCGTGAGGGTGTCCTTGGTCCATCATGAGGGGCACGTATTCCTCTGGCGCCGTCATCCCGAAGGCCACGCCATAGTGCTCCACGTGCCACGCGGTCCTGCCTGACGCGCCCATCGTGGGGTGGCAGCGCGGCTGTCCACTGGGGCCGCGGGTCGTGTCGAGTCCTTCTTCTTCGCGGACTGGGAGCGGGGGCAGCGCCGCCGCCAGTCCGGTGCTGACAGCTTCGCTGGCAATGGAGTAGCCTTGGAGCCCGCGGGCGCGCGCGGAGCCCCCGCGTGGGCCGCCCTGGGCTTGAGATGGGAGCTAGGTGCAGAAGGGGTGAGCCCCCGAGGCGGCGAAGCCCAAGAGCTCTGCCACCCGCTCCAGCAGCACGTCGCGGCCGCCCTCCCGCAGCCCGCACTGTAGCAGCTCTCGGGCCACCGTGAGCGCGGCCCACAAGTTCGCCTGCTCCCGACGGGTGTACAGTGTCGTGGTCGCGGCGTGATTGGAGGCCCTTGCTGCCGACCGCGCCTGCCGCGGTGTGAGAGCTGTCGAAGCCTGTCTGCGTTGCCCGCCGCCCGCAGCACCCTGCGGACCGCGAGCTGCCTGGGGCACGGGGTCACCCGAGGCGAGCGGCTCTGCGCGGGCGGGCCACGCCGCCCATGGATCTGGGTTGCCCGCCTAGTCACCGGACATGGTGATGACGACGCAACAGGGCACGAAGCGGTAGAAGGTGGATTCCGGCGCACCCCTACCTAGCGCTCCAAATGTCGGATTTCGGGTTCCGGCAGACCCTTGAGGTTCGAACATTCGGGTGCGCGCGGAGATTTTGCCTCCTACCTACCTGCACCCCTCCGCCTCGCTAAGATCTAAGCTATGGAAAGAACAACACGAGGGACACAGGGTTTATACTGGTTCGGGCCACCGTTGTGGTGTAATACCCTACTCCAGCGTGTGGCGTGGTGGATTGCCTCTTGGGCTGATGATGAGGAACAATACAAGGAAGAACAGCCTCGGGAGGGTCTGTTCTTGGTTGGGGCGATGAACTGCTTGGAGGAGTTCAGTCACCCCTCTCTCTCTCTCTCTCCGATTGTTGATGCCCCAACCTCTAGCCTCTCTCTCTCTCTCTGATTCTTTCTCTCCTCTGATTCTATGATCTCCTCCCTCTCCTGTGGGGGGCTGGTCCTATTTATAGAGGCCCTGGTCCTCTTCCCAAATATCAAGCGGGAAGGGAGCCAACAATGGCGGGCTAATTTGAAGGGGGACAGCTAGTACTAGCTATCCTAAAAAAAGTAGTCTTCACCTGCACAAAGCTCTGGTGGTGACGCCGTCTTGGGCTCCACAATGACCTCCGTCTTGCAGTCATCCTGGTCTTGGTCTTGTTGCACCGAAATGGCAACCTTTGCCTGATGCCTCGGTACTCCGCAGCTGTGCTTGCCCCCTTTGCACCGAAGAGGAAAGGAGGACACTATGCGGGCTGGCACCCGCCTAGCGCCTTTGGTCGTCATGCCTTGCGTCACGGGCACCTCGTGAGGTACTCCGCCTTGATCTCTCCGCCTCCTCGTGAGCCATCCTGATGAGGCCGTGCCCGAGGAAGCTCCGTGTCGTCCGCCCCGCGAGGCTTGGCCCCTCGCGAGGGTCTTGGGTCTGTGTTGATGAAGATGGGCCGTGCTGGGTCCCCCTTTGAGCCACGCCGCAGGCCGCAGGCAGGCAAGTCTGGGGACCCCCATTCCCAGAACGCTGACATTAACTTCCACCTTGTTTCTTGTTTGTTGACATATCAACCAATTAGAGATGAGAGGTGTGCATGCTTTTAATGACTTGCAATGGCTAGTTCATCGCATGCAATGCTATTAATTAGCAAATAAACATTGGTAACCCCAAGAGGAAACGGTGCTAAGCGCGTGGACCTATGCAGAATGAGTATCAACCAATGGATAATGGAGTTTAATTGTTAAACAATAGCAATTTTGTCTCATGCAAGAGCCTGGCTAGTACTCCAAGGAACCGCACGACGCGAAGCGTTGGCAACTGCCACGTTCGGGTTGCGCTTGGCTCTTCGCCTCTTTGAGAAGACGAACAATAATGATGTTACTCCTACTTCTACAGTATCGAATCCACTGCTGCATGTCCGTCCACCTCATGCGGGAGGGATAGCGAAAGCTTCAACTTACTGCTCCTGCCTTTGCGTCCATGACAGGTGGGCCCAACAGGTGGTTGGCCCTCCTATCATGCAGCCAAAGGCAGGTGCAGTTAAGGCATCGGAGCTCAGTCCGCGAGGGAGAGGGTGTTGTAGTAATCAAATTTCTCGGTCTTGTACGAGTTGACGAAGATAGGGGTTGCTTGCTTGCTAGGGTTTCTCACTACGTATATATAGGGCGGAGCCTCCGCGCTTGCTTGCTAGGGTTTCTCTATTCACACACTCTCATCCTCTCTAGATTTAAACAAGATAGGGGTAGTAACACTGTTTTTCTCCCTTCAAAAAACACTGGCTTTCTATCCTCACCGCTGGTTACAGATCTGGACATATCCCCCTCCGCTAGTGAAGGGGAGGAGGGGCAGCGTTTAGGCCGTCGTCGACAACGAGGGAGGAGACCCACTACCGGCCGTGCCGTTATCTCTGGCCGAGCGCTGGCAAGGGAGGTCCTCCAATCCCTTCATCGTTGCCTGTGGGCGGATCCGGCCTCCCGCCGCCCACCTATCCACATCCCGACGACCTTCAGGTATATCTTCGTTCGGAACCGCCTTAGCTGTACTTCCCCAGCTTGCTACGTCGCTGCATGTGCATCATTTTCTACCTCTCAGCCCCTCTCGATCGGATAGTCCAACGTCACATATATTTTTTTCTTCTATTGTTAGAGGTAAAGCTATTCATGCATTCGAATCTTGTACTCCCTCCGTCCGAAAATACTTGTCATTGAAATGGATGTATCTAGATGTATTTTAGTTCTAGACACATCCATTTTGATGACAAGTAATTCCGGACGGAGGGAGTACTTGGTTCAAACAAGAAATAAAGTGGGGGTGGGGGAATTTAGTATGTACATCGGACTTGGTACAAACAGGAAGGAAAGGGGGTGAAAGTAGTACAGACTGGGCATCCAACCGGTCTCTTGGTCGAAAAGGGAAATATAGGGGTAACGTTGTACACAGTGGTATGACCAGGACTAGATTTGCTATCCACACATAGGAGTAGGTGGCTAGAGTGTACAAAAATGGAACCAACCCAGATATGATTCTTGGATGTTTGTTTCTCGGGGCAAGAAACTATGAATCGCCACTTTCTGCCCCTATTTACGTACATGGTGTTGGACTGCTGGTGCGCCCACTGTTATAAGCCATGACAAGTTTAGCCAAATGTTTTTGCCTGTAATTGTTTGAGACTCTGACTGTTTCCTCTTCGCCTTTTTGTGCAAACAGGGGTATCCAATTCACCTGGTTGCTGTTGTGACCTTTTGGTGCACTACACGAAACTCTTCTTAAAAGAAGTGACTTTTGTGCTGTTTACCTGGAATGTTAGAATGGAACAGTTGGTTCATTTTGGTGGAACTGCACAAAGGGAGATCTGTGTTCCAATCCTCATCATCCATATTGGCGCCAGAACCTTCCTTTAGGTAAGAATGATATTTAATGCATGTGTTCGTCTCTATTTTCCGACTGCCATGAGAAAATAATGTTGTTTTTTACTAGTACACTTGTACTCCCTCACTGACAAAACCAATTCTGAATTAGAAGGCCAATCATGTAATTGGTTTCACCAACTGGTGATGAGAAAGAGAAACAGAGCATGAAGAGGAAGAAGAAGAAGAAGAATAAACAGCGCCAAGGCGATCTTGCTGAAGCCAGAGGCCTCAGTCGAGGCCATTCAAGGGCTCCGGCAATGACTACCTTAGATGTGAGACGATCCTCCAGGGATCCCTTCCACTTCTGTTGTCTCACTTAATTAATTAGGAGTACTTAAGTACCACTAATTTATTACTGCCTAATTTTCCTGTTGGAGTTAAACAAATCTTTAGTAGGACCCTATGTTGAATCATGTACGTGTGTATGTTTGTCTATGGAGGTGAATCATGTGGTGGAGCAGGGAGGGAAACTTATTAGTGTCATGACATAATAGTGCTATTGTTTTGCATGTCAATTTATTGCCATTGGTTCAATGAGGCAATGTTTTGCGTATTGTCCATCATGAATTTGATGCTACTGGTTGAGTAATATGCTAATGTCTTCCTATCCTTTCTCACTAAGCTAATGAAGGTTTCACCTTGTTCCTACTTGTGCAAATAGGGATCATGTTGTGCCAATCATACATTAAATGAAACTACACAAGACAATACAATGAACTGTATCCCAGCCAGTGCTTTAACTCTGCTGGAAGTTCTTGATAATCTTTCAATATAATCTCAGCACTGGTAAACAAGAGTGATTTCAACCATACATTTGAAGTGCACAAAAATATATACTATTGTGTGATTCCAGTGAGTGCTTTATGATCTCTTATGGGACTACATGAATAAGCTTTTTTCTCATGTTGGTACGGGCCTAAGGCCTTCATCCATATTAGTTTGCTATCATCTCTATTTGTATCGTGCTACTGTCATGAGAAACTCCTTTATCTTTGCACATTAAAGTTTTGCAACCTATGATAAATGGCAATGCTTTGAGTGTTGAGTTGAGCTAATTGGCACTGACTAAATAAATTAATACCTCTCTTTAAGCAAGACTACTATGTTGCTAACTTTACCCATTAAGATAATGAGGGTGCTTCTATTTGTTAGTGTATGTTTCATAAACTAGTCCCACTATTACAGTAATCTCACTCTCTCAATATATGTGCCAACAGGGATGCTCGATTTTGGTGGAACTTCACAAAAACTTTGGGTGCTTCATTGCCTCAACAGCTTCCATCCTTTCCTGTCAGTCGCTAAACTCCGCATGATTTCTTCCTTTGATGTAAGTCGCTTGGCTTATCTGGGCTTCTGGTCAAAGGAAATAGTAATTGATATGCTACCTCACACAGGTTGGTACTGGTCTTTATCCTGATTATTGTGCCTGTCATATGTATTGGTAATTTCGTATTGTGCTACTGTTTGCCAATTTCATAAAGGAGTAATTTGGAGCCTGAACTCGCAGGCGAATCATTACATCGGGTGATTTCAGTAGAACTGCAGACAATGATTAGATGGACAGGTACTTATGCTGCTGCTATGTACTCCAAAGTTCACTTAGACAAGCATCGATGTTGACAAGAAGTGCCTATATTCATTCGAGTATCAACCGGCGTCAACCAATTGTCAAACTCCAAGTGTTAGGAGAGTGAACGCCAAAAATATTGCTTGGTGCATAGCCCAGAAAAACGCAGTCCAGTCTTTGATCCCAACTTGTGCCTTTTGGTTATCGGCACATATGGTAGCGAACTATATGGCATGGAGTCTAAAGATTCCAGACAAGTTGGTTGACGCGTATATTCATCTGGCACTTAATCAGTCTGCGCGCCAAGGATGCTCCATTTTAGTTGAACTGCACAAAAAATTTGGGTGGTTCATTTTCTCAACCGCCTCCTTTCTCGTCTTCAATGTAGAATTTTGGCGAGATACAGGACCAAGATGACCTAGTAAACTGGTTGGATCAAAGTAGTGGCCAAGTTGCTCAAACCTCCCTGGGCACGAGGCCACTATTTGAGGATAAACCTACAAGCAATGTTTAGATTGTCTGTGATGCCTCTTATGTACTCGAAAGTCTACTCGTACAAGAACTAATTTTAGCAAGAAGTACCTCCGTTTGAACACCATTTACCAGTCTGTACCCTAGGTAATTAAAGTTCGTCCATGGATCATATTGGATGTGATCTCAATCATTTGGATGCATAAACATACTGAACATGTGTATATCTGAATCTTTTTGTAAATTATGTATGAATATTGTCGTGTGATCTATCAATCATTTGGATGCATAGATATGCTGAGCTTGTGTATATATGAATCTTTTGAGTTGTTGATTGTGAATGTTGGCTATGGATATGAACGTGTCCTGTGAACCTGAGTTTGATATGAATGTTTACCTTTTCTGTTGTATTTGTGTGTGAACTTGTTAGTATGCCTACTGTGGGGTATAAAACGCAGGTCTCTTATAAAAGTAATGCTGTGTCCAATTTATGTTTTCCCTTCTAACCACATTATATATATTTATATTATTACTATTATCGTATATTTTATAGAGACTTATATATACATTATGAAAACATCCCAACTTATAAAAGTAAATGTTTAACAGAAGTTGGCAAGGAAAATCCTGGTTGTTTTTGACTCACAGGCAAGGAAAATCCTGGTGATTGCGTACAAAAGCTTGCAAAGATTTGAAGGACCAATTTAATAATAACACGCTCATTTTTATTTTGAGCAATAAATCGCTAATTTCTTAATTATATATATATATAATGTGCCTCTCCGGTTTATTCTTTGATATTAATTGCTCCTTCTAACATAACATTATACTTCCTCCGTCCGAAAATACTTGTCATCAAAATGGGCAAAAAGGGATGTATCTAAAACTAAAATACATCTAGATACATCCCTTTTATCCATTTTGATGACAAGTATTTCCGGACGGAGGGAGTTTATATAATGAGCCCACCTAATACGTGTATTTCAAGGAAGTGCAAATGGGCTGGGATTTCTTAGAAATATAAATGGGCCTGATTGATGCAGAATTATTTGTTCACCCAGCCCAGCAAATGGACTGTACATTCTAGAAAACATGGGTTAAATATATGCCACATTTTTGCAGGCTGACATGTGGGCCAATAGGTCGAAGCCTACGTAGGGCATTGTCAACTTGGTCAACAAATGATTGTGTCATCCACAACCATTGGATTTATATCCAACAGCCGGCATGCACCTTCAATCTCTCGTCTTCTTCCTCCAGCGTCGCCGGGACCGCCTGGTCTAGCCTCCGGCGGCTAGCGGCTCTGCTTAGCACACATCACTGTGATGCGCTACCCCACCACCGGCCAGGCTATCCCTCCACCCCTCGACACCTCCTGTTATTATCCACAGACTACAGCCCCACGCTGCAACAGAACCAGTTATAACCCTTCTCTTCCTCTCAATCTGCGACTCCAATGCTGCATTTTCCCATCTCCGAGTCGTTCCCATTCGGGGCCTCGCCATCGTCCACTGCCTCGCTGCATTTGGTGCGGCGTGGTCAACAAACGAGAGTCATCGGAAGAGGACTTTATGTGGAGAGCCTAACGGCTAGGACCCACGAGGTCCATGGTCGCACGCAAGGAAAGTTTCTCCTTATTAAGCTGAAAAAATGTTTCCTCCACCTGACAGCTGGGACCCACCGGCTGTATCTTCGCACGGAAGGAAGTGCCTCCTTGTTTTGCAAAAAAAGTATTCATCCCGTTGACAGCTGGGACCCGTCAGATTTGGTGACTCACTTGTGGGCCTACTAAGCGGACGTGTATGCACGGCTTTGTCAACTTAATCAACAAATGATTCTAGCAGCTAGACCGTTGGATGTTAATACAACAGCCGTGCTCCTTCTTCAACCTCTGTTCTTGCTCCTGTCTCCCGTGGGCGGCACCGCGGCCGTGCTGCCGCGCACCCGAACCAGTGAAGTTTCCCACTCCTCTCCATCTGCGACTCCACTACAACTTAATAAATAGTAACGTCTTCGGTTTTAGCCTGGTTTTCCGTATATTAACCAGGTAATTCTCTTCTTCTTAATTAATCGACGAGGCAATTCTTTTGCCTCCGTTTCGAAAAAATAGTAACGTCTAACTGAGCCAGTTAGTTAGATGCATACACTTGGTGTAGTAGGATCTTTATTTAGTTTGATGCATACACTTGTTCTTTTTTGGTAGCCCTTTTGTAATGATGGCTGATGTTTGGTTTGGAAGAGAGAGCTGTGTCTTCACTCTTCTGGCCTGCTTACTGCTTCTGCTGCACCCCCAGCCCTGGTTGTTGCTGCTGTTGTTTTCAATGTACAATCAGTAGTATATTTCGTCTATTGGTTGAATAAATGTGTTGTTAGAACGACAAACACAATGTTTTGGAAGTCGTTTCACGGTTTGATCCTTTAGTGCCCCGTATCGTACGTAGCGCATATTATTTATCGTACGGAACACATTTTTTTTTTGAAACTTGAAACACATTTTCCACTTGTTGATAACATGCAGCCCACTGATGAAGGCCCAATAGAGAAGCCCATAAATAACTGGAAGGGAGACTCTCACATGAACCCGGCCCAGGTACATGCTCATGGTCCCATAAACATAAATAAGTAAATAAATAAATAAAGCTAAATGCTCATGCACCAGTTCTTTGGGAAAATAGGTAGCCCAGTATTTCTTTTTGAAGAATACCCAAGCTAGGCCTATTTGTTTTCTCCGAATTACTGGGCTGCAAATCTTTTTGAAGAGTATGGTCAATGTCTATTAAAAGTAATTTCAAAAGGGGTTGAAAATTCCAAAAAATTTATAGCAAATGGGATATAAGTTTCTTTTTTTGTTTTTGTTCTTCACTGATATCTTATACATATTTCATTGGATTTAACATGACATAGTACTAATTTATTTTTAAATTTGTTTTAGTATGGCTATTAAATTTTGGATTAAGAATATTTCGTTCCCCAGCAAAAAATTGTGAATTTTCAAAATTTCCCACATATTTAGTTAATTTTTTGACCCTGGTACTCACCAGAAAATGGCCGGCAATTCTAAAAATAGAAAACGGGCTGCAATAAATTCCATATGAATTAGAAAATGAGTAAAAATTATAAAAATAATAGCAAATGGGCTGTACACGCCACAGATTTCGAGGCTGACTTGTTTACGCAAGGCTTTGTCAGTGAACACACAATTCTAGCAGCAGTTAGTGTTGGATGTCCATCCAACGGCCGACGTGCTTCTTCAATCTCTGATGTTCCTGCTCCAGCCGCCTAAACTAGTGCCGACAGGACTACCTGCTCCCTCCTCTTGTGGCCCGCTATGATGCCGTGCAGGCTTCCCCGGCCCACCCTACTCTCTCCGCTGGCCTGGCCGCACGCAATCAATTGCCTCCTTATTACGCGAAAAAATGATTCCTCCCACTAACATCTGGGGCGCACCGGTTGGGAGGCTGACCTGTGGGCCTACTAAGTTGACGCGTACGCAGGCCTTGTCAACTTAGTCAACAAACGATTCTAGCAGCAGTAACCGTTGGATTTGAATCGAACGGTCCTACTGCTTCTTCAATCGTTGCTCTTCTTGCACCAGTCGCCGAAACCAGCACCGGGGAGACCACCTGCTCCTGCCTCTAGTGGCCGGCTGTGCTGCCGATGAGGCCTCATCGCCCCCTACTACTCCCACCGCTAGCCAGGCCCTGCAGCGACGGCAGCCTCATACTGCAGCCGAACTAGTGAACCCTCGTACTCCTCTCCGCGTGGGCATCCACTACCGCGTCTTCCCCGGCTCCGCCTTGTCCCCTTCCTAGTCCTCGCTGTCGTCCACCGCCTTGGTGCTCTCGGCGTGGCATGGTCAACGTGGTCAACGACATTCCATCAGAAGAGTACTGTACGTGGAGAGGCTGACAGCTGGGTCCACGGCCATAGCCTAGTTTTTTTGTGATTTGCCAAGTAAGTCACTTTGTCAGGCCTGTTGGGCTGCAAATCTTTCCAGACAAGGAGAGCTTTCATTCGGCTCGCCGAGAAAATGGCCCATCAGTAATGAGAAATGGGATGTACATTTTTGAACCACATCAAACCTGCAATTAGTTTCAAATATCTTTTTTTAATTTCGAGACTTGAAATTACATTAATTTTTATGCGTGGAGAATTTGTTGGATTTTATATTGATATACATTTATTTTTAAAATCAGTTTGAATGTGATTCGAAATTTCAGGATTAAAAACAGTTCGGACCGCACCGAAATATGCAAAATTTCATATATTTTTTTAACAGTGCCACAATATGGGCTGTAATGCTAACAAAAAGAATATGGGCTCCAAAAAAACCTTAATAATTAGCAAATGGGCTATAAATTATAAGAAATAATGGCAGATGGGTTGTATGCTTTTTTCAACAGATTTGAGGCTTTCCTAAAAAAAGGTTGACGCACAAGCAGTGACTGTTGGATGGCCGTCCAACGGCCGTCATGCTTCTTCAATCTCTGCTCTTCCTGCTCCAGCCGCTCAAACAGGCGCCAGCGGGATTGCCTGCTCCCTCCTCCCCGCGGCCGGCTCTGCTGCCGCACAGGCCTCACCGCCCCACCATACTCCCATTGCTGACCTAGCCATCCCTCTACTCACCCACACCTGCTGTTATTCTCCAACAACGGCAGATGAACCAGTAAACCCTCGTACAGTCGTACTCCCTCCGCGTGGGAAAAATGCCGAGTCTTCCCTACCTCCGTGTCGTTCCCTTCCTAGGCCTCGCCGTCGTCCACTGCCCTGGTGCTCTCGGCGCAGCCTAGTCAACGTGGTCAACGAACGACATGCATCTGAAGTGGACTTTACGTGGAGAGGCCGACAGCTGGGTCCACGGCAGCACGCAAGGAAATGCCTCCTTATTACGCGCAAAATAATAATTCCACCATCTGACATCAGGGACTCACCGAAAGGGCCTCTGTATTTCGTGAAAAAAACATTACCGCTGCTGACAGCTCGGACCCACTAGCTATATCTTCGCACGCAAGGAAGCCTTCTTATTACGCACAAAAAAATGAATATTCCCCTATTAGCTGGGACCCAGTATAGTGGCAGGCTGACTTGTGGGCCTACTAAGTTGACTGGGACGGAGGGCTTTGTCAACTTAGTCAATATGCACAATTCTAGCTCCAGTGACCGTACGATGTCCATCCAACAGCCGTAGTGCTTCTTCAACCTCTGGTCTTCTTGCTCCAGCCGCCCAAACCAGCACCGGTCGTGCCTCGTGCTCTTGCCTCCCGTGGCCGGCTGCGATGCGGCGGAGGCCTCACCGCCCCTACTACTCCCACCGTTGGCCAGGCCATCCCTCTACTCACCCACACCCCCTGTTATTCTGCGGCGACGGCAGCCTCACACCGCAGCGAACCAGTGAACCCTCGTACTCCTCTACGTGTGGGCATCCACTGCCACGTCTTCCTCGGCTCTGCGTCGTCCCCTTCCTAGGTCTCGCCGTCGTCCACCGCCCTGGTGCTCTCGGCGTGGCATGGTCAACGTGGTCAAGGAACGGCTTCCATCGGATGTGGACTATACGTGGAGAGGCTGACAGCTAGGTCCACGGCCGCAGAAAGGAAGTGCCTCCTTATTACGTGCAAAATAATTATTCCTCCACCTAACAGTGGGACCCACCGGACGGGCCACCGTATTTCGCCCCCTGACTTCTGGGACCCACCAGCTACATCTTCGCACGCAAGGAAGCGCCTGACAGTCGGGACCTACCGGGTCGAAGCGTACGTAGCGTTGCCATTCTAGTCGCGAACGTGTATGTACATATATACTGGCGGAAGTAGAGGCGCGCACGTGTCGTAGTAGAGGCGGCCAGGGTGCAAGAAAGAAAATACGGCCACGAATGTGTACATACGGGCGGGGTCTCGAACGCCTACTCGCGCATACGTACGGCCAGGGCTCGTGTACATGGCTGGGTCAGAACGGAGAAACAGCATCGTTGTCGTGTTCATGGGGAGGCAACGGAATGCGTCGTGTTCATGGGGACGCAACGGAATGCGTCGTGTTCATGGGGAGGCAACGGAATGCGTCGTGTTCATCGGGAGGGCTTGGACGGAACAGGCGATGGAAACGAGGCCTGGCGTATTGCAGAACGGACGAAACGGCCTTGTGTTCGACCGGCCACGTTCAAAACGGGATCCTGTTCATCGAGAGGGGTATGGCGTACCGCAAAACGGAGGAAACGGACCTCCTACGGTCGAAACGGGGGTCTCATTGATCGGGAGGGGTGTGGCGTACCGCAAAACAGACGAAACGGACTTGTGTTGGAGCGCTACAGTCGAAACGGGGGTCCTATTCATCAGGAGGGGTGTGGCGTACCGCAAAATGGGACTCCACAGGATACTGTTCATCTCCATCGTCAACCCCCTCCATCCTCCACGAGCTACTATTCATCCACCGTCGACCTCTTCCAGCCTCCACCTGCGAATGTTCATCCACGGGCTCCTGTTCATCTAGCCTCCACCGCGCGCTACTCCACCGGCTCCTGTTCAACCGCCCCTCCATGGGCTATTGTTCATCCTACCCTCTACCGTCTACTATTCATCCTACCCTCTACGGCGTGGTCCTGTTCATCCAGCCCTCCATGGGGTCCTATTCATCCAACCCCAACCGGCTCGATCGATCGGGGTCCTGTTCATCCAGAGGCAACACCACGGGGTCCTGTTCATCCACCCCCACTGGGAACTGTTCATCCAAACCCCCCCCCCCCCGCAACGCTCATTGTTCATCCAGAGGCAGCATCGATCGGCTTAAGTTAGCAGCAGTAGCGAAGGAATCGCTCGATCGAGTTCAGTTAACAGCCATCAATTGATCGCTCGGGTTCAGTAACGCATAGCCTGTAGTGCAATCGCTCGGGTTCAGTTAGAGCCCAACGCCTCACTCAAGTTCAGTTAGAGCCAACGCCTCGCACACACGCGCGTATGTGTACGAGAGAAGCATGCATCGCTCGGCCCCCGAACTCCCACCGTAACCGGGTACTCCCCGAAATTTTCCTCGCCCTCGCTTCTACCATGGTTTTTTCCATCATGGACGGCCCAAAGAATGTCATGCAGCTGCGTCTCCGGCCCACCCAGGATGAAAAGCCCATTTTCTGTCATGATTTTTTGTCATAGAAGTAGGAGCCCACCACATCTATGACGATACCGGGTTTTGTCACAATTATCATCATAGAAGTGTCATATGTATGACAGAAAAAAATTTGGTTCATCCCAAAATGTCACGGATGTGTCTTTTTTTTGTAGTGATAACTAAATGCCCTAGTTCTACTCTATTCAACACTGGGGAGTGGAGAAGGAGGAGGTGGACTTTTAGCTCACTGAGTCGGGTGTATAGGAAGTACAGGTAGCTCGGATGAAGATCACTCCAAGGAGACACTACTCTACAAAGCCTGCATATTCTATCGAGTAAATTTTTAATTAGATCATCAAATCTCACATAGCATTCTTTGATGACAAAGTGATAATGACATAAATTCAACTAGTTCTATTAATTCAACTAGTTTAACTAAGCACTTACTAAAAATAAACTAGTTCTATTAATTCAACTAGTTCAACTAAGCCTTACTATAATTAAAAATAATTAATTGTCTTAATAATTCAACTAGTTCTATTAACCACTTCCTAATTAAAAACTATTTCTATTAAACACTTACTAAAAATAGTAAAAAAACTACATTATACAAGAACAGTAGGGTGGGATGAGGGAGGAGGAGGAGGAAGGAGAGAGGAGGGGGGAGGAGGGCAGTGGGAGGAGGGTTTGGCCGAAGGTGGAGGGAGGAGGGGGCGCACAGAGGAGGAGGGAGGAGTGCGGTCGGGATGAGGGAGGAGGAGGGAGGAGTGCGGTCGGGATGAGGGAGGAGGAGGGAGGAGAGATGAGGAGGGATGGAGGGACTACCTTACTGGAGGATGAGCACGAGCGCCAGCAGTGGCGGCGACAGATGACGGGCCGGGGGTGCGGGGGCGAGAGTGAGAGTGGAGAGGGAGAGTGGGGGCACGCGGCCGGTTTGATAAGGCGTTTAGCAGTAGCGCGCGTTAGTATAAAGCGCTACTGCTAAACTCCATAGCAGTAGCGCTATTAACCAGAGAGTGCTACTTATATGCCTATAGAAGTAGCGCTTTCTGGAAAATGCGCTACTGCTAAGGCTAAGTATGTAAAAAATAAAAAATACATTGGTCATCAATGATATTTCTGTGTAGAATCTAAATTGTCAATAGGAATCTTCCACAGTTTAAGAACCAGCAAAGATTCCTATTGCTGCCACAGATCCTACACATAGATTTCAATGAAGAGCAAGTGGTTGTGATGTTTTGAGAAGCACCATATTTAAGGTGGTAAACATTCTGTTCATGGAGCGAGATGGCACTAATCTTTAGTCTTATTAGGAGGGGACTGAATTTAGCAGTAGCGCTGGTTAGAGGAAAGTGCTATTGCTAAGTTCAATAGCAGTAGCGCTTTTAACGTATGAGCGCTACTAGTATCCCTAGCCTACCTGGAACAGTCTGGCAATTGTAGTAATAGCACATTTTCTAGCTACATCGCTACTGTTATGCGCATAGTACCGACGCTTGTTCTACCCAAGCACTACTGCTATTTAGCAGCAGTGCTTGCTTTTTAAAAGCGCTACTGGTGAGCTCCTGTGTATAAGCATTTCCCTAGTAGTGATATCCTAGCCAAGATTGGAGCTCCTGGGATCTGTTGAGCAAACATACAGATGAGTCGCCAGGCGGGTCAAAATAAATAGCTTGTGAAAGGATAAAAATTAAGCGTTACTTACCAAAGATGGCAGCTGTCATGTGATTAATGTGTCATTTTAAGCCGGATAAGTCAGTCATCGGCTTAAGAGCAGCTTTAGCATCTTTGGCTCTTTTCCATAGCACCGCCCTTTCAGTCTCCCAGCCGACTCTTTCAGTGTTGAAACCTGTTTTCAATTTTTCAGTTACTTCCAAGGCGGCTTTCAGTTGTGACTTGGCCTTTGAAGTTTCTGCTTGCCGCGACTTTATATTCTGCATCAGGTTGCCCACTTGCAATTCATTCATGCTTAATTGAGCCTGAAATGCAATAATCAAGCAGCACTTAGAAATTATGATAATTATTTTATTGAAGTCCCAAGCACATTACAAATACTCTACTTGGCACTTGGGGGCTAATGTAGGTCATTTCAAAATTATTTGATGACCCGGCTCAGCTTGTTAGTTAAAGCCGTCCCGTGGGGGATACATGTTTGGATTTTGTACGAGTCTAAATCCCTGCTCAAATTTTCAGTTTAAGCTGGCCCTTGGGGTCTACTGATTTAGATCTAAATGGAATAAATTGATTTTGGGTAGCTACAGTGTGCAGACTATTATTCAAGTTTACAGTATATTCAATTCTTTCTTATCCTGTAGACTTGGAGCCTAAACATGGATTCATATGGAAAGGAGTTGATAAATTACCTCAAAGTGATCATTCATAAGTTTTACTAAACCGACCTCCATGTCACGGCTGGTATGGAGGCGGCTCAGGGAGCCTGCGTGGATGTCACCTGTGCTAAAGCCAGCATAGCTTTCTAGGTCCAGCTTCAATTTGTCTTTTTCAGCAATCAAAAACTCTTCCTTGGCACTACGTTTGTCTATGGAAGTAGGGTTCCTTGGTTCTGTGTAGCCTGTGCTAGAGATGATAACATCCCCGGCATCCTTTTAAGAAGAATTTTCTTCAGCTGGCTTGGCAGGGCTCAGCGGGTCATGACTGGTCGCCGGGTTAACCTCAACATCCATCGGTCAAAGATGGCGGCATCGGCAGAACGCAGCGGGCCATTAATGAGCTCTGTTGGATCTTGAGTAGGAACCTTGAAGATATCGATAGATTGTTTTTCTGGCTCAACCGGTTTAGGATCTTTTGAAGACCCGCCAAGTTTCTGCTTCCTACCAGCTTTGGCTATCCCTCTGCGGTGAAAATATAGGAACATGAGTATATCATCATAGCATATTGATCAACAAATGAAGCAAGTGCAAATACTTATCCAGGGGCAACTTTCAAGACTGGCATCTGGGTCCCTAAAGAATCGCCAGATGATGGAGGTGTCTTCTGATAATTCAAGTTAGAAGGTGTGAGAGGCTGGCCCATTGAGCCGGCTAGAGGATAAAGAGAATTTGGATCATGAAGCACCACATCTTCACGTTTGTGAGGGACTAGAATATTTGGAAAGTGTAACATCCCAAATTTTCAATTTGGAATGTTATACATTAGATCATCATGCATGTCATATTTTCTTGCATTTTGTCCGGTCCTAGAAATTTCACGCAACTCAATGACCCTCGGAGAGAGTTGGAGATTTCGTTATTTTCATATTTGAGTTTTCTCAAATTTTGAAAAGAGGATCATTTGATTTATTTTATTTCATCTTCAATTATTTTTCCAATATCAAAAATAATGAGAGAGGGAATAATATGACTTTCCCAAATTAAGGAAAAATGAAGATTTAATGAATAAATCAAATTTTGGTTTTGCCGGAGTTTTGTTTGCTTTTTATTTGGATAGGGAAAATTCGTGTTTTCAAAAATTGCATTCTAGGTCCGGAGTAAAGTTCATTTTTGTTCGACTCATTTTAGGAGTCGGAGAAAATTTACTTTAGTAATTTTGGAGTTCGTTTAGTTTTGTTTTATTTTGTTTTTCTGTGCGCGAATCCAGTTAAAAAAAGGACCAAGGCCAGCCGGGCCAAAGGCCTAGCCAGCCGGCCGCCTCCCCAGCCAGCGCGCGCGCCAGGCGCAGCGCCAGGCCGCCGCCTCCCTCGCTCTAGGCCGAGTCCCAGAGGGACTCTAGGCCGGTTAGCCCCCCCCCTTTCCTTGTTTTGTTTTCCCTCTTTTGCTCGCCCCCTACCCCAAGTAATCCCCCCCCCCACCTATATAAATACACCCCAAACCCCTCCCTCTCCTCACATCAATCCCAAGCCCCTCCCCTCCTTAGCCGCGCCCCACCCCGTGCCCCTCACCCGCCGCCGCCGCCCTATAGCCGCCACCGCCGACGCCCTATAGCCGCCGTCTCCGTCGTTCGCCGGAGCCTCGCCGAGGTTGTCCCGCGCCGCGTCTCTTTTTCTCCCCTCGGTTCAGTTTTTCTTCTAAACCGTTCCGGTTCTTTCTTAACCGTTCCGGTTTTCTCTCATTTTTTGTTTCAGTTTTCTTTTCCGAAAACCATATATCGGTTTTCGTTCTTCTTTCGGACCGTTTGTCTCAACGAACGTGATCACCGATTATTCCCCGGCTAACGACGCCCATTCGTTTAACCGTTCGTCTCTTTCTTTTCGTCGGATTTATTCCGCGATCGCGATCTCAGATCCGATCTTCGTTCTAGTCTTTCTTCTCGCTCGTTTATTGGAATCAGGTGATTCAAGCGCCTGGAGTTTCGTTTCGAAACCGCCGTTCCGTCTAATCAACTTAAACAAGTTTTTGCCCCGGTAAAATTTGACCTAGTTTCAACTTGCTAGAACCGAGTTGTTTTCTTCCGCCTTTTGTTTTCCATTTCTTCATTCGGTTCGTTCTTTCTTTGCAACCGGAGTTCTTAAGTTGAATTTTTTGGTTCATTCTCTTGTTCGAGTTTTACCTGTGCATTAGATGAGTACTTATTGTGTGCTTGTTGTTTGTCTGCGATAGATCACCCGGATTGCGCCGCTTGTTACTTCGAAACCCTAGGTCTCGCAGATCATCAGCAAGGCAAGTGACACTTTGATCATACCTTTTCTACAACCCAGTTTTATTGCATTAGATAAATCCTCACACATTGCATGATTAGGATCTAATTAAACTGTGGGATGGGAAGTAGATGAGGTAGTACCTATCACCTGTATTATTATGAAACCTTTGGGAGTTACTTCTACCTTTTCTTATTATGCCATGCTATGCTAGTAGACGTGGATTGGGTGAGTGATATCCATGACAGATGTGAGTATTGTTAATTTTAATGGTTTATCTAAGGTGGCAACCTAACACACATCTGGGTGGATTGAGGCACCTGATGTCTATCAGGACTTGCCTGCTTTTTTTGGACCGCCACCCAGGCTCAAAGGGATCATAAGATCATTCATGCTAGTAACTTCCGTGTGCAGCCACAAGCCATTATGGGCTCTGGCATAGTTGACTAAGTCATGCGAACTCTTACGGGTAGACTAGCAGATGTAGGGGATAGTAGGTGTACCAGTCTACCCACATGTAAGGTGCTAGTGCTTCTAAAAGACTGTGTCTCGGTCATCCGTCTTCTCAAACACCATGTAGTGAGAGAAACCAAATGGAGGCGATCGAGTCTTGTGGGGAAAAGTGCGCAAACCTCTGCAGAGTGTATAAACTAATCATGATTAGCCGTGTCCCCGGTTATGGACAACTTGAGTATCTAGTACTTGAATATCATGTGAATCTTATCATGTTACTTCTAATTAATGTTGTTGGGTTTTAATTGTTCACTTAATTGGGATCGGAATGCTGTCAACCATTCTCGATGTTTAACAACTACCATGATAGTTAAACAAATTTATTCCTTTGCAGTAGGGAAAAACTGGATTTACGCAAAACTGTAACCATAGAGCTTTCCACCAGCCATATATGCATATAGTATAGCTGTTTCATTCCATTACTCTCTATGTGTTACATTGCCAGCGTATTCCATGTGCTGACCCGTTTTCGGGCTGCAACTTCTCATGTTGCAGACTTTTCAGACGACGAGTAAGGTGCTTTTAGGTCGTGGCCCTATACTCAGTGATGCCGTTGGAGTTGATGGACCCATTCATCTTCCGAGTCTTCCGCTGTTATCGTTATTAGATGGCCTTAAGCCATATTTATTGTAAAAGTTCTCTTTGAGACAACGATGTAATAAGTGTGTGATTGCCACTCTGCTATAAATCCTTCGATGTACTGTGTGGTGTCAGCATTACTGATCCAGAGATGACAACTGAGCACAGAGCACTTGATCCATTCGGGTCGGGTCGCTACAGAAAGACAGAAATCAGCTCCGCATCACCATCACTCCGAGTCTTGTGCCTAGCTTCGTGTTGTTGTTTTTTCAAAATAAAGTCAGGATCCAAGTAAGCAAGAGGATGAGAACATCTTACTTTCCGGGACACCTATCGGGTTTTCTGTCTTGGCAAACGAGCCGAGTTGGACGAAATGTTAGTTACCTCCACGGCGTCGGCATGGCTGGTCTCTGCATTGTCCCGAGGGGAGTCAACATCACTAAGTTGCATAAAGCGAAAGCCGAGAGAGTCAAGTTCTACCTCCTACTCATTATCAAGGGCAAATAAGTCGCCAGCATATGGCTTCCTCCCTTTGATCCTTTTGGTGGTCTAAGATTTTGCTTTGGCCTTTTTGGCCCTACAATTTCTTGTTCCAGAAGAGTTGGCCCGAAGGATACAGATGGCAATAAGAAGTGGTGTAGTTTATGAATATATGATAATTACAAAATATCTTTAAATACTTACGTTTGCTGGATGGTTGAGAGTGCAAAACAGGTTTAGACCCGTCTTGCTGCAATATTCAAGGCTCTCACCGAGTAATGATTTGGTCAAATCATTGATATCTTGGTCTTCAAGATGTATTGGATTATACCTCTAAGGGTCTTTTATGTCACATGTATATTCACACATCAAGCCTGTGCGGTGGCTCAAAGGCATGATCCTCCAAGCAACCCAGCACCAGACCAGGTCAACCCCAGTTGAACCATTGGCCAACAAAGACCTTATCTTTGAAAAGGTTGGCACATATTTGGCTCGTTCTGCGGCGCTTATCCGGTCAAGGAGAGGATGTCTCGGGCTGAGCCGGTAGATGCAATAACCCGACAAAGGATTTTCACCTGCCAGAGAAGTATCTTGATAGTAGAACCAAGTTTGATTCTAGTCTTTGGGATGACTGGGTAGTGTAGCGGCAGGAAAGATGGTGTCTCTCCGCCTATGGATTGAAATTCCACCAAGTTCGAGACAAGGCCCGTCTGTCATTTTGGTCTGGCGGTTCGAATAGTAATCTTCTCAAAACAAATCAACATTGGGTTCTTCTTGAAGGTACACCTTGCTGAAGACTTGAATTGGGGCTGAGGTCTTGAGGGTGTAGCTGATAAAAGTGCAGAGCATCTCAACAGAACTTTGAGTCGGGTGGTGAAAAACGGCGGAGGAGGTGCTCCGCAAAAGCTACAACTTCGCCTTTGTTGAGGAGAGGCTTAGTTCCAGTCCATGGAACTCTCCATCGGATGATGTTCTTTGCTGGTAGGACACCCATGGTAACGTATTCGTTCAGAGACTGTTAGGTAAAAGTGGAAGCGACCCAATCATAGGAAGTGGTGGTCTTAGTCATTTTTGCCAAGTTAAAACCTGAGAGTGAAGAATTGGAGGATTGATATTATGATGACAAACCGCTCAATGGTTAAACAAGCGAGTTTATTTCTCAAAAACTAGTTATGCATACAAGATAGATTATTATGAGCGATGGGGGTTAGTAAGCATGGTTCAACCGACAAAACATCAACAAGTTATGTGGTTATAATTGATGATTAACAGGGTATTTGAGGTATAAACATTTATGAGTAAGCCGGCTGGCGTTTGGTGGGTCTCATAGTAAGGGAATGGATCTAAAATATGAAGGACGAGCTACTGTGTTGAGAGATGAATCTCATAGTAAGGGAATGGATCTAAAATGAAGGGCAGTTAATAAAGATTGCTGCCGCATGGTTTTTATGTTCTATTGGGATCCAAACATGCAGTGTATTGGAAGAACCATAGGTGAGCATGATGTACGCCGACGAGCACTGATGAATGGAGAAAACCCTAATGCAGATTGAAAGCAGGGGGAGACGAATACCTGGCGATGTTGATGAAAAGCGGAAGGGCACCATGTTTTTCCCGGTCCGAATCAGGTTGATGCAGCGGCCGAGTGGAGGTCGATGGTGAAGGTCGATAGCGGCGGCGGAGCTCCATAGGCTTCAGTGGCCGCGAGGAAGAACAAGAAGGGAAAGAGGCATGGGTAAAAGTTGAGAAAGGGGCCCCCTGTCCCTATTTATAAGGAAGTGGTAAAATGACATGCACATAAATTGAGGAGTCAGAATTATTATCTTCGTAGTCCGGGCGCTTCGATTCTCAAAAGGTCTACTAAGATAAAGATCCGTTATGGTTCTATCCATATTTAATGCGTGTGAGGTCATGGCAGATTACAATAATTCCATGTACATGATGTCACGGTGGCTTATGATGGTTCAGCTCGCGTGGTATTATGACTGATTACAGTGGTTTATCTGGAGGTTCAACATTAATGGATAGTATGCTGACTAAAGCTGTGAAGATTGACATGAACAAGTTCAAATCAATCTAGGGCCTAATGTTGGGGATATAACCCCGAGGTGTGACCCGCCAAGCTGGGGTCGGGTTACACCGTTGGCATTTAATACAAAGAAGATTTAAGGAGGCCCAAGAAGAAGTATAAAGACGTCGACTGACAGAGGCATGCCTAGTGAACGACCCCAGACCCGAACGTATGAACAACCACAAGGTGGCTTGCCTACAAGACAAGGCAATTTAAAAACTAGGCCGGTCACATTGTGTGATCCGGCTCGGACTCTTATAAGCCACCGGGCATCGACCTATGTATATAAAGTCAAGACCTGGTGGCGGATTAGGCCAAGAAACAATCAATCAAGAACTAGGTCAAGCGTACTTGGTCCCTTGTAATGGAAACTTAAGCAATACAACTAGAAGAAGGACACAGGCTTTTACCTCGTTGTGAGGGGCCAAACCTGGGTAAATCGTTTGTGTCCTTTGTCCCGTTCAACCCCTTTAAGCTAACCTACATTGCGTTGGCTCCACACTAAAGTCCTTTCACGAGGGCATCTACCATGTAAAATCCATGACACCATCTCACTTCTAGTTTCAGGGTGATATGCCTGATGGCATGCACAAGTCTGCTGAAGGCTATGAGACAAACCTATAATTTATTAGAGAAAAGAAGGCAAAACATCTTGAAGATAGCGAGACAACTCCAAAGTCATGTCTTGATGCAGTGTTCAAGTTACTGAGACTAGCAGTGACACAAGCTCATGGAATTTTCTTTCTGAATCAGTTCGACTTCTTCAGTGCTAAGTTCTAGCAAAAAGGCATTATGCAACTCAACTTTTACTTGAAGTCCTACATCTGAGAAAGATCACGGAGAACACCAATGAGAACCTCATTGCTAAACAGCTACACCTGGAAGCTATGACCGACATGCTAGCGCGGTCTCACAGCCTTGCTCAGAGGTGGGAATGCCTTGGAAGTGGAAATGGTTCAATATTATTTTGTTACGCTGCAATGGCGCCCAGTTTTTGTAATCTACTTCTTCGTTGCGCTTTATGATCAATGGTGGCTAACTTTGATGCCCAGTGGATGTAATATACCATAAATCCTTTATTGTATAGTGTAGGTTTATTCGAAGTTACTATGTCGTAATTTCTTTATTTTATGGATTAGGTTTGTTCTTTATTCCTACTAGTTACCGTATATGCCATCATTCACAATTTGAAAAAATGGCAAAAATATGATTTGGTCGACCAGGCCAAAACAATCACATCTAAGAGGCCTGCATTTTGGTGGGCCACAATTGGCCCGGCCTGCAACTTTCTTGGGCCTGA
Source organism: Triticum aestivum (assembly GCF_018294505.1). NCBI lineage: Eukaryota > Viridiplantae > Streptophyta > Magnoliopsida > Poales > Poaceae > Triticum > Triticum aestivum. The sequence continues at coordinate 400,526,584 of NC_057803.1, forward strand.
AAGGCCATTGGGGCCTTCACATCTTGCGCCAGGCCCTCAACTTACATGGGCCTATATTCAGCCCAAAGTTTACTTGGGCCTTTAGTGGACCCAGCGCTTAGTTGGGCCCATGTAGCTTCGGGCCATTAACATGCTAAATATTATGCTGGCCTGTTACGGCCCAGAAGAAACCATGGGCCTTTAGCAGGCCCAAATGCATGTTGGGCCTTAATTTTCACTTGACGTTGATTGGCCTTCAGCAGGATGAAATGTAGACTGGGCCATGATTGGCCTAGTTATATGACGGGCCATTACCAGGCCAAAAAAAATTTGGGCCTTTGATGGCCCACTGATATCATGGGCCTTTAAGAGGCCGAAAGCTTAGAAGAGGCACCAAAGAGCCGAATTATACGATAGGTCTTTAACTGGCCAAAAGTAACATTGGGTTGAACTGTTTCCACCTTGATCACGGGCCGTTAGTGGGCCGGATATCGCATTGGACCATATATGGCCCATGGGCAACACGGGCCATTCCCAGGCCGAAAGACAGACCGGGCTGAAATGGGCCCATGTCTACATTAAGCCTCTAATAGGACGAAATGTCACTGGCCCGTAATTGGGCCCAAATATTCAGCGAATAACGGGCCAGATCAGGCTTTGGCCAATAAATGGGCTATGTTTAAACATGTCATTAGTGGGCTGGCCCACTAGTACCTGACTAAATACTACGGGCCTTTTACTAGGCTGGCCTTTTTAACCTATACGGACCTCAGTTGGACCCTACCACGTGCCGACATATCATAGGCACGTCTCCTCCATTGGACGGACGACATCTTCCCCACCGAGGAGCCGACACGTGTTTCCTCCAGCCAATGATAATTTTACAGGTGGAAAATCCCCATTGGTCCGGGTTGTTCACGGGTTACCGGATCCAAATCGGAACCCGATAGTTTAATGGGACCCGTTACGCTGGATGCCACGTGTCGGTTACTGACGGCCCACAAGTATAGGGGCTCAATTGTAGCTCTTTTTGATAAGTAAGAGTGTCAAACCCAACGAGGAGCAGAAGGAAATGACAAGTGGTTTTCAACAAGGTAATGTCTGCAAGTGCTGAAATTGTAAGTAGCAAAGTAGTTTCAAAGTCAGATAATTTGTAACGAGCAAGTAACGATAATAGTAGTAAAAGTGCCCCATGATAGCCCAATCCTTTGTAGGCAAACAACATGCCAAATGGTTTCTTATGATAAGAAAAGCGTTCTTGAGGGTACACGGGATTTTGATCTAGTCACTTTCACCATGTTGGTTTGATTTGATATGCGGGTGGACCGGTGCTCAGGTGTTGTTCTTACTTCAGCAAACTTCCTACTTATGATTAACCCTCCCGCAAGCATCCGCAACTACGAGAAAAGTATTAAGAATAAATTCTAACCATAGCATTAAACTTTTGGATCCAATCGGTACCTTACGGAATAATCCATAACCTGGGGATTAAGCTTTTGTCACTCTTGCAACCCATCATCTAATTGCTACTCCACAATGCATTCCCTTAGGCCCAAATATGGCGAAGTGTCAGGTAGTCAACGTTCACATGACACCAATAAGGGAATCACACCATACACACTATCAAAATATCGAACACATATCAAGTTCACATGATTACTTGCAACATGATTTTTCCCGTGACCTCAAGAACAAAAGTAACTACTCACAAATGACAATCATGCTCAAGATCAGAGGGTTATTAAATAGCATATTGGGTCTGCACATATAATCTTCCACCAAATAAACCATATAGTAATCAACTACAAGATGTAATCAACACTACTAGTCACCCACAAGCACCAATCTATAGTTCCGATAACAAGATTGAACACAAGACATGAACTAGGGTTTGAGAGGAGATGGTCTTGTTAAAGATGTTGATGGAGATTGCCCTCCCCAAGATGGGAGAGTTGTTGGTGATGATGATGACAATGATTTCCCCCTCCGGGAGGAAAGTTCCCCCAGCAGAATCGCTCCACCGGAGGGCAAAAGTGCTCCTTCCCAAGTTCCACCTCGAGATGACAGCTCTACGTTACGAAAGTCATCTCCTTAATTTTCTAGGTCCAAATGACTTATATACCAGAAGATGGGCACCAAAGGTGGCCCTGGGTGAGCACAAGCCACGAGAGCGCGCCTGGGCTCCCTGGCGTACCTAGGTGGGTTGTGCCCACCTAGTTGGCCTCCTCTGGTACTTATTTTCTCCAATATTCTTCATATATTCCATAAAAATTCTCCGTGATGTTTCAGCTTGTTTGGAGTTGTGCAGAATAGGTAGCTTGACGTAGCTTTTCCAGGTCCAAATTTCCAGCTGCCGGAATTTTCCCTCTTTGCGTATACCTTGCATATTATGAGAGAAAAGGCATTAGAATTACTCCAAAAATAATTATTATGGATAGAAACATCATAAATAACAATAGGAAAACATGATGGAATATGGACGTATCCACTCCCCCAAGCTTAGACCTTGCTTGTCCTCAAGCGGAAACCGAAATTGAAAAACATGTCCACTGCTTAGAGAGAGAGGTGTCGATAAAAACAAAATTCAGACATAGAAGCATCATGTTCATTATTAGAATAACAACAAACTTAAACATAAGACTTTTATCAAAGAACTTTTATCATAGACTTCTCATGAGTAAGTGATAATTCATCACATTATTGAAGTATAAAGCAAAAAATCTATTAGAAACCAACAAACTATGTTCTCAGTGAACTTTGCAAGTAGAATTCATCATCTTTTCAGGAAGGGTCACGTGTCGGATCCTTTAGGTGAGTCCACATACCCAACCAGCATATAGTCTTCCATGATTGCTGACACTCACCGTACACATGAGAAAAAAGTTTCAACAGGACACATAGAAAGATAGTGGCTTGTAGGTTCACGTCCCAACGTATTCACCACAAGGGTGATATCAATAATAATAACTCATGCTATCTATATTCAACTGGACATATGTGCCTATATCATTCCTCAACACATGATGCTTGCCAAAGGAGAAAATAAAAAGGAATAGAGAGAAAACTTTGACTCTTTGCATAAAAGTAAATCCATGAAAGTAGAAGATAGGCCCTTCACAGAGGGAAGAAGAGGTTGACATGCGCTTATTTTTTTGTATGCTCAACCCCTTAATGCAAAAGGGGGTCATGTTGCATAGCCCCTTGTGATAGCGACCTTTACTATGCAGCCTATCGCTTTCATTCTTCACCATCACAAGTTCATGCAATGCTCAATTTTCTCTTACACTAAATGATCTCACACTTTTAGAAGCAATTTTATTTCGTTTTTGCACCGATGACAACATACTTGAGGGATCTTGCTCAGTCCTTAGGTAGGTATGGTGGACACTTGAAAATAAGATTTGGGTTAAAGTGGTTTTGGATGCACAAGTAGTATCTCTACTTAGTGCAAAAATTTTGGCTAGCAAAGATAGGGGCAAGTACCACATGTTAAAGGATCTATGACAATATGACTTCTATGTGAATATAAACAAACATGAATCATTAGGTTGTCTTCCTTGTCCAACATCAACAATTTTGGCATATAATATTTTGATGAGGGCTCACAATCACAAAAGATTTCTAGGATAGTATAACTATATGTGATTGTTCTGTTCCCTTATTAATTTTTTCGTTTAATTCCTTTCTTTTTATTTGTTTCTTTCATTTAATTGCAACATGAAAATAAAGAAAGCAAAAACTCAAACTAATTTTATTATATATCTTGCACATCATAGTCTTTGATAAATGTCCTATAGAAACCAGCATGACCTAAGAAACTACAAATACCTTTAATATCTTTAGGACATGGCATTTTCTCAATTGCATCAACCTTATCTTTGTCCACTTCAATACCTCTTTCAGAAATTTTATGGCCCAAGACAATACCTTCATTAACCATGAAGTGTCACTTTTCCCAATTCAAGACAAGTCTTGTTTGTTCACATATCTGCAAAACTCGATCAAGATTGCTTAAAGAATCATCAAAAGACTTCCCTTAAACAGAGAAATCATCCATGAAAATCTCAACAATCTTTTCACAAAAGTCAGAGAATATACCAATCATACATCTTTGAAAGGTAGCAGGTGCATTGCAGAAACCAAAAGGCATACGTCTATAAGCATAAGTTCGAAAGGGACAAGTAAAAGTGGTCTTTTCTTGATCAGGTTGAGAAATAGATATTTGTGAAAAACCCTAATATCCATCAAGGAAGTAAAAGTGTGTGTTCTTAGATAATCTTTGTAGCATGTGATCAATAAAAGGCATAGGGTAATGATCTTTTCTAGTTGCTTTGTTTACTTTTCTAAAATCAATTACCACTCTATAAACTATAACAATTCTTTGTAGAATAAGTTCATTCTTATCATTAGGAACAACAGTAATACCTCCTTATTTAGGAACACAATGAACAGGACTTACCCATCTACTATCAGCTATAGGATAGATTATACCTGCTTCCAGTAGTTTTAATATTTCCGTTATTACCACTTCTTTCATCTTCGAATTTAACCAACATTGGTGATCAACAACGGGTTTAGCATCAGGTTCCATATTAATTTTGTGCTAACATAAAGTGGGACTAATGCCCTTTAAATCATCAAGAGTATATCCAATAGCAGCTCGGTGCTTCCTTAGAACTTTCAATAATCTTTCTTCTTCATGTTCTAACAGGTTAGCACTAATAATAACAGGATATATCTTCTTTTCATCAAGATAAGCATATTTCAAAGTGTTTGGCAATTGTTTTAATTCAAACACAATATCACCTTTAGGTGGAGGAGGACCTCATAGAGTTTCAATAGGCAAATTGTGTTTAAGCAGAGGACGTTGTTCAAAGAAAATCTTAGCTATTTCATTTATTTCATGCATATGTAAATCATTTTCATGGTCTCGCAAATATTGTTCTAGTGGATCAGTAGGAGGCACAATAATGGAAGCACGACCAATTAATTCAGCCTTACTCGGCAATTCTTTTTCATGAAGTTTTCTACTAAACTTGGATAAATTAAACTCATGAGACTCATCACCAAAACTAATACCGACTATTTGTTTCTCACAGTCTATTCTAGCATTAGCAATGTTCAAGAAAGGTCTACCAAAGATAATGGAACAGAAATCATCTTGTGGGGAACCAAGAACAAGAAAATTGGTAGGGTATTTTATTTTGCCACACAATACTTCAACATCTCTAACAACCCCAATTGGTGATATAGTGTCTCTATTATCAAGTTTGATTGTAACATATATGTCTTCTATCTCTACGGGTGCTATGTCATTCATAGTTTCTTGCTATAAGGAATAAGGAATAACACTCACGCTAGCACCTATGCCACATAAACCATGATAAAAATGATCTCCTATTTTTAACTGAGACAACGGGCATGCCAACAATAGGTCTGTGTTTATCCTTTTTATCAAATTTTGGCAATTTTAGCAGGTTCTTCACAGAAATAAATAACATGCCCATCTACATCTTCTTCCAAGAGATCTTTAACCATAGCATTACTAGGTTCTACTTTAATTTGTTCATCGGGTTTAGGTGTTCTAATATAGCTTGTGTTGACAACAGCTAAAACTTTACCATGTTCCTTTATCCTAACAGGGAAAGGTGGTTTCTCAATATAAGAAGTAGGAACAACTAGGTCTATGTTATAAATTATAGTTTCTTTTTTAACTAGTACCGGTTCTTTAATTTCTTCTTTAATAGGTGGGTGATATTTAAACCACTTTTCTTTAGGGAGATCAACATGAGTGGCAAATGATTCACAAAGGAAGCTACTATCTCAGAGTCAAGTCCATATTTAGTGCTAAACTTTTGAAAAGCATTGGTATCCAGGATCTTTACCTTCATCAAGTTCCTAATCTTCAGAGTTGCATTTGATTCTTTCCAAAAGATCCCACCGGAATTCAATAGTCTTCTTCATATAAAAACCAGCAGAAAAAGTATCAAGCATGTTTTGATAATTACGAGAAAGCCGAGCATAAAAATTCTGGATAATATTTTCTCTTGAGAGCTCATGATTGGGGAATTAATATAACATTGACTTGAGCCTCCCACAAGCTAGAGCAATACTTTCTCCTTCATGAGGCCAAAAATTATATATATAAATCCGATCACGATGAACTACATGCATAGGATAAATTTTTTGATGGAACTCCAATTTCAATCGATTCCAATTCCAGGATCCAATACCATCGCATAGCCTATACCATGCCAATTATTTTCCCTTCAAATATAAAGGGAGAACCTTCTTCATAACTTCATCTCCGGGTAAACCTGCAAGCTTGAACAATCCACAAATTTGTTCTACATATATCAAGTGCATATCGGGATGTTTGGTTCCGTCTCCTGCATCAGGATTAGCTAGCAGTTGTTCTATCAAACCTGAAGGAATTTCATATTCAATATTTTTAGTAGGTGCAGTAGGTTGAGGGGTATCTAATTGTGGTTCCGGTCGAGGTGAAAATACCCCGAACAAACCCCTCAAAAGATTGTTTTCCATAGTAACAACTCACAATAAATTTTAGCACACTATATAAATGTTTCCTTACCAAGTTCCACTTACCAAATGCGCTTAAATCTCCGGCAATGGTGCCAGAAAATAGCCTTGATTACCCACAAGTATAGGGGATCAATTGTAGCTCTTTTCGATAAGTAAGAGTGTTGAACCCAACGGGGAGCAGAAGGAAATGACAAGTGGTTTTCAGGAAGGTTATGTATGCAAGTTTTGAAATTGTAAGTAGGAGAGTAGTTTGGTAGCAAGATAATTTATAACGAGCAAGTAACGATAATAGTAGTAAAAGTGCAGAAAGATAGCCCAATCCTTTGGAAGCAAGGGACAGGACAAAACGGTTTATTATGTTAAGCAAATCATTCTTGAGGGTACACTGGATTTTCATCTACTCACTTTCACCATGTTGGTTTGATTTGTGTTTGCTACTTTGATAATTTGATTGTGGTGGACCAGTGCTTAGGTGTTGTTCTTACTTGAACAAACCTCCTACTTATGATTAAACCTCCCACAAGCATCTGCAACTCCGAGAAAAATATTAAGAATAAATTCTAACCATAGCATTAAACTTTTGGATCCAATCAGTCCCTTACGGAATAGCGCATAAACTGGGGTTTAAGCTTTTGTCACTCTCGCAACCCATCATCTAATTGCTACTCCACAATGCATTCCCTTAGGCCCAAATATGGTGAAGTGTTATGTAGTCGACATTCACATGACACCACTAAGGGAATCACAACATACACACTATTAAAATATCGAGCACATATCAAGTTCAAATGATTACTTGGAACATGATTTCTCCCGTGACCTCAAGAACAAAAGTAACTACTCACATATGATAATCATGCTCAAGATCAGAGGGGTATTAAATAGAATATTGGATCTGAACACATAATCTTCGACCAAATAAACCATATAGTAATCAACTACAAGATGTAATCAACACTACTAGTCACCCACAAGCACCAATCTATAGTTCCGGGAACAAGATTGAACACACGAGATGAACTAGGGTTTGAGAGGGGATGGTGTTGTTGAAGATGTTGATGGAGATTGCCCTCCCCAAGGTGGGAGAGTTGTTGGTGATGATGATGACAATGATTTCCCCCTCCAAGAGGAAAGTTCCCCCGGCAGAATTGCTCTGCCAGAGGGAAAAAGTGATCCTGCCCAAGTTCCACCTCGAGACGGCGGCACTCCATCCCGAAAGTCCTCTCCTTATTTTTTTCTAGGTCAAAATGACTTATATACCAAAAGATGGGCACCAGAGGTGGGCCTGGGTGAGCACAACCCACCAGGGCGCGTCTGGGCTCCCTAGCGCGCCCAGGTGGGTTGTGCCACCTAGGGGGCCTCCTCTGGTACTTATTTGCTCCAATATTCTTCATATATTCCATAAAATTCTCCGTGAAGTTTCAGCTTGTTTGGAGTTGTGCAGAATAGGTAGCTTAACATAGCTTTTCCAAGTCCAGATTTCCAACTGTCGGAATTCTCCCTCTTTGTGTATACCTTGCATATTATGAGAGAAAAGGCATTAGATTTACTCCAAAAAGCATTATTATGGATAGAATCATCATAAATAACAGTAGGAAAACATGATGCAAAATGGACGTATCACTTACCTGTGACATAAGAACTTCCATGACGTGCCATTTATCATCATGGAAGTGGACACTTCCATGATGATAATTTTGGTATTTTCATGGAACACTTCAACGACAACACAAGTATGACTATCTTGATTCTGACATAAAATTGTCATGGATGTACATGCATGACAGAAAACGTGACCTACTGTGATGAACATGTATCATCACGGAATTGTTTTTTTGTAGTGGTTGCTCCCACCCTTTCGACAAGTACTATATATATACTCATATGATACATAACACAAACCAAAAAATTACCATCCTTGTTGGTCAAATTAACCTCTCTCGCCGCAGGTCATAGTGATGGACGACAACCTCGCGGGCCCACGAAGAGCGTCACACGAGAGTGAGGTTCCTAGTACAACCGCGTGCATGTGGCCCAAAGATGCATGTCAAACTTTTTCTGCAGCGAACATGCGACGAAAGGAGTTTAGTGTTAAAAATAAAAAAAATATACCATTCGTCCGTCTTTATACATTGATCGACTTGCTTGGGATTTAATGTGTAGAAATCGAATTTCAGCTACATGAGACCCGTGACAGTGCACCAAAATGGATTGGAAAATCATATGTGTACGTGTCCCTGGGTGCATGTTTAGTCCCCATGCAAGAAATTTCTAACATCAAGAATCTTGATTTTAAAATCCAGTAAATCCAAAACGAATTTGAAATTCATGAAATTATGATGGTGTCATATGGACACCAATAGACTGTGATACTATATTTTTTTTATCAAATTTGAGACAAGTTTTGATATAATCTTCTTACAGATGGGAAATTATCAATAATTAGCAACCAATATCGCAGATGGACTGTTTATTCGAACCATGTGCATTACACCAATAATGTACGTGTCGTGCTTCGGTTAAGCAATAAAGCGGCAGAATTAATCATCAAAAAGGAAAATCAATACAATATGTGTTACCAGGCTTCCTGTCAATGTGGAACGACACCTATGGGATCACAAGAATCCCTACTATGGTTGCCAGGGCGCAGGGTTGCAAGGAGAGCAGGGCTAGTAGACAGCACAAGGATTGTTTACCCAGGTTCGGGCAGCGACGATGCATAGAACCCTAGTCCTGCTCTGGTGGGTGTATTTCTGAGAGTTCTTGAGCTCTCAAACTAGCTATGGTCAGCGTGTGGTTCGAAAGAGCCGAATCCCTCTCCTCGTCACCACGGGCCTCCTTGTATAGGAAAAAGGGGTTGCCATAGTGGCACATAGGAGGTGGAAAGGTCTACAGTGGCACAAGGTTATCCCTCATATTACAGGACAAGGTGCATTTAATGCATCGCTTAGGTGTCCTCTTGCTTTATCGGGGACGGGGGCGAGACCCGTCCCGTCCGTCGCCGCTCCTCCTCGCTTCGACACGCGCCTCGGCCTGGGATGTGTGCGGTGCCATGTAGGCAGGCAGGAAGCTGAGTTGGCGTGGTGGTGGAGCCTTGACGAAGACCCGCATGCCGCCACGCAGGCACTTGATGAGTTGGCCTGGGAGCTGCATGTTGCCACGCAGGTGCCCGCCCAGCTGGCTGGGCTGGAAGCTACATGTGAACGATGGTGGAAGCATGGTTGACGTGCGCTTGGCGGTGGCCTTGCCGGTGTCTTTGGTGAGGGCCTTGTCGGGTGGCCCGGCAAGGGTCTCGTCTTGGTGTGTTGTCGTCCCCGCAAAGGATCTTGCCGGGGGTCTGGTGGCCTTCCTTGGCAAGGATCTTGCCGAGAATTGTCGTCTTCTAATCTGATCTTGAATATGCCTTCACAAAGATCTGAATGCCACCACAGGGGTGCCTTCCCGAGCCCTGGCCCCATGCTGATGATGGCACTGGGGGCCGTGGGCTCAAGGGTGGCTCGCTCTGTTGGTGTGGGGCGAGTTGTCCCGGCAAGAGTCTTCCCGGGGCCGCTGAGGCCACCCGGCAAGGGTCTTGCTGGGGGATCTTGCTTCATCCCTCTGCTCTTTGTGGTCTTGGCCTTGGCGTTCCTTGGTTGTCTTGGGCTTCGATCTTACCTTGGCTCACCTCCCTCGTTCTGCTTGGTGTGGCCGTGGGCGCGGCTCTGACTGCCCGTGCACAAGAAAAGGGGTACAAAGATGCGCCCCTATTTTTTTACACCGATAGGAGCCCCCGGGCCTGGGCCACACATAAGCGCAACACGTTGTTGGGCCAGGCCCAAAACGGTGCGCGGGCAGGTGGGGCGTTTTTACCATGGTAAGATTCTTCACACGCTCCGCCTCCCATGACCCGCGTGCATGGAGTGGCGTGGAGGGGTGTGTGTGATGTGGGCGGCATGCGTGGGGCGGTTTCCACACGCATGCGTCACATCATAGTAAAGAGGTGGCTCGCGTCTTCCCCGTAAAAAGAGGAAGGCGTGGAGGCGCGGCTCATTTACTAAGTGGGGTCGAGGTGTGGTCTTCAAGGTGTCCACTCCCAACAATCACAGGGTGGGGAGAGGTCGCCTCACCCGTCCCCTCAGTTCTGCATGTCTGCCACGTGTCTTTCATGCGCTTGTGGTGGCAAACGGTGGAGGCAAGAAACCAGATCGCTGCTGGTTGGGGCGGCGGGTTGGTCCTGATTCCCCGCGCCTCCGGTGTCTGGATTGGCCGAGCGGGGTGGTCGAGCCTCAACCTCGTTCCTTTATAAAGAGGAGGAAGGGGGTAAATGGCACCCCACATTCTTCCATCTTCTATCCCTCTCTGCTTCTGCTCCTTCCTCTCACCCGCCATGGAAAACGGGAATCCTGGTCCTTCAACGGTGGCGGCGAGGGTCGCCGCTCGACAACGCGTCCCTCCCCTTTATGAACCCGTGGTGGTGGAACCGACCGCGAAGGGAAGGGGGAGGGGGCGAGGCCGTGGGCGAGGACGGGGCAGAGGCCGTAGTGCTCGGGGAAGAGGAGGACGGGGCGACACACCGGCCTCGCCCCTGCCAATGATGCCCTTCCCGATGGAGGGCCACGTTGAAGACCAGCCTTGCGAGTTCTTCATCAGGCTCCGCCGGCCCCCGCGTCGTCGTCTTTGTCTCCCCACTCCGTTCACTCGGGTGATGGAGCATGCCCCGCCCCAGACCCTCAGGTTGCACATGAGGGGCTGCTGGAACGGGGGCACGTGGGTCGACGTCGACTTCCCGGCTCCTCGAGTTATGTATCTCTGCCGTGGATGGAAGACGTTCGCCCGCATCCACAACCTGATGGCGGGGCTCGTCCTCTACTTCAAGTTAATGGAGGACTGCCTGCTCTCCGTCAAGGTCTTCGGAGATCTTGGAACTTGTTTGAAATGCTGCGTGGAGAGCTCCTCTGATGGAGATTCTGACAATGGAATCTCGTCCTCGAGCGAGAGCGGCGAGGAGGATAGCGGGGCGGACAACAGGGATGAGTCCGACTAGGCGTCGAACGCCCCGTGCCTGGGCGGGTGCGGCAGCAGCAGCAACATCTGCACCTGGCCACTCCTCCGGCAGAAGCTAGCCGGGGGCAAGGCCAGCTCCTTGAACTTCTCGGGGCTGTCTCCATTAGCGGCTGGCGTCGGGAGGGTGCGGAAGAGGAAGAGGGTGGGTGGAAAGGCCGACAACTCAGAGTACGCGGGCACCGACGCCTTCATCGTGTATTGCCGGTCCCGCCGCCTCGTCTTCCAGCTCCCTTCCCGGCACCGTCATCACCTGCCCGCCCATGGGTGGCCACCGAGATGTTCTCTTGGTGCTTTCTGCTGCTCGTAGCCCGCGTAGGCGCCCCTTTTGCCCTTTCGCCTACTTGACCTGCCTCTTGAGGAGAGGGACAAGAAAGGTATTACGGGCATCTTATCTCTTTTTTAGTTTGTAAGCCTGCGGGCCTTTGTTAAATTTAAAACTTGTAATCCCCTTGCTCATGTTTTTCATCTCGCACGAACTGTACCTGTATGGGATGTTTTTAATGAAAAAGAGATGCTTGCCGGGTTTTTCGTTCGCGGGTAAATCCCGCGACAAGGAGCGAATCCTTGTTATTGTTTTAAGATAAACGTTTTTCACCCAGCAACATGCCTTGCCGTCCCCCTACTCCACTCGACCGTTCTCGCGCTCTTGGCGGAGGTAGGGACGAAGTGGGCTTTAGGCTCCTCATCCCACCTCCTTGCCGCCGCGGGTACGACCTAATCCGGACCCATGAAATCATCCGTAGGTATAGGAAAAAGGGGAGCACGACAGGCTAGAGATAAAAACGAGGTTTCACATGCCCCAGTCAGGTTCCGAAATGCATGACAGAGGATAAAAGACTTATCTGGATCCGCAGCCCTTGGCAATCTCATCTTCTGCGGTTGGATCTCTGTGCTTGCAGCCCCCGGCAACTCTGGCTTGCCGGGGTCGGGGCGCCGGTCCGTCTCCTTCTTTCCGAGTAGCTCAACAAAAGTGCTCATGTGCCCTGTGAACCAAAGGAGGACGGAAAAGGAACAGACAGACGTGCACTCGACCTCTAGGCTAGTGGTTAGTTGCCGCTAAGCACTATCAACCCTAACCAAGGAAGAGACTTGACCTAGCATGCATGCTATAACTTAGGGCGCCATCGCTTAATTTATTTATGCTCAGGGTCTGCGCCTAGCTTTGTACAAAGGGTTACATGCCTTGTCGGCAAAGCTTGTACAAAAGGTGGTTTGCCGGGAGGCCCGGCAAGCCGCGCCTTATGGGTAAAACTTGCAAAGAGGCTCGATGTTCCAGGAGTTGCTCACTGGGACGGCATCTTCGGTCTCCAGGCGGACTGCGCCAGGCCTGGTGACTCGCATTACCCGATAAGGGCCTTCCCACTTCGGCGTCAACTTGTTGGAATTCTTGGCAAACTGAACGCGCGGAAGAACAAGGTCGCCTTCCTCAAGGCTTCGGGCATGAACCTTGCGGCTATGATAGCAGCGCAAGGCTTGCTAGTAGCGTGCCGCTCTTACAGCCTCCCGAAGATGATCTTCCTCAAGGAGTGTCGTGTCATCTTGGCGCAATGGCTCTTGCTCAAGCTCATCATAAGCGAGCACTCGAGGTGACCCATATATGTGTTTCGTGTGGAGAACTGCTTCTGCCCCGTATACCAGGGCAAAAGGTGTCTGGCCGGTGGCTCGATTTGGCGTCGTCTTGAACGACCAAAGAATCGCTGGCAACTCATCAATCCAGCGCCTTCCACTCTTGTGCAGCTTGTCAAAAGTCTTCGTTCTCAGGCCTTGCAAGACTTCAGCATTTGCCCTCTCTGCTTGGCCGTTGCTCCGTGGATGTGCCACAGAAGCAAAACAGACCTTGCTGCCGAGGTCTTGGATGTACTGCATGAAGAAGTGGCTTGTGAACTGCGTGCCATTGTCGGTGATGCCTCTGTTTGGCACACCAAAACGGCAGATCAATCCTTTGAAGAACTTGACGGCTGACTAAGCTGTCACCTTCCTCACTGCTTCCACTGTCGGCCACTTTGTGAACTTGTCATTTGCAACGTACAAGTACTCAAAGCCCCCGACAGCGCGAGGGAAAGGGCCTAGTACATTGAGCCCCCAGACCGAGAATGGCCAGGAGAGAGGGATTGTTTGCAGGGCTTGAGCCAGCTGATGAAGCTTCTTTGAATGGAACTGGCATGCTTCACACTTGGTTACTAGTGCCGTCACATCCTGGAGGGCGGTGGGCCAGAAGAAACCTTGCCGGAATGCCTTCCCGGCAAGGGCCCTTGACACTATGTGGGAGCCACATAGGCCTCCATGTATCTTGGCCAACAGCTCCAGTCCTTCCTCCCGGGGGATGAACTTGAGTTTCACACCATTTGGCCTCCTCCGGTATAGGACGTCATGGACGAACTGGTACAGAGCGGACCGACGGGCTACTTTCTCTGCTTCTTCCTGCTCCTCAAGAAGCTCCCCTGTTTGGAGCAAGTGGACAGTATGATGCGCCCATGCCGGAGCCTGGGGATCGACGGCAAGGACCAAAGGCATTTCTTCCGCCATGAGAGGGGCTGTCTCTACGGCCAGGGCTTGATGCTCTGTTGGAGCCAGTCGGTCTTGGGCAGGATCAGCGTCTGCGGCAGCACCCTTGCCGGCAGCCCAAGGGGGCTCGGTAGGAAAGTACTTTCTAGGACCTGATTTCCTCCGCTTGTTCTGCCCCGCTGACGGTTCGACAGATGGTTGAGTTAACTAGAGCAAAAAGGTACCTGGTTCCACAGGTAGCTGGAATGCAGCATGCTTTGATAGGTAATCGGCGATGTCGTTCTCTGCTCGGGGGATGTGCTCCGCCTGGATACCGTCAAAGCGTTCCTCCAGCTTCCTCACCTCATCTATGTAGGCTTCCATAAATGGGCTGTGATAATCCTTGTTGACCTGCCTGAGAACGAGCTGCGAGTCGCCCCTGATGATGAGCTTCTTAACCCCGAGGTCTGCCGCGATCCTGAGACCGGCAAGCAATCCCTCGTACTCGGTGGTGTTCTTGGTGGACATCTCCCTAGGGAAGTGCATCTGGATCACGTACTTGAGGTGTTCTCCGGTGGGTGCGACGAGTAGCACAACGGCACCGGCACCTTGCAGCGAGAAAGCCCCATCAAAGTACACGATCCAGTCGCGGTCTGCTTCCTTGCCGGGGAGAGTGATCTCCTGGATTTCTTCATTAGGCGTCGATGTCCATTATGCAATGAATTCCGCCAAGACTCTACTCTGAATTGTCGAGGTACTTTCAAACTTTAAACGAAACTTGACACCTCCAAGGCCCATTCCACAATCCTTCCGGTTGCATCCGAGTTGTGCAGTATCCGTTGCAACAGGAGGCTGGTGAGGACAGTGATCTCATGGGCCTAGAAGTAGTGATGCAGCTTCCTCGAGGCTATAAGGAGGCCGAAGATAAATTTTTGCATGCCGGAATACCTTTGACCTAGCTCCTGCAAGAGGGAGCTGACAAAG
This sequence comes from Triticum aestivum, assembly GCF_018294505.1. Classification (NCBI taxonomy): domain Eukaryota; kingdom Viridiplantae; phylum Streptophyta; class Magnoliopsida; order Poales; family Poaceae; genus Triticum; species Triticum aestivum. Next base: position 400,541,617 of record NC_057803.1, read on the forward strand.
TAAACCGGGTGCTGCATCATCTTCTTCTTTGGCACCACTTCACTCGACTGCACGGGCATCATCTTCCGCCGGGGGCCACTCCTTCTCCGCACCAGGCCCTGCCGGGGGAATCTCTGGCTTGCCATCCGCTGGTTCTGCTGCCATTGCCGCCTCCTTGTCGACCTCCCTCTGTGCCACCAGTGTGGCGCTGACCACTTTGTCACGCCCTCAATGCGGCTATATCTCCCACGTGTCGAAGCACGACTTAGAGGCATAACCGCATTGAAAGCAATGTCGCAAGTGAGGTAATCTTCACACAACCCATGTAATACATAAGGGAAAGCGATACATAGTTGGCTTAAAATCGCCACTTCACACAATTACATGAATAAAGCATTACATCATCCAGATACAATCAAGGTCCGCTACGGAACCAAAATAAAAGAAGACTACCCCAAAAGCTACACAGATCCCTGATCATCCCGACTGGGCTCCACTACTGATCGACTAGAATAGAACAACACAAAGGACAAGATCTTCATCGAGCTCCTCCTTGAGCTTGGTTGCGTCACCTGCACGGTTTCATCGGCACCTGCAAACTGGTTTTGGAAGTATCTGTGAGTCACGGGGACTCAGCAATCTCACACCCTCGCGATAAAGACTATTTAAGCTTATAGGAAGGGTAAAAGGTATGAGGTTGATCTGCAGCAAGCGACTAGCTTATATGGTGGCTAAACATACGCAAATGAGAGCGAGAAGAGAAGGCAAAGCACGTTCGAGAAACTATGATCAAGAAGTGATCCTAGAACAACCTACGTCAGGCATAACTTCAACACCGTGTTCACTTCCCGGACTCCGCCGAGAAGAGACCATCACAGTTACACACGCGGTTGATGTATTTTAATTAAGGTCAACTTCAGGTTTTCTACAACTGGACATTAACAAATTCCCATCTGCCCATAACCGCGGGAACGGCTTTCGAAAGTTCAAAACCCTGCAGGGGTGTCCCAACTTAGCCCATCACAAGCTCTCACGGTCAACGAAGGATATTCCTTCTCCCAAGACAATCCGATCAGGCTCGGCATCCAGGTTACAAGACATCCTTGACATTAATGGTAAAACAAGTCCAGCAAGACCACCCGCTGTGCCGACAAATCCCGATAGGAGCTGCACATATCTCGTTCTCAGGGCACACCGGATAAGCTAAGCGTACGAGAGCCAATGTAACCCAAGTTGCCAAGGGACGGCCCCGCACGGTGCTCTGGGTTGGACCAACACTTAGAGAAGCACTAGCCCGGGGGGGGGGTTAAAATAAAGATGACCCTTGGGCTGGCCGACCCAAGGGAAAGAAAAGGCTAGGTGGCGAATGGTAAAACCAAGGTTGGGCCTTGCTGGAGGAGTTTTATTCAAGGCGAACTGTCAAGGGGTTCCCATTATAACCCAACCTCGTAAGGAACGCAAAATCCGGGAACATAACACCGATATGACGGAAACTAGGGCGGCAAGAGTGGAACAAAACACCAGGCATAAGGCTGAGCCTTCCACCCTTTACCAAGTATGTAGATGCATTAATTAGATAAGCGATATTGTGATATCCCAACAAGTAAACATGTTCCAACAAGGAACAACATCTCCATGTTCCTACAAGGAACAAACTTCAATCTTCACCTGCAATTAACAATGCTATAAGAGGGGCTAAGCAAAGCGGTAACATAGCCAAACAACGGTTTGCTAGGACAAGGTGGGTTAGAGGCTAGGTTTAACAATATGGGAGGCATGATAAGCAAGTGGTAGGTATCGCGGCATAGGCATAGCAAAACAGCGAGCATCTAGCAAGCAAAGATAGAAGTGATTTCGAGGGTATGGTCATCTTGCCTGAGATCCCACAAGGAAGAAGAACGAATCCATGAAGAAGACAAACAGACGTAGTTGAACGGGTCCTCACAAACGCAACGTTATTGGAACCAACCCGAAGAAGCAACACCGGAAAGAAGCACACAACATAGTAAACAAACCACACACGAACATGGTATGATATGCGGGATGCGGTATGTGATGCATATGCATGATTTGGAAAGGAATGATTGAACCTGGCCTGAACTTGTAAATCCAAGAGTGCCACTAGAAAGGTGAGGTGATTTCGGTCGAAATCTATATAAAGATCACCGGAATCGGATGCATGGTTTGGAAATGGCAAGCAAAAACAAATATGGCACCGGTCTGCGATAATCAGCAAGTAGTCATCTAAATGCATCAAGTTAAATATGCTACAACACTCAAACATGGCAACAAAATACATGGCAGGTATCCACTCATGAAGCTTGACAAAAGATGAACACTGAGCTACGGCTAGTTCATCTATTGACAGGTTCAAACAAGCATGGCAAAAGAGCAAATGATAACAGGTTTCAGACTTAGAGAAATAACAACAAGTCTGGAATTTATCATCAGGAAGCACATTTTAGAATATAAAAACTACAAGGTACAGGAACTTAACATGGCAAATCAAGGCATGGCATGAAGCTACTCAAAGCACTTAACAAAAGTCCCTTAGTGAGATTGAGCCAAAAGGGATCAGAAAATACAATTGCAAGCATGTGAACATGGCAAAAACATAAACAGATTCAGACTTGGTGAAAAACTGGAGCATGCAAAACAGTTAACGAGTAGGCATGTTTACAAGCTCGATGCACTCACTACAGAGCATGGCATGACAAACTAAGCATACACCCATCAATAAGACATGGCATAGAAGCTAGGCATGGCAATAACAACAACATAGCGTGCACGGATCAATAGCAACATCCTCGGCAAAATCGCTAAACATGTCAACGATCTGCCAGGAACATTTTATAGCAAACGTAGAGCTCGATTGACTCAAACTAGGGTGCTCCATAAATGCAAACAAAGATATGGATGGATAGGGCACCACAATGTTAACAAAACATACTTACTGATCATCCTCAAAAGAGGCACGGATCACTAGGAAACAACATGAACATATGGCATACCAACAAAAAACAGAACAAGGACTTAGTGAAATTCTAAGTCCCTGAAATCAGCATTACCGATTACGCTACTTTGCAAGCTTGTGCTTGTCACCACAAATATCACAAAAATACATGGCAGGAACCACCGTAAAGAATGGCATGGCGTATAACAAAACACATGTAGAGCTCAGGATCATAGCATGCACACACTAATCATGGCAAAAAAGACAAAAGGCCATTTGCTGAAACAGATCTGACAAATTCCTCACATAGCCCTCTTCCAACAACATTTTGGGCATCAAGATAAGCACAAATGAAAATGACGCAATGAGATGAAATGATGTACTCGTCGAGATGAACATTTTGATATGCTACCCGTATGAATCAGAGCAACGATGAGGGAGTTATGATGTGATGACAAATGCATATGAATCACGAAAACTCAGGACTTAGGAAAATTACACCCTCGAGGTAAAAGTTAACGGCACGTAATCCGAGGTTCACCGGCGCGGTTCTCGCCAGAGATGGCGGGGAGAGAAGTGGACCTCGCCGGAGATGGTGGATCCGGGCCGGATCTCGCCGGATCCGGACGGATCCCGGCACGGGGCGGCGGAGGAGGCTGCCAGCGGGCGGCGCCAGAGCGGGTCGGCGAAGGGGCGGCGGCCGTGGGTCGAAGGGCGAGGAGGCGGAGTCCGGCGAACTGCCCGCAGCGCGCAGCGGCATAGATGCCAGGCGGCGGCGCACGAGGCATCGCGGCGGCCGGCGGCGAGCAGAGGAGCAGGGCGACGTGGGACGGCGATGGAGGCGGCGGTGGCACTAGTGGCGGGGCTCTGGCGAGATGCGGTCGCCGGCGGGTGGCTCGGGGCCGGCGGAGATGAAGTCTAGGGAGGGCGGCACCGGCGCCCGTCGGCGGTGACGGCGAGCAGGCGGCGGGGCATGCGCGGTGGAGCGGGTGGCTGCGAGCGGGCCCAGCGAGGCCTTTTTTGGCCCCGGGGTGGGCCGGATCTGGGCCCCGGGCGGCGGCGGTGATGTGGGGCGCTGGCGGGGGTGACGTGGCGCCCTGCGGTTGGCTCGGGCGGGTGGCGCGCTGAGGTGGCGGCACAGGATTAGTCCGGGCGACGTGGCGGCGGGATGGACATGTCCGGCCGGCGCGGGAGGAAGTGTCCGGCGGCGCATGGAGGAGTTTTTAGGGTTTCATCTGCGCGAATTTCAGAGGGGATCACATATATATAGGTAGATGGAGCTAGGAGAGTCCAAATGAGGTGCGGTTTTCGGCCACGTGATCGTGATCGAACGACCGAGACGATGGAAGAGGTTTAGGTAGGTTTTGGGCCACTTTGGAAGGGTGTTTGGTTGCAACACTCACGAGGTCTTTTCGGTCCCTCGGTTAACCGTTGGAGTATCAAACAAAGTCCAAATGGCACAAAACTTGACAGGCGGTCTACCGGTAGTAAACCAAGGCCGCATGACAAGTCTCGGTCCAATCCAAAAACGTTTAACACCCGCACACGAAAAGAGGTATAAAGGGACACCGGGTGACATAGGAGCGCCGGATTGCAAAACGGACAACGGGGAAAATGCTCGGATGCATGAGACGAACATGTATGCAAATGAAATGCACAGGATGACATGATATTCAATGCATGACACGCAAGCAAAGATAAGGCAACAACAGCGAATAACTGGAGGGCACCTAGCACATCGGTCTCAGGGCTCTACACACTTGATTCATTGCCGCCAGATACAGCAGCAACGACTCTTGTGGTCTAGGCACAACCAGTATCGGTGTGGTGGAAAGGTATTTCTTCAGATCCTGTAGTGCTGCCTCGGCTTCTGGTGTCCACTCTATTGGGCCTGCCTTCTTCAAGATTTTGAAGAAAGGAAGGGCGCGCTCGGCGGACATGGAGATGAACCGGCTCATGGCGGCAATGCAGCCGGTGAGCCGACGCACATCCTTGATCCGCTTGGGCATCTCGATCTGCTCAATAGCCTTGATCTTGTCTTGGTTTGCCTCGATCCCACGCTGCGACACAAAGAATCCAAGAAGCTTACCGGATGGAACACCGAAGACGCACTTCTCAGGGTTCAGCTTGAGGTTGATCTTGCGCAGGTTAGCAAATGTCTCTTCCAGATCTTGCACAAGAGTTGGCCCTTCCTTGGTTTTGGCCACTATGTCATCCATGTACGCCTCCATATTTCTATGGAGCTGAGGTTCAAAACCAACTTGTATTGCTCTTGCAAACATTGAGCCAGCACTCTTCAACCCGAAAAGCATCCGTAAAAAGCAATACGTACCACATGGGGTGATGAATGTCGTCTTCTCTTCATCCTCTCTTGTCGTGAAGATTTGGTGGTAGCCTGAGTAGGCGTCGAGGAATGATAACAGATCACACCCGGCCGTGAAGTCAACAATCTGGTCGATGCGCGGCAACAGGAAGGGGTCCTTAGGGAAAGCCTTATTAATATCTATGTAATCAATACACAGCCTCCACTTCCCATTCGCCTTGCGCACCACAACTGGATTGGCCAACCACGTCGGGTGGAGCACCCCTCTCACCAAACCTGCTACTTCCAACTTCCTGATCTCCTCTGTGATGAACTCCTGCCTTTCTAGAGCCTGCTTTCTGACCTTCTGCTTGATGGGCCGCGCGTGGGGGCAGATAGCTAGGTGGTGCTCAATCACCTCCCTGGGAACACCGGGGATGTTGGACGCTTGCCATGCAAACACGTCGACATTTGCCTGCAGGAAGGTGACGAGCGCTCCTTCCTATTTGCTGTCGAGGGTGGAGCCTATGATGAAGGCCCCTCCCGTGCCATCCTCCTCGACGGGCACCTTCTTGGTCTGCGGCAGCTCGGCTCTAGATCTCTTGCTCTTGTCGATAGAGCTCTCTGGCATGTCCTCAACGGTAGCACAACACTCCGAGGAGGTGCGCTTGCCAGAGTGGGTGCGAGAGGTTTAGCCGGGCTCCTTTTTCCCTCCCGGGCCGTCAGCGGCAGGAGCAGGTGCCTTGACGGCAGCTGCTGCAACTGCTTCCCAGTAGAGTTTGTCGGCGCAGATCAGCGCGTCCTTCTTGTCGGAGGGGATGGAGATGATTGATACATCTCCAACGTATCTATAATTTTTGATTGCTCCATGCTATATTATCTACTGTTTTGGACTATATTGGGCTTTATTTTCCACTTTTATATTATTTTTGGGACTAACCTATTAACCGGAGGCCCAGCCCAGAATTGCTGTTTTTTGCCTATTTCAGTGTTTCGGATAAACGGAATATCAAACGGAGTCCAAACGGAATAAAATCTTCGGGAACATGCTTTTCTCACCGAACGTGGTCCAGGAGACTTGGACCCTGCTCCAAGGAACAAAAGAGGCGGTCACGAGGGTGGGGGACGCCCCCCCTAGGGCATGCCCCCTGCCTCGTGGGCCCCTCGTTGCTCCTCCGGCGTACTTCTTCCTCCTATATATACACACGTACCCCCAAACGATCAGAACAGGAGCCAAAAACCTAATTCCACCGCCGCAACTTTCTGTATCCACGAGATCCAATCTTGGGGCCTGTTCCGGAGCTCCGCCGGAAGAGGGCCGTCATCATGGAGGGCTTCTACATCATCATAGACACTCCGATGAAGTGTGAGTAGTTTACCTCAGACCTTCGGGTCCATAGTTAGTAGCTAGGTGGCTTCTTCTCTCTCTTTGAATATCAATACAAAGTTCTTCCCCTCTCTTGTGGAGATCTAGTCGATGTAATCTTCTTTTTGCGGTGTGTTTGTTGAGACCGATGAATTGTGGGTTTATGATCAAGTCTATCTATGAATAATATTTGAATCTTCTCTGAATTCTTTTATGTATGATTGGTTATCTTTGCAAGTCTTTTTGAATTATCCGTTTGGTTTGGCAAACTAGATTGGTAGTTCTTGCCATGGGAGAAGTGCTTAGCTTTGGGTTGGATCTTGTGGTGTCCTTACCCAGTGACAGAAGGGGCATCAAGGCACGTATTGTATCGTTTCCATCGAGGATAACAAGATGGGGTTTATTTCATATTGCATGAATTTATCTCTCTATATCATGTCATCTTGCTTAAGGCGTTACTCTGTTTTTAACTTAATACTCTGGATGCATGTTGGATAGCAGTCGATGAGTGGAGTAATAGTAGTAGATGCAGAATCGTTTCGATCTACTTGTTACGGACGTGATGCCTATATACATGATCATGCCTAGATATTCTCATAACTATGCTCAGTTCTGTCAATTGCTCAACAGTAATTTGTCCACCCACCGTAGAATACTTATGCTCTTGAGAGAAGCCACTAGTGAAACCTATGGCCCCCGGGTCTATTCTCATCATATCAATCTCCATTACTTTAATATTGCTTTGCTTTTTTACTTTGCTTTTACTTTTTTACTTTGCATCTTTATACCAAAAATACCAAAAATATTATATCTATCAGATCTCACTCTCGTAAGTGACCGTGCATGTCGCGACTGGTTTTCCGGGTATTAATTTCTAGAAAATGGCCATTGTGCTCACCAGCCCCAGGATTACTATTAGCTGATGAGGCACCAACTTGATACAGAAATTTCAAGCAAAAAAAATGTGCAGTACAAGACCATTCGGGTCTGTGAGTACAACAATTGGTTTCTAGTGGTCGATGGCGGAAGCGGTTTGTGGTTCACCACAGTCTATGGGACTCCATTTCCCACAGGAACAGCTGACCAGGTTAACTCCTATCTTCGCGAGGCTGCTATCACCGTTGCTTAGGTTCCGAGGCTGTCATCGCAACACTCCTCTCCAAGCAAGCAATCTGGCCAAGACAATAGCCAGGGACAAGCCAGTGAGTACTTTTGAATGTACTCGCAAACATTATGAACACGGGTATAATATAGCAAACGATATTCATGCTCTGAAAATATTCTATAATCACAACGTCAGTCATGAAAATAAAATCCCGATGCATGCAAGCAGGTTATTTATATGCAACAGGAATAGGTAATGACAGAATAGTAATAAAAAGCACCGATTGGATGTCTGAAGCGATGTCTCGAAAAGATAGTAAAAGTGAGCATGCCTAAATCGGGCGTCTTAGCGACACCACATAAAGGGCTTATAAAGTAAATAAAATAACAAGCATGCCACAGTCGGGCGTCTAAGCGACGCCACATAAAGGGCTTGCAAGTAAATGAAATAACGAACCTGCGACAGTCGGGCGTCTGAGCGACGCCACATAAAGGGCATATAAGGTAATAACAAACATGCCACAGTCGGCCGTCTAAGCGACACCACATAAAGGGCTTATAAAGTAAATAAAATAACAAGCATGCCACAGTCGGGCGTTAAGCGATGCCACATAAAGGGCTTATAAAGTAAATAAAATAACAAGCATGCCACAGTCAGGCGTCTCAGAGACGCCACATAAAGGGCTTATAAAGTAAATAAAATAACAAGCATGCCATAGTCAGGCGTCTAAGCGACGCCACATAAAGGGCTTGTAAGTAAATGAAATAACGAACCTGCCACAGTCGGGCGTCTGAGCGACACCACATAAAGGGCTTATATGAAAACATAATCATAGTGAATATCCAGGAGGTGGTACCGTCCCAGGGATATTCCTTATTTCAAACAAAGCAAACGGTTAGTCCATAATGATAATAACCATAACCATCATATATCACAAGTCATAATCAATATTCGGGTTTAGTAGTTTCTCCTCCGAAGATCGACACTAAGACCGACACTTGACCCATCCCAGACTATAGTCCTTAACCATGGACACGGCTATTCGAATAGGTTTAATCTCTGTAGAGGGTGTACTCTTTACCCACAAGTAACGGATTCCTGTAGTCCATCGGGACTAATTCCGTCTACGGCCTTTTAGTTGACAACACGCCTGACTTGCACACACCAGCTTAACTTTACTTGTGTCAGGAATCACCCGCGACAATTGTTAAGCAAAACTCTAAGTGGGGAGGCTACAACCTCGCGTAGCATGGGATCAAATTTCTATCGCACGCTCTAAGGGGTGCCCCCCTCTTGGTCCCAACCGGATACACCCATGCCCCTGGACCAGGTGGCATGCCTACCGGCTACAACCGGTATCTTCCACCATGGCCTCTCTATACGGTGTGTGCCAAGACAAGGGTTAACAACTTACGGCAGGGACTAGTGGCAGTACGAAACAAGTATGGGGGTTACTGGAACAAGACTCGATCTATGGCCGACTCAGGAGGCTTATAAATTCCCTGCATGACATGTATATCAAATATATTTCGACCAACAAAATCACCACCCATTATACCTTACTATGCAATACCGGACATAACCGTCCCGACGGAGACCGGCGACAAGCTCACGCCTACCCAAGGCAGAGGCTTTCCCGGATTCCTTTCCGGCATGCATGCAAGGCACATGAGGATGCTTACCATGACAAGTATATTCATTTCCAACAGCAAGGAAATCACTAATATGCATTCATGCAAATGATCGCATCATCACATAAAATAACGAGTTCTCCGAAATAAGGTGGTGTTATAATCGTGTCAACCAACACATCAAAAATATTATGCCAGGGTTCAAGATGCTTGCCTTCATGGTGTGGAAGGGCAGGGTGCACTGCAAATCTTTTGAAAGCTTTCTTCTCTTCCAAAATCCTATTTTCAAAAATATGCAAATAACACATATTTCAAAAACAGTACAAAAAAGTTGTTTGGAAAATTTTCAAATAAATCTCAAAATAAACTAGACAGAATTTGAGGGATGTAGGAAAAAGAATCAACTCATTTGGAGTTGTATTTAAAAAGTTAAGCTCAGTCAAAGTTTTGGTAAAAATCTGTTACTTAAAATTAAAACAGAAAAAGAAAAACGTTTCGAATATACGTACACGTCGAAGGCGTATTCTGGAAACGTGCCTCCACTTATCCAGCATGGACCGAGCATGTGTCACGGACAATGGGCCCGCCTGGCCCACTGGTCAGGTTTGACTAGTCCACCTTCCCTCCTCTTCCTCTGCCCGAGAGGGGGCGGAACTCCGGCGACGCTCGCCGGCGAGCGGCGGCGCCGTTCGAGAAACAGAGGTCACCCGCGGGCTCAGGGGGCCGAAGCGGTCACTCTGGTGGTCACTTTGGTCTCTGTGGTGGACGGAGCTGCCGGCGGCGAGCTCCGCAGCGGACGGTGGCCGTCGGGCAAAGTGGGTTTGGGGCTACGGTGGTTCCCGATCGGAATCGAGCTGGGGGATGGGTTCAGGGAAGAGAGAGAGAGCTTCTGGTGAAGAGAGTGGAGAGGGGGAGGCCCTGGTGGTGCCGGAATGGCCGGGGCAGTAGCAGCGGCAGGAGTTGCCGGAGAGGAAGAAGACGACCTCCTCGGGTCGATTGGCTGCCATGGGGGGACTAGAGGAGTGGACTGAGGTTGCATGAGTGCGGGGACGAGCTCGGGGCTTCCTTTTATAGGCGAGGCAAGGCGGTTCCGCGGTAGCCGTGGATAAGGTCACCGGCGACTTCCATTCTGTAGCTAGGGCGTCAAGGCGGCGACGAGCGCTATGGGCCACGCTTGTGCATGAGCTCGCGCTGCTCCAGGGGGCAGGTGGCGAGCGGGAGAGGCTCAGGCGGTGCCGACCTGAGCAGGGGTTGTCGGGCGGCCGTGGCGGCTAGCTCCTGGCCTGCCGGGGACGTGGTGAGGGGCTGCTTGGCGTGATGCGGTGAGAAGGGGAGCGTGTGGCGCGGCTCTGCAGTGAGGGTAAAATCAGGGACGCGACGCGGCGGCTCGGGCGCAGCACGTGCAAAACGTGTGCTCTGCTCGCGCCCAGAGCACGCACGGAACATGCTCGACAAAATGCTAATGCATGTAAGAAGGCTCTAAACCACAAGAGGGTTAGTAGGTTGGGGTTGTAGGTTAGGGCAAAACCATTGGACATGCTGGTCTGGTCAGGGGATCAGGTTCATAACACAAACTTACAATCATGCCAAATCTGTCCATGCCCACAGGGTGTTTGACAAAATGCCAGAGGCATCTAGGCAGTGCTTGGAGTGGTCAAAATCTCCAGATGGTGATCTCATTAGATGCATAAGAGGGTGGTGAGGTTAGTTTGCCAAATGCAGAAACTTGATAGTGCAAGATTTGCAAAACTACAATTTTGGACAAGAGGTAAATGGCATCATTTCATGAACCAAAAATGATCCAATGGGTGCCTGCTCCTGGACTTAGGGGTTTAGTAGGGAGGACTACAAGTAGGAAAAGGAATCATGGAAAAAGGAGCAACTAAAACTGTGGTTGTTGTACAAATCCTCAAGTTGGACCAGAATGAAAGTGAGGTTGGTTCACTCAAGTTTTTCAAATAACATCACTGGGTTTTTGCGTAAAGTTGAATCATATGCTACTACCAACATCCCATAATTTTGGTGGAGGCTAGAAAGAAATATTTCATTGAGTTGTAGTGAAAAATTGCACTCTGGACCAGAGAAGAAAATTGGGTGCAGAGCTCAAAATATTTCATGAATAAAAGATATTTTTGTATAAAAGTGATTTAAAAACATCACATGACATATCCAAATTTGGTTGGAATTTTAAGTGAATTTATCAAATGGTTGTAGTTCAAATATCGCCTTATAACCTTGAAAAATCATTTTTCAAGAAAATAAAGATCAAGCAAATTAATTATGTAATTTGTTCAACTAATAATAAAAGTTTTTCTAGAGAGGTTAAACAAGTCCAATAACATATTTGAAAAGTTTTCACTTTGGGGAAAAACTCCATAATAACAAGGGAGAAAAATGGTTCAAAAAAATCAAAAGGGAGCCCAGAAAATAAAAGTTTTAATCTCCTGGCAAAACTTTAATTAACAAACAAAGTTAAAATTTTGGGGTGTCACAACACTACCCCCCTTAAGAAAAATCTCGTCCTCGAGATTTGCTAAAGATTGTTTTGAAAAACAAATACTCCACGGTCACGTGTTTTTGCAAGCAGGGTATGCGTTCGAGCGATTGTGGTTGTGAGTCTGCTGTCGTGGTGCTGTGTGAAATAAAATAATCCATGTCGTGAGAAGGTGTATGATGCAGCAGCTCCGGGAAAAGAAATCTTATTCCGGGATTTTTTTTCGCGAGGGAAAACGATTAATTTAAAGGAGCATAAACCACAACAAAACTACACACATTAGTAGAAGCCAAATAATTGACTCGTCGCACAAACTCAGGGTATCACGCATAAGTCACACACATAAATAAATGTTGCAACAAAGAACACAGCAGCGACGTCTAAAATGGAAACAGTAACTGGACAGGGTCCCGAGAAAACGTCTCTAGTACTGGGACTCATTCCTCTTCTATCGGGGGAAGTGGATTGACCAGTTTATGTATGTGTCTCTCTTGGTCGGGCCTCAGAGTTCTGCCGATGGCGATCTGAGGATTTAAATCTGCGAGGCTTTGAAGATAACCCATCACACGTTGGGTTAAAGGTTCTTGAGCGATGACGTACTGAACAAGGTTGGCCAGTACTGGGTCTCTCTCAATTCGTCCACCGGGAAAAGATGTTACTTCTCCGGGTGCTGCACGGCTCAGAAAGTAATAATACCCTCGTTCGCTGGCATAGGGTACCACCAATCGAAGGCGAGCAAGCGCTTCGTATGCAACAGCTTCTATGGCCATATGTGGGGCTGGCATAGATTTTCCTACGAAGGAGACCTTCGTTGGGTCTTGGTTTGAGTTTATGGGTGGGATGTGTACTGCTGCCCAATATATCGAGGTGGAAGGGGTGATTCTTGATTTGAATAGCTCGTACTGGGGTGGCTGGGTAGTGCCCATGGTACTGCAGGTAAAATCCCACAATATCTTGACAAAACTACCCAGGGTTGCATCTGGAGTTCTCAGATGAATACTAGGGCTCGGTATGGCAAGAAATGGTTGTGAGGATGGTGGACAAGATGAGGGGTGCTTGCCAGGGTCACGCGGTGGCCTATTTATAGCACCAGAGCTGGGTCATTTTTCCGTGGTGAAAGGTAATGATTTTGCCAGCTCAGCTCCAAGGGTCGGGGTCAAAGCCACAGATACATATCTCACCAAAGTGACGTATCACTGTGGAGTTGTCAGGGTGGTTCTGGTAGTTGTGCCCGGAAAATATGCAACTATCTGCTGACATACCCATGCAAGGTTACTATTTAAAACAGAGGCACGATGACAGGCTGCGTTTATATACATGGTCACACGAGGATACACTGGGATTCGACACTACTCGAGTGACTTAGTCTACCTCGTTCATATCCAAGCGGGTGTGCCTTGCGGATGTCGAGGCTTCTCCCTCGGCTTCGCCGTCGGGGTTAGCTGGAGGGGGTGGAGGAACTGCAGGGTCGGGGTAGCGATGATGGCCATCGCGGGGATTGTTGGCCACAATCCCATTAGAGTGTGTTCCCAAAAGGCGACGAAGCGCTTCTGGGGTCATCAAAGCACCTTGGTTGGTGGCTGGGGCTGACCTCAAGGTCTCAATTGGTTGTCCGAACAGCACGACTGGGTTGTCGGCGTCGGGCTCATCTTCTCTTCTTACCGGGGCTTGGCGAATCAGTTCTCCATGAGCCACGATCAGATCAAGTGTGATTTGATCGAACAATCCTTCTAGTGCACCTACATAGCGCACTAGGTGCAACAATGCAGGATCTGTCTCGTGATCTCCGTTGACAACTCGGGGTGGTCTACCGTATCCGTCACGGCTGGGGTATTAGTAGAAGGAGCGACAGTTAACTCTGGGTGACAAGTGCCGGAGTTGAACTATAGCTTCTCGAGCAGCTAGTTGGATGGCTTGTGGCTCAAAAGAAGTTGTCCTTCCGGTGAACCTGTAGGGGCGTTCTGGTGATAGACCCCTACCATAGACGTGCACAGTGGCCCAGAATCGACGGCTCTCACTGCTCACGGACCCTTGGTACACCACATATTCTAGGGGTTCTCCTAACGCAAAGGCACGGCGGGTGAGGTTTGCTAGCACGGTCACAAAACCTCCAAGGTTGGTTGCTGTGGTCTCAATGTGGACGATGGGTCCTGGCATTTTAGCTCGGTTTGGATAGAGGCTGTGCTGTGTTGGGTTGAGGCTAGCATGCCCTTTTATAGAAAAGAGGACGGAGTCTTCCTTCGCACGCTTGCGAAAAAAGACTATTCAGGATTCGGTCACTGGCGCATGATCGAAAGGTTAGGTTAATAGGTTGGGCACCGACTGCCAATAAGGTGTCGGGTCACTGTATGGCTATCTTGCAAGGGAAGTTTGGCTGGGGTTCGGTTAAGGTCTAGTGGGTTGGTTCACCTAGGTTTATTAACCTGGCTAGGATAGGGTCAGCCAATGGTCAGCATGGCTCTGATACCAAGTTTGTCGCGACCGGTTTTCCGGGTATTAATTTCTAGAAAATGGCCGTTGTGCTCACCAGCCCCAGGATTACTGTTAGCTGATGAGGCACCAACTTGATACAGAAATTTCAAGCAAAAAAAATGTGCAGTACATGACCATTCGGGTCTATGAGTACAACAATTGGTTTCTAGTGGTCGATGGCGGAAGCGGTTTGTGGGTCACCACGGTCTATGGGACTCCATTTCCCACAGGAACAGCTGACCAGGTTAACTCCTATCTTCGCGAGGCTGCTATCACCGTTGCTTAGGTTCCGAGGCTGTCATCGCAGCGCTCCTCTCCAAGCAAGCAATCTGGCCAAGACAATAGCCAGGGACAAGCCAGTGAGTCCTTTTGAATGTACTCGCAAACATTATGAACACGGGTATAATATAGCAAACGATATTCATGCTCTGAAAATATTCTATAATCACAACGTCAGTCATGAAAATAAAATCCCGATGCATGCAAGCAGGTTATTTATATGCAACAGGAATAGGTAATGACAGAATAGTAATAAAAAGCACCGATCGGATGTCTGAAGCGACGTCTCGAAAGGATAGTAAAAGTGAGCATGCCTCAATCGGGCGTCTTAGCGACACCACATAAAGGGCTTATAAAGTAAATAAAATAACAAGCATGCCACAGTCGGGCGTCTAAGTGACGCCACATAAAGGGCTTGTAAGTAAATGAAATAGCGAACCTGCCACAGTCGGGCGTCTGAGCGACGCCACATAAAGGGCATATAAGGTAATAACAAACATGCCACAGTCGGGCATCTAAGCGACACCACATAAAGGGCTTATAAAGTAAATAAAATAACAAGCATGCCACAGTCGGGCGTTAAGCGACGCCACATAAAGGGCTTATAAAGTAAATAAAATAACAAGCATGCCACAGTCGGGCGTCTAAGCGACGCCACATAAAGGGCTTATAAAGTAAATAAAATAACAAGCATGCCACAGTCGGGCATCTAAGCGACGCCACATAAAGGGCTTGTAAGTAAATGAAATAACGAACCTGCCATAGTCGGGCGTCTGAGCGACACCACATAAAGGGCTTATATGAAAACATAATCATAGTGAATATCCAGGAGGTGATACCGTCCCAAGGATATTCCTTATTTCAAACAACGCAAACGGTTAGTCCATAATGATAATAACCATAACCATCATATATCACAAGTCATAATCAATATTCGGGTTTAGTAGTTTCTCCTCCGAAGACCGACACTTGACCCATCCCAAACTGTAGTCCTTAACCATGGACACGGCTATTCGAATATGTTTAATCTCTATAGAGGGTGTACTCTTTACCCATGAGTAACGGAGTCCTGTAGTCCATCGGGACTAATTCCGTCTATGGCCTTTTAGTTGACAACATGCCTGACTTGCACACACCAGCTTAACTTTACTTGTGTCAGGAATCACCCACGACACTTGTTAAGCAAAACTCTAAGTGGGGAGGCTACAACCTCGCGTAGCATGGGATGAAATTTCTATTGCGCGCTCTAAGGGGTGCCCCCCTCTCGGTCCCAACCGGATACACCCATGCCCTCGGACCAGGTGGCATGCGTACCGACTACAACCGGTATCTTCCACCATGGCCTCTCTGTACGGTGTGTGCCAAGACAAGGGTTAACAACTTACTGAACCATAGCCTACCTACGGCAGGGACTAGTGGCAGTACGAAACAAGTATGGGTGTTACTGGAACAAGACTCGATCTTTGGCCCACTCAAGAGGCTTATAAATTCCCTGCATGACATGTATATCAAATATATTTTGACCAACAAAATCACCACCCATTATACCTTACTATGCCATAGCGGACATAACCGTCCCGACGGAGACCGGCGACAAGCTCACGCCTACCCAAGGCAGAGGCTTTCCCGGATTCCTTTCCGGCATGCATGCAAGGCACATGAGGATGCTTACCATCACAAGTATATTCATTTCCAACAGCAAGGAAATCACTAATATGCATTCATGCAAATGATCACATCATCACATAAAATAACGAGTTCTCCGAAATAAGGTGGTGTTATAATCGTGTCAACCAACACATCAAAAATATTATGCCAGGGTTCAAGATGCTTGCCTTCATGGTGTGGAAGGGCAGGGTGCACTCCAAATCTTTTGAAAGCTTTCTTCTCTTCCAAAATCCTATTTTCAAAAATATGCAAATAACACATATTTCAAAAACAGTACAAAAAAGTTGTTTGGAAAATTTTCAAATAAATCTCAAAATAAACTAGACATAATTTGAGGGATGTAGGAAAAAGAATCAACTCATTTGGAGTTGTATTTAAAAAGTTAAGCTCGGTCAAAGTTTTGGTAAAAATCTGTTACTTAAAATTAAAACAGAAAAAGAAAAACGTTTCAAATATACGTACACGTCGAAGGCGTATTCTGGAAACGCGCCTCAACTTATCCAGTGTGGACCGAGCGTGTGTCACTGACAGTGGGCCCGCCTGGCCCACTGGTCAGGTTTGACTAGTCCACCTTCCCTCCTCTTCCTCTGCCCGAGAGGGGGCGGAACTCCGGCGATGCTCGCCGGTGAACAGCGGCACCGTTCGAGAACAGAGGTCACCCGCGGGCTCAGGGGGCCGAGGCGGTCACTCCGGTGGTCACTTTTGTCTCTGGGGTGGACGGAGCTGCCGGCGGCGAGCTCCACAGCGGACGGTGGCGTCGGGCAAAGTGGGTTTGGGGCTACGGTGGTTCCCGATTGGAATCGAGCAGGGGGATGGGTTCACGGAAGAGAGAGAGAGCTTCTGGTGAAGAGAGTGGAGAGGGGGAGGCCCTAGTGGTGCCGGAATGGCCAGGGCAGTAGCGGCGGCAGGAGTTGCCAGAGAGGAAGAAGACGACCTCCTCGGGTCGATTGGCTGCCATGGGGGGAACTAGAGGAGTGGACTGAGGTTGCATGAGTGCGAGGATGAGCTCGGGGCTTTCTTTTATAGGCGAGGCAAGGCGGTTCCGCGGAGGCCGTGGATAAGGTCGCTGGCGACCGCCATTCTGTAGCTAGGGCGTCGTGGCGGCGACGAGCGCTAGGGGCCACGCTTGTGGATGAGCTTGCGTTGCTCCAGGGGGCAGGTAGAGAGCAGGAGAGGCTCGGGCGGCACCGACCTGAGACCTGAGCAGGGGCTGTCGGACGGCCGTGGCGGCTAGCTCCTAGCCTGCCGCGGGCGTGGCGAGGGGCTGCTTGGCATGATGCGGTGAGAAGGGGAGCGTGTGGCGATCCTCTGTAGTGAGGGCAAAACCAGGGGCGCGACGCGGCGGCTCGGGCGCGGCACGTGCAAAACGCGTGCTCTGCTCACGCCAGAGCACGCACGGAACAAGCTCGACAAAATGCTAATGCATGTAAGAAGGCTCTAAACCACAAGAGGGTTAGCAGGTTGGGGTTGTAGGTTAGGGCAAAACCATTGGACATGCTGGTCTGGTCAGGGGATCAGGTTCATAACACAAACTTACAATCATGCCAAATCTGTCCATGCCCACTTGGTGTTTGACAAAATGCCAGAGGCATCTAGGCAGTGCTTGGAGTGGTCAAAATCTCCAGATGGTGGTCTCATTAGATGCGTAAGAGGGTGGTGAGGTTAGTTTGCCAAATGCAGAAACTTGATAGTGCAAGATTTGCAAAACTACAATTTTGGACAGGAGGTAAATGGCATCATTTCATGAACCAAAAATGATCCAATGGGTGCCTGCTCCTGGACTTAGGGGTTTAGTTGGGAGGACTACAAGTAGGAAAAGGGATCATGGAAAAAGGAGCAACTAAAACGGTGGTTGCTGTACAAATCCTCACGTTGGACCAGAATGAAAGTGAGGTTGGTTCACTCAAGTTTTTCAAATAACATCACTGGGTTTTTGCATAAAGTTGAATCATATGCTACTACCAACATCCCATAATTTTGGTGGAGGCTAGAAAGAAATATTTAAATGAGTTGTAGTCAAAAATTTCACTCTGGACCAGAGAAGAAAATTGGGTGTAGAGCTCAAAACATTTCAGGAATAAAAGATATTTTTGTATAAAAGTGATTTAAAAACATCACATGACATCTCCAAATTTTGGTTGGAATTTTAAGTGAATTTATCAAATGGTTGTAATTCAAATATGGCCTTATAACCTTGAAAAACCATTTTCAAGAAAATAAAGATCAAGCAAATTAATTATGTAATTTGTTCTACTAATAAAATAAAAGTTTTTCTAGAGAGGTTAAACAAGTCCAATAACATATTTGAAAAGTTTTCACTTTGGGGAAAAACTCCATAATAACAAGGGAGAAAAGTGGTTCAAAAAATCAAAACGGAGCCCAGAAAATAAAAGTTTTAATCTCCTGGCAAAATTTTAATTAACAAACAAAGTTAAAATTTTGGGGTGTCATAGTGAAGGGATTGACAACCCCTAATCGCGTTGGTTGCGAGTAGCTATCGCTTTGTGCATGTATGAGGGACTTGAGTGTGGGCTCCTACTGGATTGATACCTTGGTTCTCAAAAACTGAGGGATATACTTACGCTACTCTACTGCATCATCCCTTCCTCTTCGGGGAAAACCAACGCAAGCTCAAGACGTAGCAAGAAGGATTTCTGGCGCCGTTGCCGGGGAGTCTACGCAAAAAGTCAACATACCAAGTACCCATGAGAATCCCTATCTCTCGCATTACATTATTTTCCATTTGCCTCTCGTTTTCCTCTCCCCCCAATTCACCTTTGCCGTTTTATTCGCCCTCTCTCTCTATCCTCCCGCTCTATTTGCCTCTTTTTGCACATTGCTTTTGTTTGCTTGTGTGTTAGTTTGCTTGTTTGTCGCGATGGCTCAAGATACTACTAAATTGTGTGACTTCACCAATACCAATAATAATGATTTCCTTAGCACTCTGATTTCTCCACTTACCGATGCTGAATCTTGTGAAATTAATACTGCTTTGTTGAATCTTGTTATGAAAGATCAATTTGCTGGCCTTCCTAGTGAAGATGCCGCTACTCATCTGAATAGCTTTGTTGATTTATGTGATATGCAAAAGAAAAAAGATGTCAATAATGATGTCGTTAAATTGACGCTATTTCCTTTTTCGCTTAGAGATCATGCTAAAGCTTGGTTTTCGTCTTTGCCTAAGAATAGTATTGATTCATGGAACAAGTGCAAAGATGCTTTTATCTCGAAGTATTTTCCTCCCGCTAAGATCATCTCTCTTAGACACGATATTATGAACTTTAAACCACTTGATCATGAACATGTTGCACAATCTTGGGAGAGAATGAAATTAATGATACGTAATTGCCCTACTCATGGTTTGAATTTGTGGATGATTATACATAATTTTTATGCCGGATTGAATTTTGCTTCTAGAAATCTTTTAGATCCGGCCTCGGGAGGCACTTTTATGGAAATCACTTTAGGAGATGCTACTAAACTCCTAGATAATATTATGGTTAATTATTCTCAATGGCATACTGAAATATCTTTTAATAAAAAAGTGCATGCGATAGAAGAAATCAATCTGTTGAGTGGAAAGATGGATGAAGTTATGAAATTATTTGCTACTAAAAGTGTTTCTTCTGATCCTAATGATATGCCTTTGTCTACTTTGATTGATAATAACAATGAATCTATGGATGTGAATTTTGTTGGTAGGAATAATTTGGTAACAACGCTTATAGAGGGAATTTTAATCCTAGGCCATATACTAGTAATCCTTCTAATAATTATGGGAATTCCTACAATAACTCTTATGGAAATTATAAAAAGATACCCTCTGATTTTGAATCTAATATTAAAGAATTTATTTCTTCGCAAAAGAATTTTAATGCTATGATTGAAGAAAAATTGCTTAAGATTGATGATTTGGCTAGGAACATTCATAGAATCGCTCTTGATGTTGATTCTTTGAAACATAGATCTATTCCACCTAAGCATGATATCAATGAGTCTCTAAAAGCCATGAGAATTTGAATTGATGAGTGTAAGGAAAGAACCGCTAGGATGTGTGCTTCCAAAGATGCCTTTATTAAAGCGTGTTCTTCCAATAGCTATGAAAATCAAGATGAATATCTAAAAGTTATTGATGTGTCTCCTATTAAATCTTTATTTTGCAATATGAATCTTGATGAAACTGAATATGATCTTCCTTTACCTAGAAGGCATTCCAAAAATTCGGAGTGTTTAGATCTTAATGATGAAATTGATGAAAGTGGGATTGAAAGAAATAAAAATCTAGATATTGCTAAACCCACTATATTCGATTTCAAGGAATTTAATTATGAAAGTTGCTCTTTAATTGATTGTATTTCCTTGTTGCAATCCGTGCTAAATTCTTTCATATGCTTATAGTCAAAATAAAACCTTCACCGAACATATTGTTGATGCCTTGATGCAATCTTATGAAGAAAAACTTGAGTTGAAAGTTTCTATCCCTCGAAAACTCTATGATGAGTGGGAACCAAATATTAAAATTAAAATTAAAGATCATGAGTTTTATGCTTTGTGTGATTTGGGTGCTAGTGTCTCTACTATTCCCAAGACTCTGTGTGACCTACTACATTTCCGTAACTTTGATGATTGCTCTCTAAACTTGCATCTTGCGGATTCCACTATTAAGAAACCTATGGGAAGGATTAATGATGTTCTTATTGTTGCAAATAGGAATTATGTGCCTGTAGATTTCATTGTTCTTGATATAGATTGCAATCCTTCTTGCCCTATTATTCTTGGTAGACCTTTCCTTAGAACGGTTGGTGCGATTATTGATATGAAGGAAGGGAATATTAGATTTAAATTTCCATTAAAAAGGGCATGGAACACTTTACAAGAAAGAAAATAAAATTACCATATGAAACTATCATGCGAGCCACTTATGGATTGCCTACCAAAGATGGCAATACCTAGATCTATCCTCGCTTTTATGCCTAGCTAGGGGCGTTAAACGATAGCGCTTGTTGGGAGGCAACCCAATTTTATTTTTGTTCCTAGCCTTTTGCTCCTGTTTAGTAATAAATAAATTATTTAGCATCTTTTTTGGTTGTGTTTTTTGTGTTTAATTAGTGTTTGTGCCAAGTAGAACCGTTGGGAAGACTTGGGGAAAGTCTTGTTGAACTTGCTGTAAAAAACAGAAACTTTAGCGCTCATGAGAACTGCTGTCATTTTTATTTGAAGAGTGCTATTTAGTTAAAAAAAATCAGATGATTAATAGATAAATTCCTCACGTCCAGAAATTTATTTTAGAATTTTTTGGGTTCCAGATCTTGCGCTAGCTACATATTACTACATACTGTTCTGTTTTTGACAGATTCTTTTTTTCGTGTGTTGTTTGCTTATTTTGATGAATCTATGGCTAGTAAAATAGTTTATAATCCATAGAGAAGTTGGAATACAGTAGTTTTAACACAAATATAAATAAATAATGAGTTCATTACAGTACCTTGAAGTGGTCTTTTGTTTTCTTTCGCTAATGGAGCTCACGAGTTTTCTATTTTGAGTTTTGTGTTGTGAAGTTTTCAACTTTTGGGTGAATTCTTTTGATGGATCATGGAACAAGGAGTGGCAAGAGCCTAAGCTTGGGGATGCCCATGGCACCCCCAAGATAATCCAAGGACACCAAGAAGTCAAAGCTTGGGGATTCCCCGGAAGGCATCCCCTCTTCCGTCCACTTCCATCGGTAATTTACTTGGAGCTATATGTTTATTCACCAACATGATATGTGTTTTGCTTGGAGCGTCTTGTATTATTTGTGTCTTTTTGTCTTAGTATGCCACAATAATCCTTGCTTTACACACCTTTTGAGAGAGCCATACATGAATTAAAATTTGATAGAATACTCTATGTGCTTCACTTATATCTTTTGAGCTAAGTAGTTTTGCTCTATGTGCTTCACTTATATCTTTTGAGCGTTATAATTTTGCTCTATGTGCTTCACTTAGATCTTTTAGAGAATGGTGGTGGATTTGTTTTAAAGAAACTATTGGTCTCTCATGCTTCACTTAAATTATTTTGAGAGTCTATTAATAGCATGGTAATTTGCTTAATAATAATATGCTTGGTATTCAAGATTTGTGAAATTTTCTTTTGAGTGTCTTGAATACTAAGAAAAGATTGAAGCATGATAATTGTTTTGAGATATGGAGGTGATAATATTAAAGTCATGCTAGTTGAGTAGTTGTGAATTTAAATAATACCTGTGTTAAAGTTTGTGATTCCCGTAGCATGCACGTATGGTGAAACGTTATGTGATGAAGTCGGAGCATGATTTATTTATTGATTGTCTTCCTTATGAGTGACGGTCAGGGATGAGCGATGGTATTTTCCTACCAATCTATCCCCCTAGGAGCATGCGCGTAATACTTTGCTTTAATAACTTCTAGATTTTTGCAATAAGTATATGAGTTCTTTATGACTAATGTTGAGTCCATGGATTATACGCACTCTCACCATTCCACATTTGCTAGCCTCTCTAATACCGTGCACCTTTCGCCGGTATCATACACCTACCATATACCGTCCTCAAAGCAGCCACCATACCTACCTATTATGGCATTTCCATAGCCATTCTGAGATATATTGCTATGCAACTTTCCACCGTTCCGTTCATGACACACTCCACCATTGTCATATTGCATATCCCGGTACACCGCCAGATGCATTCACATAGAGTCATATTTTGTTCTAAGTATCGAGTTGTAATTGTTGAGTTATAAGAAAAATAAAAGTGTGATGATCATCATTATTAGAGCATTGTCCTAGTGAGGAAAGAATGATGGAGACTATGATTCCCCCATATGTCGGGATGAGACTCCGGACGAAAAAAAGAGGCCAAAGAAGCCCAAATAAAAAGAGGCCATGAAAAAAGGGGAAAGGCCCAAATAAAAAAAATAAAAAATGAAATGAGAGAAAAAGAGAGAAGGGACAATGTTACTATCCTTTTTCCACACTTGTGCTTCAAAGTAGCACCATGATGTTCATAGTAGAGAGTCTCTCATGTTATCACTTTCATATACTAGTGGGAATTTTTCATTATAGAACTTGGCTTCTATATTCCAATGATGGGCTTCCTCAAAAATTGCCCTAGGTCTTCATGAGCAATCAAGTTGGATGCACACCGACTTAGTTTCAGTTTGAGCTTTCATATACTTATAGCTCTAGTGCATCCGTTGCATGGCAATCCCTACTCACTCACATTGATATCTATTGATGGGCATCTCCATAGCCCGTTGATACGCCTAGTTGATGTGAGACCATCTTCTCCTTTTTGTCTTCTTCACAACCACAATTCTATTCCACCTATAGTGCTATATCCATGGCTCACGCTCATGTATTGCGTGAAGATTGAAAAAGTTCTAAAAAAGATAGAGTATGAAACAATTGCTTGGCTTGTCATCGAGGGTTGTGCATGATTTAAATACTTTGTGTGGTGAATATGGAGCATAGCCAGACTATATGATTTTGTAGGGATAACTTTCTTTGGCCATGTTATTTTGAGAAGACATAATTGCTTTAATTAGTATGCTTGAAGTATTATTATTTTTTATGTCAATATAAACTTTTGTCTTGAATCTTTCTAATCTGAATATTCATACCACAATTAAGAAGATTTACATTGAAATTATGCCACGTAGCACTCTGCATAAAAAATTCTCTTTTTGTCATTTACCTACTCGAGGACGAGCAGGAATTAAGCTTGGGGATGCCTGATACGTCTCCAACGTATCTATAGTTTTTGATTACTCCATGCTATATTATCTACTGTTTTGGACTATATTGGGCTTTATTTTCCACTTTTATCTTATTTTTGGGACTAACCTATTAACCGGAGGCCCAGCCCAGAATTGCTTTTTTTGCCTATTTTAGTGTTTCGGATAAACGGAATATCAAACAGAGTCCAAACGGAATAAAATCTTCGGGAACGTGATTTTCTCACCGAACGTGATCCAGGAGACATGGACCCCGCTCCAAGGAACAAAAGCGGCGGTCACAAGGGTGGGGGTGCCCCTTGCCTCGTGGGCCCCTCGTTGCTCCTCCGGCGTACTTCTTCCTCCTATATATACACACGTACCTCCAAACGATCAGAACAAGAGCGAAAAACCTAATTCCACCGCCGCAACTTTCTGTATCCACGAGATCCCAACTTGGAGCCTGTTCCGGAGCTCCGCCGGAAGAGGGCCGTCATCATGGTGGGCTTCTACATCATCATAGCCTCTCCAATGAAGTGTGAGTAGTTTACCTCAGACCTTCGGGTCCATAGTTAGTAGCTAGATGGCTTCTTCTCTCTCTTTGAATCTCAATACAAAGTTCTTCCCCTCTCTTGTGGAGATCTATTCGATGTAATCTTCTTTTTGCGGTGTGTTTGTTGAGACCGATGAATTGTGGGTTTATGATCAAGTCTATCTATGAATAATATTTGAATCTTCTCTGAATTCTTTTATGTATGATTGGTTATCTTTGCAAGTCTCTTTGAATTATCCGTTTAGTTTGGCCAACTAGATTGGTAGTTCTTGCCATGGGAGAAGTGCTTAGCTTTGGGTTCGATCTTGCGATGTCCTTACCCAATGACAGAAGGGGCAGCAAGGCACGTATTGTATCATTGCCATCGAGGATAACAAGATGGGGTTTATTTCATATTGCATGAATTTGTCTCTCTAAATCATGTCATCTTGCTTAAGGCGTTACTCTGTTTTTAACTTAATACTCTAGATGCATGCTGGATAGCGGTCGATGAGTGGAGTAATAGTAGTAGATGCAGAATCGTTTCGATCTACTTGTCACTGACGTGATGCCTATATACATGAACATGCCTAGATATTCTCATAACTATGCTCAATTTTGTCAATTGATCAACAGTAATTTGTTCACCCACCGTAGAATACTTATGCTCTTGAGAGAAGCCACTAGTGAAACCTATGGCCCCCGGGTCTATTCTCATCATATCAATCTCCATTACTTTAATCTTGCTTTGCTTTTTTACTTTGCTTTTACTTTTTACTTTGCATCTTTATACCAAAAATACCAAAAATATTATATCTATCAGATCTCACTCTCGTAAGTGACCGTGAAGGGATTGACAACCCCTAATCGCGTTGGTTGCGAGTAGCAAACGCTTTGTGTAGGTACGAGGGACTTGAGCGTGGGCTCCTACTGGATTGATACCTTGGTTCTCAAAAACTGAGGGAAATACTTACGCTACTCTGCTGCATCATCCCTTCCTCTTCGGGGAAAACCAATGCAAGCTCAAGAAGTAGCAATGATGGTCAACGGCCGGGGCATCTTTAGCATGTTGTAGGCGTAGTGTGACACCGCCATGAACTTGGCCAATGCAGGGCGGCCGAGGATCCTGATGTAGGGCAAGGGGATCTCAGCCACGTCAAAGACGATCCTCTCTGTCCTGTAGTTCAACTCTCCTCCAAATGTCACAGGCAGTGTGACCTTTCCCTTCGGCTAGATCCTCCCCGGATTGACCCCTTGAAACGTGTCCGTTTCCTCGAGGTCTCCATCGGGGATTTTCAATCTTTTGATCATGACAGGCGAGATCAGGTTCAGGCCGGCCCCGCCGTCAACCAACATCTTGTTCACCCTGAGGTTGCGTATTATTGGCGAGACCAACAATGGCAAACACCCGACCGCGGTAGTGCGGTCAGGGTGGTCCTCGACGTCAAAGATGAGGGGCGTGCTGGACCACTTCAGCGGCTTTTGAGCGTCGAACGACGACTCTGCTGCTGTAATCTCATGCGCCCACTGCTTGAGCTGGCCATGAGAGGTATGCAGCAAGGCACCACCATCGACGCACATGGCCTCCGTAGCCCTCTGGAACCCTTGCTCACCAGACTCATCGTCCTCGTCGTGATCGTCGTCTTCTTGTTTCTTGTTGCGGCCCTGAGGGGGCCTCTCTTGCTGGTTGTCCTTGCCGGGGCGGCCTCCTTGGCCACCATGCTTCTTGTTGGATCCCTCAGCACCGTCCTGGTCCTTCTCCTTGTCCCGCCTTTCATACTCAGCCTTTTGCTTCTCAGCAAGCAGCTCAACTTGTCGGCAGTTTTGGAGGTCGTGGCCCTTGGTGCAGTGGATCTTGCAGTATTGCTTGCCGGAGCTTCCTGGCTTGTCGGTAGCCGCCAGGGCCCGGTAGGCGGCGCACCCGGCAATCTCCTTGTCGGGGGCGTCTGCCTTGACCTTCTTGCCAGCACCGGTATCGTCAGATCCCTCAACGGCAAGAACGTCCTTGCCTTTGCGTTTCCTGTTGCGACGCCAGCTCTTCTTCATCGGGGTGGCGGCGTCTTCATCAGTAGAGTCGGTTTCCGCACCGGCGTCTTTGCCGGGGTACTTCCTTCCCTCTTCAGCCCGAGCGCACCTATCGGCCCAAACGTAGAGCTCGGCCACATCCTTAACCTTGGTCATTGCCAGCTCCTCACGCATCTTGCGATTGCGTACGTTCTGGTGGAACGCGCTAATCACATCGGCGGGATGAACATCGGGGATGTTGTACTGCACCCGGCTGAATCTCTGGATGTACTTGCGCAGGGTCTCCCCTTCCTTCTGGGGAATGATATGCAGATTACCGGCCTAGCCATGAGCTTGGTGGCCTCCTGTGAAGGCGCCAACAAACTCATGGCACAGATCTGACCAGGAAGAAATGGAATCCACCGGCAAGTGCATCAACCAAGACATCACATTGGGCTTGAGCGCCAGCGGGAAATAGTTGGCAAGCACCTGCCGTCGCGAGCCCCGGCGGCCTGCATCGCGATGGTGTAGATGCTGAGGAACTCGGACAGATGGGTCTTGTCGGTGAACTTCTCGCCGACGTCGGGCTTGAATGTGTGGTGGGACGGCCACTGGAACTGCCTCAGCTCACTGGTAAAAGCCGGGCAGCCCACCTCGTAAGGTAAGACGCCGGGGCCCCCCGATGTTGGGTGGCCCATAGCAGGCCCCGCCCGCTTGTCCGACAGGTGGCACGTTTCGCGCCGGCGCTCGACGGTGGTTCGAGCGTCTTCGCGAGCTCGCTCCCGAAGGATCTGGCGCTAGTCGCGGAGGGTCCGCGGGTCGGACGATGCTATGGAGATGTTATCACAAGCGTCGTCGTGACGGGCCGACGCCCGCTGAGGGAGTCCTGGATTAGGGGGTTTCCGGACAGCCGGACTATTTCCTTTGGCTGGAGTGTTGTACTATGAAGATACAAGATTGAAGACTCCGTCCTGTGTCCTGATAGGACTCTCCTTGGCGTGGAAGGCCAGCTAGGCAATACGGATATGTATATCTCCTCCTTTGTAACTGACCTTGTGTAACCCTAGCCCCCTCCGGTGTCTATATTAACCGGAGGGTTTTAGTCTGTAGCACAACATACAATCATACCATAGGCTAGCTTCTAGGGTTTAGCCTCTCCGATCTCGTGGTAGATCAACTCTTGTACTACTCATATTATCAATAATAAATGAAGCAGGATGTTGGGTTTTACCTCCATCAAGAGGGCCCGAACCTGGGTAAAACATCGTGTCCCTGCCTCCTGTTACCATCCGCCTTAGACGCACAGTTCGGGACCCCCTACCCGAGATCCGTCGGTTTTGACACCGACATTGGTGCTTTCATTCAAAGTTCCTTTGTGTCGTCACCGTTAGGCTTGATGACTCCTTCGATCATTGATAGCGATGCAGTCCAGTGTGAGACTTTCCTCCCCGGACAGATCTTTGTATTCGGCGGCTTCGTACTGCGGGCCAACTCGCTTGGCCATCTGGAGCAGATCTAGAGTTACGCTCCTAGCCACCAGGTTAGGTTTGGAAGCTTAAACTACACGGCCGATATCCACGGAGACTTGATCTTCGACGGATTCGAGCCCCTGCCGAGTGTGCCGCACGGTCACGATGAGCATGATTTATCTCTACAATCGGACAGTGTTCAGGAGATCGCACCGGCAACCGCTCCGACCCTCAATTCGGAGCCAATCGCGCCATCCATGGACGGGTGGATAGACCCCACCACGGAGGCCGTATTCTCAGCGGCAATTGAGCTGAGTATCGACCTTACCCTTCACAGGAGCCGTGACGCCGAACTACCGGATTCTTCCCCGGCCATGGACTCCGAACCGCCTGTGCCCGTGCCTATCGAATCCGACTGGGCGCCGATCATGGAGTTCACCTTCGTGGATATCTTTCAGCACTCGCCCTTCGGCGACATACTGAACTCATTAAGGTCTCTCTCCCTGTCAGGAGAGTCTGGGTAGAAATATGTTCGGCATGATTGGGATGCGGATGACGAAGTTCGCCGCCCACCCACCACCCACTTAGTAGCCAGTGTCGACGATTTGACCGACATGCTCGACTTCGACTCCGAAGACATTGATGGTATGGACGACGATGCAGGAGATGAACAGGAACCAATGCCCACAGGGCATTGGACGCCCACTTCATCATATGATGTATACATTGTGGACACACCCAAAGAAAATGGCGACGAGGAACGGAAGGACGCAGTGAAGTGCTTCCTCGAGAAGTAGTCAAAGCGGTGGCGTAAGCGCCGCTCCAAGTCCCGCCTCGGCAGAAACAGTGATCATATAGACCCAGCAATAGAGCAGGGTGAACCATCACCCGACCAGGGCAAAATGGAGAATCATACCGAACAACCTGACCCCGTCGAAGATAACAGTCCGAACAACATCACACCGGGCAGGCACACAGAGCAATAGAATGCCCATCAAAGGCTGGTTGCCACTGTGAGGGGTCTAAAAAAGCAGAAGCAAAGGCTCAGGGCTGCACAAGACACACTCAAAATCAGATGGAGTGAAGTACTCAACACTGCAGCGAAGTACGGCAGTAATCGCCACACCAAGAGCTACCCGAAGCGAAAGTTGCTACCTGAATTCAATGAGGAGGCCTTAGATCCCCGCAACAAAAAATTAAAATGGCCACCTGGTCGGATAGACGACCTCGTGGCCAACATAGAGCGGCAAACGACGCCGCACATAAGCCAGTACGCGATCCACGCAAGAGCTCGCATCAAAAGGATGGCGCAACCAGATCCATATACGGGCCACGTATGCACGCTCCAGCATGCAATGCAACACAACAAACATCCGAACACCACGGTACACCCAAATACAGGGGTGCCGCACACCCCCTATGTTACACCAATGAGGTGCTGGACCATGAATTTCCAGAGGGATTCAAACTCGTAAACATAGAGGCGTACGACGGAACAACAGACCCTGGGGTCTGGATTGAGGAATACATCCTCCATATCTGTCGTGGGTTTGTCATGCCAGATGTCCTTGTGAAAGGACTTAGTCGTGGAGCCATCGCTACGGGTTAGCTTAAGGGGGTTAAATCGGACAAGGGGACATGGGGAATTTTATACTAGTTCGGCCCCTTCGAGGAAGGTAAAAGCCTACGTCTAGTTGTGATTGGTATTGCTAGGGTTTCGAAGGCCAGGGAGCGAATCCGCTTTATCTACCTCTTGAGTTGTTGTCCATCCCTAAACCGCTATCGGGTCGTCCCGTTATATACATCGGTTGACGCCCGCCGGTTTACAGATTCCCGAAGCCGGATCATAAACGTATCCAGTTCGGTCTCTATCCATCCTATCTTACAATACAAGTTACATGACTAAGCCGGTTTACATTTACAGGCTTTAACCCGCCTTTGGGCCTTGGGCCTCCATGAAGCGCCATCATCCTTGCATCTTTATGGGCTTCTAATCTTCAAGGAGTCAACTCGGCTACATAAGGCCGGTTTACCTCCAGTAGAAATATCCCCAACATTATGCCCCATATTGGTTTGAACTCGTTCATGTCAATCTTCTATAGTTAGAAAAATTCTTCCCTCATGTCTTCACCTCGATCTTGTAAATCGCAGTGACATGACACTTCAAGATTATGATAAACCGTCCTGACGTCATCCATCCGTTGATGTCGAAGATTACCTTTATTTAATATGTCTTCAGCCATCGAGGCGACACCCTTATTAACTTATCCATTTTTGGGCTCCTCGATTCCCGCACTTTCCGTTTCATCTCTTCGCCTTATAAATAGGGACAGCGGACCCCTTTTCTTTTCTTTCCGCTACCCATTCATCTCTTCTTCTTCCTCTCGACAACCCCGCACCCGAGCGCCGCCGTCATCTTCGAACTCCGCCTCTGCTTCGCCATTGTCCGCTGCATCAAACTTTTCGCACCTGAGTTCCACAGCGCCCTTCCGCTGCTTCCGCCGTCACCATAAGTCTTTTCCCCTTTCTTTCTTAGATCCATTAGGGTTTCCTTGTTCTTCGCTGTTCTTGAGGTTCATTACAGCTTTCAGTGTTGCTCTTTCATGGACTTTAGGTGAATACTTCGTATCTGACGTACTCCTTGCTGTAGCTAACCTTCCATTGTCACCACAAACACTTATGCACAAAGAACCGATCTAGCCCTTCGTAAGTTGCTTCGGTTCTGCACCCCTTCTAGATCCAATTAATTTTTCTTTTCTGCCTTATCTTAGATCCGAAAATTTCATATGTCACTGTGAGATCTGTTCCTATGTCCCTGTGAGATCTGTTTCTCCTTACGCCAACATAGGCGGTTTGACCTTGTATAAGCAGTCTATGCCATTAGCCCTCTGATAAACCGGAGGAGCATTTTACCTTCATAACTATGCTCCGGTTTAACAATGTCTGAGTAATCCTGTGCTAGTATTACCTTTTTCCCTTATTGCATTAGTCTCCGGTTTACACCATTTCACATATCAGTATGTTTCTTACTCCCTTGTATATTGCATATAATCAGGCGTAATTTATAAACCGGTCTTTCATTTGCAGCTTTATTTGTTCCACAATGGCCAAACAATTCACTGCCTGCAACTGGGCTCCTTCACGGGTTACTAAGACTCAGTTGAATGAGATGGTTACCATCGGCTCTCTGCCTAAGAAAACTGAAATCAAATGGCGAGTTCCAGGAATAGAAAATCCTCCAACCCCAAGGCAAGGCGAGGTGGTGGTCTTTGTTGACCATATAGGCCGTGGCTTCAAACCGCCAGGGCCAAAGTTTTATCGAGATGTGCTTGCCAGCTTCCAACTTCATCCGCAAGATATTGGTCCCAACTCGGTTTCCAATTTATGCAACTTCCAGGTGTTCTGTGAAGTATATTTACAAGAAGAACCAACTACAGAACTGTTCCGGGATTTCTTTCACTTAAACCGGTGCATAGAGTTTGTAAATGGCCCGAACACAGAACTTGGTGGTGTCTCGATTCAAAAGTGGAAAGAAGTTCAATTCCCTCATGCCAAACATCATAGCCACCCAAAGGAATGGAATCAAACTTGGTTTTATTGCAGAGACACTTCAACTGAAGATGAAAATCCCCTCCCCGGCTTTCGTGATCACAGACTATCCAATACTCCCCCAATGCCACAACGCCTGAGCTCTTTAGAAAGGGCGAAATATGCTCCTCAACTCGCCAAACTCCGGGCCTTTATGGCAAACGGTTTAACAGGCGTGGACTTTGTGCGCTGTTGGATATCTTGGAGTATCTTGCCGCTAAGCCGGCGTCCCGGTTTAATGTGTGAATATACCGGTGAGGTTGACGACCCTCAACGCCGTTGCAACATCCAATTATCTGAGGAATAAGTCACTAAAGGCGTAAATAAGATTTTGAATGAGTCGGAACTGATCTGTAGCCAAACCGGTCTGAATCCCTTCTATGCCAAGAACAAACCGCCTGCTGTAAGCATTATATTTCCCCCTCATTTCTAATGTTTTTAGCTTATGCAACCTGTAATCCTTCTTCTTTGTATATAGGGAGATGACCCCTTCTTGAAACGGAAAACCGTAGAGAAAGCGGCAATGCCGACTGGAGATAAAGCGGTCAAGCCATCCCGCCCAAAGACCAAAGCCGTAAAGCGGACATGAAAACGGAAAACGGCTGACCGGATTAACATGGAGCTTGATGATGACACTGATGATCCAGAAGTTGATGTAGAACTTGACTCACTTGGCTCTCTTTTCATGCATCTCATTAACAATGATCTTCCTCAGGAGGACGCGGAAGCTAGCCAAGCTGATGATGTAGAGGTAATTACCCTTTCCTCCAGTTCAGACTCTATGCCAACACAAAAAACTCGCCATGCAGTCCGGAAAGTAAGCTTTTCTCATCCTCTTGCTCACTTGGATCCAACATTTATTTTGAAGACTCAGCAGCATGAAGCTCGCCAGACAACCCGGCACAGTGGCCAACAGGTCACTTCAGCCGGTTTACCTGATACTCTGGTCCGGAAGTGCCGGTCTGAGGTCTCTCCTACTTATGACCATTCTTACCCCAAGGCATGTTATTTCAGACAACCTCTTAATCCGTCTGATTAAAATTATCAGGTGACACCTCCCTCATCATCTGGCGAGTCAACCGCAACTCAACTCCCTCCGCTGAAAACTGTGGCTGGGTAAGTTCTAAAACCTTTTCCTTTAACGCATTGCAGAATTTGAATAAGACGTTAATCCTTTATCTTTATTTGCAGAGCCCAAGCTAGACCTATCAAGAAATCTCGGGTCACCAATCCATCCGAAGATCCGGTCGCCGAAGAAAAAGAACCCAGAGGTGAACTGGTACAAACATGTGAACTGGAAGGTCCTCATCCTGAAGCTACTTCTGATGACCCGCCCCTTGAAGGACAAAATACTGATGGGCCCATAGACGCTGAGCCTGCCGTGCCTGATTCTGAACCGGCAGAACCAAACCGGTCTAGTCCGGTGAAAGATGCTGAAATTCCAATATCATCAACCAAAAATCATGAAGGCCAAGGTGATGATGTTATTATTACTTGAATGGGCCATAGCTCTCCTGGCCATCCCATCATTTTGGCTCAGCACAGTGCCAAAGAAGAGCAAGCTGCCCGGGATAAAGGTAAATGGAGCAGCGACTTATCAAGCTATGCTCATCTTAACGCTGATGAGCTTCATTCTGGCTTCTTGAACCATCTGCACTCAAACCGGAATTATGAAGCCAGTTTGGTGAACTTGATGAAAGAGCAATATGAGGTAAATTTCTCTCCCTTTGTTGATTGATTTATAGCTGAACTACTATCCCAAGTAGCCCCCAAGGGCCGTTTGTATGATTATTAATCATAAACTGGGTCTTTGTAACACTTTACGCTTCGCATCATTGATCCTTGCACTGACAGATCTCTAATAACAGATAAGACTCATATTGAAATAATTAGATAACTTTCTGCAACATAGCCCCCAATGGCCGGTTTAACTTGGCAAGTTAATCCGGTTTTTTGATCAACACATCCATTTTAGAACAGACGTACATTAGCCCCCAAGTGTCAAGTATAATGCTTGCATTATTCTAGAGACTTGCACAAAACTTTGCACTTGAGAGCAAAATAGGCATTAGCCCCCAAGTATGAAGTGCATAACTTGTTATACACTTTGTACTTAGCACATATATATGCCGTTTGTTTAATATACCTTCAATCTGGCAGGCTGAACTGAAAAGCAAAGACGCCCGAAATTCTGACTTGCAAGAGAATGTGAAATCACAATAAGTCGAGGCTGAAAAAGCCAAAGAGGAGCTGACCCAGGCCCTGGCCGTGATGGAAAAATTGAAAGATTCTTTCAATAAAGATCATGCTGACTGGGAAACCGAGAAATCCGGTTTAATCAAAAGAGCTATAGACGCCGAGGCAGCCCTGAAGCTAGTGGTTGATGAATTATCTAGTTTGAAACATCAAATCAATGCTATGAGCTCTGCTATCTTTGGTAAGTGCCTGCTTATGTGTGTTGCGCAAGTTAATGAACTTTACAGCTGACCAAAATGTTGATAAAATCATTGGCAGGCACCCGGATCACTCATCTTGGCTCTGATATGCGGATGAAGCTCAAAGCGGCATACACATTGATTGACAATTGTACTCTGGGTCGTAGCGGGCTATTTGCACGACAGCTTATAACAAACCAGCTCCCTCTTTGATTAAAGAAACTCTTGAGAAGTTGGCCATGTTACCAGCCCGCGTCGCCGACTTGAAGAAAGCAGCTGCCAGAGCCGGAGCTTTAACTGCACTTATTCGAGCAAAAGCCTGGATTCTGGATCTTGAAGTAGAAGACATCATCAAAGGATACCCAGGTGTTAAAGAAGATGGTTCCAACTTTGACAATGATGATCTCTGGTGGCTGACTAAATAGATGCGGCCAGCAGCTAGCAAGTTAGCCGATGATACCGATTTGTCCCATTTTCAACCGTTTTACAATGCGGAGGGGAAAAGGCAGCCGACCGACATCCATGAAGTTGAAGAACTTGTGCCTCCGATTCGTAAGCACACTTATCCTCCTGATATTAACCCCTCCAATATTATCCATGAAGAAGCAGTGTTTCAAGCTTTAACTGGAATCGATTGGCCAACGGTTGATTTCCAGCGACTGGGGAGGGATGAAGAAGTGCCTACACAAACGGACCCTCAACCATCAAACCGTCCTAACGAAGCGTCCTGAACCGGTCGCCGGTTTACTGTCCACGGTGTGCCGATTTTATGAAAAACAATTATGTCATTGGACCTGCTTTGAAGGCTTCTTGTAATAGGACAGCCAAAACTCCTTTATTTGCCATGCCTTTGAGCATGTTTTGTAATACCTCATGACAACTTTTGCCACCCTTCTGGATTTATTTATGCATAACCCATGATGAGTTGTGTTCCTGCTTTCAACAACTTAAAAGTGTCTAGCGGTTTACCGCTAGATGGGTCAATATATCCAAGAAGTGTACAGGATATAGATGAAATAATCAAAGTATTTGTATAAAAAAAGAATATACATAACATACCTCATTGGTTGACCAACGGTGCATATGGCAGAGGTGTTAATACCAATCCGGAACGTTGATAACCTTATCTCTGTATTACCGGTTCAAACCGGACCGGGATAACTACAGGGCTTTCTTTATAACACTGGTGATTTAGTAAAACCAGACCGGGTCAATAAACACCGGTTTATAACTAATCACGTGCCAACAACTTGTAGTTGAGAAGCAAGCTGGGTCAAGGACGCCGGTTTATCAAAAAATACTTATGATTTTCAACAAACAAAATTCAAACGGGAAAATATGCAAGGCTTCTTACGAGCTACCAGGCTCCAAATCTAGGCTTTTCATGAGCTGCCAGGCCTCTGAGTTAAACAATTTAACAAAGCCTTTTAAGATGGGCCTCCAATTAACCAATCATTGTTTTAACTGTGACAAGTTCAGGGTCTGTAAAAGATTGACTTGTCAAATGTTCGATGGGTCATACCAGGATTACCTGGACAGGTGTGGCTTACTTGATGAAGGCAGGTTAACCCAAGTTGTTAGGTGAATACACCGAGCTTCCAAGCCGTGGCTTGATAGCCAATTACTAGGGTCCTTTCAAACTCTTTGTTGCTTGCACAAAGAGCCCCCAAGTAATTTTGTGAGCTGTGCTCCGTGGGTGCCCATGTTTGAGTTTATGCTTTGTGCAACACTCTCTTTGGCCCCATATAATTACCTTTCTGGCCAAACGCCTATCAAGAGGTGTAGCTATGGTGTGATAACAACCAAGCCCCCTAGTGATGTCCCTTTGTCATTTCAAACCGATCAAGAGGTTTAGCTATGGTTCAGATATGACCAAGCCCCCTAGTGATATTCTTTACACCCGTGCGGCTGTAGAAACCAGTTTAACAAAAAACTCCACTTTGTCAGTAGAAACTCTTGTGAGCGCACACATGATGTAAAAAGAACAGAGACCCCGCTTTAATGGAGGCTCCAGTTTATTATATAATATATACATTATCATAAATATGTACATAGGAAGAGCCTATGGCTCAAGTATAGTAAGGCCGAAGAAGGGCTATGTTCTATGGCCACTTGGTCTCCTCCTCTGATTGACGTGAGTCTTTATGCTCTCGAACATCAATGAGGTAGTAAGAACCGTTGTGCAGATTTTTACTGACCACAAAGGATCCTTCCCAAGGTGGGGATAACTTATGCATATTAGTCTGATCCTGGATGAGCCGGAGTACCAAATCGCCTTCTTGAAAGGTCCTGGTTTTAACCCGGCGGCTGTGATAACATCGGAGATCTTGTTGATAAATCGCCGACCATGCTGCTGCATGATCACGCTCTTCATCCAACAGGTCGAGAGAATCCTGACGTGCCTTCTCATTATCAGCTTCAACATAGGCTGTCACACGAGGTGAATCATGACGGATGTCACTAGGAAGAGCGGCCTCCGATCCATAGACCATGAAGAAAGGTGTGTAACCCGTAGACCTATTGGGTGTGGTGTTGATGCTCCATAACACAGAAGGTAGCTCCTCAACCCAATAACCCGGCGTCCGCTTTAAGGGAACCATAAGCCTAGGTTTGATACCTCGTAGAATTTCTTGATTTGCCCTCTCTCCTTGACCATTAGATTGGGGGTGAGCCACCGACGCTAGATCAAGCCGGATGTGCTCACGTTGACAAAATTCTTCCATCTCCCCTTTTGACAAGTTAGTACCATTATCTGTTATAATGCTGTGCGGAAAGCCAAACCGGAATATCACCTTCTTGATGAATTGAACCGCCGTGGCTGCATCACACTTGCTGACTGGCTCTGCCTCCACCCATTTAGTGAATTTATCAACTTCTACTAACAGGTGGGTCTTTTTGTCCTTAGAACGCTTGAAGGGTCCAACCATATCAAGCCCCCAAGTTGCAAACGGCCACATAACTGGAATCATCCGCAATTCTTGAGCCGGAACATGCGCACGGCGGGCAAATTTTTGACATCCATCACATCTCTTGACTAAATCCTCAGCATCAGCATGCGCCGTCAACCAGATAAAACCGTGGCGAAAAGCTTTGGCAACCAACGACTTTGAACTGGCGTGGTGACCGCAATCCCCTTCATGGATTTCTCGCAAAATCTCACAACCTTCTTGAGGAGAAACACATCACTGAATTGCTCCTGAAACACTGTAACGATGTAACTCCCCGTTGAGTATGGTCATGGACTTGGAACATCGGATTATCTGTCGAGCCAACGTTTCATCGTCTGGTAATTCACCCCAGTTCATGTAAGCCAGATATGGGATCGTCCAATCTGGTATGGCATGCAGAGCTGCCACCAACTAAGCCTCGGGATTAGGAATAGCCAAATCTTCTTCGGTTTGCACTTTGACTGATGGATTATGCAACACATCAAGAAAGACATTGGGCGGGACCGGTTTACGCTGGGAACCAAGACAACTTAAAGCGTCCGCTGCTTCATTCTTCTGCCGGTCTATATGGTCCACCTGATAACCTTTAAAGTGACCAGCCACTGCGTCCACCTCTCGCCGATATGCAGCCATAAGTGGGTCCTTAGAATCCCAAGTGCCAGACACCTGCTGAGCCACTAGATCTGAATCACTGAAGCACTTAACCCGGCTCAAATTCATCTCCTTAGCCATTCGAAGACCGTGGAGCAAAGCCTCATATTCAGCTGCATTGTTAGTAGAAGGGAACATTAAATGGAGGACATAACAAAACTTGTCACCTCGTGGGGAAGTTAGTATGACTCCAGCCCCCGAGCCGTCCAACTGTCTGGACCCATCCAAATGAATAGTCCAATATGTATTATCTGGCTTCTCCTCCGGTGCCTGCAACTCCGTCCAATCATTAATGAAGTCCACGAGTGCCTAGGATTTTATCGCTGTGCGGGGTATATACTTGAGCCCGTGAGGTCCAAGTTCAATAGCCCACTTGGCAATCTGGCCAGTTGCTTCTCTGTTCTGAATGATGTCGCCCAGAGGAGCTGAACTGACCACTGTGATGGGATGGCCCTGAAAATAATGTTTAAGCTTCCGGCTCGCCATAAACACCCCATACACCAGCTTCTGCCAATGCGGATGCCTCTGCTTTGATTCATGAGCACCTCACTGGTATAATAAACCGGCCGTTGAACCGGATATTTCTTGCCAAGCTCCTTGCACTCTACCACAATGGCTACCCTAACAACCCGGCCATTAGCAGCCACATATAATAATAACGGCTC
The DNA here is from genome assembly GCF_018294505.1 of Triticum aestivum. NCBI lineage: Eukaryota > Viridiplantae > Streptophyta > Magnoliopsida > Poales > Poaceae > Triticum > Triticum aestivum. The sequence continues at coordinate 400,579,888 of NC_057803.1, forward strand.
TTTATCGATCGGTGCTTCAAGGACAGGCGGTTCAGCTAGCTGCCTCTTCAGATCCTCGAACGCCTTATCAACTGGCTCACTCCAGACAAAATTATCTGTTTTCTTGAGCATCTGATATAAGGGGATGGCCTTTTCTCCAAGGCGACTGATAAACCGGCTCAAGGCTGTAATCCGGCCGGTCAGTCATTGAACATCGTTGATACACGCTGGTTTAGCCAAGGATGTAATTGCTGCAATTTTTTCTAGATTAGCCTCAATGCCTCTGATTAACACCAAAAACCCAAGAGCTTGCCTGCCGGGACACCAAAAACACACTTCTCCGGATTGAGCATCATCTTGTAAATCCGGAGATTTTCAAAGGTTTCTCTTAAATCCTCTATCAACGTTTCCTCCTTTCTGGACTTTACCACAATATCATCCACATATGCATGAACATTGCGCCCAATTTGTTTATGAAGGAAATTTTGAACACATCGCGGGTAAGTTGCCTGGGCATTCTTGAGTCCAAAAGGCATGGAAACATAGCAGAAGGCTCCAAAAGGGAGTTATGAAAGCTGTCTTCTCCTGGTCCTTAACCGCCATTTTGATCTGATGATAACCAGAATAAGCATCCAGAAAACACAAATGGTCACAACCCGCCGTAGCATCAATTATCTGATCAATGTGAGGGAGAGCAAAGGGATCTGCAGGGCAAGCCTTGTTTAAATCTGTGTAGTCCAAACACATGCGCCAAGTGCCATTTTTCTTAAGAACCAGCACCGGATTAGCTAACCACTCTGGATGAAAAACTTCGACAATAAACCCTGCGGCCAACAGATGGGCTACCTCTTCACCTATACCCTTACGTCTCTCTTCATTGAAACGGCGGAGGAACTGTCGGACCGGTTTAAACTTAGGATCAATGTTGAGTGTGTGCTCAGCGAGTTCCCTCGGTACACCTGGCATGTCAGAAGGTTTCCATGCAAAGATGTCCTGATTCTCACGGATGAGCTCGATGAGCGCGCTTTCCTATTTGGGATCCAGGTTAGCACTGATGCTGAACTGCTTGGATGAATCGCCAGGAACAAAGTCAACCATCTTAGTGTTTGTAGCCGATTTGAACTTCAACACTGGATCATGTTCTATAGTTGGCTTTTTCAAAGAGGTCATGTCTGCCGGATCAACTTGCTCCTTATAGAATTTCAACTCTTCCGTGGCACAAACCGACTCAGCATAAGCCGCATCACCTTCTTCACACTCCAAAGCAATCTTTCTACTTCCATGTACTATGATAGTCCCTTTATGACCTGGCATTTTAAGCTGTAGATAAACATAACACGGCCTCGCCATGAATTTAGCATAGGCCGGCCGCCAAACAAGGCGTGGTACGGACTTTTGATCTTTACCACCTCAAACATGAATGTTGCTGACCTTGAATCATAGTCATCTCCAAAAGCTACCTCCAAAGCTATCTTGCCAACAGGATATGCAGACTTACCAGGCACCACACCATGAAAGACCGTATTCGACGGTTTAAGATTTTTATCTGTCAACCCCATACAGCGGAATGTATCATAATATAAAATGTTGATACTACTTCCCCCATCCATGAGTACTTTGGTAAACTTGTATCCCCCAACTTGAGGGGCTACGACCAGGGCTAAGTGACCTGGATTATCAACCCGGGGTGGGTGATCCTCTCTACTCCATAGAATAGGTTGCTCAGACCAGCGTAAATACTGAGGTACTACAGGTTCAATAGAGTTTACTGCCCTTTTGTGAAGCTTCTGGTCACGTTTACACAAACTAGTAGTGAAGACATGATATTGCCCGCTGTTTAGCTGTTTGGGATTACTCTGATAACCCGACTGCTGCTGCTGCTGATTCCCCTGATGGTTGTAACCTCCCTGGTTGCCTTGGTGCCCTTGATTGAGGTGTCCGGTTTGGTTGCCTTGAAACCCTAAACCGGAACCACCACATCCGTAGCCCGGCCCATGGAAACCTCCTCCTGAACCGCCGGGTGGGTTGTTATCATACTGGAACATATTGGAATTCTTGAAATCCCGCATGATATAACAGTCCTTCCAAAGATGTGATGTTGGCTTCTCCTTTGATCCATGCTTTGGACAGGGCTGATTTAACAGGCGCTCCAAATTGGAGCCTGAACCTCCGCCCCTCTGGGGCTGCTTGCCCTTACGGCATGGGCCGTTCTCCTGTGCATTGGTGTTAGCAACAAAGTCCAAGCTACTGTCGGCCTTGCGCTTACCACCGTTTCCATGGCATGCCGGATTATGCTGTTGACCCTTGGCATTGCCGTTCTTCTTACCTTTCCCCGGTTTGTCCTCCTCTGAATCCGGATCCTTGGTATTATCTGAATCGGTGTATTTAACCAAAGCGGCCATGAGTGTTGACATATCATTGCACTGATGTTTGAGCCTTCCCAATTTCTGTTTTAGCGGTAAGAAACGACAATTGCCCTCTAATGTTAACACTGTAGTGTCTGCATTGATACGATCTGATGAATGCAAAATTGCTGAGACCCGTTTGACCCAATGGGTCGTGGACTCCCTTCCTCTTGGACACAAGTGGCCAGATCCACGATTGACATCGGCTGCTTACATGTATCCTTGAAGTTCTGGATAAACCAGTGCTTCAATTCAGCCCATGATCCAACAGAGTTGGTCGGCAAGCTCTTCAACCAAGTGCGAGCTGTTCCTTCCAACATCATGGTGAAATATTTAGCACACACTGCCTCATCCACATCTAACATCTCCATTGCCATCTCATAGCTCTCCACCCACGCCTCTGGTTGCAAATCGGCAGTGTAATTTGGTACCTTACGAGGTCCCTTGAAATCCTTGGGCAGTCTCACATTATGCAAAGTGGGGGTTAGACACGGCACCCCTAAGGAACTGAACACCACACCTGGCTCCATGGAGGTCGTGGGGTGAACCGGAGTATGTTGTCGTCCTCCGTGTCGAGCTGCCAACTCGGCCTCCCGACGTGCGTGGCCATGGTCCACAACATCCTGCGCATTATGGCCTCCCCCGGCCAGGTTGTTTCCTCGTGGTGAATTTCGGCAACGTGCACTACTGGACATGGCCGGTTCATCCTCCACGTGTCTGCTATAGCTCCGGCTTGGACGGGGAGTGGAATGAATTCTCTCACGACTATGTGAATACGCCTGCTGTTGATTTAGTGCTGTTTGAAGGAGATCCCTGCACTACTAGGAAAAGGGCTATAGATGGAAATGACACTAATGGCACACCAGACATGTGGTGCGCCATTAGTATATACTAATGGCGCACCATGTGGAGATGCGCCATTAGTGTGGAAGACACTAATGGCACACCAGGCACACGGTGCGCCACTAGTAACAAAATGTTTTTTTTCATTTTTTCAAACATACTAATGGCGCATCCGGGCAGAGTGCGCCATTAGTAGTTAGAACTACTAATGGCGCACCATCCATAGAGTGCGCCACTACTGATTTTTTTTACTTTTTTGCAAAACTACTAATGGTGCACTGTTGCATAGTGCGCCATTACTAGTTTAAACTAGTAATGGCGCATTGTGCCATGGTGCACCATTAGTATAAAAATAATAAAAACATTCTAATAAAAAATAATAAAAAAACATTCTAATGGCGCACTGCTCGGGGGTGCGCCATTAGTAATCTTCCCCCTAGCTCCAACTCGCCCGACCCCTTCGTCCTTCCCTCTCGCCAGATCCAGTTCCCCCCCCCCCGCGCGCTGCCCCGACCCACGATGCCGCCGCCCCTATGTGCGCCGCCGCCCCCGCACCCCCCACCACTGCAGCTCCGCCATAGCCGTCGCCTCCGCGACCTCGCCCTCGCCGACAGCCTCCCCGCGTCGGCCCCTCGCCGTCTTCCTCTTCGACTACGAGGACCCGGATGAGCTCGGACACCCTTGAGCCATCCCTTCAATGCCACCGCCGCCGCCGACCCCGACCCCAACCCCGACCCAGACCCCTCCGGTGACCGGCCGCGCCCGCCCAGGTACCTCTCCTCCTTCCTCCTTCCTCCCTCTCCACCCTTCCTCCCCATTCCATCCCTCCCTCCCCTCGACTGTGTCTTGTGTCTCAACACTTCAGGTTTGTGCACTAGGTTTAGACAGACAGTAATGCCTAGGTTCAATTAGGTTCAGTAGTGCCATTTGTTCATAGGTTCAATTAGGTTTGTGCACTAGGTTTAGATAGACAGTAATGCCTAGGTTCAATTAGGTTTAGATAGACAGACAGTAATGACTGTGTTCCTAGGTTTAGACAGCCAATGTCTTTTATGCCATTTGTTCAACATCAGACATCATTTTTCATTTCCCACATGTTCAGTTCAGTAGAGATGCAATGCTAGTAATTCGTTCCTTTTCTTCTAAAATTGACATATGGAAGTAATCTGTTAATCTGAATTTTGTTAATGATGATGACATGCGATTTGTGCACTGTAGTTTGTTAATCTGGACAACTCAGTAGCTAATGCATTCAGTTAACCAAAGTTTAGTTCTTGTGTATTGTAATTTTTTAATCTGTTACTCCATTTGTTACTGAATTTTTCTCTTGGGGTTTAGTAGTGAGATAGAACATGCATGGCCCATCATTCAGTTGGAGTATTGCCTAGGTTCAATTAGGTTCAGTAGTGCTACTAGGTTTAATGTCGTTGCTCCTGTGCTATACTTTGATAGCCTGGAGTGCATTAGGGAGTAGTAGCCAATTAGGTTCAGCAGTTAATTGATGGTTTGATACATGATACATTTCATGCATAGGGTGCTAGAGCTGCACTTAACTTGCTAAAATCATCCCCTTGTTCTTACTGGTTATAGAAATTCATTGCTTGTCCTATGTTTTCTGTCAGGGTATTGTTCAGGAAGCTTGCTTGAGTTTGTGTCCTTTAATTTGTAAATCTGCAGTTCTAGACACATTTAGGATAAGTTGTTGTATATACTGTCATAAAGTTCAGTAATAACAGGGCATCAATAGTGCTACTCTAGTATCTAGTCGAGGAGGGAAAATGGACATGGAATTACTTGTGATGCCTCTGAATTACTTGTGATCACATTGAGAAAGACTTGTAAAGATGATGATCATCTTTTACAGAAAACAATTTCTGTAAACACGTCAGTAACTTTGCTAGTTTGTTGGGTTTTGTCTCCGACCATCGTGTCGTGATGAATTTGCAGGTACCCCGAGAGGCCCTTGAGTTTGCTGGAATGTCGATTAACTTCTGTTTTGGCAAATTCGGGTACTCCATATCTCCTATTTTCAGCAAAGGTCATGCTGAAATTTTCCGTGAATTTTAGCATGACTTTGCTAAAAATAGGACATATGGGGTACTTATGACTAATGCATGGGCCGGGGTATCTTAGTACTTAATTAAGTAGGATCAACTGCCCCTTTATTCTTGCTGCATTAAACCATAGGTTTTAGGGTGCCTCGGTGTCGATAAGAACCTAAATGATGAAAGCTTAGGCTTTTAGGGTGCCTCAGCGTCGACAAACCCTAAATGATAAAACCTTGGCTTTTAGGGTGCCTCGGTGTCGATAAGAACCTAAATGATGAAAGCTTAGGCTTTTAGGGTGTCTCGGCGTCGACAAACCCTAAATGATAAAAGCTTAGCTTTTTGGATGCCTCTATGTCGACAAACCCTAAATGATGTAGTTTTGAATTATGAACGTAGGATATGTCGTCATTGGACGACGAATGTCTCCCGGGGGAGTGCGACTGGTGCCACGAGATCGAGGTCCGTGCGACATGCCTCACCTGGACGATGATCGGCGCTTCAGCATTAAGCTCGAGGAGACCTTCGAAGTTGAAACGGTACACAACGACGACAAGTGTTATTTTCATAATTAAGCATGACTTCAACTATTTCAATGAGTAATTTTCATATTTTACAATTCGAGTATAGCTTATCCCATACCATGCAAGACGCTATGTCTTGGAGAGGATGGATTTTGAAGACCATGAAATTTCTGACACAAAGAAAATTCACCTAAGGACTCATCACGATGTGGACTTTGAAGTAAATCTATATAATTCTGAGAGCGTAACCCATTTTGGTTGCAAAAATTGGGAAGAATTTTGCAAGATGTATGGTTTTGATGAGGGTATGCTTATCACCATGGATCTTGGTAATCCTGACATCAACCAAGACAATATGGACATTTGGGTCCTTGTTGATACGCCTCCAGTTCTACCACTATGTGAGTTTCTCAAACATAGTTATTAGCTAATTTATATTGTTTATTTCAAAAGAATTGACAGCTTATTTCCATTGACAGCTTATTTTTATTGTTCAAAGAATGTGCGGGAGATGGTAGACAAAACCCACTACACCGATGGCTCTGAATTAACAACTTACAAGGAGAAAAATCATCTGGTCGGACTTTGTACTGACATTGAGAATTACAATATCCACAATCAAACTCCTCAAGATTATGGTAAATACGTGCCACTAGTGCATGTGTTCAACTACGGTAACTACCATGGAGATACCCTGGTAAGATTTTTTACTATTACGACATCCATGCATCTTTTGCATACTTATAAAACTAGTGCATCATTGCTAACTATGAAGTTATTACTATGTTTTTCAATAGATAATCCCAAAGAATTGTGTGCCTCATTTGATGTATCAGAAAGGTAGTCTTAATGTTTTTGAACATACAGCCAGGTCATCCTACGAATCTCAACTGTCCATACGAGATTTCTAAAAGAAGTGGAGACATGAAAATCAAAGGATGGAAAAATGTATGGACAGTCGTAAGGAGCTTCTTGGAAGCAAAAGGAAGCGAAGCGCAAGAATTGGAGATAGGATGTTCTCCATTCTCCATAATAGAGAGTCAGGGTCTATATTGTTTTATGCTATTTTAGCTTAAATAGGGTATTTAGGTCCTGCCTAATACTGATGATCATGTGCTAAGAACAATTAAGTAGGGTTGGTTCGATGACTATCAAGATGATGATCGTATGACTTGTTATTAATAACGAGTAGAAGTTGTATGATGATGATTAGTAGGACTTGTTAGGATTAGTATTACTTCCGACAAACTTGATACTCGCGGTCTCGAGACTTGTAATGTTTTATCTTTGTTCGGTCTTTTGAATTCGGAGACTAATATGATGAATTGTATTCAGAGACTAATCTTCTATTGTATTTGATGAATCTGTTGTTGCTGTGTGCTACTGTCTATATTCTGTCAAATAATATATTTTGTAACCTGTGCAAAAATCAGAAAAGTAAAAAAAATAAAACCTAATATTCATACTAATGGCGCATCACTACAGAGTGCGCCATTAGTATGCCAAAGTATACTAATGGCGCATCACCAAACAGTGCGCCATTAGTATGCCAAGTATACTAATGGCGCATCCATCCGCAGTGCACCAGTAGTGTGCCAAAGCACATGGTTAAATATGGCCCCTGGGAGGCATACTAATGGCGCATGGTGTTATATACTAATGGCGCACTGGGTGGTGCGCCATTACTAATAAATACTAGTGGCATGATACTAATGGCGCACCAGAGATGCGCCATTAGTAGGCAAAACTGGTGCGCCATTAGTAGGCCTTTTCCTAGTAGTGCTGGCCCGACGTGCTTCCACTGCAACTGGTGACTCGCCGTCGGTTGGGAGGGCCGCCAGGCGTGAAGCAGCGGCCACAATGTTGTCCAACGGGTTCGAATAATGCCCGGGCGGCGTTGGTACATAGTGTGGCACAACGTTGTTCTGGCGAGGCGGGTCCGTCGTGCGCGGTTGAACCGGCGCTCCTATTCCCGGCGCCTCCGCCCGGTTTAGTATGGGTTGGCTATCAGCTCCTGCTCCTGGTGTGTTGAAGAGATTCTGCGGCTCATAAACCGATGGGAGACGTGATCGATACCTTCTTCTCATGATTTCCTCTGAAGCATTCTGATCCATCCTAATCCAGTAGGCATGTGCTTCCAATTCAGCCCACTCTGTGACCATCCTAGCATTGTCTATCGGCAGGTCCGCTTTAGCATGGGCTATCTGATCTTTCACCTTTGCAATATCCGCATTGTGCTGATCCCTGAATGTTGCAACCACCTCCGCGGCCATCAATGTTGCCAAAGCGTCGAACAAATCAGACAGGACTTGGGCTGGAGGCGGCGCTGACCTTCCTGCCCCTGTTGGTGTGGTCATTGTTGAACCGGAGAGCATTGCTGCGGCGGTAGATGAATGAGGCGCCGATTGTGTGCCGGCCATGAAGATGGCAGCCCGATTTGGCAAATCAGGGGAATCCGGAATACTGTTTCCCTCGGATCCTCCATCAATCCGACCGTCCTGCAACTGGTAAAGTGATTCGGTCTCCCTAGAAGATTCGTCATCAGAGCAGACCACGGTCTCTCCATCGGACACCGGCCCATCCTCGTACCTTGTGAAAGGACTTAGTCGTGGAGCCATCGCTATGGGTTAGCTTAAGGGGGTTAAACCGAACAAGGGGACATGGGGAATTTTATACTAGTTCGGCCCCTTCGAGGAAGGTAAAAGCCTACGCCTAGTTGTGATTGGTATTGCTAGGGTTTCGAAGGCCAGGGAGCGTATCCGCTTTGTCTTCCTCTCGAGTTGTTGTCCGTCCCTAAACCGCTGCCGGGTCGTCCCTTTATATACATAGGTTGACGCCCGCCTGTTTATAGAGTCCCGAAGCCGGATCATAAACGTATCCAGTTCGGTCTCTATCCTTCCTATCTTACAATACAAGTTACATGACTAAGTCGGTTTACATTTACAGGCTTTAACCCACCTTTGGGCCTTGGGCCTCCATGAAGCGCCATCATCCTTGCATCTTTATGGGCTTCTAATCTTCAAGGAGTGGTTTACCTCCAGTGGTAATATCCCCAACAATATCCATTTGGCTCGAGGAGACGATCTCCACGCCATCAAGTACTTACCCCTCAAGCTCAAAGGGCCAGCTCGGCACTAGCTTAAAATCCTCCCCGAAAACTCCATTGGAAGCTGGGAAGAGCTCGAAGATGCCTTTCGGGCAAATTTTCAAGGGACCTATGTCCGACCACCGGATGCAGACGATTTAAGTCATATAACTCAACAGCCCGGAGAGTCAGCCTGAAAGCTTTGGAACAGGTTCCTCACTAAAAAGAACCAAATAGTTGACTGTCTAGACGCCGAAGCCTTAGCAGCTTTCAAGCATAGCGTTCGAGACGAATGGCTTGCCAGACACCTCGGCCAAGAAAAGCAGAGAACAATGGCAGCATTAACAAGCCTCATGACCCGCTTTTGCGCGGGAGAGGATAGTTGGTTAGCCCGATGCAGCATCAGCGACCCAAGTACATCCGGAGTCAGGGACGAAAACATGAAACCACGGGGCAGCAAAAACAAGCCTTGGAATAAAGATGATAGCCCGAAGAGCACGGTGGCAAACGCCGGATGCATAAGCTCTCGGCTAGGTCAGCAAAAGCTGCCCTCCAAAGGCAACAGAGACGAACTGTCCATCCTAAACAAGATTCCGGACAAAATATATCAGATCCACAGCACCCCCGATAAACCTGCAAATCATACCCATAGAGAATGTTGGGTCTTCAAGCAGTCCGACAAGCTCAACGACGAACACAAGGGGCAGGATACACCAAGCGAAGACGAGGACGAGCCTCACAAGCAAAGCACTGGGGAACAAAAGAAATTCCCACCAGAAGTTAAAACAGTAAACGTGTTACACGTGACAAAGGGGAGAAACACAGCGGCACTCCTAGAGACACATGTCCCAGGGCCTATCACAGCGGAGTTCTGCCACTGGTCATCCCAACCGATCACCTTTGACAATTGGGATTACTCGGCAAGTATCTGGCGTGCAGGATGGGCTGCCTTGGTGTTAGACCCGATAATTGACCGATACCACTTCACAGAGTCCTGATGGACAGCGGCATTAGTTTAAACCTGATATATCCGGACACAATCCGCAAAATGGGGATAGACCCAACAAAAATTAGCCATAGAAATACTACCTTTAAAGGAGTAACGCCAGGCCCAGAATCCCATTTCACGGGCTCCCTGCTACTCGAGGTTATATTCGGCTTCCTCGATAACTTCCGCAGCGAAAATCTAACCTTCCACATCGCTCCGTTCCAAAGTGGCTATCAAGCATTACTCAGACATGAAGCTTTCGCTCGTTTAATGCAATACCGCGTTACACTTCCCTCATGCTTAAGATGCCCGGTCCACGTGGCATCATTACAGTAAATGGAAATATTGAGCGCTCCTTGCGCGTGGAAGACCGTGCGGCTGCCTTGACAGCCGCGCACTAAACGGCCTCACCAACTAAAGCATCTGACAGGTCATTAAGACCACGGACACGGTTGGCATCATAGCATTTTTGGGCAAAAGTATAAATACAACCTTGATAAATTCAATAAAACATTGTTTTTACAATGGGAATACATGTCACTCAAACATAATACTCTTCGAGCATTGAGCCTCTATTGAACGAGTGCCTTCAAGAACTTCTTCAAAGTAGTGCTCGGCAGCCACTTGGCCTATGGCCGAACCCTGTGACGCAACAGTGGTGGCATCCATCTCCGCCCAATATGTTTTGAACGGGCAAGGGCCATCCGCGAGCCTTCTATGCACGCCGACCTCTTCACAACAACGATGCGTGGCACAACGCCAAGGAATTGTTGCACTAAGCTAAAGTAGCTATTCGGCCTTGGCCCTCCTGGCCACAAATGATCCACAACGGACCTCATGACCAGCCCGGATAATATATGGAGGTCAGCCCAATCGGTCAATCGCTCATTCAGCAGCAGCGGACGGACTGGAGCGTGAAACTATGACCAGAACAGCCTCTCCACTTTGGGACCTTTCTGATCCTTGAAGTACTCAGCGGCATCAACAGCGCTGGCAACCAAATCCATGTACGCGTCTGCAGAACTCCATAGCCGGTCCAGAGGAGCATACTTCGGATCTCCGAACTTAGTCCGCAACAAGAAAGGCTTCCCAGACACGATATCTGCAGCCTGATTCAGCTCCTCCTTCGCCGCTCTAATTTTGGAGCAGGCTTCCTTGGCAGCCACTCGGGCCTTTTCCAGGTCCGTCCCTTTCACCCGGTTTTCCTCTTCAAGAAGCTGGTAACGGCCAGCAGCATCTTTTAACTCCACGGTCATCTTGGCAAATTTTTCTTTACTCTCGCAATGTGCGGCGTGTTCGGCCCTTAACTCTTCGGCCGCCTATAAAGCGGCCGCATTGCTACTCCTGGCTTGCTCCTTGGCTTGGGTAAGCTCTGCCCGAATGGTCTCCACGGTGTCCGCTCCATCTGCAGTCAGAAACATATTAAAGATACTGGCATCAGGCCGCTCTTATTATGTGACAATCGCCAGAAAAATCACTGACCCTTCGCCTCGTCAAGCCGCTTGTTGACATGCACGATGTCGACATCTGCCGCATCCAGCTGCCGCTTTAGTTCGGCATACCCATCAGTCCGGCTAGCCACCGGAGCCTCCACCACCTGCACATAAAGGCAGTCTGGTTATTACCTAGGACTATGATCCTCTGTTTGCCGCCGTTTTCGACGACAACCAGAGTCTCAGGGGCTACTATCTACACAGGGAACATCTAAAAATGTGCGGTACTTTAAAAAATGTACATCATTTCACGTACCTCAAAACCCGTCAGTAGACTCATAAAGGCTTCATGCAGCTCTCTTTCGGCAGATGAAATCCTTTCAATCACCGTACCCATCAATGTGCGGTGCTCTTCTGAAATAGCTGATTTCTCCAGCAGATCCCTCCGTACATCCGACCGCACACCAGACGGTACCGGACTCTTTTGATTGCTCTCGTCGAGAGCCGGATACTGAGGACTTCGGGTGGCCATAGGATTACCTTCTGGCCTTGCCGGATCAGGAGAAGCCCTTCGCGACGACACCTCAGGGTCGCCCGCTTCGTAAGGCGGTGTGGCAGGGGGAGGCGTTTCGCTATCCATCATCTCCGGAAGAATATCCCCCGAAGACGAGCTCAGCTAAGAAGGGCTAAAATCCAAACTGTAAGATAAATGCTACAATTATTTTCCACAGAAATAGAGCAAGATATTTTCGTTATAGAATACCCTTTTACTTATAGCTTGGTAGAGGGCTGATCCCCGCAAGGACATTGTGTGGCAAGAGTACCCTCCGAGGCAGGTCTCTCTGGCGGAGATTTCTTCTCCTGTTTGGAAACCTTAGTTTTTGGATCTTCAGAGGTACACCTCTTCCTTCCCCGGGAAGACAGAATGTCAGATTCTTCCCCTTGGTTATCCTCCCTCGCAGAGGCGCTCATTCCCTCGATTGGAATAGGTAGCGATGGAGGCCCGCTTTCACCCTCTTTATTCCCCCCTTCATCTTCCTTTGAGGGCACCAGGAAAGGTGCTGGCTCGAGCATCTTTTCCAGCACCGGATTGTCCAAGCCTTCAGGAAGGGGAGCCGAACACCGGATCATCTTCACCTTTGTTATCCAGTCCTAGTCAAAGAGCGATTCTTCAGAATGATGTCATGATAAATAAAAGGAAAGTGTGTTCGGCCATGGGATAACTTACTTGGGCAGCGGTGCAGTTGCTGCTCAGGCCCACGTCCTCGGCAGTGTCCGGACATCTCCTTGTGCGTCATGCCCAGCAAATTTTGAATAGTGCGCAGTCCTTCCTGGTTGAATTCCCACATGCGGAGGTGCCGGCGTTTGCAAGGCTGGACTCGACGGACCAGCATAACTTGCATTACCATAACCAGACTGAAATCTCCCTCGAATAGATCTCGGATACGGCTCTGCAGTATTGGCATGTCCTTGGTTGGACCCCAGCTCAGCCCCCTGCTGATCCATGACATCAGTTGTGGTGGAGGGCCCGAGCGAAAGGTGGGGGCAGCTACCCACTTGGCACTTTGGGGAGCTGCGACATAAAACCACTCCTATTGCCACAATCCGGACACCTCTGGAAAGGAACCCTTTGGCCATGGAGCATCAGCAATTTTGCTTATTAGTGTCGGGTTTTGGGTTCTGGCAGACCCTTGAGGTTTGAACACTGGGGTGCGCGCGGAGATCTCTCCCCTGCCAATCTACGTCCGATCATCTCGTGCGAACTAAGATGAAAATGATGAACAACACAAGAGACACGGTGTTTATACTGGTTCGGGCCACCGTTGTGGTGTAATACCCTACTCCAATGTGTGGTGTGGTGGATTGCCTCTGGGGCTGATGATGGACAGTACAAGGGAAGAACAGCCTCGCGAGAGGTGTTCTTGAGCTGGTGCGATGAACTGCTAGGGTGAGTTCAGTCGTCTCTCTCTCTCTCTCTGTTGGGGTTCTATCAGATCTCTCCCAGGGGGTCTAGATGTCTCTTTGGTGTCCCCCTACTCTGTGGTGGCTAGCTCTATTTATAGAGACCCTGGGCCTCTCCCCAAATAATGAGCGGGAAGGGCGCCAACAACTAGCCATTTCGAAGGGGAACATCTAGTACAAGTTATCCTGACCAAAGGTGGTCTTCGGCTGCCAAAAGCACTGGCGATGACGCCGTCTTGGGCTCCACGGTGACCTCCTTCCTGCCGTCCGGCTGGTCTTGGTGTCGTTGCACCGGAATGGTAAGCTTTGCCTGATGCCTTGGCCTGTGCTTGCCCCCTTTGCACCAAAGAGGAAACAAGGACACTGCGCAGGCCGGCGCCCGCCTGGTCTCGATCGTCATGGCTTGCTTCACGGGTTCCTCGCGAGGTACCCCTGCCTTGATCTCTCCGCCTCCTCGCGAGCCTGCCTGATGAGACTGCCTCTAAGGAAGCTTCCCGTCGTCCGCCCCGCCATGCTTGGACCCTCGCGAGGGTCTTTGAGCTTGAGCTGATGAAGATGGGCCGCGCTAGGCCCCTGCTTGAGCCACGCCGCAGGCCGCAGGCAGGCAAGTTTGGGGACCCCCGTTCCTAGAACGCCGACAGTAGCCCCCGGGCCCAAGGCGCGCGCGGGATTGGCTTAGCAGAGAAGCTAAGGGGCAAGCATGAAGCGCCGCGGGCCCTAACAGCCTGCGGCCTTGGGCGCCGCGTGGCGGTTGATTGGGTGTGGGCGTCAGCACATCCCACGACGCCTCGGCAACTGCACGACTGACAAAAGGGGGTGCCCTGGCCAGGCTTACTTGCCCTGCTCTCATCCGTCTTGCCCTAGATCCCCTTTCTTGCTTTCCTCCTTCTTGCCCCCGAAATCCACCAGATCCGTCTCAATCCTTCGTGTCCGGCACACCATGGCGACTCGCAAGTCCCCGGCTGATGCTTGGTACTCACCGGCCCTGGATTCCCCGAATTTGTCAGAGAAGAACCTCGCCCTCGCGCGCCTTATGACGGTGGCGTAGGGCGACTGTGCTCAAGGTCGGCTCCAACCAGCCTAAGGGCAAGGGGAGCACCTTCTACCCGTTCTTCGTGAGCGCCATTGTCGCTGGTCTAGTGCCTCCTTTCTCTGAGTTCTTCTTTGCCGTTCTCTACCAATACAACTTGCAGGCCATGCATCTCCACCCCAACTCTGTCCTTCTCCTGGCGATTTTCGCCTACTATTGCGAGGCTCATGTTGGTGTGAAGCCCTCGGTGGCCTTGCCGCGCCACTTTTTCTCCCTCCGGGTTTCTGGCGCTTAGGTCTCCACATGCGCGAGCTTCATTGCATACTCCAGCTCCAACGCCATCTCGAAGCCTGGGAAGTGGATCGAAGGCTACCGGAGGAAGTGGGTCATGATGGATGTCGGGCGCCTCCACCCTCGTCTGGTATTGCCCACGACGCAACCTAAGTCTGTTGACGCATGGTCCCGCACGGAGCTTGTCGACCCTCGCGGACCTGAGGCCAAGCAACTTGGGGGCGGCGAAGCTGACCAGGGCCACGCTCCTGAGGGAGTTCTTGGAGCACTGGGTGGCTCCGCTCCAGGAGCACTCGCTCCCACTGTGGAGGCTTGGAGGAGTAGACGCTGCCCCGCCCTTGAGCTCCGAGGCCCTGTCCGATGAGGATCTGACTGCGGCCTTCCATTCCTTGGTTGGGGGAGACGTGGCGAGCCTGGTGGATGCCCCCGTCCCCTTGTTCCTCCGCAATGACTGGGAGAAGGTGGTGGACGCCATGCCCACCTTCAACGGCGATGGGTTGGTGCCCGCGGCAGCTCCCGAAGACCTGGCGGTCCTGGCAACGGTGAACTTGTCCTCCGGCAGCTCCAGTGGGGAAGAAGAGGCGGAGGAGGAAGCATCCGACTCGGAGGAGACTGGCAAGGATTGGGGGGAGTCCTTCCCTTGGTGTAGGTCCCAGGCACTCTGCTCCATGCCGGACGACGACTAGGCCAGCACCAGGCAAGGAAGGAAGGGCTCTTCCTCGGTCACAAGGAAGGGCAGGTCGAGCCTGGTTCCCCAGGGTCTGCTCTGGTCCCTGGGGGGTCCAAGGCCAGCTCCATCTCTCCTGACACGCCTTCTGCTTCTAGGCCCTCCAAGGCTGACCCCCGCTGCAGGCTCTCGGGCTTCAAGTATGGCCAGAAGTTGCTTGGGTCCACGGACGACGTCCAGTAAGTGCTTGATTCGTGCTCTGCTTGGCTTCTGCCGCTGAGGCTTGACATTTGCGCTCTTTAACTAGGCCGGCACCTCCGACCAAGAGGTTGAAGGAGGCTTCTGCGGCCCTGCTTGGGACGAATCCGTCTGCCGGGGAGACGCCTTTGGCTGTTGGGGGAGAGGACGGCGAGGCCCGCGCCTCTCCGACTCAACCGCCCTCGCGAGGCCAACTGGGGCACCCCGGCGAGGAGTCAGCCCCCGTGGCCCCGCTGGTCCTGGAGTCCACTGTGGCCAATGCTGCTGCCATGGCAGCCAAGGCTCAGGAGGTCCCTTCCTACCAAGCCGTGGCCACGCTGCCATCTTCTCCGCCTGCTCCACAGGTTCTTGTCTCTTCTTCTCCCTCCGCTGCTGTCCTGGACCAGGTTGCCAACAAGCTGAGCCAACTGCGGGGGGATCTCCTGAGCGCGGACCCTCGTCTGGTGGCCGGGCGCCTGGAGTTGGCCTCTGGCTGGGCCCGTTCTGCTCCTTCCGTTCGAGCGGTGCTGATCCAGGCCATGTCGTCCTCCCACGAGGAGAGACGGGCCGCCAACTAAGACAAGGCCGCTAACGATGCTGCCCTGGGTGACGTCGCAAATGCCCAGGGCTGCTACAAGACACTTGAGGCCGAGCTGCAGGGCCTGCGCAACGAGCTCGCCAAGGAGGTGTGCGGCCGCCAGGAGAAGGAGAAGGAGATGAAGGCTAGGGAGGCCGCCGCCAAGGACCGGGACGCCAAGCTTGATGTCTACCACAGCCGACTGGAGATACTGGAGCGGTCGCTAAAGGCGGAGAGGACCGAGCTGGATGCCAAGGCAAAGGTCCTGACGGAGGACCGGGCGGCCTTCGCGGAGCTGGAGAAGAAGGCTCGAGGCATACTGAAGACGCTGTATGAGAGCGGCCTGGAGGAGCCATTGGCTGGTGCGGAGGACGGCCCCGCCAAGCTGCTCCCCTTCCTGGTTGATGCGCTTGAGGACGTCGTAGACGGCCTTGGCACCACGGTCGAGGCCGAGGCGCGTGCCCTGTCTTCTGCGGCACTAACACGTGTCCTCAGCCATATCTACCTGCGTGACCCCAACATCGACTTCAACAGCCTGCTGGAGCCCATGTGCGGCGACCGTGCCGCTGCCGCCGCTAAGGCCGTGAGGGGCCGAGCCGAGGTTTTGCTGGGGAAGTTCCGCTTCCCCAGCATCTTGCCCGGTGCGGTGCCACCGGCCTTGCGACCTTGAGAGGCGAAGCCATCCGGCGTGACTCCACCATCGATGAGGGCATTACTGGGAGTGATTCCTTCGCGATTTCCATCCTGTTTTATTCTTGCACATGCACCATGCCTCGCGGAGGCGTTCAAACTTGTGTTTGGCATTATGGAACAATCTTATGGCTTGTAATATTTGCTTCAAATTTCCCGGAATTTGCATTTTCCTCTCCTACTTGTTTACGCTCTATGTCGGCAGGGCCCGGCCCCGCGCGTACCTCACCCAGCGTTAACCCCGACCGGAAACTAAGGAAGGGACTAAGGAGTGAGGGGCTACGTGGCAAGTTAGGCTCCTGAGTCGCGATGCTCAGGAGTCCCCCTTGATGCGCGAGCAACAAGTAGGGAAGGGGGGAAGGAGGAGTGGATTGATCATTCTACGTCAGCAGGGCCCGGCCCCGCGCGTACCTCACCCAGCGTTAACCCCGACCAGAAACCAAGGAAGGGCCTAAGGAGTGAGGGGCTACGTGGCAAGTTAGGCTCCTAAGTCGCGATGCTCAGGAGTCCCCCTTTATGCGCGAGCAACAAGTAGGGAAGGGGGGAGCGAGGAGTGGATTGATCGTTCTACATCGGCAGGGCCCGGCCCCACGCGTACCTCACCCAGCCTTAGCCCCGACCGGAAACCAAGGACGGGACTAAGGAGTGAGGGGCTACGTAGCAAGTTAGGCTCCTGAGTCGAGATGCTTAGGAGTCCCCCTAGACGCTCAAATGGGTTTCGTACCTTGGCTCCGCTTGGGGAGTGGCACGCGACGACCAGGTCCGAGGGACTTGGCTGGGTGGCATGCACTCGGGCGAGGCTCGGGCGTAGCCCCCGTGTCCAGCCCCCTAGCGCGGCACTCCCGAGGGGAGGCGTTGCGATGGTGCCGGACACTGAGCCCTGGGATCCCTGAGGTTGGTACGGTCATGGGCCGCCCTCAGTTGTTTATCACCAGCGCGGAGCATAACATTCCGTATGTGTACGGGCATAGCCGCTCCTCGGCAGTGCCGTCAGCCAGCGCGGAGCATGGTGCTTCCACTAGTGCGTGGGAGGGGGATCCCCTCAGGGAGGAGCCCCCGGGGCGTGTACAGCCCCGCCCTGACACGTGGCCGGCATGGTAGGGCTAGGAGAGGTGTATCTGGGCACCCATGAGCCAGCGCAGGACTCACGAGGCCCTACCTCAAGGCGGGTTGCGCCTGGCTTTAGGCCTTTATCAATTGGTGTGTTCCTGCAGGGTTGTTAGAATGCAAATTCTCTACGTCCTTAGGTCCCGGCCCCCGAGCGAGCTCAGCCGCCGCTGGAATGACAGGTCGCGATGCCGTGGGTCAAGGCCAGGGGGTGAGGGCTAGAGAGCCAGTAAGAGCCCATGAGTCACGATGCTCAGGCGCCCCCCTTTTAACGTGCAAGCGCTTTGCACGACGACAATCAGTAGGTGAAAGAACAACTTCATCCTAGGGAAAACGCTGGAAAAGCAACTGCCGCTGGGTCGGGCCAGAGCAGCGTGGGGATGATGCAGCCCGAGTGGCGCCCCCAATAAGGTAAATAAAGAGCATAAACAAAATGGATACATGCCGCAGGGATGGACCCACGCGGCCTGGGAATGGTGCAGCCCTGTGGGCGCTCCTAGCTGAAAGTAGAACTCTGAAAGATGTCACCTGGTGCTGTTGAAGATGAAGTGATGCTGAGGAAGTGAGCGATGCATGGTGAAGATGTCGGCCCTCATGAGCCCCCAGGCCCAGGGGCCTCGGGAGGCTCTGGTGGCACGTGCAGGTCTTCGGGGACCATCGCCACCTCCGCCAGGACCGCGCGATGCCTGACCTCCTGAGCCTCTAGAATGCTCCTCAACAGGCGCTGATGTGCGGCGACTGTGCTCGGCAGGCTGAAGGGCATGCGAAAGTATCTGTGGGGTGGTCCCACGCAGTGCCCTACGGCCGAAGGCCATAGGCGCTCCTGGGACGCAGCTCGGTTGAGCCCTGGTACGTTGACACAGACGCGCAGTCCTCCATCCTCGCCTGGATGTGGGGCCACGGCAGGTAAGCGGCGGCTGCCGCGCATGACTCTGAACTCTTGTAGCTCTTGGGTGTTCCTTGCGATGAACTCCTGAGGGTTTGGTCTCCTTTGACTTGTACCTTTCTGAGGGAAGCGTGCCTGAACGCACCCCTCCAAGTGGTGCCCGAGCGCCTCCCCGCGACCTTGGCAAGGTCGGTGGCTCTCTAAGAGAGAGCCCCCGAGCCTTGCCTGAGGAGAGCTCCGGGCGTGCCTTCCTATGCGCGAGAGGGCGGCACTCCCTGATCGGGCGCGAATCCTGACGTAATACCTCCGGAGGTGCCTGCTTCCTTGTGGCTCTGGCCAGGTGAGGTCTTCTTCTTCTTGAGGGTCGCCTTGGGAGGCCTCCCGCTCCTGCGATCTGGGTCTTCGATTGCTGCGGCTTGGAACGCACGCTCGAGCGAGCACACTGCACCCCTTTCTTCACAGGGTATGGTGATGACTCCACCGCTTCCTGGCATCTTGAGGACATTGTAACCATGGTGAGTCACTGCCATAAACTTGGCTAGGGCTGGGTACCCGAGGATGGCATTGTACGGCAGGCGGATGTGAGCGACCTCGAAGTTGATGAGCTCGGTGCGGTAGTTGTTGTGTTGCCCGAAGGTGACCGGAAGGCGAACCTTTCCAATTGGAACAGTGGAACCATCGGTGACTCCTGAGAAAGGCTTCGTCGGCTGAAGCTGGTCATATGGCACTTGGAGATTGTCGAACGTCTCAACGGAAAAGACGTTGAGTCATGCTCCGCCATCGATGAGGGTCCTGGTGACCTGCACGTTGCTGATGATTGGGGAGAAAAGCATCGGGAGGACTCCGGACGTTTCCGCACACTTGAGCTGGACTGCGGAACTGAATGTGATCGCGCACGAAGACCGCCTGAGAGGGCGCATGGCCTCAAGCTTGGGAAGGACTGCATTCACCTCGCGAGCAAACTGCTTGAAGATGCGCTGTGAGGCTGGGGCCTGGGCGCCGCCCAGGATGCAAACAATTGCACGCGGCTCTTGGAAGCCCCCAGCCCCATCGTCTTGGTGTTGGTCTTCGTTCCTCCTCGGTGGAGGCGGCAGAGGAGGGAGGCCTGTGTTGCCGTGGGGACGGTCCTCACGAGGCTGGTCCTGCCAGTGGTCCTCGCGAGGGCAGTCACGCCATCCCTGGCAAAGGCCACGGTCTTCCCATCATCCACCGCCTCTTCCTCCTCCTCAGCCATAGCCCCTATCGTTGTGCTCTCGGCGTCGGCCGATTCACCCATCTCGCACGGCTTTGAGCTCTTGACATTCGTTGGTGTTGTGGGTGTGGAGGTCGTGGTACACGCAGTACCGTCCGCCCTTGGATGATTTAGGCTGATCCCTACCTTGCTTGGTGTCCGGTTCCGCTGCTAGCACGGCAGCCCCCTTGCGCTTCATGTCCTTGACCTTGAGCTTCTTTTCTTCTGGGTCGGCTGCCGGGAGCTCGAGAAGGGAGAGACGCCCTTCCTCAGCCCTGGTGCACTTGGTTGCCAAGTTGAACAGCTCCAGGGATGTGCACAGGTCTTCATGGATTGCTAGCTCTTCCTTCATCTTGAGGTCGCGCACGCCGTCGAAGAAGGCTGAGATGGTGGCTTCTTCAGTCACCTTGGGGATCTTGAGGCGAGCGTAGTTGAAGTGCTGGATGTACTTCTGCATGGTTTCTCCTGGCTATTGCTTGATGCGGCGCAGGTCGCTCACGGCCGGGGGCCGGTCGCGAGTGCCCTGGAAGTTGGCGACGAAGCGGGTGTGCATCTCGCTCCAGGAGGAGATCGTGCCGGGAGCCAGGTTCAGGAGCCAGGTGCGGGCGCCGTCCTTGAGCACCATGGGGAACCAATTCGCCATGACCTTCTCGTCTCGGGTCTATTGTGCCATCGTAGTGGGGAGGGAGGTCAGGCTTGAACTTGCCTGGCCATGTGACGCCGCGCAGCTCGGGCATGAAGGCGAGGCAGCCCGCCGTGGCTACCGCCTCCCTTTGCTGGTGCTGGACTCGTTCTTGCGGGTCACCACGCGCCGCCACTAGGAGCAGCGCGGGGTTTTGTCATGGAGGCATTGGGCGCGATCTTGGCGCGCCGGTGCTGGGAGCACGCGAGCACCTTCCCGGGGACGTGGGATCTCTTGGCAGCTCCCTTCTTGCTGTGCAGGCGCCGGACGTGAAGGGTCTCGCACTGGGGCTGCGCGCCTTGGAGCCAAGGCACCTTCTTGGGGAGGAGGCGGCGGAGGCGCCTCCTGATCCTCGCCCCCTGCACGGGACGAAGGGCGAGGCAGCGAGAGGGACCGTGTCAGGACCCCGACTCGATGTCACATCGATCTAGCCGGTAACACCTCATATCACTTTGCGGCCTCACGCACGGTATCCCCACGGGTGTCGCCTTACCTTTGCCCGGGACCGTTTGCGCCTTTTGGCTCACGTATATGATAGTGTCGCTAGCATCCATATGATAAGGAGCCCGGGCTGACATGACTAGTCGTAAACCCAAAGTGGCACAGACTTACAGGGACAGGCATCCATGACCCAGCTTCGAACGTGTCGGTCATCAGCAAGTGGGTCCGGGCTGTAGCACTGGGCTAGCAGGACTCCGGTAAACCGGGCTGTAGCGGGCTAACAGGACTCCGGTACTCAATGTGTGACATTTCCCCGAAGGGACAGACACAGGAACGAAGAAGGACACATGCCGGCCAGCCTAAGTGTTCCAGAGCAGTAGCAAGCTACCATGGCTCAGCGGTAACACTAGGAGACATTTCCCGGTAAGAGAGGCTACTAAAGATAAACAACTAGGTAGTCAGATCCCACACATACCAAGCATTTCAATCATACACACAATATGCTCGATATGTGTAAATACAACGAAGCATCACAACATGACTCTACGACACAAGTACTTTATTAAAGGCTCAGGGAGCCATACATAGCATACACAAAGGTACGGGTCTCACGACCCAACATACAAGTCATACAGTCATACAAACCAGCAGCGGAAGTAACTTGTCTGAGTACAGACAACTAGTAAAATAAAAGAGGCTCGGAAAGCCTAGCTATACTACATGGTCCTTCACAAGCTCAGGATCACCACCTGGGCCTTTAGCCTACTCGTTGATGTCAACGTCTACATAGAACCCATCAGAAGGGGTTGCAGCGTCTTCTGTAAAAATGTAAATTATAGCAACATGAGTACAAAGGTACTCAGCAAGACTTACATCAGATCCTACATACATGCATATTATCAAGAAGGGTTGGTGGAGTTATTGCAGCAAGCCAGCTTTGACTCTTGGCTAGACTATCCTACGATACTCCAACTTGAAATGGTTTTGCGCACACGAGTCCACTACTCACCACTTCAATACACTACCGAGGATCCACCTCTGTCTCCCTACGGAAAAGCCATCCTCGACACTCACACTTATCTTGAAGCTTTTAGTAGTTTCCATTTACTTGTCTATGAACTGTATAGGCAACCAAGTAGTCCTTTACCGCGGACGCGGCTATTCGAATAGATCATGATAACCCTGCAGGGGTGTACTTCTTCATACATGTTTCCACCACTTAGCGTCTGCACACGACATGTGCTCGGCAGACTTCAAGCGAAAACCGACGTGGGTGTAGACCACGACCTACCTAAACACTTAAGCCTCTAGTCCAGGTTTATCGCCTATTCAGGTTCCATCCGCAGGGAGTCCGGCCGAGGTTTCCCATACGGCCCCGAACGATGTGAACAGGGTTCCCGAGATACCTAACGGGTATTCGGTACACCGTGCCACGTACCTACCGCATCACAGCCCACCCCTACGGTCAGCGATGTCCACGGCCTCCAGTAGGCTACAAACACCAGAAACTACTTGCAACTCCTGGACAGAGAGCTAGGGTGAATAAGAAGTCGAGCGGGGTCATATTTCAGGGCCCAATGCATGGTAGTAGTTGTATCTTAAATCACACATATAGATCTCAGTGCTTAAGGTCGGCTTCAATGAAACAACCCACCATGTACTCCTACATGGCCTCTCATCGATACCTTTACCAAATCGTGTTCACCACACCACTCTCATTACCGACATAATCATTTCACTCTAGCCCATCACCCAGATGAACCAGACCTGACACGACTCTAAGCATAGCAGGCATAGCAAGGTAGGAACAACACATACATATGGCTCATACAACTCCTACACATGCTAGTGGGTTTCATCTAGTTACTGTGGCAATGACAGGTCATGCAGAGGAAATGGGTTCAACTACCGTAGCACACAGCAGTTTGAAACGCGTTGTCTTAATGCAGTAAGAGAGAGCAGGAGCGAGAACATGGGATTGTATCGATATGATCAAATGGTTGGTTGCTTGCCTGATGGTTCGATGCACTGATACGGTTCTTCGTTAGGGTAATCACGGTACTCCTCGGAGGCAGAACCTGTCGCAAAGGACACCGATACACAACCATTACCAAACAATGTGCAACAATATGATGCATGCATGAAACATGGCAATATGAGTGTGTTGGGCTAATGCAACTAAAACCAGAAGGGTTTGAACCAATTTGAATCAAAGATTCAAATTTCAAACTCAAGCATGGCCTTTTAAAGTGCTATTCCTTGTTCTGCTTTAAACATCAATTTAACTTGTTTGATCATGCATGAAAATAGTACAGATGGATAGATTGGATTTTTCTGATCATTTTTCATATATAATTTGTCTGATTTGGAGTTACAGAATAAAAGTTATGAATTTTTGAAGTTTAAATAATATTCTGGAATTTCCTGATTTAATTAAATTCAGAAATATATATATTGCGCCAGCATGACGTCAGCATGACGTCAGTGGTCAACTGCGGCTGGCTGGGGTCAAACCTGACGTGTGGGGTCCACACGTCAGTGACAGGGGGGGTTTAACAGGGTTAATTTAATCCTAATTAGGGGTTAGTGGCGCTGGGGCCCACTGGTCAGTGTTAGGGGGGTTAACTAACAGTGATTAGCGCTAATCTAACCACCTGGCCGACGGGGCCCACGCGTCAGTGACCCTGGGGGGTCAAACCCCAGGTCAAACAGGTCAAACCCACCAGCGACATGACGCCGGCGAGGCCCGAGACGGCGGCGCGATACAGAAACGCGCTACAAGGCACGGGCGAGGCCGTGCTTGGGCTCGTTGGAGAGCCCTTGCTCCCGCGCGTCGAACGGTGGTGGTGGCCGTGCCTGTGGTGGCCGGTACCAACGACGGCGAGCTCGTGAGCGGCGGCCGGAGTTCGGGTGCGGTCGGGATCGGCGCTGCTGCTCGCAGGCGAGGGAGCTGAGGCGCTGGAGGGGCTCTACGGGTCGCGGCAAGCACAACGGGTGCACGCCCGTGACCAACGGGTGCACGAGCTTGAAATCGAACATGGGGTTAGGGGGAAACGAAGCAGGGGCTCACGGGGATCATGCAGGGAGGGTCAGCGAGCTCGGGGAAGCACGAATGGCGGCGAATCGACGGCGACCATCGGCGGCGGTCGAGGACGAAGACGATGGCGTGGAGGCGATGCAGAGCTTCCCGAGGGGCTTGGCTTGGTGGGGAGGAAGAGGGGGTCGCGGCGGAGCTCCTGAGCTCAGCGGAGGGGCGAGGGGTGGCCGGTGGCGGCTGCTATGGCAAACGGCGGCGATGGTGGCGTTCGGACACGGGAGAGGGAGAGCGAGGGAGAGGAGGGGAAGAACCGAGGGAGAGTGAGAGAGAGCAGGGGGAGGGCGTGGCGTCGTTCCAGGCCATCCAGACGAGGAGGGGAGGGGCAGGCAGGCAGGCGAGCTGGTGGCGTGGCGCGGTGGCGCGCGCGCGCGCCGGGCACACTCCCCTCCCTCTGTCGAGGACGAAGACGACAGAGGAGGGAGGCGGGCTGGGCCGCCTGCTGGCTGGGCCGGCCAGCTGGCTGGGCCAGAGGCGCCAGGTAAGAGGCCCAGGTAAGGTTTCCCTCCTTTATTTATTTTTGTTTTTCTAATTTCTGACATTTGTTTTGATTTAAATAAAATATTTAATCATTTTATAACCTTATGCCAATTTTTGCAGGAGCTAGATATATTATTCCAGAGCTCCCCAACAGGTGGCATAATTTTTGGACATATATTAATATATATAACTAATATATTTCCAATGCAAATATTTATGCATTAATTCCAAATGCCCAAAATAAATACCTATGAGCTCTTAAAAATATTGGTTTGATTTTTATCTCTGTCCAATATTTTCAGAGAGCAACATGAGCATTTTCTTGGACCCTTTTGGAGAAATTTTTATTTGGGTCATTTTCAAAATGATTCTGAGGGTTTCACAGATCCCCATTTCAAGTTTCTGATGAAAGAGTAAACATGATGCAACACTCTAATGCATGACTAGCTAGGGTGTGACAACTCACCCCCACTCAAAAGAATCTCGTCCCGAGATTTGGGTTCCTCCGGGAAGAAGGCGGGATACTCAAGTCGAAGACGATCCTCCCTTTCCCAAGTTGCTTCATCCTCAGAATGGTGCGACCATTGTACTTTGAGAAACTTGATATTATGACGTCGAGTGGTACGCTCGGCCTGATCGAGGATACGAATGGGGTACTCTCGATATGTAAGATTATCTTGGAGATCAAGCGTTTCGTGGTCCACTCCACGGATAGGATCCGAGAAGCAACGCCTGAGTTGAGAAACGTGGAAGACATCGTGGACTCTGGAGAGGTGCGGAGGTAGTTCCAACTGGTAGGCAACTTCTCCTCGTTTGGCAAGAATGCGAAAAGGTCCAATGTAACGAGGAGCCAATTTGCCTTTGATACCGAAACGATGGGTTCCCTTCAGAGGGGTGACCCGAAGATAAGCCTTCTCGTCAACCTCGAAAGTCATAGCCTTATGTTTTCGGTCATATTGACTCTTTTGACGGGATTGGGCTGTTTTCAACTTTTCACGAACGATACGAACTTGTTCTTCTGCTTCCTGAATCATGTCCGGGCCAAAGAATTGTCTTTCCCCGGTCTCTGACCAGTTAAGGGGTGTTCGACACCGTCGTCCATAGAGAACTTCAAAAGGGGCTTTACCCAAGCTAGATTGATAGCTGTTGTTGTAAGCGAATTCGGCAAATGGAAGGCACTTCTCCCAGTCCATTCCGAATGAGATAACAGAGGCTCGAAGCATGTCTTCTAGAATCTGGTTGACGTGTTCCACTTGACCACTCGACTGAGGGTGGAAAGCGGTGCTAAAGGAGATACGGGTTCCCATAGCATTTTGGAAACTTTCCCAAAATCGAGAGGTGAAAAGACTTCCTCGATCCGAGTTAATTTCCAAAGGAACACCATGGAGAGACACTATACGGGAGATGTATAAGTCGGCCAGCTGACTAGCGGTTATACTCTCACGAACAGGTAAGAAATGGGCTACTTTGGAAAGACGATCGACAACGACGAAAATAGCATTATTCCCCCTCTTGGTCCTGGGAAAACCGGTAATGAAATCCATACCAATTTTATCCCATTTCCATTCAGGAATAGCTAAGGGTTGAAGGGTGCCAGCAGGCCGTTGATGCTCTGCTTTTACACGACGACAGACGTCGCAATTAGCAATATACTGAGCAATTTCTCTCTTCATCCTAGTCCACCAGAACCTCTGGCGTAGGTCCTGATACATCTTAGTACTACCGGGATGAATGGTGAGAGGAGACTCATGAGCCTCCTTAAGGATCAACTGCCGTAGATGCTGGTTCTTGGGAACCACTAGACGGTCCTCAAAGTACACAACACCATGATCATTTGTGGAGAAACAACTAGCACCTCCGCTAGCAATGTTCTCTTTGATTTTAGATATTCCCTTATCTCGCTTTTGGGCAGCGATGATTTGATCCGTAAGAGTAGGTTTTGCCACCAAGGTGGAAAGAAAACCTTGAGGTTAAATGTGAAGGTTAAGCTTCCGAAATTCCTCATGGAGAAGCGGTTGACTTTGTTGTAACATCAGGTTGTTACAATAAGATTTACGACTTAGCGCATCAGCCATGACGTTGGCTTTCCCTGGGGTGTAGGTTATTCCTAAGTCGAAGTCTGTGATCAAATCAACCCAACGTCTTTGCCTGAGATTCAGATCCGGTTGGGTGAAAATGTACTTCAGACTTTGGTGATCAGTGAATATTTCGCAACGGTTACCGAGGAGGTAATGTCGCCAGGTTTTAAGTGCATAGACTACGGCTGCAAGCTCTAGATCATGAGTAGGATAATTCTCCTCATGTGGGTGCAATTGCCGTGAGGCGTAGGCAATTACGTGTCGATCTTGCATGAGAATGCAACCTAGTCCTTGTCGCGAGGCGTCGCAGTAGATAACAAAGTCCTTGGAGAAGTCTGGCGGTACCAGTATGGGAGCAGAGGTCAGGCGTCTTTTCAGTTCCTGAAAGCTGTGCTCACATTGTGGGGTCCATTCGAACTTCTTATCTTTCTTGAGGAGTTCGGTTAGAGGTTTAGCAACCTTGGAGAAGTTCTCGACAAAGCGACGACAATAGCTTGCTAAGCCCAGAAAACTCCGAACTTGCTTGACCGATTCAGGTGGAGTCCAATTAAGGACGGCTTGAACTCGCTCAGGGTTAACAGCAATACCTTTACCAGATATTACATGACCCAGATAGGTCACTTCTGACAACCAGAATTCACATTTAGAAAATTTGGCATAAAGGCGATGCTCTCGAAGTTTCTTCAACACTAGCCTTAGATGTTCGGCATGTTCCTCCTTGTTCTTGGAGTAGATGAGTATATCATCGAGGTAAACCACGACGAATTTATCCAAATACTCCATGAAGATTGAGTTCATTAACCGAGAAAAGGTGGCTGGAGCGTTGGTTAAACCGAAGGACATGACGGTGTACTCGTATTGGCCATAACGAGTAACAAAGTCCGTTTTAGGAATGTCCCCGTTTCTGATTTTGATTTGATGGTAGCCCAACCTCAAATCCATCTTGGAGAAGACTGAGGATCCAGCGAGCTGATCATACAGGTCGTTGATCCTGGGAAGCGGATATTTGTTCTTGATTGTGACCAAATTGACAGGTCGGTAATCTACAACCATCCGGTCCGTACCATCCTTCTTCTTGACGAATAGGACGGGGCAAGCCCACGGAGATGAGCTAGGTCGGATGAAACCCTTTTTCAAGGACTCATCGAGTTGTTTCTTAAGCTAGGCTAGTTCTAGTGGTGCCATCTTATAGGGTCTTCTAGCAATCGGAACGGTTCCTGGAATGAGGTCTATTACGAACTCAACATCCCTGTCAGGTGGAACACCTGGCAATTCCTCTGGAAAGACATCCGGGAAGTCACGGACTACCGGAACGTCCTCAAGGTCTGGCAAAGGGCTGGCGTTAAGAGAAAATAACTGTCGCTTGGCTATTCGGGTCAAGACATTGACTATCTTCCCCGAAGGATGGGTGAGTTGAACAGTCCTAGAGAAGCAATCAATTTTGGCTTGATGAGCTGACATCCAGTCCATACCCAGAATGATATTAATATCTGAAGATTTAAGGGCTATCAAAGACGCGAGGAAAACAAGTCTGTCGACTTGGATTTCATTTCCATGGCTTACTCTAGAAGTTTGCCATTTGGATCCCGGAGTTTGAATTACCATAGAGGTTGGCATATCACCGAATGCGACGTTATGCAAACGAGCATAGTTTTCAGATATAAAAGAATGAGAGGCTCCTGTATCGAAAAGAACAGATGCCGGGTGGCAATTAACAAGAAGCGTACCGAGAACGACGTTGGGATCCTCTTGAGCTTCTTCGGCAGAGATACAGTTGACATGGCCACGTGAAGCGGTGACCGGCTTGGCGTGGAATACTTTTCCTGTCGGCTTGCCACGGCCAACAGCTTTAGCAGACTGGTTGGGGTTGGTCTGGGGACACTCACGCATATAGTGACCAGATTCCCCACACTTGAAACAAGTCACGGAACTGGTACATGGAGGAGCATTATTGGTTGGACCCCCATAGGGCTTGGCTGGTGCAGACTGTTGAACAGGGCGAGGCGCCTGGAAGGATGGCCTCGGTGTGAACCTGGGTGGCAGGGCAGTGTTGGGCACCCACACGCGGCGCTTCTGAGGACCAGCACCGGATGAGGAGCCCATGTCACGGCCATGCTTGCGTGTTGCGTCATAGTCAGTCTAACCAGTTTCAGCACTGATGGCTTTGTTAACAAGTTTCTGAAAAGATGTGCACTCATGCAGACGGAGGTCGCGGCGAAGCTCAGGACTAAGGCCCTTACGGAACCTTGCTTGCTTCTTGGCGTCAGTAGACACTTCCTCAGTTGCATATCGTGCGAGGTTACCAAACTCCCTGCTGTAAGCATCCACAGAAAGTCGGCCTTGAGTGAAACTGCAAAATTCCTCACGTTTACGGTCCATGAGACCCTCCGGAATGTGATGTTCATGGAAAGCCTTGCTGAATTCAGCCCAAGTAGTGACATGGCCCGCCGGGCGCATAGCTCCATAATTCTCCCACCATAGACTGGCGGGGCCTTCAAGATGATATGCAGCAAAGGTGACCTTGTCAGCCTCCGCTACCAGCGCGGAACGCAGTTTGTGAGAGATACTGCGAAGCCAGTCATCAGCGTCGAGAGGCTCGACGGAGTGGTGGAACGTGGGTGGATGTAATTTGATAAAATCACTGAGTGACACCACGTTAGTCCTCTGATGGTGTGCCGTGTTCTGTTCAATACGCTCCAACAAACGGTTGGTCTCCCGCTTGTTTCTCTCAGCTTCCATCATAACCTCGGCTAGGGAAGGAGGATGAGGCAGATTTGCATCCCTGACTTCACTGCCTTCGGCCTGCTCTTGAGGAGCAGGGTTAGTGTGCGTGTTGACCATCCTAGGTAAACAAGACAATGATTTAGTCAGGATGATAAATTCCGACATAGGATACAAAATGTAAGGGATAACTCGAAATGCAAGATGATCATCCGTATGACATGGTAAATACAGAAACTGCTTCTTTATTCCATCGTCATACACACCATACAGGGTTTAGTACAAGACCAAACAAAGTACTATTACGGTGAAAAGAGGATTACATCTCATCGGAGGCATTCCAAGCTCCTATACATTATTTTTCTACTCCTCCGGAAAGAGTACAAACTAGGTCATATCCCACGAGTCACGCGGGACGATAGATGACACAGCTAGTGCGAACTAGTGATACTACCACTAACTCAGACCGATCCGTAGTAGTCCTCGTAGAAGTCACCTCCATAGCCTGGAAGCTCAACATGATCATCCGGAAACAGACGATCTCGCGGAGCTTGTGGACCATAGGGGCTAGGATGAGGTCTTGGACCAACAGACGGTGGCCTGCGGGGACCGCGAGGTGGGGTGATGCCTCCTACATCACGCCAACCCATCACGTCTGGCAGAGCAGATCTCACAGGATAGAGATCGCGCATATCTGAATATCCAGCTTGCACCGCCGGTGCGAACCGAGTCAAACTAGCCCAGTGGTCAGCACGGGTATTGAAGAGCTCTAACCTCAAGGCCCGATTTTCACGGTCCTTATCCTCGAGCATCTCAGCAGTGGTGCGAGTCCGTGAATCCTCCTGGGTGGGGTCAGCATAGATAGCCTGGAGATACCCTTGTGCTCCCGGAAGTGATCCTGGCATATACCGGAAATCAGAGTCCCGAAATAGTCCAGATCTGACTCGCATGATGGTCATCATAGAGTAGGCGGCGTCCTGCACAGCCATCTCAATAGTAACCCCGAGTCCATAGGAGCAGTGAAGGGGCTCGGTGGATCCAGGATAAGATGGAAATATCCTGACAGTGCAGAGATACTGGCTTTGATTAAAGTCTCGGAATTGCTCTTCGACCGTGTACTCAGGATACCAGCGGTATCCAGCCTCAGTCATTACCCTGACCAACTTGGCAGTATGGCCGGGTACATCTATGCATCGAGTCAAGCGAACCACTTGATTGAGGTCGTGAGTGGCCATCTGAAAGCACAATCATAATGCAAAGGCATTAGAATTTCTAGCAAAATTTCGGCAGCATAACAGCTGTAAATGCTCAAGAAGGATTTTGAGACATTTGACAAAGGATTTCATACACACTCAACATCATCATACCAAGTTCTGAGACCATCCTAGCAACATAATGTGGTAATAGAACTAAACTAGGCTTGTAACCACCAAACCTATAAGGTACTACTGATTAGTAACACGTGATCCTGATAAAGAGAATAGATCCTAATTCCTTAACCCCCGGTGGAAGAATAGACTGACTCAGATCAGAATGTCATTAGATAAAGGAGTAAAAAGAGCCTTACGTTCCAACCCACAAACAATTCCCCCACATATAACTAAAGAATTTCTAGACTCAACATCGACCAGTTTGGCTTGGAGAACCTACAGGCAGTCCGGCTCTGATGCCAACGCTGTCAGGACCCCGACTCGATGTCACATCGATCTAGCCGGTAACACCTCATATCACTTTGCGGCCTCACGCACGGTATCCCCACAGGTGTCGCCTTACCTTTGCCAGGGACCGTTTGCGCCTTTTGGCTCACGTATATGATAGTGTCGCTAGCATCCATATGATAAGGAGCCCGGGCTGACATGACTAGTCGTAAACCCAAAGTGGCACAGACTTACAGGGACAGGCATCCATGACCCAGCATCGAACATGTCGGTCATCAGCAAGTGGGTCCGGGCTGTAGCACTGGGCTAGCAGGACTCCGGTAAACCGGGCTGTAGCGGGCTAACAGGACTCCGGTACTCAATGCGTGACATTTCCCCGAAGGGACAGACACAGGAACGAAGAAGGACACATGCCGGCCAGCCTAAGTGTTCCAGAGCAGTAGCAAGCTACCATGGCTCAGCGGTAACACTAGGAGACATTTCCCGGTAAGAGAGGCTACTAAAGATAAACAACTAGGTAGTCAGATCCCACACATACCAAGCATTTCAATCATACACACAATATGCTCGATATGTGCAAATACAACGAAGCATCACAACATGACTCTACGACACAAGTACTTTATTTAAGGCTCAGGGAGCCATACATAGCATACACAAAGGTACGGGTCTCACGACCCAACATACAAGTCATACAGTCATACAAACCAGCAGCGGAAGTAACTTGTCTGAGTACAGACAACTAGTAAAATAAAAGAGGCTCGGAAAGCCTAGCTATACTACATGGTCCTTCACAAGCTCAGGATCACCACCTGGGCCTTTAGCCTACTCGTTGATGTCAACGTCTACATAGAACCCATCAGAAGGGGTTGCAGCGTCTTCTGTAAAAATGTAAATTATAGCAACATGAGTACAAAGGTACTCAGCAAGACTTACATCAGATCCTACATACATGCATATTATCAAGAAGGGTTGGTGGAGTTATTGCAGCAAACCAGCTTTGACTCTTGGCTAGACTATCCTACGATACTCCAACTTGAAATGGTTTTGCGCACACGAGTCCACTACTCACCACTTCAATACACTACCGAGGATCCACCTCCGTCTCCCTACGGAAAAGCCATCCTCGACACTCACACTTATCTTGAAGCTTTTAGTAGTTTCCATTTACTTGTCTATGAACTGTATAGGCAACCAAGTAGTCCTTTACCGCGGACGCGGCTATTCGAATAGATCATGATAACCCTGCAGGGGTGTACTTCTTCATACATGTTTCCACCACTTAGCGTCTGCACACGACATGTGCTCGGCAGACTTCAAGCGAAAACCGACGTGGGTGTAGACCACGACCTACCTAAACACTTAAGCCTCTAGTCCAGGTTTATCGCCTATTCAGGTTCCATCCGCAGGGAGTCCGGCCGAGGTTTCCCATACGGCCCCGAACGATGTGAACAGGGTTCCCGAGATACCTAACGGGTATTTGGTACACCATGCCACGTACCTACCGCATCACAGCCCACCCCTACGGTCAGCACTGTCCACGGCCTCCAGTAGGCTACAAACACCAGAAACTACTTGCAACTCCTGGACAGAGAGCTAGGGTGAATAAGAAGTCGAGCGGGGTCATATTTCAGGGCCCAATGCATGGTAGTAGCTGTATCTTAAATCACACATACAGATCTCAGTGCTTAAGGTCGGCTTCAATGAAACAACCCACCATGTACTCCTACATGGCCTCTCATCGATACCTTTACCAAATCGTGTTCACCACACCACTCTCATTACCGACATAATCATTTCACTCTAGCCCATCACCCAGATGAACCAGACCTGACACGACTCTAAGCATAGCAGGCATAGCAAGGTAGGAACAACACATACATATGGCTCATACAACTCCTACACATGCTAGTGGGTTTCATCTAGTTACTGTGGCAATGACAGGTCATGCAGAGGAAATGGGTTCAACTACCGTAGCACACAGCAGTTTGAAACGCGTTGTCTTAATGCAGTAAGAGAGAGCAGGAGCGAGAACATGGGATTGTATCGATATGATCAAATGTTTGGTTGCTTGCCTGATGGTTCGATGCACTGATACGGTTCTTCGTTAGGGTAATCACGGTACTCCTCGGAGGCAGAACCTGTCGCAAAGGACACCGATACACAACCATTACCAAACAATGTGCAACAATATGATGCATGCATGAAACATGGCAATATGAGTGTGTTGGGCTAATGCAACTAAAACCAGAAGGGTTTGAACCAATTTGAATCAAAGATTCAAATTTCAAACTCAAGCATGGCCTTTTAAAGTGCTATTCCTTGTTCTGCTTTAAACATCAATTTAACTTGTTTGATCATGCATGAAAATAGTACAGATGGATAGATTGGATTTTTCTGATCATTTTTCATATATAATTTGTCTGATTTGGAGTTACAGAATAAAAGTTATGAATTTTTGAAGTTTAAATAAAATTCTGGAATTTCCTGATTTAATTAAATTCAGAAATATATATATTGCGCCAGCATGACGTCAGCATGACGTCAGTGGTCAACTGCGGCTGGCTGGGGTCAAACCTGACGTGTGGGGTCCACACGTCAATGACAGGGGGGGTTTAACAGGGTTAATTTAATCCTAATTAGGGGTTAGTGGCGCTGGGGCCCACTGGTCAGTGTCAGGGGGGTTAACTAACAGTGATTAGCGCTAATCTAACCACCTGGCCGACGGGGCCCACGCGTCAGTGACCCTGGGGGGTCAAACCCCGGGTCAAACAGGTCAAACCCACCGGCGACATGACGCCGGCGAGGCCCGAGACGGCGGCGCGATACGGAAACGCGCTACAGGGCACGGGCGAGGCCGTGCTTGGGCTCGTTGGAGAGCCCTTGCTCCCGCGCGTCGAACGGTGGTGGTGGCCGTGCCTGTGGTGGCCGGTACCAACGACGGCGAGCTCGTGAGCGGCGGCCGGAGTTCGGGTGCGGTCGGGATCGGCGCTGCTGCTCGCAGGCGAGGGAGCTGAGGCGCTGGAGGGGCTCTACGGGTCGCGGCAAGCACAACGGGTGCACGCCCGTGACCAAATGGTCACCGGGGCTTCGCCGGCGACGAGCCCGTGCGGCGGAGCGTCTCGGCTCCGGTAGAGGGGCGTCTAGAGCTCGAAATCGAACATGGGGTTAGGGGGAAACGAAGCAGGGGCTCACGGGGATCATGCAGGGAGGGTCAGCGAGCTCGGGGAAGCACGAACGGCGGCGAATCGACGGCGACCATCGGCGGCGGTCGAGGACGAAGACGATGGCGTGGAGGCGATGCAGAGCTTCCCGAGGGGCTTGGCTTGGTGGGAAGGAAGAGGGGGTCGCGGCGGAGCTCCTGAGCTCAGCGGAGGGGCGAGGGGTGGCCGGTGGCGGCTGCTATGGCGAACGGCGGCGATGGTGGCGTTCGGACACGGGAGAGGGAGAGCGAGGGAGAGGAGGGGAAGAACCGAGGGAGAGTGAGAGAGAGCAGGGGGAGGGCGTGGCGTCGTTCCAGGCCATCCAGACGAGGAGGGGAGGGGCAGGCAGGCAGGCGAGCTGGTGGCGTGGCGCGGTGGCGCGCGCGCGCGCCGGGCACACTCCCCTCCCTCTGTCGAGGACGAAGACGACAGAGGAGGGAGGCGGGCTGGGCCGCCTGCTGGCTGGGCCGGCCAGCTGGCTGGGCCAGAGGCGCCAGGTAAGAGGCCCAGGTAAGGTTTCCCTCCTTTATTTATTTTTGTTTTTCTAATTTCTGACATTTGTTTTGATTTAAATAAAATATTAAATCATTTTATAACCTTATGCCAATTTTTGCAGGAGCTAGATATATTATTCCAGAGCTCCCCAACAGGTGGCATAATTTTTGGACATATATTAATATATATAACTAATATATTTCCAATGCAAATATTTATGCATTAATTCCAAATGCCCAAAATAAATACCTATGAGCTCTTAAAAATATTGGTTTGATTTTTATCTCTGTCCAATATTTTCAGAGAGCAACATGAGCATTTTCTTGGACCCTTTTGGAGAAATTTTTATTTGGGTCATTTTCAAAATGATTCTGAGGGTTTCACAGATCCCCATTTCAAGTTTCTGATGAAAGAGTAAACATGATGCAACACTCTAATGCATGACTAGCTAGGGTGTGACAGACCGCAAGGGGGAGCCCCTTGCGGCACTGACGAGCTCGGTGATGCGGGCGAGCCAGTCCTCGTAGAGGTCGTCGACGGGGCGATAGTGTAGGAGCTCCCGCGCCAAGAGCAGTGAAGCATGCGCATCCATGGGTGCGCGACGGGCGTGGGATGACGAGCCAGCTGGAGTCAGCGACATGGTGGCGGTGCGGCCATCCCGCTGCACCGAGGGGTGCTGGGACGAGGCCTGCTGCTCGTTCCCCGCAGGGCCGGTGGCGGCTTTTGCGGTGGGCGACGAGGAACGACGAGGGGGGCCACCGACGGGCGCCGTCTGGGCGACGCGAGCGGCGTGTGCAGCCCGGTGCTCGGCGCGAGCCCGACGAGCGTCAGCCATGGACACGACGGAAGATCACACGCGAACAGCGGAAGGAAGATTCCAGCGCACCCCTACCCGGCGCGCCAAATGTCGGGTTTAGGGTTCCGGCAGACCCTTGAGGTTTGTACACTGGGGTGCGCGCAGCGATCTCTCCCCTGCCGATCTACGTCTGATCCTCTCGTGTGAACTAAGATAAAAATCATGAACAACACAAGAGACACGATGTTTATACTGGTTCGGGCCACCGTTGTGGCGTAATACCCTACTCTAGTGTGTGGTGTGGTGGATTGCCTCTAGGGCTGATGATGGACAGTACAAGGGAAGAACAGCCTCGCGAGAGGTGTACTTGAGCTGGTGCGATGAACTGCTAGGGTGAGTTCAGTCGCCTCTCTCTCTCTCTAATGGGGTTCTATCAGATCTCTCCCGGGGGTCTAGATGTCTCTTTGGTGTCCCCCTACTCTATGGTGGCTAGCTCTATTTATAGAGGTCGTGGGCCTCTCCCCAAATAATGAGCGGGAAGGGTGCCAACAACTGGCCATTTCGAAGGGGAACATCTAGTACAAGTTATCCTGACCAAAGGTGGTCTTCAGCTGCCAAAAGCACTAGCGATGACGCCGTCTTGGGCTCCACAGTGACCTCCGTCCTGCCGTCTGGCTGGTCTTGGTCTCGTTGCACCGGAATGGTAATCTTTGCCTGATGCCTTGGCCTGTGCTTGCCCCCTTTGCACCAAAGGGGAAACAAGGACACTGCGCAGGCCGGTGCCCGCCTGGCGCCCGCCTGGTCTCGATCGTCATGGCTTGCGTCACGGGTTCCTCGCGAGGTACCCCTGCCTTGATCTCTCCGCCTCCTCGCGAGCCTGCCTGATGAAGCTGCTTCTGAGGAAGCTTCCTATCGTCCGCCCCGCGAGGCTTGGCCCCTCGCGAGGGTCTTTGAGCTTGAGCTGATGAAGATGGGTCGCGCTGGGCCCCCGCTTGAGCCACACCGCAGGCCGCAGGCAGGCAAGTCTGGGGACCCCCGTTCCCAGAATGCCGACAATTAGAGCACCTCCGCACGTTGTGTACTGCCCCTCGACAATCTTCGGCTTCACATCGAAGGTCTTGAGCCACAGGCCGAAGTGAGGGGTAATGCGGAGGAAGGCCTCACACACGACAATAAATGACAAGATGTGAAGAAGGGAATCCGGGGCCAGATCGTGCAAATCCAGCCCGTAATAGAACATAAGACCCCTAACAAAGGGATCCAGAGCGAGGCCTAGTCCTCGAAGGAAGTGGGAGACGAACACAACGCTCTCGTTGGGTTCGCGAGTACGGACGACCTGCCCTTGGGCGGGCAGCCTATGCGAAATTTCAGCGGTCAGATATCTGGCCTCCATCAACTTCTTGATATCCTCCTCCATGACGGAGGAAGGCATCCCCCGGCCTTGAAAGCTGGATCCAGACATGATTGAAGGTCCAAAGCACCTGACCTGGGCTTTGGTTGTTAGAACTCGAGGTGGGGGAAGGATTCGATTGAGCACGGGAGGGAAAAAAGTAAAAGCCTTGTCCCTTTATAAAGAGGGTGAATATCAAGCATCCTCCTCGTGGCCGTTTGGGACTTGCCTAAGATCTAGGATTCCTAGGCACGGTTGGTTTACCCACGTCCATATTAATGAGAATCCCGTAATAAAGGGAACACGATCTCTGCTTTGACAAGACGTTTCAAGAAACCACCTCGCGTTATGTGCGGGGCTGGTTAAAGAAAACGGTTCGAATGGGCCATGGCGTGATGTCATGCTGCCAAAATGTGTCAGCAGATTAGATTTGTGGAAATATTATTCTCTCTATGGTGGCATGTGGAACTTATTTTGCAGGGTCGGACACTATCCTTGTATTCAAACTCTTCTGTGGTGTATTCGGAGGAGGAACCCGCCTTGCAATGCCGAAGACAACACTGCGTGCTAGACTCATCGTCATTGAAGCCTGGTTCGGGGGCTACTGAGGGAGTCCTGGATTAGGGCTCTTCGGATAGCCGGACTATATCCTTTGGCCGGACTGTTGGACTATGAAGATACGAGATTGAAGACTTCGTCCTGTGTCCAGATGGGACTCTCCTTGGCATGGAATGCAAGCCAGGCAATATGGATATGTATATCTCCTCCTTTGTAACTGACCTTTTGTAACCCTAGCCCCCTCCGGTGTCCATATAAACCGGAGGGTTTTAGTCCGTAGGACACCATACAATCATACCATAGGCTAGCTTCTAGGGTTTAGCCTCTCCGATCTCGTGGTAGATCAACTCTTGTACTACTCATATTATCAAGAATAAATCAAGAAGGACGTAGGGTTTTACCTCCATCAAGAGGGCCCGAATCTGGGTAAAACATCGTGTCCCCTGCCTCTTGTTACCTTCTGCCTTAGACGCATAGTTCGGGACCCCCTACCCGAGATCCGCCAGTTTTGTCACCGACACCCGCGGTGGCCGGCGAGGAGGAGAGTGCACCGTGGCCACAGCTCCCCCGGTGCTCCCAGCGCCAGCATGTGGTGGCTCAGTGGAGCGCCGGCCCGAGGGCCCCGCTGGTCGCGGATCGTCTTTGTTTGCGACTGCGACGAGGCTCCGGATGGTGGCCCTCCACTCGTCGAGCTTCTCCGCAGCAGGAGGGAAGTCGAGCAGCAGCTGTGCGCATGCCAAAGCTTCCGCTGGCGTGGGCGGCCGCGACAGCCGCGTGGATCATGATGCGCTTTGACGTCTAACTACGTTAGAAGGAGCTCTGTCACGACCCAGCGGCTGCGTGCCATTTTCACCAGCGCTTCAGCGAGCGTGCTCAACCCCCTCATCTTGCCGATGACGCAGAGGGCTCTTCCCATGGCGGGACCCAGGGTCACCATCATGGTGACGCCGCTTGGAGTGCACACCATGGGAAGAACGCATGGTGGTCGCCGGTGGAGGCGTCCCGGAGGTCGCCGCACCGCCCGGAGTCGGCACAATGACGCCCCTGGAGGGCCCCGCGTCGCCTGCGGGGGGCCCAGCTTCTTCCTTGGATCCGGCGACATGTAGCCGGTCGTTTGGCGTGCGAGCGATGCCGCTCGCCAGGCTCCGACTACCTGGGCGATGCTGGTGCTCGCGAGCCGCGGCCCGGGTCCTGTCTGCGACCGGTCCGCTGCTCGTCCGCACCGACACGGGTCGTTCGGCTCCCAACGAATCGACCGTCGTGGCCGTTGTCTTCTTAGGGGCCATGGCGACTAACAACTGCTAGGCTAACTACTAGACCAGATTCTCACAATTGCGCCCCCCTACCTGGCGCGCCAAAGATGTCGGTGTGGAACGACACCTATGGGATCACAGGAATCCCTACTACGGTTGCCGAGGCGTAGGATTTCGAGGAGAGCAGGGCTAGTAGACAGCACAAGGATCGTTTACCCAGGTTCGGGCCGCGAGGATGCGTAAAACCCTAGTCCTGCTCTAGTTGGTGTATTTCTGAGAGTTCTTGAGCTCTTGAACTAGCTATGGTCAGCGTGTGGTGATACGTCTCCAACGTATCTATAATTTTTGATTGCTCCATGCTATATTATCTACTGTTTTAGACATTATTGGGCTTTATTATCCACTTTTATATTATTTTTGGGACTAACCTATTAACCGGAGGCCCAACCCAGAATTGTTGTTTTTGCCTGTTTTAGGGTTTTGAAGAAAGGGAATATCAAACGGAGTCCACACGGAATGAAACCTTCGGAAACGTGATTTTCTCATCAGATAAGATCCAGGAGACTTGGACCCTCCGTCAAGAAAGCCACGAGGCGGTCACGAGGGTGGAGGGTGCCCCCCTAGGGCGCACCCCCTGCCTCATGGGCCCCTCGAAGCTCCACCGACGTACTTCTTCCTCCTATATATATCCACTTACCCCCAAACGATCGAGGATGGAGCAAAAAACCTAATTCCACCGCCGCTACTTTCTGTATCCATGAGATCCCATCTTGGGGGCTGTTCCGGAGCTCCGCCGGAGGGGGCATCGATCACAGAGGGCTTCTACATCATCATCCAAGCCCCTCCAATGAAGTGTGAGTAGTTTACTTCAGACCTACGGGTCCATAGTTAGTAGCTAGATGGCCTCTTCTCTCTTTTTTGATCTCAATACAATGTTCTCCCCCTCTCTTGTGGAGATCTATTCGATGTAATCTTCTTTCTGCGGTGTGTTTGTTGAGATCGATGAATTGTGAGTTTATGATCCAGTCTATCTATGAATAATATTTGAATCTTCTATGCATTCTTTTATGTATGATTGTTTATCTTTGCAAGTCTCTTGGAATTATCAGTTTGGTTTGGCCTACTAGATTGGTTTTTCTTGCCATGGGAGAAGTGCTTAGCTTTGGGTTCGATCTTGCGGTGTCCTTTCCTAGTGATAGAAGGGGCAGCAAGGCACATATTGTATTGTTGCCATCGAGGATGAAAAGATGGGTTTTTTTATCATATTGCATGAAACTATCCCTCTACATCATGTCATCTTGCTTAAGGCGTTACTTTGTTTTTAACTTAATACTCTAGATGCATGATGGATAGCGGTCGACGAGTGGAGTAATAGTAGTAGATGCATAATCGTTTCAGTCTACTTGTCACAGACATGATGCCTATATACATCATCATACATAGATATTCTCATAACTATTCTCAATTATGTCAATTGCTCAACAGTAATTTGTTCACCCACTGTAGAATACTTATGCTCTTGAGAGAAGCCACTAGTGAAACCTATGGCCCCCGGGTCTCTTCCTCATCATATCAATCTCCATCACTTTATTATTGCTTTGCTTTTACTTTTTACATTGTATCTCTATACCAAAAATACCAAAAATATTATTTATCATCTCTATCAGATCTCACTTTCGTAAGTGACCGTGAAGGGATTGACAACCCCTAAGCGTGTTGGTTGCGTTGAGCTATTGTTTTTGTGTAGGTACGAACGACTCGAGCGTAGCCTCCTACTGGATTGATACCCTAGTTCTCAAAAACTGAGGGAAATACTTACACTACTTTGCTGCATCATCCCTTCCTCTTCGGGGAAATCTAACGCAGTGCTCAAGAGGTAGCATGTGGTTCGAAAGAGCTGAATCCCTCTCCTCGTCGCCTCGGGCCTCCTTTTATAGGAAAAAGGGGTTGCCACAGTGGCACATAGGAGGTGGAAAGGTCTACAGTGGCACGAGGTTATCCCTCGTATTACAGGACAAGGTGCATTTAATGCATCGCTTAGGTGTCCTCTTGCTTTATCCGGGACGGGGGCTAGGCCCGTCCCGTCCGTCACCGCTCCTCCTTGCTTCGACACGCGCCTCGGCCTGGGATGCATGCGGTGCCATGTAGGCAGGCAGGCAGCTGAGTGGGCGCGGTGGTGGAGCCTGCACGAAGACCTACATGCCGCCACGCAGGCGCTTGATGAGTTGGCTTGGGAGCTGCATGTTGCCACGCAGGTGCCCGCCCAGCTGGTTGGGCTGGCAGCTGCATGTGAACGATGGTGGAAGCTTGGTTGACGTGGGCTTGGCGGTGGCGTTGCCGGCATCTTTGGCGATGGCCTTGCCGGGTGGCCCGGCAACGGTCTCGCCATGGCCTGTTGTCGTCCCCGGCAAGGATCTTGCCGGGGGTCTGGTGGCCTTCCTTGGCAAGGATCGTTCTGAGAATCATCATCTTCTAATCTAATCTTGAATATGCCTTCACAAAGATCTTCATGCCACCACATGGGTGCCTTCCCGATCCCTGGCCCCACGTTGATGATGGCACTAGGGGCCGTGGGCTCAAGGGTGGCTTGCTCTGTTGGTGCGGGGCGAGCTCTCCCGGCAAGAGTCTTGCCGATGCCGCTGAGGCCACCCCGCAAGGGTCTTGCTGGGGAACTTGCTTCATCCCTCTTCTCTTTGTGGTCTTGGCCTTGGCGTTGCTTTGATTGCCTTGGGCTTCGATCTTACCTTGGCTCACCTCCCTCGTTCTGCTTGGTGTGGCCGTGGGCGCGGCTCTGACTGCCCGTGCTAAGGAAAAGGGGTACAAAGATGCGCCCCTATTTTTGTACACCGACACTTCCTATGTGCGGTAAGAGCATGCATGAGTTGACAAGACGCGGACCGAGAGGATGAGGCATGTGCGTGTTGTCTACGTAGTGTCACCGGGGGCATGCTTGTAGTTGTGTTAAATGACGGTGGCATGCCAGCAATCTAGTTTGATGGCTCACTGGGAGGCGATCTAGCCCTTTGACCGCCACCCAGCTTGCTCCCACTGCTCCATATTAATGACACGCCCGATCAGCTGGTCATAACAGGAAGCTGCACCACCCGCGAAAGTTGTCACCGGCTCCTGGAGTGTATGAGGATGCCGTCGTAGAGCACCATCAGAGGGAGTGGCGACACCGGGGCTGGTGAAGCACCCGTGCAACGCATGAAGCTGGGTATTGAGGTTGTGGTCACCGCCGACGAGGTCTCACGCAGGCAGTAGCGCGACCTTGACTTCTTCGCTGTCGCTGTGCCTCCCTAGCCAGAGCACGAGGTCCGCAGTTATTACAGCAATGACTTCTTCTCTGACGGAAAACCGGTTAGTCCACCCCTTCTTTTCTTGGAATAGAAATCCTATGGTTATGTTCACCCAGTCCATGAAATCAGAGTTAGATTCATTAGATCGGTGAAGTGTATTGATTGTTTGAATGGTATCTATGGTCAGTGATTAATTGTTTGTTCTGTACAAAAGATTTTTTTGCTAATAATCTGACTAGGGTTAGCGTTTGTGCTAATAATTCATAGCCAAATCTTGAGAATTGATTTGGATTGTTGTACATATATTTGTGCCTTTTTTTCTTCTAGATCTTTAGAATTGATTTTGAATGTCCTACGTATATGTTTATGCCAATTTTCTCTCTCAGATCTGTATGTACACAGATGGGCTCCGACCAGTGGTGCCGCCAGTTCTAGACCTTGCACCCAGCAACGCGGGCAGAAGCGGCCACGCCCCTAGATCCGAGGAACCCGTAGAATCTAGCATGGACTACATCAACGAACTTTAGGACGCCATCCTTGGGGAGATCATCTTCCTTCTCCCCTCCAAGGATGGCTGCCGCACACAAGTCCTTGCATCTTGGTGGTGCACTCTTTGGCATGCCGCACCTCTTAATGTCGACTGTTGTTGGCTATCTGTCATTCATGATTTTGAACTCCACGGAGCCATATTCTCCTCCCACCAAGGCTCCGTTCAACGCCTATGCATCCTGGCTTGCTACCTGCTGCACATACCCTGCATGGTGGACGTCTGGCTGACATCCCATCAATTCCAAAAAATCTAGCATCTTGAGTTCTACTATTACTATACAAACAACTTACTGCCAAGTGTTGTAGTTGTGCCATCACCACCGATGTCCATCTCATGGTTTTCTCCTCTCTCCAAACCGTCACCTTGGCCCGGTGCCATCTAGCTGAAAATCTGGTACAAAATATTCGACTCCCACTACTAAAAAAAGTCACACTTGTGGTGGTCAATCTGTCGGAGGCCTCACCACCCAGCATCATCCACTCCTACTGCCCTGCCCTGGAGCGCTTGCTGCTGGTTTTTGGGAAAAAAATCCGTAACCGTTGTCTCCAAATAAAGCCGTCTCAACTTGTAAGCATTGGAATTTTATTTAAAGGATATGGTCTCATCATCAAAGATGCCCCTTCACTCCAAAGGTTGCTCCTTGATTATCGTTATGCACCTTCACAAATAACTGTGGTCTCTGCGCCTAAACTAGAGACCTTGGGTGTAATTACTGATCCGCTTGATGGTTACAAGATGGTGGTTGGCTCCACACTTCTTGAGGTACTATATATTATCATCAACACTTTTGTAATCATAAGCTGTTTTTTCATTTGTGGGCATAAGTTTTATATCATCAAAACTTTTTTAATCGTAAGCTGCATTTTTCATTTGTGCGCATAAGTTTTATGTCATCTTGGAGTACACTTTTGGTACTAATATTATGTTCTATGCTCAATGAAGAGTTTTTCCATGGTGTTTTGATCTGAACACGATTATCTGCTTGCTACGATGCCTTCCATGTATGGAGATTTTTTATATATAGGTGATGATTTCAAGCACATTGAAAGCACATATATAATTTACTAGAATTAACCGTTCAGCTGACACGCTTTTGACATACTATTTTTTTAGACATTAACTATTTTCATAGGCAAAAGAACATGACAAAGAGGCATAACCAATCAGTGGCATAAGAAGCACCGGAATTTTTTTAG
The DNA here is from genome assembly GCF_018294505.1 of Triticum aestivum. Taxonomy (NCBI): domain Eukaryota; kingdom Viridiplantae; phylum Streptophyta; class Magnoliopsida; order Poales; family Poaceae; genus Triticum; species Triticum aestivum. The sequence goes on from NC_057803.1 coordinate 400,623,762, forward strand.
TTCTCATGACATTCGTTTTAGGACAATAACGATGGAAGGATATGCATCCAACCATGCAAACACTAGCTTTGTCACATTCTTCCTGTTGAATGTGAGGGTACTATTGTCCATGAAGATTAAGGTTTTTAACAAAAAAAATCTCACGGATGGACACTTTGAACAACATAAAAATAAGTTTTAGGTGGACAAAAGGGCTTCTAAACATGCTCGGCTTCTATTTACAACAAGTTGTCTTCATGTAATAGTAGATTTTATGCCCCAGGATTTTAATTTTATGGATCAGACCGATCATTTCATTGTGGCTACCGAAAACTTTGATTGAGTAAGATGTTATTGTCCTGTTCAATCTGGATTTTGTGTAAACCTGATGAACAATTAATCCTCATGCTTTTGTACCATTTGTAAGCTGGAGTTAGATATTGTTGCCCTTTTCAACTCGATTTTGACCCATATTTTCTTTCATACAAACCGGAGCTTGTCTCTAGAAGCCTCGTGGTTCTGAGAGGGAACTTGGACCCCTGATCTATGTGAGAAAACGACATACGCTTTCTCTTCCCGCCTTGATTTATTTTACAGAGGCAACATGCACATGTACTAAAAATATGAAATTATTCAGGGGTCATTTTGCATTTTTATAAATTGGTTTTCCTAGGCATTTTCGAACAAATAGCCAGCACATTATTATCGCAAATGGTCACATTATTCCAACCATGGGTGTTCAACTAACCATTTACTACCGCAGGCAGCTCTTTCATTACACGGGCCGACTGCGACCAGTCCGCCGCGCACGCTCACCTTACTAGGAAGCGAGCCGCGAGCGCTGCAATATATTGCTTCTTTTGGACTTTTGTTTCAGCCGCCTCAAGAAGGTATGTAGAATAGTCCTCCATTCACATCTACAAGCACCGCCGCCGAGGACCACCACATGCTATGAGATGGAGGACGAGCCGGCCAACAAGCGGGGGCAGGTCGAGCAATAACCGCAAGAGCCTCCGGCGAGAATGGACTTCATCAGCAGGCTCCCCGAGGAGATGTTGATAACCATCATATCCCGCCATGCTATAAAATCTGGCATGCGGACCACTGTCCTCTCATGGCCATGTCGCCCCCTCTAGCACTCCGCCCCTGGACATCATCGTCAATGACGATTTCTACAATGGGGAGCGGCAACGCCTGGACACATTGTCCCACGTCCTCATCACACACCCTAGGCCGGTTAGACGCCTTGCTATCGGCAGGTTGAGTCCCGACTGCAAGGCCGAGCCTAGGTTTGGCCACCAGTTCCTATCCTTGACCATAGATCGGCTCGAGGAGATCAGCTTTCATGTTGGACGTCTGTGCTCATATGCATGCGGTTGTGCCGCGGCATCGCCACGATGCAGTTACGTGCGGCATGATGGAGTTACACGATGCAAATTAGAACTGCCATCCTGGCATGCTGATATTCCAGGTCATCAGGCTTCCCCATTATTTTCCGCGGCCATTATAACCTTAGTCTCTTCAACATTTCGATCACAACCCACAACACAACACGCACACCCATGACGACACACACAAAGAGGATGTCTAGCGGTGCTCCAATGGAGTTCGGCGAACATAAAGTGGAGACCTACTTGAAGCAGACGTATCTCTCAGTGGTGTACATCATCGACCCGTCCATGGGGGAGAAGTATATCAACACTGTGGAGGAGTTGCTTGCTCGATTCAAGTACAAGGTGGTAGGCATCGACCTCTAGTACACCGTCGATCATCCCGGCAAAGATCATAAGGTTGTTGAGGGAGTCCTGGATTAGGGGGTCTCCGGACAGCCGGACTATCTCCATTGGCTGGACTGTTAGACTATGAAGATACAAGATTGAAGACTTTGTCTCGTGTCCGGATGGGACTCTACTTGGCGTGGAAGGCAAGCTAGGCAATACGTATATGGATATCTCCTCCTTTGTAACCGACATTGTGTAACCCTAACCCTCTCCCGTGTCTATATAAACCGAAGGGCTTTAGTCCGTAGGACAACAACAATCATACCATAGGCTAGCTTCTAGGGTTTAGCCTCTCCGATCTCGTGGTAGACCTACTCTTGTACTACCCATATCATCAATATTAATCAAGCAGGACATAGGGTTTTACCTCCATCAAGAGGGCCCGAACCTAGGTAAAACTTTGTGTCCCCTGCCTCCTGTTACCTTTCGGCCTAGACGCACAGTTCGGGACCCCTACCCAAGATCCGCCGGTTTTGACACCGACATTGGTGCTTTCATTGAGAGTTCCTCTGTGTCGTTGCTGTTAGGCTTGATGGCTCCTACTATCATCAATGGTGATGCGGTCCAGGGTGAGATGTTTCTCCCCAGACAGATCTTCGTATTCGGCGGCTTTGCACTGCGGGCTAATTCGCTTGGCCATCTGGAGCAGATTGAAAGCTACGCCCCTGGCCATCAGGTCAGATTTGGAAGTTTGAACTACACGGCCGACATCCGCGGAGACATGATCTTCGACGGATTCGAGCCATAGCTGGGCGCACCGCACTGTCGCGATGGGTATGACCTAGCTCTGCTGCCGAACAGTACCCCAGAGGTCGCGCCCGCATCAGCTCCGACCCTTAGCTCAGAGCCAACTGCGCCAATCGAGGACGGGTTGTTAGACACCGCCTCAGGGGCTGCAGTCTCAACGGTGATCGAGCCAAACACCAGCATAATCCTCTGCGCAGCCCGTGACTCCAAGGTGTCGGACTCTCTTTCTGACTCTGAACCGCCCGCGCCCCTGCCAATCGAATCCGATTGGGCGCCGATCATGGAATTCACTGCCGCGGATATCTTTCAGCACTCGCCCTTCGGCGACATTCTGAATTCACTAAGGTCTCTCTCTTTGTCAGGAGAGCCCTAGCCGGATTATGGCCAATAGGATTGGGATGCCGACGACAAAGAAATTCGACGCCCACCCACCACCCACTTCGTAGCCACTGTCGATGATTTAACCGACATGCTCGACTTCGACTCCAAAGACATCGACGGTACGGACGAATATGTAGGAGAAGAACATGAACCAGCACCTATAGGGCACTGGAAAGCCACCTCATCATATGACATATACATGGTGGATACACCCAACGAAGGCAATAGCGACGAGATAGCGGAGGATGACCCCTCCAAGAAGCAACCCAAGCGCCAACGTCAGCGGCGCCGCTCTAAGTCCTGCCAAAGCAAAAGTGGTGATATCGGCAAAGGAGATAATAATGCTCCGGATAGTGCCGAAGACAACAACAATCCCCTCCAGCAAGATTTAGAGCAGGAGGATGAAGGAGACAGCTCTCCTGAGAGAGCGGCAGATGGAGAGGAGGAGGATGACAATTACATCCCCCCTTCGAAGACGATGCAAGCCTCGGCGATGATGAATTCGCCGTCCCAGAGGATCCCGTCGAACAAGAGCGCTTCAAGCGCCGGCTTATGGCCACGACAAATAGCCTGAAGAAAAAGCAGCAGCAGCTTCAAGCTGATCAAGATCTTCTAGCTGACAAATGGACTGAAGTCCTCGCGGCCGAGGAATATAAACTCGAGAGCCCCTCCAAGTGTTACCCAAGGCGCAGGTTACTACCCCGACTGGAGAAAGAAGCGTATGATACGGCGGATCGACCACCTCGTGGCCGCGATAGAGAGGCATTCCATCCAAAAGCTTAGCCTCCACCCCAACGCCATTCAAATCAAAAGGCATGGGGAGATACGCCATACCCGCGAGACATATTGGAGGACAAGGCAAAGCATTCAAGATCGACCTACGGATCACGAGGGCGCACCACTCTGCGAGATGACAAATGTCACACCGGATACAGTAAAAGCAAATCCGGTCGGGCCGAACATAGCGGGCAAGACCCATTCGAGCTGCGGCGAGATATAGCCCAATACAGAGGCGCCGCGCACCCCTTATGCTTCATAGACGAAGTAATGGAACATCAATTCCCAGTAGGTTTCAAACCTGTAAACATTGAATCATACGACGGCACAACAGATCCCGCAGTATGGATTGAGGACCTCCTCCTCCACATCCACATGGCCTGCGGTGATGACTTACACGCCATCAAATACCTCCCACTAAAGCTCAAAGGACCAGCGCGGCATTGGCTTAATAGCTTGCCAGCGGACTCCATTAGCTGTTGGGAAGATCTGGAAGCCGCATTCCTCGACAACTTTCAAGGTACTTATGTGTGACCACCAGACGCCAATGACATGAGCCACATAATTCTGCAGCTAGAAGAGTCGACCAGGCAATTCTGGACTCGGTTCCTTACAAAGAAAAATCAAATCGTCGATTGTCCAGATGCGGAGGCCTTAGCGGCTTTCAAGCACAACATCTGAGACGAGTGGCTAGCCCGGCACCTTGTTCAGGAAAAGCCGAAATCTATGGCAGCTCTCACGACGCTCATGACCCACTTTTGTGCGGGAGAAGACAGTTGGCTGGCTCGCAGTAATAACATATCAAAGAACCATGGTACATCAGTGAAAATAGTGAGGATACGGCAGTCAATGCCGGATTCAAAGGCTCTAAGCCGGGTCAGCAGAAAAAACCATTCAAACAAAGTATGCCATGCCCATCCAGCTTGGACCGTATACTCGATCGCTCATGTCAAATACACGGCACCCCAGACAAGCCAGCCAATCACACCAACAGGGATTGTTGGGTGTTCAAGCAGGCCGGCAAGTTAATTACCGAAAACAAGGACAAGGAGGCGCATAGCAATGATGAGGAAGAGCCCCGGCAGCCGCACACTGGAGGACAGAAGAGGTTTCCCCCGCAAGTGCGGATGGTGAACATGATATACGCAACCCACATCCCCAAGAGGGAGCGGAAGCGTGCGCTCAGGGACGTATATGCGTTGGAGCCAGTCGCCCCAAAGTTCAACCCTTGGTCCTCCTGCCCGATCACCTTCGATCGTAGGGACCACCCCACTAGTATCCGTCATAGTGGATTCCCCGCACCGGTCCTAGACCCAATCATCGACGGATTTCACCTCACTTGAGTCCTTATGGACGGCGGTAGCAGCCTGAACCTGCTTTATCAGGACACAGTGTGCAAAATGGGTATAGACCCCTCAAGGATCAAACCCACAAAAACGACCTTTAAGGTCGTCATTCCAGGTGTAGAAGCCCATTGTACAGGCTCAATTACACTGGAAGTGGTCTTCGGATCCCTGGATAACTTCCGAAGCGAAGAGTTAATCTTTGATATAGTCCCGTTCTGCAGTGGTTATCACGCGCTGCTCGGGCGAACTGCATTTGCTAGATTCAATGCGGTACCGCATTATGCATACCTCAAGCTCAAGATGCCAAGACCTCGCGGAGTTATTACAGTCAATGGAAACACGGAGCGCTCTCTCCAAACTAAGGAGCACACCGCGGCCCTCGCAGCAGAAGCGCAAAGCAGCCTCTCAAGGCAATCAACCAGTTCGGCGCTTCAAAGCCTGGACACCTTCAAGCGCGCTCGGGGCAATCGGCAAATAGACCGCCTGGCGTGATCTGAGCTCGCGTAGCAATGCGGTGGCCACCCCAATCCCAACCCAACGGCAATATTCGTACCGCGTGTACATAATTACGCATTCAAAATACCATGGGCACAGGTGGGGAGGGGGAACAACTGAGGCACGCCCCAAAACGCGGCCTAAACCACACTAGGGGCTTCCCGTTTGGTTCTTTTTCTTTTTCTTTCAGGACCTTAATCTCTGGAAACACTGTCTGGCAGCACTATTGCCGAACACATGATGCAGCAACCAAGGAGGCAGACAACTACGTTATACCACAGAACTCCTAGGTTGATTACAGTAACGAGTGAAATATTCAATTCAATATCATTCCTCAGCTTGCCCTTGGAAGGGACATAGTCCTACTCTTTGCTTATCGCACTATCTGTATCACTCTGCCTTAACGCAATTTTTCAATAAACAATGCGTGACATTACGACTATTATTGCATTCTTGTTATATATATATATATATATATATATATATATATATATATATATCTGTGTGTGTGTGTGTTCTTTAATGACGCCGTGCAACCGTACACTCTGGTACGGCCAATACACCAGGGGGTTACGTACCCCACAATGCGGTGTGAAAAGTCCGAACACTTTCACAAGTGCGGCTCCCCGAACTTATAGCATTATACGCATCAGCTCCGAATCATGTCTTTGGTCAAATGTTGGGTTTGCCCGGCTCCTATGTTTTGGTACCTTACGTTCCGCTCTATCGGCTAAGGTAGCGCTAGGAGAACTATTGCGATTGAGCCCTGGTTCTGCCGGGCTGAGCACCTCAGTAGAGAAAGCTAAAACTGACTGTCATGATAAGGCGAGAGACTGGTCGCTGTTCGGCGAGGTTTTTCGAGTCCCTAAAGACTTATGCCGCTTAGGGCAAGGGGCCGGCCCTGTCCGGCTTACAGGTGTGTATCGCGCCCCGAATTCGGCCTTCCGAACACCAGGGGCTTTGCCGAAATTTAAAATTATAGAATTCTATGGCTAAGTGAGAGTGATAAAGCATTATTAGTCTGGTTGCCTTATTCGTTGTGCTGAGCACCTCCCTCGAAGGACCCAAATATGGGAACAAGAGTGCTCAGGTTTATCCCGAACACCCCAGCACTCGTGGCATGGGGGCAGAAGCCGAGGACTAGCCATCTCTCAGATTGGATAAATAGCCAAACAGAAGGTAATATTTTAAATTCAAACAAGCATTGCATAGCGCATATGAAACATGTTTTCATAAATACAGGATAAAACGAGCGAGTTTACTCAAATATTACATCTTTTGAGCACTCCTCCACGATGAGACGGGCACCCGGCAGAACACCCTCATAGTACATCTCGGGGTGGTGGTGCTCCTTGCCCTCTGGCGGCCCCTCCTTGATCAGCTTCATGGCGTCTATCTTGATCCACTGCAATTTCACACAGGCGAAAGCCCGGCGTGCACCTTCAATGTAGACAGATCGCTTGATGACATCCAGCCGCGGGCAGGCATCCACAAGCCGCCTCGCCAGGCCGAAGAAGCTGTTCGGAAGGGCGTCGCCAGGCCACAGCTGGACTATAAAGCCCTTCATTGCCTGATCGGCCGCCTTATGTAGCTCGAGCATCTGCTTCAGTTGGTCGCTCATCGGCACCGGATGTTTGGCCTCAGCATACTGAGACCAGAAGAGCTTCTCCGTCGAGCTTCCGTCCTCGGCCTGGTAAAACTGTGCGGCATCGGACAGACTGCGGGGCAAATCTGTGAATGCTCCTGAAGAGCTCCAGATCTGGGTAAGTAATCGGTAATTTACTTTTACATGCTTGCTTTACATATAGAAAGCCTTACCGGCTGCTATCTTCTTCATCGCGTCGATCTCTTGGAGGGCCTTTTGGGCTTTGCCCTTGGCACTTTTTGCGCTCTCAAGGGCCGCGCCAAGCTCAGACTCCCGCGTCTTGGAGTCAAGCTCCAACGCCTCGTGCTACATCACGAGAGCCTGGAGCTCTCGCTGCACCTCGCCCACCCGAGCCTTGTGCTTCTCTCACTCAGTGCACTCCTGGGCCGCTTTATCTTCGGCCTGGGTTAGCGCTTGCTTCAGGGTCGCCACCTCGGTCGTGGCCCCTCACAAACATACAATGATCCTGTCATTTGGCAATCGCGTCCTTTTTTATATATACATATCTATAGACGGGGTATTACTTACACTTGTTCTCCTCGAGCTGCCTCTTAGCAAGGCCGAGCTCTTTCTGGGACCCCTCGAGGGCCTGCTTCAGTATGGCGACCTCCGCAGTCAGTGCGGCCGACGCCAGCAGCGAAGCCTGCATATGCATATTGACATACTTATATTAGACTCCTGCGATATTATTTGATCCTCTGTTCGGCTTTTCTTTGTGAACATCGAACAAAGCATCAGGGGCTACTCTCTATGCAGTAGTATTTCTACTACATTATAAAACACTTACCTCGATGCCTGTTAGAAGGCTGGCACAGGCTTCAGTCAATCCGCTCTTGGCGGACTAAACCTTCTGGATCACTGCACTCATGATAGTGCGGTGCTCCTTGTCGATGGAAGCGTTGCAAAGCACTTCCAGCAGATTATCCGGTGCCTCTTGATGGACAGAGGTCACCGGCACAGGCGTCTTGCCCCTCTTAGAAGGAGGCTGCCTGGCCGAGCCCGGAACTGCTGGAGGGTCCGGCACGGTGTTCGGCTGAGGGCCGAACTCGGAGCTCTCGGGGGCCCCGTCCCCTCGGCTCCCGGAGTCCGGAAGGTCACCTTGAGGCGCCTCCGGGACTGTCTCCCCTTGATCCAGTGCCTCTTGAGACAACACCTCGGCGTCATCGGCAGGATGAGGGGAGGTGGCGGTCGGGACTAGATCGCTATCCATGTCCGACGAGCCCAGGGAGCCGTCCGATGATACCTCGATATTGGCTCATGGCGGCCTGCATAATCATGTTCGGTGATTAGGGAAAGCAATGCGACAAAGGAATCCTATGAGTTGCTCTGGTATCCGAATACTTGCGATCTCCCCGGGGGCTTGACCCTGGGCAACCACTCTTCTTCGCCTTCGTCGGCGGCGGTGGAACTGTCCGAAAGGAGAGTCCTTCCCTTCTTGGACCCCCCGGCCTCCCCAGTAGGAGCAGCCTTCCAAATCTTGTATCCCCTAGTCGGTGGGGGAGCATCATCTTCTTCTTTCTCGTCTTCGGGGGAGGAGTGTGCCGCAGAGTTATCGGATGATGGGTCCGATAATACCTGGCGCCAGGAATGCTTTCGGGTTCCCTTGGCCTTCTTGGTCTTCTCCGGCACCTTGTAAGGAGCCGGAGTCAGCATCTCCGTCAGGAGAGCGCTCGCAGTGTCTTCGGGCAAAGGGGCCGGACAGTTAATCTGCCCCGAGATCTCCACCCAGTCCTATCAAAGTCAGGGAGATTAGACCTCGCGCATAATTAAGCTGGGGAAAATAAATGACCTATGAGACATATCGAACTCACCAGACGCGCTAGGCGCTTTGCGCTTAGTCCTCGTGTAACACCCTCGATGCGGCTATATCTCCTACAGGTCGAAGCACGACTTAGAGGCATAACCGCATTGAAAGCAATGTCGCAAGTAAGGTAATCTTCACAACAACCCATGTAAATATATAAAAAGGAAAAGGATACATAGTTGGCTTACTCTCGCCACGTCACACAAATACATGAATAACATTACAATCATCCAATACACTCATGGTCCGACTACGGTACCAAAATAAAAGATCAACCCCAACATGCGACACGGTCCCCGATCGCCCCAACTGGGCACCACTACTGATCATCAGGGAAAGACACATAGTAACGGCAAGAGTCTTCGTCAAACTCCCACTTGAGCTCAAGCGCATCATCTGGAACGGTATCATCGGTCCCTGCATCTGGTTTTGGAAGTAATCTGTGAGTCACGGGGACTCAGCAATCTCGCACCCTCGCGATCAAGACTATTTAAGCTTATAGGTAAAGCATGGTAATATTTGGAGCTGCAGCAAGCGACTAGCATATACGGTGGCTATCCTGTTCGCAAAAGAGAGCGAGAAGAGAAGGCAAAGCACGACGAAGAACTATGATCAAGAAGTGATCCTATAGCAACCTATGTCAAGCATTACTCCAACACCGTGTTCACTTCCCGGACTCCGCTGAGAAGAGACCATCATGGTTACACACATGGTTGATTCATTTTAATTAAGTTAAGTTTCATGTTATCTACAATCGGACATTAACAAATTCCCATCTTCCCATAACCGCGGGCATAGCTTTTGAAAGTTCAAATCCCTGCAGGGGAGTCCCAACTTAGCCCATCACAAGCTCTCATGGTCAACGAAGGACATTCCTTCTAGCGGGAAGACCCGATCAGGCTCGGAATCCCGGTTACAAGACATCCTCGACAATGGTAAAACTAAACCGGCAACACCGCCCGAATGTGCCGACAAATCCTGATAGGAGTTGCATATCTCGTTCTCAGGGCACACTGGATTGTCCAAGGTTCCGGTAGGCCAGCCCAGAGTTGCCCCTGGTGGCCATCGGCAGCTGACAGGTTGGACCAACACTCAAAGGAGCACTGGCCTGGGGGTTTAAATAAAGATGACCCTTCAGTCTACGGAACCCAAGGGAAAAAGAGGCTAGGCGGCGAATGGTAAAACCAAAGTTGGGCATTGCTGGAAGAGTTTTATTCAAGGCGAACTGTCAAGGGGTTCCCACTATAACACAACCGCGTAAGGAACGCAAAATCCGGGAACATAACACCGATATGACGGAAACTAGGGCGGCAAGAGTGGAACAAAACACTAGGCAAAAGGCCGAGCCTTCCACCCTTTACCAAGTATATAGGTGCATTAAGATAAACAAGATAATATGGTGATATCCCAGCAATAAACAAATGTTCCAACAAGGAACGATCTCCAATCTTCACCTGCAACTAGCAACACTATAAGAGGGGCTGAGCAAAGCGGTAACATAGCCAATCAACGGTTTGCTGGGACATGGTGGGTTAGAGGTTGACATGGAAATTTGGGAGGCATGAAATCAAGTGGTAGGTATCGTAGCATAGGCATAGCAAAAGAGCGAGCATCTAGCAAGCAAAGATAGAAGTGATTTCGAGGGAATGATCATCTTGCCTGCAAGTTGTCAGAGTTGACTTGATCCTCGTAAGCAAACTCAACGGGCTCCTCGTTAGCGAACTCGTCTCCCGGCTCTACCCAGACAAGAAAAACAAGCAAAAGGAACACAATCAACCACGTGCAATGCTCAAACAACATGATGCGAACAGGGTATGCTATGCGGGATGCGGTATGGGATGCATATGCAAGATTTGACAGGGAATAATTGAAACTGGCCTCAACTTGGAAATCCAAGAGTGCCACTGGAAAGGTGAGGTGATTTCGGTTGAAATCGATATAAAGATCACCGGAATCGGATGCACGGTTTGGAAATGGCAAGCAAAACAAATATGACACCGGTCTGCGATAAACAGCAAGTAGCCATCTAAACGCATCAAGATAATTATTCTACAGCACTCAAACATGACAACGAAATACATGACAGGGATCCACTCATGATGCTTGACAAGATATGAACACTGAGCTACGGCCAATTCATCAATTAATAGGTTCAAACAAGAATGGAAAAGTGCAAATGATAACAGGTTTCAGACTTGGTGGAATTAACACAAGTCTGGAATTTAATATCAGGTAGCACACTTTGGAGCATGAAAACTATATGCTACAGGAACTTAACATGGAAAAGCAATGGATGGCATGAAGCTACTCAAAGCACTTAACAAAAGTCCCTTAGTGACCTTGAGCCAAAAGGGATCAGAAAATACAATTGCAAGCATGTGAACATGGCAAAAACATAATCAGATTATAGACTTAGTGAAAAACTGGAGCATGCAAATCTGTTAACGAGTAGGCATGTTTACGAGCTCGATGCACTCACTACAGAGCATTTCATGACAAAATAAGAATACACCCATCAAGAATACATGGCATAGAAGCTAGACATGGCAAGAACAACAATATAGCATGCACGGATCAATAGCAACATCCTCGGCAAAATCGATAACAAGACAACAATCTGCCAGGATTCACGAAATAGCAAGAAGTAGAGCTCGATTCACTCAAGCTAGGGTGCTCCATAAATGAAAACAAAGATATGGATGGATAGAGCACCATAATGTTAACAAATCACCCTTACTGATCATCCTCAAAAGAGGCACGGATCACTAGGAAACAACATGAACATATGGCATAATAACAAAATCAGGACAAAGACTTAGAGAAATTCTAAGTCCCTGAAATCAGCATTACCGATTGCACTACTTTGAAAGCTTGTGCTAGTCACCACACATATCACAAAAATACATGGTAAGCACCTCTGTAAAGATGGCATGGCATATAACAAAACTCATGTAGAGCTCAGGAGCATATCATGCACACATTAATCATGGCAAAAATGACAAATAGCTATTTGATGAAACAGATCTGACAATTTAACCACATAGCCCTCTTCCAACAGCATTTCGGGCATCAAGATGAGCTCAAATGAAAATGATGAAAGGAGATGAAATGATGTACTCTCTGATACGAACATTTTCATATGCTACACGCGCAAATCGGAGCTACAGATGCAGATATACGACATGTGGAAAAATGCAAATTAGCTAGGGTTTTCGGGGAAGAAGTCAACCCTTCATCCCAGATCCAGATCTGGCGCGGATTTTGAGGATCGACGGAAAACTTTGCCGGAACAGTGGACGACGACGGCTGGAGTGGTACATGGCGCCGGAGTTTGCCGGAGTTCGTCGTGGAACTTGGAGACCCGGCTGGAGGAGGAGATGATGGAGAGGCTCGCCGTGGTGGTGGCTCCGAGCGGCGCTGTTAGGCGCGGCGGGGCGGCGCCTGACGGGTTCCGGCGAGGGGCCGGCGATGGGGCGGCATGGCAGCGAAGTGGCGTCGGGCGGTGCGAGAGGAAGAAGAAGACCCGGGCGGCGACGGAGGAGACCCGGGCTGCGGAGGCTCTCCTCGGGCCCGGCGGGCCGCGGGCGGCGGGAGAGGACGGAGGGACACGTGGCGGGATGCCACTAGAGCGGAACGGCGGTGCGGTCAGGTCGGACACGTCCAGCACCGGCACACGCTGTCTGGCGGGCGGAGGAAGAAGGGGGCTACGGTTTAGGGTAGGAAAGATCCGAAAATTTCGGGGAGGATCCCTTTATATAGAGGTAGAGGGAGCTAGAAAGCTCCAAATGAGGTGCGGTTTGTGTCCATGCGATCGTGATCGAACGCTCTAGATGATGGAGAGGGTTTAGGTGGGTTTTGGGCCAAATTGGAAGGGTGTTGGGCTGCAACACACACGAGGCCTTTTCGGTCCCTCGGTTAACCGTTGGAGTATCAAACGAAGTCCAAATGGTATGAAACTTGACAGGCGGTCTACCGGTAGTAAACCAAGGCCGCTTGGCAAGTCTCGGTCCAATCCGGAAATGTTTAAACCCCACACATGAAAAGAGGTAGAAAGGGCCACCGGAGGAGATAGGAGCGCCGGAATGCAAAACGGGCAATGGGGAAAATGCTCGGATACATGAGACGAACACGTATGCAAATGCAATGCACATGATCACATGATATGAGATGCATGACAAAGGCAACAACACACGAAGACAAAACCGGAACCCGAGGAAATAAAATAACTTAGCGCCAGAAACGACAAGAGTTGGGATACATATAAGGTAAATTACATCCGGGGTGTTACACCTCGGTCCTCGGTGAGAGAAGGTGGGACCTCGGCACCCTTGAACAGCACCTTCCAGACGTCCTTGTGCGTCGTGTCGAAGATCTCGCTCAGAGTCTGGTGCTGGGCCGGGTCGAACTCCCACAAGATAAAATCCCGTTGTTGACACGGGAGGGTCCGGCGAATGAGCATAACTTGGATTATGTTGACAAGCCTGAGCTTCTTACTCGCCATGCTCCGGATACATTTCTGGAGTCCATCCAGCTCCACCGATGAACCCCATGACAAGCCCTTCTCGTTCCAGGAAGTGAGCCGTGTTGGGGATCCGGATCGAAACTCAGGGGGTGCCGCCCATTTGGCGTCGCGCGGCTCGGTGATGTAGAACCAAATCGATTGCCATCCCTTTATTGTCTCCACGAAGGAGCCTTCGAGCCATATGACGTTGGGCATTTTGCGCACCATGGCTCCGCCGTATTCTTCTTGTTGGCCTCGTACTACCTTCGGCTTGATATTGAAGCTCTTTAACCACAGGCCGAAGTGGGGCCAGATGCGGAGGAAAGCCTCACACATGACGATGAACACCGAAATGTTGAGGATGAAGTTCGGGGCCAGATCATGAAAGTCCAGCCTGTAGTAAAACATGAGACCACAAACAAATGGATGGAGGGGAAACCCTAGTCCACGGAGGAAGTGGTGAAGGAAAACTACCCTCTCGTAAGGTTCCGGGGTAGAGACGATCTGCCCCGTAGCGGGCAGCCGATGCGCGATGTTCGCAGCTAAGTAACCGGCTTTGCGCAGTTTTTTGATGTCTCCCTCCGTGAAGGAGGATACCATCCACTTGCCTCCCGCTCCAGATATGGTTGGAGAAGGTTGAGGTGGAAGTGTGGACTTGGGCACTAGAGCTCAAGTGTGCGAAAACGGATGAGCAAAGGAGGAAGAAGGCATGGATAGAAAGGTGAATCCTTATCCCTTTATATGAGCGGTCAAAACTAAGTGTCCCCACTTGCCTGGTAAAACTCGCTTATCCCCCAAGCGCCGCAATTGATGGCGCGGTTGGGTTACCCACGCTCGTATTGATGAGAATCCCGTAATAAGGGGACACGATCTCTGCTTTGACAAGACATGTTGAAAAACTGCCTCGCATTATGTGTGGGGCTGGTTAAAAGAAACGGTTCGAATAATCACCAGGCCATGACATAACATCACGCTGCCAAAACAAGCCAGCAAATTAGATCCGCGAAAATATTATTCTCTCTATGGTGGAATGTGGAACTTATTTTGCAGGGTCGGACACTATCCTCGTATTCAAATTCCTCTGTGATGTATTCGGAGAAGGAACCCGCCTTGCAATGCCGAAGACAATACTGCGCCGGACTAATCGTCATTGAAGCCTGGTTCAGGGGCTACTAAGGGAGTCTTGGATTAGGGGGTCTCCGGACAGCCGGACTATCTCCATTGGCCGGACTATTAGACTATGAAGATACAAGATTGAAGACTTCGTCTCGTGTCCTGATGGGACTCTACTTAGCATCGAAGGCAAGCTAGGCAATACGTATATGGATATCTCCTCCTTTGTAACCGACCTTGTGTAACCCTAGCCCCTCCGGTGTCTATATAAACCGGAGGGTTTTAGTCCATAGGACAACATACAATAATACCATAGGCTAGCTTCTAGGGTTTAGCCTCTCTGATTTCGTGGTAGATCTACGGTTGTACTACCCATATCATCAGTATTAATCAAGCAGGACGTAGGGTTTTACCTCCATCAAGAGGGCCCGAACTTGGGTAAAACTTCATGTCCCCTGCCTCCTATTACCATCCGGCCTAGACGCACAGTTCGGGACCCCCTACCCGAGATCCGCCGGTTTTGACACCGACAGTTGTTATCTCCTAGTTGTGTGTGCGCTATCATGTCCTCGTCTACCACTACTGCATGGCCAGAGAGCCTTATGACCGTTTTGCCAAGTTTGTCAATAGCACCGACCAAATGTTCGCTATGGTGGAAAGCTCCAATGATGTAAAAGCTCTCAAGGTTACGGGCTTGGCCTGCAAGAACCTTGTCGAAATCTGTGACCACTATTGGGTCTGGGGCAGCATGAAGAAGGACTCCTTGGTTGAACTCGCCTCGGCCATCATCGACCCCTACTACGAAAAGATGAAGAAGTATGCCAACATAACACGTCATGTATCCTTGTATGGGGCCTGGATGTGTCAACTGGATGAAGCTCACCTCAGGTTCATAGCCAAGAGCGTGTACACATGCTACAAGATGCACATGCGGATTGTTGACATGAGGAAGTGCCTCCTTCTAGAATCGACGAGGCCGGATCGAGCCACCAGCAGAGCAGCAGTGGCAAGCATGACATGAAGTAGATGATGATCATATGATCGTTTATCCTAGTTAATTATGCATGTAATATATAGTTTACTTTGGTATGTGCCAATGTCGGGTGTGTGGTAGCCACCTATGTAATTATGCATGTAATAGATTACTTTGGTGTGTGAAAATGTCATGTGTGTAGTAGCCACCTATGTAATTGGATGTTTAATTTGGTTTTGCAACCATGTCCTTGTAAGTGTATGTATATATATGTTGTTGTTATCTGTGCAATCATATTGCACAACACACACGTCTTATTAACATCAATTGTCTATGTTATTATCGGTCTTCGCACACATTTCTGATTACATATCCGTTTGCCGCGTATCCCACACATCTTATTAAGTTGAACTATTTCTGTTCTCTTGGCTCAACGCAAATAGTACATCCGAATGAGTTCTATGCCCTCTATTGCACACACCTGGATCTGGCTAACCATTTTTGTTGAGTTGCCTAATCACAAACAGTTCATCCGAGTGAACTGTATGACATATATCGCACACACCTTCATTTGGCTGCCCAGTTCTGTTGCTCTGCCTCATCACGAACAGTTAATTGGATTGAAGCATATCCCACACTTCGCACACATATCTATAATGTGAATCGTCTTTGATGTCTTCACCATTGTAAACGTTTCATATCATTTTTACGGTTTCTTTATATCACCGTTTGCAATTAATGCATTGCACACAGTTTCGTCGAAGGGTTTCTGATTGTAGTGTCACATTAGCAGCAACCTGCAGTAGTGCTAGTTAGTTAAATGACTATTTGGTAATGTTATTAGCATGTTTTATTGTAATTATTTCCTATGCTAGTGATAATAATATGCTGATATGAATAGTTATAGTTTGGTTATGAAAATACTAGTGAGATTCATGATCATCATTATGCCATGCTCATATGCATCCAATAAACTAAATGATTTATTGATGTTGATGTTATGGTGTTAAATGGTTATGTTGCCCATCCATGCTAATATGATATCATGCTCATAATGCATTGTTATTTTTCATGTTATTTTGCTATGGCTCACCTCATAATCTTTCAAGTTAAACCAGACATTAATTGAACTTGTACAAAATATGTTGGCTGAGTCATGGTGCCACCACATTGAGCTCACTAGTGCAACCATACTTGCTTGGACGGGGAGTCCCTGATTTGGTCTATTGTCATGCCTCCTGACGGTGCCTCCAACTTGGGAAGGTTATGTGTGCGCTTTTCCCTGATCAGGTAGGCGACCTTAACCTTGTGTGCCCATTTTGTTATTGTGCATAGTTCCTCGTTTGGGATAGTTTAGTTTGGCCATGACGATGGCGGCCACAAAGGTGGCGGATGTCATGCGGTGACATCGGGACCACCCATGACATAGCACAAAGGAGAGTTTGTCGGAGTGGCCAGGAGAGTGTCATGCAATGAATTAGTTTTGTCTGAACGTCGTTGGTCCACCCGAATGGGAGCGTGTACTAAAGTACGAGGCCAGGAGTTCCATAGTGTGGGTACATTGTATTAACCTTTGTAGAGTGTATAATCTATCGATAGCCTCGTCCTCGGTCATGGACACAATTCATAGTAGGTCAAACTATGGGTGTAATAATAATAATGACCTTAATAATAAATGGCCCTAGTTCCATGAGGAAAGTAGTTGGTTGAGATTTATGTGGTCATGAAATGACCACAGATAAACATCGAGCCCCTGGTGGCCATGTGATGATCACGATGTATCATTGATACTGATGTTGGTTGATCATGAGGTGATCATGTGATGATCACAATAGTATGTTCGATACATATTGTGTTTATGAGATAACCTCCTAGAAGAGTAAGTTGGTCCATGAGACCTTATGCGTCGACTCTCTCTCATGCTAGTGCTAGTACCATCATGTTCATATAATGAGTAACATGTACATGTCATGCTCAGTCTCATGTTGTTCTAGTAGTATCATGCTCATCATTGATAATCATCCTATAAATGTCATGTTATTATTTGTCTTGATTGCTTTGGTTGCTGTGAGCTTGCAAGTACATTCAAATTACTCACCTGGCGTGTCATGCGAGATTGTAGGGAATGTCGTCAATAATTGCTTGTCGAGCATCCCGAGTTTGCGAGCTAGACACTACTACAGGATGCTGCTAACGCGACACTACAATCAGAGACCCTTCGATGAAACTGTGTGCGATGCCATAATCGCAAACGGTGTTGTAATAAACCGTCAAAAAAGGTGCAAAATGTTTGCGATGACGGATGCATCAAACACGGTTTAGATTTTAGTTGCGTGTGCGATTGAGGGTTCTATTCAATTAACTGTTTGATATGAGGAGGAACAAAAGAAACGGGCAGCCAGATGAAGGTGTGTGTGATGTACAGCATACGGTTCACTCAGATGAACTATTTGTGATTAGGCAACACAAAATAAACGGTCATCCAGATCGAAGGTGTGTGCGATATACGGCATGCGGTTCACTCAGATGAACTATTTGCGTTGAGACATGAGAACAGAAATGATTCAAATGAACACAGATGTGTGTGATACGAGGGAAACAGGTCTCTAATCGGAAACATGTGCGAAGACCGATAACAACATAGACGATTACTGCTAACAAGTCGTTTGTGTTGTGAGCAAACGATTGCTGGTATACAATTGTTAGTGATTGATGAAAACATCACCGACGGGTTCCATTGTTTAGTCCGTGTGCGATGTGATTTTCTTTGTCCACACAACATCTACACTTTGTCTATAGAGCATCAACATATATACTTAAAAAGACAGCATTGCATAACCAAATTAAGCATACAATTACACAAGTGACTACACACATAACATTTCCACACACCAAAGAGAGCAATTACATGCATACTAAAGTAGGAGAAACGAGGATATAATCATCTACTTATTATTGTGACTACGCTTTCCATTGCTCTTCTTCCGGCTGGATCCCTAGCCGTTTTGGGGAAGAAGGCACTTCCTCATGTCAACGATCCGCCTATACATGTCGTAGCTCGTGTACACCTCCTTGGCCGCGTACACGACGTGAGCTTTGTTGAGTTTCTCCATCCAGGCCGAGCGCCAGGCACGCTTGTCCTTGTTGCATGAATCCTTCATGTCTCTCTAGTAGGGATTGATGATGGCCTCGGCGAGCTGAACCAGTCAGTCCTTCTCATGCTTCTTGCTGTCCCAGATCTTGTATTGGCCCTGGATGTCGACAAGATTCTGGCAGGCGATGCCCAAATTCTCGAGCGCCTTTACATCGTTGGTGATGTCCACCATAGCGAACATGTAGTGGGGGATGTTGACAAACCTGGTGAAATGCTCGCAAGGCCTTGTGGCTAGGTAGTAGTGGTAGATGGGGATGTGGTGGCGCACGCACATCTAGGCAACGACGACCTTGGGACAAGACCCGGCATGAACGCGGGTATACTCGAGGTCGAACCCGACCACCTTGTACTTCTTCGCGGCAAGCAACAACTCCATGATGTGGATGGAGTGCTCCACCTAGACCGGGTCGTTGGTGTACACCACCAAGAGGTCCATGAACCTTCTGTGGGTGTCCACCACGGCACACATGGTGAACTGCTGCTCGTCATCGGCAGCCACTCGGAGCGCCATTAGCCGCACAGGATACCCGCTAAGAATTTCTCGTGGTGATTGTGCTTCTTGCAATGGTGGGGCGCGATCGAAAGGTTGAAGAGACACAAGGGTAGGTTAAATGGCCGCTGTAATAAATGGGGCCGGCCTGTGATCGTCATGTTTTGTCACGGTGTTCATAGTGGAGGATTCCAGTGCATGCTTGACAACACTGCACCGCACGCTTGGGCTCGAAGAGGCGCCAAATGTATCATTGGTGAGTCTGTTCTCGCAGTACCGCACTGTTTACCGCACAAGATTCCCGCCTGGCTAGTTTGGCCATGCGTCGGCTAGAAGAGGGACAAATCGTGGGCATTTATTGGCAAAAAGCTTTGTAAAAATGAAGTGTGTGGAATGACTTCGATCATAAGTTTACCCTTGGGTGATGAGGTCAAAGTTACACAGGAGGGTGATGATGGACTCTCAAGTGCAATAATTAATTCTGCGCTCTATAGTGCACACGGTGGAAGAAACCAACTATGTGTAATAATGTAGAAGATTGCAGTCGAGTTAGCTATACAGATCGTGTGGTGTGAGATCGACAAGGTAAACTGATTCGAGAATGGTTAATAAAATCTAAGACCATTGCATATTAAGGTCAAAATAGTGCTAGCAATATACGAGTCTCATACTATGCCGTTTCAATGATTGTACCACAAAAGCTTGAAATGTTACAAGGTTCAAATTCTAGAGTTATATGGCTCAAATTCGAAGATTACAAGGTTCAAACTGATATTAGAAATGAAATTCAGATCGTCAGCTGCAAATGCTCGCGCTGATCCGCTGAACATGGATATTAGAGAGGTTCAAACTAATATCACCGCTTCTAAGTCTGGCTTCGAAACCTCACAATTTTTGCAAAGGGGTCAGCCACTAATAAGTCATGTATGGGGTTGACACGATGACTTCCGATTACTCTACCATCTGAACTTCCAAAATGAAATTCAGCTTTTTTGGAGCCTACTCCATTCTGCCGTAGGCGCCGGCGCTGATCAACAAACCATTCATTTTTGTGAAATAAATGTAGGGCAAACCTTATTTCCTTCAGCACCCTTGCTCTGAGAATAAAGAACCTGGCGAATATAATCTCCGGTAAGGTCCCTCGGTAGGAGTTCAAAGTAATTTCTGAGAGATGCAGATCTAGGCATTCGACGTGATTATTATATTGTATCACATTATCCACCACTAGGCCTAATCTTATCTGCAAATTAAGAAAACGTGTTAGTGCCAACTTGCAGTTTTGAACATTACTACAGGCCTAGCTATTTGTTTTGCAGGATTTGTAAAATGCACTAACATGCCATCTTCGATCTGACATGATTAACATGGGCATTTGATTACATTCTAGAAAAATGTAGCCTTCTTCACAAGAGGTTGGAGTGGATGAAAATTTCCCTAAGATAACTTGTACATATGAATCCAAAGGAGAAATAATGGATCAAGCAATAACATTCATATGTGGATGACAAACGAACGAACATCTTCAAAATTAGAAATAATGTTACTTTGTAGAAGGAGAGGTAGAAGGCGGTTGTTGTACCTGAACGGATGTGGATCCAATAACATGTTCGGAGCATTTGTCAGACGAGTAGCCCACCACTGTCAATTTTGGCGCAGAAATGATATTGATCCTTGTTGGACCTTCTTGATCAACTACAAGTAATCTCTCAAGTGCAGTTGTGTCCTAGATGACCATACCGTGGTACACATCTTGGGATGTCTTCCTGCCGCACCAGCAACACACATAAATAGTCCGGAGAGTTATGGAGGTGATGTGGAAGGTACTCGACCCATTGATCGCCTGAAGACGAAGGTACTCGGGTGCAGTACAGCCAAGGAGTTGGTGCTCCATGTCACCCTTTGAGAGGCAGATGGCGACGAGCTCGAGGTGCTTCAGTCGTGGTAGAATACGAGCGGACGCGTCATTAAGGGGCGGGAAATGGCAGTTCCTGAACTTGGTGATGCACAGTGCTGGCACGAGGTGGAATGCAGACGTTGGCAGCGACCGCATATGCCCATCATCAAAAGTGAGCTCCTCGAGCTGATCTAGGGTGGGTGATCAGAACCAGTCATCAAGCTTGGCTTAGTCCTTGCCGTTGGAATGGGACTTGCCCATTCTAAGGCCTTTGGTTGGGCCAAGGTGACTGCCGAGGATCTTGGAGAATGCATCCAAGCTTTTGCGATAGACATGGTAGAGCTCGTGCGTGTCGATGAGGTCGAGAGGGCTGGAGTTCCATATGGGGCGCCACCGCCGGGAAAGGAGGGTTGTCCGCTCCCCATATTTGATTGGGAGGATGGAGATGATGACTATCAACATATCATCAGGGAGGCAGCTGATTAACTCTAGGCCTGCTGGAGTCGCTTGCGGTTCTAGCTTGCCCCGCCTCCGCTTGTTGGCAGCCCCGTTCTGCACCTCTGGAGTCACCTTGTCAGCGGCGCTTTCTGATAGAAATGGGAGTGCAGGGAATATTTAGTTAAAACAGGGCAATAGAAAAGTGTATTGGTAACTAGAAGTTATTAGGTAGGAATATAGTAAGAAAAGGGAATAACAATTGGTTTCTTAAATACTACACAATTCATTTGACATTGCGGGGTAAGTCAACATATGCAGATAGTTGAAAAGAAAACTTACTTCAAACAAAGTCTGGACGGCTAATTTTGTCGGGAAAGTTAGCATATATCTCATGACCAGGCCCTTTTATGTGCATTGCAATTTTAGTGCCAGCTTTCAGTACATAAAACTTTGCAATTTCATTCCACAAGCGAGTGCCAAAATAGGAGTCTCCATGTTCATCAAGTCTTACTATAGCAACGATTGTAAATTCATGGTTTGTGTGCAGTATGACATCCATGGAGCCTTGATCTATGTAAAGGGAAAAATTGTGCACTACATAATCTGTTGCATAGCGAGGGATGTTCTGCAGAAAATGGTAGGATTATTAAAGAAAATATGGTAACATGCAAATATGGGCCCAAATTGAGATAACTGTACAACAGTTGAAATCGAAGAACAAAAATCTATAATTAATTTGCCTAATATAGAAAGAAGAGGAGAAAATCCCCTTTGACGTATATGGTGCATGTGTGTCACAGCCCTAGAGTTTGGTTGCAAGTAGTTGCATAATCATCCATGCATCATGTCTAAATTTATTGGAAACCAGAAATGGGGGTGATCAAACCCTAGCACTTTAAAAATCCAAATAGGTCCAGCTTTAAAAAATGCATTCAATGAACCAAAAATGCTCTTCAATAATGTCTGGTATTTTTGGCAAGGGCTTAGACCCAAACCAAAAATAATGAACATTTTTAAAGAAAAATTTCTGGCACTGACTTTAAATCATATTTTATTTGAATTTGGAATTATATTCCTAATATATGGAATACATTTCAAATAACCCTGAGTTATTTTATGTACATCTGGCCTAGTCCAAAGTATGTGCATAAAAACAATCAGTGTAGTTTGGCACTGTTTTAGTTCATGTGAATTTGCAAACAGTGGCAAATATTAAACAAAAACAAAAAAACAGAATTGAAACAGAAAGAAATGAAAGAAGCAGAAACTTACCTGGCCTCACTGTGCAGCCCGCCTAGTCAGCCTAGCTATGGCCCAGCACCGTAGAGAGCTCAGACCACCACCCCACCGCGTCGTCTTCCTCCTGCCAGTAGGAGCAGCTCGCTGTCGCGCGTGCTCGCCCCTGGCCACCTCCTGCTTCCTCCCCGGACCTTCTAGCGATGCCACGGAGACGCCCCGTGGCCCCTCGCTCCTCTCCCTCACTCTCTGCTCTCTCCCTCGCCCTCTATTCCTTCCCCGAGCGCGACCGAACGCAGTCGTCGCCGCCGACGAGCTCCACCATGGCCACCGGCCACCCCACGCCTCATCGACGCGCCCAGAAGCTCCGCCACTTCGTCCTCGACCTCCTCACTAAGCCACGCTCCACCGAATGCCCTCGAACGCCGGCCACGCCCTCTTCTTCAACCTCGGTCCGCCGAGATCGCCATCGCCGCCCCGCTTGCTCCGGCCCCTCCCCGAGCTCGCTGACCAGCCCTACACGATCACCGTGAGCTTCTACACCGTGTCCCCCTTGTCTCCGCGACGTTTGCTAGCTCTAGTCGCCATTTCGCCGATGACCGAAATCCGCCGCCGCCTGTGACCGCCGCCGACGTGCCTCCGTCCACCTAGCGGCCCGGCCGTCGTGCTTAGCTCCCTCCCCGCGCTGCGTAGAGCAAGTAGGTGCCTCGCACGAGCCTCCCCGGCCACCGTAGCGTCGACCCCGAGCTCACCCGAGCTCCGGCGACCGCCAAGGTCGACGCCGGTGACGACTCCGGCCATCTTAGGCCTAGCCGCTGCCATTACTCGACGCGGACGAGGGCCCGCGTCATGTAGACGCCCTCCGCCGGCCATTTGGTCGCCGAAGGAGGAAACCCGCAGCTCTCCGCCGTGTCTCGCCTCACCGGCGTCAAGTCGCCAGCAGGTGTTGACCTAGTTGACCCGGGTTTGACCCTGCTAACCAAGGGGTTTGACCTCCCCTGACTCACTGACTTGTGGGACCCAGGCCGCTAACTAAACTCGGTTAATGTTAGTTTAATGCTAACTAAATTTAGTTAGCTTAACTAACCACTGACAGATGGGACCCACAGGTCAGGGTTGACCTGGACCATCGGCTTTGACCTGCTGACGTCACCACGACATCATGCTGACGCAGTAACTTATTTTCTGGATTTATTCTTTTACAGGAAATTCCAGAAAATAGCCAAAACTTCTAAAAATCATAGAAAACCAACCGTAGCTCAGAATGAAATAATTTATATATGAAAAATGATCAGAAAAATCTAATCTATCCATCTGTACCACTTTCATGCATGTTAGATCAGATTATACCTGCTTATCAGGTCAAATCAATTAAATGGCATTTGACTTTCACATATGGAGTTTGAATTTGAACCTAGGGTTCAAACCAACTCCATTTAACATGTAGCTAGTTGCATTAGCTAGAACCATAGCATATTGACATGTCATGATCATGCATCATATTGTGCATTGCATTGATTGTGTTTCTTTCTCTGCTGCCGGTATTTGTCCCCTCTCGATAGACGTGGTTTCGACGATGAGATCGATGACACCGATGAAGAACTATGTTATCTTCAGGAGTGCCAGGCAAGCAAAAATCCCTTGTTCATTCCGATACAATCCCACTCTCTCGCTCCTGCTCCCTTTTACTGCATTAGGACAACACGATTCCTCTGTTACTTGCTGCGGTAGTTGAACCTCTTATCCTCTGCATGACCTGTCATTGCCACAGTAAGTAGATGGAACCCACTAGCATGAGTAGGAGTTGTTTGGGCCCTGATGTGCCTACTCGTTCATGCTTGTTTGTCAAGCCTGCTACTGCTTAGAGTTGAGTCAGGTCTGATTCATCGGGGATGAATCGGAGGTGTGTAAACATGTCCTACTGTTGAGGGCTAAGTGTGTGAACACGATTTGGTAAAGGTAGTGGTAGAGGCCATGTAGGAGTACATGGTGGGTTGTCTCATTGAAACCGGCCTCAGGAACTGAGTTCTGTGTTTGTGATCCATGAAACAGTTACTACCAAGCATTGGGCCCGAAACCAATGGATCCTCTCGGCTTCTTGATCACCCTTGTCCTCTGTCCAGGAGTTGCAACTAGTTTCTGGTGTTTGTAGGACATGTGTTGGCGGCCGTGCGTAGCGCTGACCCCAGGGGTGGGCTATGTTGTGGTAGATACACCATGGCCGGGCATGCCAGGCGCCCGTTTGGTGTCTCGAAACCCTGTACATATCGTTCGGGGCCGTATGTGGAAACCTCGGCCGGACTCCCTGCGGATGGAACCTCGATAGGCGATAAACCTGGACTAGAGGCTTGAGTGTTTAGGTAGGCCGTGGCCGACACCCTCATTGGGCTTCCGCTTGAAGGTTGCCGAGTACATGTCGTGTAAATGACGGTAAGTGGTGGAAGCGTGTGTGAAGAAGTACACCCCTGCAGGGTTATCATTATCTATTCGAATAGCCGGATTCCTCGGATATGGAAACTTGGACCCCTTGCATAGTTCATAGACAAGTGAAAGTGGATACTCTAAAACTCGCAAGATAAGTGTGAGTGCTATGGATGGCCTTACCGTAGGGAGACGGGAGCAGTTCCATAGTGCTGTATTGAATGCTGAATATGTGGACTCGTGTGCGCCACCTCAAAAGAGTTGCTTGCAGTCGTAGTTCAGGTTAACCACTGAGTCAAAGCTGGCTTGCTGCAGTCAAACTCCACCACCCCCCCCCCCCTTGTTGATACCGATGCATATGTAGCTAGTTCTGATATAAGTCTTGCTGAGTACCTTTGTACTCACGTTTGCTTAATTTATGTTTTGCAGAGAGAGACTTCAGTCTCGCTAGTAGTTCCGCGTGGACTTCGACGTTAGCTTGATACCTCAGCTACGATCTTGTGCCCTCGGCAGGATCTGGTAGATAGTCAGGCTTCTTAGCCTTTTTCCATTTGTAGATGTCTGTACTCAGACATGTTAAGCTTCCGCATGTGCTTGATTTGTATGCTGTGATTGTTGGGTCATGAGACCCATGTTTGTAATATCTTGCTCCTTGGAACCTAAGGAATAAATACTTGAGTTGTAGAGTTATGTTGTGATGCCATGTTGTATTTACACATATCGAGCATATTGTGTGTATGATTGAAATGCTTGTTATGTGTGGGATCCGACAATCTAGTTGTTTATCCTTGGCAGCCTCTCTTATGGGGAAATGTAGTCTAATGCTTCCATGAGCCATAGTAGTCCGCTACAGCCCGGTTCACCGGAGTCCTGCTAGCCCAGCACTACTACTCAGGACACTTGACTGGCCGGCATGTGTTTCACTTCGTTCCTGTGTCTGTCCCTTCGGGGAAATGTCACGCGGTGACATTCGGAGTCCTGCCTAGCCTGCTACAGCCCGGGTTCCCGGAGTCCTGTTAGCCCAGTGCTACAGCCCGGATTCACATGCTGCTGACCGACATGCTCGATGTGATTCATGTATGCCTGTCCCCATAGGTTAGTGCCGCTTTGGGTTCACGACTAGCCATGTCGGCCCGGGTTCTCTGTCATATGGATGCTAGCGACACTATCATATACGTGAGCCAAAAGGCGCAAACGGTCCCGGGCCATGGTAAGGCGACACCCGTGGGAATACCGTGCGTGAGGCCGCAAAGTGATATGAGGTGTTACCGGCTAGATCGATGTGACTTGGAATCGGGGTCTTGACAATGTGGCACCTTTTATCCAAATGTAGCAATACTTATAATATTTTCAGGAAAGTAGGGCATGCCAACCGATTTAGGGTGAGATTGAACATACTGCGCCTGCTCAAGTTTTCTGGTACAGAGAGATGGAATCACTAGCGATGGTCACAAAGTCTTGAAGTGTCGGCGCACTGTACATTCTATGAATGAAAGAAAACCCTCAAATCGACTCGAATAAAAATGAATTCACAGCGATTTTCCACCGGGTGATTAAAGGAGGCAGATGCACTGGGATAAGAGATGAGATAATATCTCGTTAAACTAGTTACCTTGTCGTCCATGAGAAAGAACCCTCAGTACAGCAGATTCCCCAACCGAGCGAAGCTGGGTCGACCGCGAGAAGTGCCGAGAAAGTCGATGGCGATAGGCGGCGGCAAAGTTGAAGTGGAAAAATGCGGTGGGCTTTGCCGGCAGCCCGGCTGCGGCGGTAGACGTCGAGCTAAGTATTTACCGCCGCGATAGGTGGTGCCATGGCATAGACGCGGAGGAGCTTGTGCGGGTGGGAATGGGAACATACTGGAGGGGCCGAGGGGGTGGCGAGCGGGGTGAGATTTTTTGTGACGTGGGGATGGTGAGGGTTTTCTTTTTTCTTTTTTGAATTGGGCGGGTGAGGGTTTTTGGGAGTTGTGGGAGAAAAGGCGGGCGACGGTCAAACCGATGGCTCGCCTCCCGGTGAGCCTGCGGACCGGACTACTAGCATGCCTACCAAAGTTTCACACAGCTACTCGCACACCTCCCGATGACACTGTCAGCGAGCACACCTCCGTCAATTCACACACCTACACGCACCCCTCCCCGTTTGCTTATGCGGCGGACGCGTCCCGTCAACTCACGCCTGCTTGCACGCCACACGGGTCACGCGGCAACACTTATATTGTTTTTCTATTTGGATGATTAATGCTGCCGCTTTATCGCTTAACCGAAGCATGGCACGTATCCGTTGTTGGTCTGACGCTCACGGTTCCAATAAATAATCCATTTGGGATATTGCTTCCCAATTATTAATAATCTCCCGTCTGTAATTAGATAAAGATTACGTCAAAACTGGTCCCAAATTTGACAAAAAAAAGTACAATGCCACTTTGTATTGGTGTCCATATGACAAGAAGATAAGTTTCATGAACTTTAGAGAAGTTTTGGATGTACTAGAAATTAAAAATCAAGATTCTCAATGTTTGAAATTTGTTGCACGGGGAGTAAACATGGACCCAGTGAGACACATGTGTTTTTGCAATTTTAGGTGCACTGTCACATGTGCATGTACCTCAAATTTGATATTTGCACATTATACCCGTAGAAAACCAATCAATCAATGTACTAAAACGTCTTAATGATCTCTGTGATTTTTTTGAAATTAAAACATCCCTCCTTTGGTAACATGTATGTTCACTGTGGGATAATTAATTTAACATGCATCGTAGTTGCGGTAGATTCGCGGTGTGTGTGTGGGTTTGTGCGTCTGGGGTGGTGGGTGGCTCGCAGTACACTACGAGTTGTGAGCCACCGTGTTGGTTGGCCGTTTTGTTAGGCAGGCCGGTGCCACATCAGAGTCGTGAAATCGTTATTTAAAACATTACACAACCCTGTCATACATAAATGTTTTTGCCACATGTAGTCCATGGTTGTCCTACACGACACTCGATACTCGCATGTGCCGCTTTCTGTAGGCTCGCGAGGTCGTCGTCCATCACTTTGATGAACAACCAGCTGTGAGGTTAATTTGACCAGCAAGGTAGAATCTTTATTGTTTGTGTGATGGTGGTATATAGTACGCGTCGAAGAGGTGGGAGAGGACTAGCATATATACTATACGTACGCGTCAGTGAACAAGTACACGTCACTCAGTGTCGGGACTTTTTGGTTTCCAAGGCACATGCCACATCAAAATTGTGAAATTGGTTATTCAAACATCACTCAACACCATTTTGGGCCACACCCAATAGTTATATCCCCAACAGCGGGTGTAGCCACCATGCCTATGTAAAACTTTGTAATATCCGAACCCTTGTACCCATAGTTTTGTAATAGGAGCTCATTTGATCTATGACACAGGCTTCTGTATTAGAGCTGGTCTGTCTATAGGACGCCCTAGTCAGCGCGAGCATTAGAAACCAGTAGTATAGAGTTTGCTGCATATGTTTGTTGCGTAGCATGCATATAGACTTATTTTCTTGTCGCTAATGATTGATCTTGTGAGTGTAGGTGGCATCGGTTTCGATCCCCTACAACACAGCCCTTGCACCCTCCTGCTTTGCAAACCTGCTTTTCGGTGTTTGGCATCATCCCTATCCCAACGGACTGATGCTGAGGTACCACGTGGTGTCGAACACTTCCAGGAATAGTGCTTAGGGATCGCGCCAATATCTTTCCGCCAGGCACACCTATCATTTCGATGGTAGACATGTTTCTACATTGGATCTTACCATTCACCTCGCCTCTTTGGCAACCCTTACTGGTCTTTGTTACCAGAAAAGGGCAATGCTAGTAGGCCCTGCTTTCCACCGCTATCCTACTCTATCACCCATTCCTTGGATGAGTACGGTTCCCTTCCATACGTTGATGATGATGTGGTCGTGACATCCGTGTCCCACTACATGATCACCGAATACGTCTGCATTGCCGAGCTAGTCAGAGATGCAATTGGTGTTAAGCCAACACTTGTTGTAGCTCTGTTTACACCAACCTTTTCACACGTGGGTCCACCTTCGTGCAAACCACCACAGCATATATATTAGATTGTAGTACCGGAGTTCTCGCAAAATTTGTGTGCTTAAGTAGGCATGCATATTGTTCTAAATAGAAGTAAAATGTGATGTTTCTTGTATGTAATCTTGATGCCTTGTGTGCTTTCGTTTAAGTCATTTCTTTTGATTATTTCTTTGGGCCTTTGGTGTTACCTTATTTCCCTTATGTATGTTACTCATCGAACCACCACTAGAATCGAATAATCAATGATGATTTTAAATATTTGGAAGCTTAGCTAAACAGTATGGAATTCTCAGTCAACTGCATTATATTCAAAATATCTGATTTGAACACAACTGATATTCTGGATTGACAATCAGCATCAAGTCTACCTCAGTGTGGAACCATTACAACGGTAATGAACCAGCAGGAAGATAAATTGTGTGCAAGACCAACCATATATTTCGAGTGAACGATATGGATCATATACGAAGTTTGGTTCCGCTTGAGTAAAATTTCAAACATGTTATGCCCGGAAGCAAGCTAGAATGTGACATGTATCTAGTACTCAGCAGGAAGGATATTCTAGCAAATTCCTTTCATACAAGTAATCAAAATCAGGTATATAAAGGATATCAATATATGGCATTCATTCCGCATATCCCAGAGAGAGGTTTCTAGTGTAAGCAACCCAGTCTTCCTCCGCACGCTACCAGAGAAGCTTACGACACAAGGTTCCTTAGTCTTCCTCGGTACGACATATGGGTAGCTTCCAGTGTAAGAAACTCAGTCAAGCTACCATAGAAAGCTTCTGGCATAAGGCAATAAATATTTCGCAATAAGAAACTAGAAGGAAAGCTTCTGAGATACGATACTCAGTCTTGTTCAGCATGCTACCACAGCAAAAGCTTCGAGCATAAGATATCCAGCCTTCATCAGCATGATACTATCGATAGTTTCCAACACAAGCTATCCAATCTTCGTAAGTATGGTGCTACAAATGGTTGGTAACATTGATACAAGTAAGTACACAGTGAGTTGGCACTACATCTCAAGAGTCAAGCCCACAACAGTTAGGTCAAAACATGATCTAGTCAAGACACAAGTGTCTGCCTCAAGAGTCAAATGCTCGGCTACACATACTTCCATATATACTGTGAGCATGTTGCCAAGGTCATTCCAGTCACTCATATGATGATGCAAGCACGGTAAGAATCCAACGACCACATGAGTTATGCAAGAGGAAGAAAGCCAGTTATACACCTCAGTGTGATGCAAGGACTGACAAACTATGAGGTAAGATAACATTGGGACAACAATCTTGGCATTGGTTATCAAGGTCAGTTTCCTCACACCCGTCAAAGTGATATCATAAACTTTTGTCACTGTCTTGTATGGTTGACGGCAACAATGAGCTCTATACAAGTACATGTGAACCTGATATATGTCCCATATGACACGAAACATCAACAAGGATAAGGTATGATTACCGGAATATTGCACCTGATAGCACCTGTGGTCACGTGAACAGTTTATATGGCCAAGCTCTTCTGGCATAAGATTCAGAAAAAGACAACAATAATGAAGGACCAAGACTGGCAATACATATATGATAATTGTTGCATGAACAACATGGTGCGGATACCCAAGACAGTCTGGTTTTGTATCAATCACCACGGCTATACACCCAAGAGGTCTTCTCTATTTTGTAAGGACCTCGTATTATGCCCAACCAGCTCAGCCAGCTGCATATGCTTAGGAGTGTCAGTATGGGATATTCAAGTCTGCCATTGCATATCAAAGATTCCTTAGCTAGCTCAACAGCTTCACTTCAACGATCGTGTTATAACATTGCACGACCTACTACCCACATATGGGTATACCAACATAACGAGTAATCGAAATGCTAAATAACATGCTCATATAATGTGTCTCACATATGGAAACTAGCAAAATGATAGCCTGCCGTGAACAAGATTCTTCCGCCAGAACCACCATTACTCAAGTCTCCATAAGCTATTGTTATAAGGTAACACTCCGATATACTGATCACGACAGGCAACAGTCCAATGTTTGGTACGGATTTGATACTCAAGATAGTGGAGCCGGCCAAAATGATTCAGAACTCCCTGCAAGTAGTCAGATTCCGCCAAGAGAACGGGTATGATTCTCAACATTGTTTTGAACCTAGAGGACATGCTTCTATTTTGAGTAACCCAATGCAAGGATTAAAAGGTTTCGTGTCCACCGAGCGAAAAATTTCACAAATCTATTGTGTACTATCAGTGCTGGATAAGAGAATGTCACTCCCGAACTTGTGGGAAGAGCACATACTGCAGTCATGATAATATATCAACTGAGCCACCATACCTAAAATAATTTGAGCCAACATAATGATGAATATATGAAGAAAGACTTGTCAGAATGTTGGGTACGGTGAAGCAAACCACCCTAGAGCAAGGTAATCATGTCATATGAAATTCAATAGGGACAGAAGGATAAAGGAAAAGGATACCCAAGATGGAAACGGTTTTCTTAAGTCAGAATGTTCACACTTGTTCCCTGAGCAACGAAATCTCGAGGACGAAACTTTCTTAAGGGGGGTAGCTTTCTGACACCCTGAATTTTGGCCCTTTCTTTTTCTTTTTGATTTCTATGGAGTTTGATTTGGATTCTTTGTCTGGCTATGTGGTCTTGATACTTGGGAAGATCATCTCATATTCTTCTCCCAAGTGGCTTGTCACTCTCAAAACCATACTAAGATCATGTCATTTCAATGCTAGCCCAACCCGATCTTTATTTCTTGGGATTATTCCTTTGTCTATTAAAGGAATAACCTTCTTTGCCCCAGGTTGTGAAGTAACCTATATTTCTGTCTTTCCCAAAATTCCCACAAAATTCTCATAATTCCTTTGGTCCATATTGACCTTCTATTTGTAAAAATATTCAAGATTCCATCCTCGTGGTGAGCACACCCCCAATCTTTGATTCTAATCGTATATTAGTTTGTGAAGAACCTATATCTTATATTGCTCCATAATTGCAGAAAATTTACCAGGACATGCTCCAACCTTTGTAACTTTCCTCCACCAAATTTGAGCACATTTCATTCTGTTTTTGGTTTCGCAGAATAACCATATCAAACGGAGTCCAAATGGGGTAAAAACAGATGGAGCTTATTTTTGGAAAATATGGAAAATTCGGAAGGAAAATCAACGCGAACAAGTGCCCGAGGTGGTCACGAGGCTGGGGGGCGCCCCCCCCCCCTAGGGCGCGCCCCCTACCCTCGTGAGCTCACCGTAAGGCGGTTGACGCTCTTCTTTTGCCGCAAGAAAGCTAATATTCGGAAAAAAACACGACGAAGGTTTCAGGCCAATCGGAGTTACGGATCTCCATATATATACGAAATGGTGAAACAGAGCCAGAACAGAACGCAAAACCAGAGAGAAACAGAGAGATAGATCCAATCTCGGAGGGGTTGTTGCCCCTCCCATGCCATGGAGGCCAAGGACCAGAGGGGAAACCCTTCTCCCATCTAGGGAGGAGGTCAAGGAAGAAGAGGAAGAAGTGGGCCCCTCTCCCCCTCTCCTCCGGTGGCGCCGGAACGCCACCGTGGCCATCATCATCATCATCGCGATCTTCACCAACACCTCTGCCATCTTCACCAACATCTCCATCACCTTCCCCCCTCTATCTACAGCGGTCCACTCTCCCGCAACCCATGGTACCCTCTACTTGAACATGGTGCTTTATGCTTCATATTATTATCCAATGATGTGTTGCCATCCTATGATGTCTAAGTAGATTTTCGTTGTCCTATCGGTGGTTGATGAATTGCTATGATTGACTTAATTTGCTTGTGGTTATGTTGCTGTCCTTTGGTGCCCATCATACGAGCGCGCGCGTGGATCACACCATAGGGTTAGTTGTATGTTGATAGGACTATGTATTGGAGGGCAAGAGTGACAGAAGCTTCAACCTAGCATAGAAATTGATGCATACGGGATTGAAGGGTGACCAATATATCTTAATGCTATGGTTGGGTTTTACCTTAATGAACATTAGTAGTTGCGGATGCTTGCTAAGAGTTCCAATCATAAGTTCATAGAATTCCAAGTCAGGGATGACATGCTAGAAGTGGCCTCTCCCACATAATACTTGCTATCGGTCTAGTAAAGTAGTCAATTGCTTAAGGGACAATTTTGCAACTCCTACCACCACTTTTCCACACTCGCTATATTTACTTTAGTTGCTTCTTTACCTTAACAGCCCCTAGTTTTATTTTCGTGCTCTTTACTTTCTTGCAAGCCTTTCCGAAAACACCTACAAAGTACTTCTACTTTCACACTTGTTCTAGGTAAAGCGAATGTCAAGCGTGCGTAGAGTTGTATCGATGGTCGATAGAACTTGAGGGAATATTTGTTCTACCTTTAGCTCCTCGTTGGGTTCGACACTCTTACTTATTGAAAACTGTTGCGATCCCCTATACTTGTGGGTTATCAGCCATCCTCAACCATTATGGGCTCCCTCCATCTTCATCCCAACTCCATCCTCCTCCTGTCTATCTTCGCCTTCTACTACGAGGCGTTCATGGGGGTGGTGCCCTCCGTTGTGCTATTCTACCAGTTCTTCTACCTTCGAGTATACAGCAGCCAATGCTCTGGGTGCGCCAGCTTCATCGCGGCACACGGGAGCAACGCGATCTCGATGGCTGGGAAGAAGGTGGAGGACTTCTGGAATATGTCGATCTTCATGGATGCCAAGCGCTCCCACGCTCTGCTGGAGCTGCCGACTTCCTTCCTGGCGAAGCTGGACCGTTGGGCCCATGAGAAGCTCACCGACCCCTGGGCAGAGCGGTTGCTTGAGAAGATGACGGCTGACCTAGAGGCAGAAAAGCTGGTGGGGCCCATGATCATCAAGGAATTCCTGACGCAGTGCCTGGCTCTGCTCCATGTGCACTCGCGCCCCCTATGGAGCTTCAAGGGTGCGGAAGACGACCTCTGGTTGCGCCTGGATGTCTTGTCTGACGAGGAGCTGAGCAAGGCCGTGCGCACCTTGCTCGGGAAGGACCAGGGCCCCCCAGAAGCCCATCTCCCGTTGTACCGCCGCGATGACAGGGAGAAGGTGGCCGCCGCCATGCCTGTCTTCGACAAGCGGGGGCTCGTGCCGCAGCAGCCTTCCCAGCCCCCTAGATCCATGGTGACGGTGTCCTCTGGCGATCTCTCCAAGGAGGAGGGGAACGAGGACTCAGAGGCGACCCTGGAGGGGGCGGGGGAGACCTCTCCCCTGAGGCAAAGCGATCTCCTCCGCAGCCTCTACGATGATGATGATGCCCGCAAGCACCCGGTTAGGGAGTCGCCGCGCCCTGCCGGGGTCACCATGAGGTCAGGGGGCATGTAACAGCCCGGGACCAACGCTCCAGATGCCTTCCATGGATTCCGAGTTTCGTCGTGGGTTTTATTTGTTGTTTCATTCTTGATAGCATCATTTGCATTGCATCATGTCATCATGCACCCCCGTTTTTTCAAACTCAACCAAATAATTTGCATAGATCATGGATCAATTTAAATCAAGGTAATGAACATGGTAATTTCTCTTTATAAAATATTCTCCCAATATTTTTAGGGAGCTAATAAATATTCCATTATTTTGGAGTCACCCTTAAACACACTTGCAAAATGATTTCATGCCTTTTCTGCTTCAAGTTTGGTCTCCAAATGGTGCCCATATATTATTTCATCACTTTTCCAACCTCCACGAAATTCACGCCATTTTTGGACCTTTCAAATGCCCGCTTTTTATTCAAACTCATTTGAATTTAATTCAAACGAGTTCGAATACAATCTTCGTACACATGCTCATATATAGTTTACTTGGATCAAGCTCATTTTTATGAGTCCAGGAAAATTAACCCCCATGCTCAAATTCTTTCCCTAAACCTTTCTTCCTTTCTCTTCCATGTGCTGCTTTTCTACTATACAAAATAAGAGAGAGATAAAGAAGAAAGCCCATCAGCCAGGCCCGCCTATTTTCCCAAGGCCCACCTAGGCCCAGCCGCACCTAAACCCTAGCCTGATGCTCTCCTCGCGACCTCTCCCTCTCGATTCCCCTTAGCGTTGTCAACTCCTCGACCCCCTTTCCCCTCCACTCGTCTCCCTCCTATCGATCCCCTGCTTCCTCCCGCAGCGCCACCTCCCATTCCCCACGACTGATCCCCACTCTCTCTTCGTATCGGCCCCCTCCTCCGACCTCATCCTCACGAGCACGACCATAGGGGTGCCACTTCGCCGGTCCCTGCCGCTCCGCCGCTCTAGGAGCCAGCAGGTGCAGCCGCCGAGGCACTGCCTCCTCTGGACAAAGCCCCGACGCCATGGCTGGCCCCGACCTGCTCCGAGCTTTGCTGCCCTCGACCTTGCTCGCCCTCGACGTAATGTTCGCCAGATCCCTTCCTCCGCCGGTGCTCCGGCCTCCCACGACCGCCGCGCCGCCGTGAAGGACCCTGTTGCCCCCGCATCGAGCGCCAAGTTCTTGTTGTGCCTCCGTCAAGCTTGCCCCGCTACCTCCGCCCCTACTCCAGCTAGGTCCAGCTGGCCTCGACCTTCTCCGCATCGGATCTCGCCGTTCCCCGTCGTCCTGTCGCCGGAGTTCACGCCAAAGGCCCACTACAACCTCACCATCGGCCATGCCCTTGCCTTCCTATACTGTTGTCGCTGGATGCCAATACCACCGCTACACCTAGCCCCGGGCGTTCGGTCTCTTCGGTTTGTTCGGTCCGGTCTTTTCGGTCTTTCAAAAGTTCGGTTCTTTACTATTCGGTCTTCGGTCTTTACTATTTGGTCTTCGGTCCCGACCAAACAGACCAAATTAATTGCTAGAACTTAGATTTATATTACTTCCAGTAACATTTGTATGCAAACTACATAGAGTACAGAGGTATATGTGTATACAAATTTGTGTGTACAGAGATAACACATGTTTGTACAGAGACAACATGTTTATATTTGACAGCAAAAAGTAAGAAGATCAAGTAACATCAGCCCATGGAATCGACAAGCAGCAAACAAATCACCTCTTCGTACTTGACAACATAGCACTTGACATGAAGCAAACCAAGTCCAGTACATGATTTCAATTCAGCAGCAAACAACAAACATTAAGGTCTCACACTCTCACTCTCAGTTCTCAATTCTCAAGTCCCAACTCACAAGTACAAGATGAAACTAAAACAGCATACATTTCACATGATTTTAGTTCAGCCATGAGTAGACGTGGACGTCACTTTGTTGGTCGACTTGGGCACTAGTTTGACTTGCCCATGGAAGAAGCAACAACACCCTTACGCTTTCCCTTCACCTTGTCACCAAATTCTTCAATCAACTCTGCAACAAGTCAAGTATTCAATCAAATTTCATAATTTGCTAGCTATGGTGATAGACTGAAAGTGACAAATGCTATGTGCGGAGTTAGAGATCTGTTATGGTGATAGACTGATTCGTCCCCTGCTTCTGCAGTAGTTGCTTCTGCATCCACCTCTGCCTCTAGAATCATATCTTCGTCATCTTTCCCATTCAACTCCTTATCATGACTTTCAGATTCTGCTATAGATAGCATCTACAAAAAAAAAGAGAAAGCTACTCGTTATTTCAACATACAAACCAACAAAAAGACAATTATTTCAACAACAGCACATACAAGCAAACACCTGCAAGCAGGCAGCAACATTGACATGAGCAAAATCTGGACATCTACCACAAACAACTCCTAAATGAGTTTGTACAACACAAAACCTGGACATCGCAGAATATGGACATCACAAAATCTGGACAGCACATACAAGCAAACACCTGCAAGCAGGCAGCAACATTGACATGAGCAAAATCTGGACATCTACCACAAACAACTCCTAAATGAGTTTGTACAACACAAAACCTGGACATCGCAGAATATGGACATCACAAAATCTGGACATCGTAGAACATAAACATCACAAAATTTGTACATCACAGGACATGAACATCTAAACAAAATCTAGACATCACAGAACATGAACACCACAAATGAGTTTGATGCACATAGAGAGATGAGATAGCTTGCTCACCTTCAGCTGCGAGGTGGAGCATAGGCGGCGAGCCGGCGACCAGCGTGGAAGAGGACGAGGTGGTGACGACCTGCAACCTGGTGGTCGCCTGGTCGGGGTCGGCATCGTGGTTGAGGAGCGACGCAGGAGGGTCGGACTTGGCGGCGTGGCACGACGCACGGGGGCACGGCGGTTGACGGCCTGGGGGCTGGTCGTGGTCGTCACCGGCTCAAAGCCTCACCGGTCCTGGGCGCGGCTAGGGGCGCTAGGATTCATCGGTCAGGGTGAGCGGCGCCTCGGTGCGGCGGTCATCAGTCGTCACGGGCTCACAGGGGATGGGGCATCGGGTCACAGGGGCGGCCGGTGGCCGGTGGCCGGCGGCTAGGGTTTGTCGTGGGAGAGAAAATGGGGAACGGGAATGAAGCGGATGCTGCCTGCTGGTTCCAATCGTGAGGTGAGGCCTAGGGCGTGAGGTCTGAGGTGAGGTGTGTGTGTATCTCGCTCATGAGTTGGGCTGTCCGGATGGGCCTTCGCTAAACTCGTATGTATGGGCTTTTATTTATTCGGTCTTTACGGGCTATTCGGTCTTAGAAGCAGCAGGACCGAACAGACCGTAAAAAATCCGGTCTTTTATTTATGCTGACCGTTTTTTATTCGGTCTTTTCTTGTTCGGTCTTTTCGGGTTCGGTCTCGGTCTCTTCGGGTTCGGTTTTCGGTCTTCGGTTTTTATGCCCGGGGTGAGCTACACCTGTACATCGCGCCATTGCTCGTTGCACGCCAAGACCGCCCCTGTGGAATTTGCCAAGTACCACTATGACCCGTGTACGACTACGCAGATTCGCCAAGTACCCTACCGGCAAGACCGACGCCCGAAGAAGCACACCAGCTCTGAGAATTTCGGCAAGTCCCTCGACGATGGACGCATAATACCACTACGTTTGCCATGTACTTCAACACTAAGATCGGACCGACAAGTATCCCGACAACCTGTGTACCACTACCGTTGACTCTCGAAGACCCCGTGGACGTCAAGTTCCTCACTACAACCCCGAACATCTACGGAATGTGTATGAGTACGAAACATGTACCACTACTTCAACTATCATCGCGAGAACGACTCCTTCCCATGATGACCCTTGTGCATCTATGCGGCATTGAACCCGTCCTCCTCGAAATGCTCGCTTCGAAGGTATAACCCCGAGACGACTGCCCGTGGATGAATGCATGTGTGTTGTATGAGATGCTTGTGTTTGCATCGTGTCTGAATTGTTTCGTGCACATCCCTCATTTGCCTTGCCGTGGTCACGTCGGAACCTAGTAATCGGGATCACCCCACCATCTTTTGCATGACATGTTCAAGCCCACACTTTCTTTTGCACCGATATCTCAATGAGTTGCCGTGGGACCCCTTTTCTTCCGCCATGGTGACCAAATGCGTCATAACATGCTCATGCCAAC
Organism: Triticum aestivum; assembly: GCF_018294505.1. Classification (NCBI taxonomy): domain Eukaryota; kingdom Viridiplantae; phylum Streptophyta; class Magnoliopsida; order Poales; family Poaceae; genus Triticum; species Triticum aestivum. The sequence continues at coordinate 400,662,500 of NC_057803.1, forward strand.
ATTTTCATAAAATTCACATAAAACTTGTGCATGTCATCCGCATCATGATAACAACATTTAAGATGTTTAAATTGTTGTTTGCATTAATTTTCTTTCTAGAAGCTACTGGGGGAGTTACCAACCCGCCACACAAGCTTGGGCCGCCTAGACTGCGTGTCAACGCTGCGGGCACACACGGACCGTGCGGCTGGCAGGCCACCCGACAAGCTCCGAAGATGGGGCCTGGGACCCTCGGCCACTGTCTCTTCATCGAGGAAGCACCACCGGAGCATGTCTAGCAGCTCCGCAGAGGCCACGTGCTCGCTTTGGAACCGTCTCCCCCTCCTCTTTCTTCCTCCTCACAACACGGCAGCCCTGGCCAGGCCATCCCCGTTCCTTCCCAAACACGCCCGAGCCTCTTTGCTCCTCCGTGTATCCTCTCGACACATCTCCCCTCCCCTCCGCGTGTCCACAAGCTCCGGCGAGCGGCGCACGCGTCGCCTCGTGGACGACAATGCTTCGGCTATAAATAGACATACCCGCGTCCTCTCGGCCTCACCAACCACTCCCTCTACAACCAAGAAGCACTCACGACCACTCCATCAAGCTCGAGGAGCTGGCCCTGAGCACGTCCTCCATTGTTTAGGAGAAGCACCTTCCTCCGTGCTCCCGCTGACAGTGTGCAGCGGCAATGAGGGAGGGGGGCGGCACTCCGGGACAGCTCCGCCAAGCCCGAAGCCTGGGCTAAAACCTTTTACCCCTTCTTTCTGCACAACATCTTCCCTGGGCTGGTTCCCCCTTCTCCAGTTTCTTCTACGCCATTGATACGTCTCCGTCGTATCTATAATTTTTGATTGTTCCATGCCAATATTATTCAACTAACATTTACTTTTTGCCAACTTTTTATATTATTTTTGGGACTAACATATTGATCCAGTGCCCAGTGCCAGTTCCTGTCTGTTGCATGTTTTTGGTATCGCAGAATATCCCTATCAAACGGAGTCCAAACGGGATAAAAATGGACGGAGCTTATTTTTGGAAAATATGGAAAATTCGGAAGGAAAATCAACGCGAACCAGTGCCCGAGGTGGTCACGAGGCAGGGGGGGCGCCCCCCCTTAGGGCGCACCCCCTACCCTCGTGAGCCCACCGTAAGGCGGTTGACATTCTTCTTTTGCCGCAAGAAAGCTAATATTCGGAAAAAAATCACGGCGAAGGTTTCAGGACAATCGGAGTTACGGCTCTCCATATATATACGAAACGGTGAAACAGAGCCAGAACAGAACGCAGAACCTGAGTGAAACAGAGAGATAGATCCAATCTTGGAGGGGCTCTCGCCCTCCCATGCCATGGAGGCCAAGGACCAGAGGGGAAACCCTTCTCCCATCTAGAGAGGAGGTCAAGGAAGAAGAGGAAGAAGGGGGCCCCTCTCCCCCTCTCCTCCGGTGGCGCCGGAACGCCGCCGTGGCCATCATCATCATCACCGCGATCTTCACCAACACCTCCGCCATCTTCACCAACATCTCCATCACCTTCCCCCCTCTATCTACAGCGGTCCACTCTCCCGCAACCCGCTGTACCCTCTACTTGAACATGGTGCTTTATGTTTCATATTATTATCCAATGATGTGTTGCCATCCTATGATATCTGAGTAGATTTTCGTTGTCCTATCGGTGGTTGATGAATTGCTATGATTGATTTAATTTGCTTGTGGTTATGTTGTTGTCCTTTGGTGCCCATCATATGAGCACGTGTGTGGATCACACCATAGGGTTAGTTGTATGTTGATAGGACTATGTATTGGAGGGCAAGAGTGATAGAAGCTTCAATCTAGCATAGAAATTGATGCATACGGGATTGAAGGGGGACCAATATATCTTAATGCTATGGTTGGGTTTTACCTTAATGAACATTAGTAGTTGCGGATGCTTGCTAATAGTTCCAATCATAAGTTCATAGAATTCCAAGTCAGGGATGACATGCTAGTAGTGGCCTCTCCCACATAATACTTGCTATCGGTCTAGTAAAGTAGTCAATTGCTTAAGGGACAATTTCGCAACTCCTATCACCACTTTTCCACACTCTCCATATTTACTTTAGTTGCTTCTTTACCTTAACAGCCCCTAGTTTTATTTTCGTGCTCTTTACTTTCTTGCAAGCCTTTCCGAAAACACCTACAAAGTACTTCTACTTTCACACTTGTTCTAGGTAAAGCAAACGTCAAGCGTGCGTAGAGTTGTATGGGTGGTCGATAGAACTTGAGGGAATATTTGTTCTACCTTTAGCTCCTCGTTGGGTTCGACACTCTTACTTATCGAAAACTGTTGTGATCCCCTATACTTGTGGGTTATCAGCCATCCTCAACCATTATGGGCTCCCTCCATCTTCATCCCAACACCATCCTCCTCTTGTCTATCTTCGCCTTCTACTACGAGGCGTTCGTGGGGGTGGTGCCCTCCGTTGCGCTATTCCGCCACTCTTCTACCTCCGAGTATACAACAGCCAATGCTCTGGGTGCGCCAGCTTCATCGCGGCACATGGGAGCAACGCGATCTCGATGGCTGGGAAGAAGGTGGAGGACTTCTGGAATATGTCGATCTTCATGGATGCCAAGCGCTCCCACGCTCTGCTGGAGCTGCCGGCTGCCTTCCTGGCGAAGCTGGACCGTTGGGCCCACGAGAAGCTCACCGACCCCTGGGCAGAGCGGTAGCTTGAGAAGATGACGGCTGACCTATAGGCAGAGAAGCTGACGGGGCCCATGATCATCAAGGAATTCCTGACGCAGTGCCTGGCTCCTCTCCATGTGCACTCGCGCCCCCTGTGGAGCTTCAAGAGTGCGGAAGACGACCTCTGGTTGCGCCTGGATGTCTTGTCTGACGAGGAGCTGAGCAAGGCCGTGCGCACCTTGCTCGGGAAGGACCAGGGCCCCCCAGAAGCCCATCTCCCGTTGTACCGCCGCGATGACGGGGAGAACATGGCCGCCGCCATGCCTGTCTTCGACAAGCGGGGGCTCGTGCCGCAGCAGCCTTCCCAGCCCCCTAGCTCCATGGTGACGGTGTCCTCCGGCGATCTCTCCAAGGAGGAGGGGAACGAGGACTCAGAGGCGACCCTGGAGGGGGCGGGGGAGACCTCTCCCCTGAGGCAAAGCGATCTTCTCCGCAGCCTCTACGATGATGATGATGCTGGCGAGCATCCGGTTAGGGAGTTGTCGCGCCCTGCTAGGGTCACCATGAGGTCTGGGGGCATGTAACAGCCCGGGACCAACGCTCCAGATGCCTTCCATGGATTCCGAGTTTCGTCGTGGGTTTTATTTGTTGTTTAATTCTTGATAGCATCATTTGCATTGCATCATGTCATCATGCACCCCTGTTTTTTCAAAATCAACCAAATAATTTGCATAGATCATTGATCAATTTAAATCAAGGTAATGAACATGGTGATTTCTCTTTATAAAATATTCTCCCAATATTTTTAGGGAGCTAATAAATATTCCATTATTTCGGAGTCACCCTTAAACACACTTGGAAAATGATTTCATGCCTTTTCTGCTTCAAGTTTGGTCTCCAAATGGTGCCCATATATTATTTCATCACTATTCCAAGCTCCATGAAATTCTCGCCATTTTTGGACCTTTCAAATGCCCACTTTTTATTCAAACTCACTTGAATTTAATTCAAATGAGTTCGAATACAATCTTCGTACACATGCGCATTTATAGTTTACTTGGATCAAGCTCATTTTTATGAGTCCGGGAAAATTAACCCCCATGCTCAAATTCTTTCCCTAACACTTTCTTCCTTTCTCTTCCATGTGATGCTTTTCTACTATACAAAATAAGAGAGAGAGAAAGAAGAAAGCCCATCAGCCAGGCCCGCCTATTTTCCCAAGGCCCGCCTAGGCCCAGCCACACCTAAACCCTAGCCTGACGCCCTCCTCGCGACCTCTCCCTCTCGATTCCCCTCAGCGCTGTCAACTCCTCGATCCCCTTTCCCCTCCACTCGTCTCCCTCCTATCGATCCCCTGCTTCCTCCCGCAGCGCCACCTCCCATTCCCCACGACTGATCCCCACTCTCTCTTCGTATCGGTCCCCTCCTCCAACCTCATCCTCACGAGCACGACCACAGGGGTGCCACTTCGCCGGTCCCCGCCGCTCCGCCGCTCTAGGAGCCAGCAGCTGCAGCCACCGAGGCACTGCCTCCTCTGGACAAAGCCCCGACCTGCTCCGAGCTTTGCTGCCCTCGACCTTGCTCGCCCTCGACGTCACGTTCGCCAGATCCCTTCCTCCGCCTGTGCTCCGGCCTCCCACGACCGCCGCGCCGCTGTGAAGGACCCTGTTGCCCCCGCATCGAGCGCCAAGTTCTTGTCGTGCCTCCGTCGAGCTCGCCCCGCTACCTCCGCCCCTACTCCAGCTAGGTCCAGCTGGCCCCGACCTTCACCGCGTCGGATCTCGCCGTTCCCCGTCGTGCTGTCGCCGGAGTTCACGCCAAAGGCCCACTACAACCTCACCATCGGCCATGCCCTTGCCTTCCTATACTGTTGTCGCTGGATGCCAATACCACCGCTACACCTGTACATCGCGCCGTTGCTCGTTGCATGCCAAGACCGCCCCTGTGGAATTTGCCAAGTACCACTATGACCCATGTACGACTACACAGATTCGCCAAGTACCCTACCGGCAAGACCGACGCCCGAAGAAGCACACCAGCTCTGAGAATTTCGGCAAGTCCCTCGACGATGGACGCATAATACCACTACGTTTGCCATGTACTTCTACATCAAGATCGGACCGACAAGTATCCCGACAACGTGTGTACCACTACCGTTGACCCTCGAAGACCCCATGGACGTCAAGTTCCTCACTACAACCCCGAACATCTACGGAATGTGTACGAGTACGAAACATGTACCACTACTTCCACTATCATCGCGGGAACGACTCCCCCATGATGACCCTTGTGCATCTATGCGGCATCGAACCCATCCTCCTCGAAATGCTCATTTCGAAGGTATAACCCCAAGACGACTGCCCGTGGATGAATGCATGTGTGTTGTATGAGATGCTCGTGTTTGCATCGTGTCTGAATTGTTTCGTGCACATCCCTCATTTGCCTTGTCGTGGTCACGTCGGAACCCGGTAACCGGGATCACCCCACCATCTTTTGCATGACATGCTCACGCCCACACTTTCTTTTGCACCGATATCTCAACGAGTTGCCGTGGGACCCCTTTTCTTCCGCCATGGTGACCAAATGCGTCATAACATGCTCATGCCAACATTTTCATAAAATTCGCATAAAACTTGTGCATGTCATCCGGATCATGATAACAACATTTAAGATGTTTAAATTGTTTTTTGCATTAATTTTCTTTCTAGAAGCTACTAGGGGAGTTACCAACCCGCCACACAAGCTTGGGCCGCCTAGACTGCGTGTCAACGCTGCGGGCACACACGGACCATGCGGGTGGCATGCCACCCGACGAGCTCCAAAGATGGGGCCTGGGGCCCTCGTCCACTGTCTCTTCATCGAGGAAGCACCACCGGAGCATGTCTAGCAGTTCCGCAGAGGCCACATGCTCGCTTTGGAACCGTCTCCCCCTCCTCTTTCTTCCTCCTCACAACACGGCAGCCCTGGCCACGCCATCCCCGTTCCTTCTCAAACACGCCCGAGCCTCTCTGCTCCTCCGTGGATCCTCTCGACACATCTCCCCCCCCTCCGCGTGTCCACAAGCTCCGGCGAGCGGCGCACTCGTCGCCTCGGGCACGACAATGCCTCGGCTATAAATAGACATACCCGCGGCCTCTCGGCCTCACCAACCATTCCCTCTACAACCAACAACCACTCCCGACCACTCCATCAAGCTCGAGGAGCCCTCCTCGCCCCACTTGGCTGCCATGACCACTGTCGGCTTCCTCTCAAATTCGAGCAATGCCGAGCTCCTCCCCTCCTCCTTCCTCCACCAGAGCAACCCCTAGCCACCATATAGCCTCCCCGGTCGGTCCACTTGTCCTATGGTGCACCCAGTTGAGCGCCCGGCTATGGTTGACATCGCCATCCGCAGCGACCCAAGTCCTTCTCCGTTCTGACCTCTCCAGCGCAAGTGGAGCATGTAACACCACGGATGTACCTTTCCCAATATGTATTACTCTTGCCGTTTCTGGCCTTAAGTTATTTTATTTTCTCGGGTTCGGGTTTTTGTCTCTGTGTGTTGTTGTCGTTGTCATGCATCTCATATCATGTCATCATGTGCTTTGCATTTGCATACGTGTTCATCTCATGCATTCGAGCATTTTCCCCGTTGTCCGTTTTGCATTCCGGCGCTCCGTTCTCCTCCTGTGGTCATTTCTACCTTTCTTTCGTGTGTGGGGATTAAACATTTCCGGATTGGACCGAGACTTGCCAAGCGGCCTTGGTTTACTACCGGTAGACCGCCTATCAAGTTTCGTACCATTTGGACTTCGTTTGATGCTCCAACGGTTAACCGAGGGACCGAAAAGGCCTCGTGTGTGTTTCAGCCCAACACCCCTCCAATTTGGCCCAAAACCCACCATAACCCTCTCCATCATCTAGAGCGTTCGATCACGATCACATGGCCGAAAACCGCACCTCATTTGGACACTCCTAGCTCCCTCTACCTCTATTTAAAGACCCACTCCCGAAATTTCGGATCTCTCCCCCGAAACCCTAGCCTCCGTCTTCCTCCGCGCGCCGGACAACGTCCGCCGGCGCCGGACGTGTCCGACTTCCACCACCGCCGCCACATGGCATGCCCCCATTCGCCGCCGCCTCGCGCCCACATCGACGCCGCTCCGGCCCGGGAGGCCCGGATCGGGCCCCCGAGGCCCATAGTCGCCCGCGCCGCCCGGGATCTTCTTCCCCACGCCCGGGTCGCCGCACCTCCGCCGCAGCCGCCGCCTTCCTTCGGCCGGCGCTCGCCTGGCCGCTCGCCGGCGCCCGCGCCCGCCGCGCCTACCGAGGCCGGCGCCGACAACCGCCGCCGCCTCGCCCGGCCGCCACCTCCGCCCCTCGTCGCCCCGGCCACCGGCGCCCGCCGCCGCCGTTCCTCCTCCTCCGACCGCTGCGTCCATCGTCTCCGGTGAGCTCCTTCCCCGACGAACCTCGGGATCCGCGCCGGCTGGATCTGGATCTAGATCTCGGTTGACCTAATCTCGCCCGAAACCCTAACTTTTTACGTTTTTCCTTATGCTATAACTTTGCATCCGTAGCTCCGTTTTTGGCATATAGCATATCAAAATGTTCGCCTCAGAGAGTAAATCAATTCGTTCCATTGCACCATTTTCATTTGAGTTCATCGTGATGCCCGAAATGCTGTTAGAAGAGGGCTACTTGAGATAATTGTCAGATCTGCTGCTCCATTTAGCTATTTGTCATTTTTGCCATGATTATTGTGTGCATGAGATGCCCATGAGCTCTACATATGTTTTGTTAAGGGTTTTGCCATCTTTTCAGAGGTGCAACCCATGTATTTTTGTGATGTGTGTGGTGACTAGCACAAGCTTGCGAAGTGAGGCACTTGGTAATGCTGATTTCAGGGACTTGGCATTTCCACTTAAGTCTTTGACCTGTTTATCTCATATGGCCATATGTTCATGTTGTTTCCTAGTGATCCGTGCCTCTTTTGAGGATGATTAGTAAGGATGTTTTGTTTATCTTGTAGTGCTCTATCCATCCAGGTCTTTGTTTGCAATTATTGAGCACCCTAGCTTGAGTCAATCGAGCTCTACTTTTGCTACTTCGTGAATCTGGGCAGATTGTCTACTTGTTAGCGATTTTGCCGAGGATGTTGTAGTTGATCTGTGCATGCTATGCTATTTTTTTGCCATTTCTAGCTTGCATTTTGTGTATTCTTGATGGGTGTATGCTTAGCTTGTCATGACTTGCTCCGTAGTGAGTGCATCGAGCTCGTAAACATGCCTACTTGATATCTGTTTTCAGCATGCTCCAGTTTTCACTAAGTCTGAGAACTGATTATGTTTTTGCCATGTTCACATGCTTGCAAATGTATTTTCTGATCCCTTTCGGCTCAAGGTCACTAAGGGACTTTTGTTAAGCTCTTTGAGTAGTTCCATGCCATGATTTACTTTGCCATGTTCAGGTCCTGTAGCATATAGTTTTGTTGCTCCGAAGTGTGCTACCTGATCTGAAATTCCAGACAAGTGTTAATTTCACTAAGTCTGAAATCTGTTTACCATATGCATTTTTGCCATGCTTGTTTGAACCTGTTAATGGATGAATTGGGCGTAGCTCAGTGCTAGACTTTTTTTAAGCATCTTGAATGAATCCCTGCCATGTATTTTGATGCCATGTTTGGGTGCTGTAGCATGTTCATCTTGTTGCATTTAGATGGCTACTTACTGTAAATCGCAGAACGTGGTCATATTTGAATCGCTTGCCATTTCCAAACCATAACTCCGATTCCGATGATCTTTATATCGTTTTCGAGAGATTTCATCTTACCTTTCCAGTGGAACACTTGGATTTCCAAGTTGAGGCCAGGTTCATGCATTCCTTGTCACATCTTGCATATGCATACCGCATCGCATCTCGCATAGCATATCATCTTTGCATCATATTGTTTGAGCTTTGCATGTGGTTGATTGTGTTCTGTTTGCTTGTTTGTCTTATTTGGGTAGCGCCGGGAGACGAGTTCGCTAACGAGGAGCCCGTTGAGTTTGCTTTCGAGGATCCAGTCAACTCTGACAACTTTGCAGGAAAGATGATCATACCCTCGAAATCACTACTATCTTTGCTATGCTAGATGCTCGCTCTTTTGCTATGCCAATGCTATGATGCCTACCACTTGCTTTCAAGCCTCCCAAATTGCCATGTCAAACCTCTAACCCACCATGTCCTAGCAAACCGTTGATTGGCTATGTTACCGCTTTGCTCAGCCCCTCTTATAGCGTTGCTAGTTGCAGGTGAAGATTGGAGGCCGTTCCTTGTTGGAACATTATTTACTTGTTGGGATACCATTATATTATCTTGTTATCTTAATGCATCTATATACTTGGTAAAGGGTGGAAGGCTCGTCCTCTCGCCTAGTGTTTTGTTCCACTCTTGCCGCTCTAGTTTCCGTCATATCGGTGTTATGTTCCCGGATTTTGCGTTCCTTACGCGGTTGGGTTCTAATGGGAACTCCTTGACAGTCCGCCTTGAATAAAACTCCTCCAGCAATGCCCAACCTTGGTTTTACCATTTTCCACCTAGCCTTTTCCCTTGGGTTTCGCGGACTCAAGGGTCATCTTATTTTAAACCCCCCTGGCCAGTGCTCCTCTGAGTGTTGGTCCAACCTAGAGCACCGTGCGGGGCCGTCCCTTGGCAACTTGGGTTACGTTGGCTCCCGTACGCTTAGATTATCCGGTGTGCCATGAGAACGAGATATGTGCAGCTCCTATCAGGATTTGTCGGCACAACGGGTGGTGTTGCTGGACTTGCTTTACCATTGTCGGAGTTGTCTTGCAGAACTGGGATACCGAGTCTGATCGGAACGTCTCGGGAGGAGGTCTATTCCTTTGTTGACCGTGAGAGCTTGTCATGGGCTAAGTTGGGACTCCCCTGCAGGGATTTGAACTTTTGAAAGCCGTGCCCGCAATTATGGGCAGATGGGAATTTGTTAATGTCCGGTTGTAGATAACTTAAACCTTAACTTAATTAAAATGAATCAACTGAGTGTGTTACCGTGATGGCCTCTTCTCGGTGGAGTCCGGGAAGTGGACACGGTGTTGGAGTAATGTTTGCGCAGGTTGTCCTCTAGTTTCTCGCTCGCGCTTTGCCTTCTCTTCTCGCTCTCTTTGGCGAACAGGATAGCCACCATATATGCTAGTCGCTTGCTGCAGCTCCACATATTTTACCTTGCCTTTCCTATAAGCTTAAATAGTCTTGATCACGAGGGTGCGAGATTGCTGAGTCCCTGTGGCTCACAGATTACTATTACACCAGATGCAGGGCCTTATGATTCCGCTCCAGGTGACGCGCTCGAGCTCAAGTGGGAGTTCGATGAGGACTCTCAATGATACTATGTTTCCTTTCCTGATGATCAGTAGTGGTGCCCAGTTGGGGTGATCGGGACCGTGTCGCATGTTGGGTTATCTTTTATTTTGGCGCCGTAGTCGGGCCATGAGTGTTTGAATGATGCAATGTTATTTATGTACTTGATTGACGTGGCGAGTGTAAGCCAACTATGTTATCTCCCCTTTTATTATCTATATATTACATGGGATGTTGTGATGATTGCCTAACTTGCGACATTGCTTTCAATGCGGTTATGCCTCTAAGTCGTGCCTCGACACGTGGGAGATATAGCCGCATCGAGGGTGTTACAGAGCATGCAAGTGGGTGTGCCTCGCCGCGTTGGTCACACCGGTGGACAGCACTCCACCAGATGTGGACGGAGTCGCCCGGATGAGCGCCGACGCAGGCTCCTCTGCCTCTGTCCCATGACGGAGGAAGGAGCAGGTTAGAAAGAGAGAGAGTCAACGCAAGGCCCACGTGTCATTGGCTCAGCACTTGGGCTCGCCAACTTTAGTGGAGACACATTTCCCAAAATGTGTTTTTAGTAAAGCAAAGCGTACTCTACTGCTCCTTCGGATCGAAATACATTTTCCAAAAATGCATTTTTAGTAAAGCAAAGCGTACTCTGCTACACATTCGAAGGCATATTTCTGCTAAATGCGCTTTCAATTTCAGCCATGTGGCCAAAATAGTTAAATTGCGGGCATTCGCCCATTAGTAGAAGAAACAGACAAATTTTATTTGTTTTCTGCCTAACGAACAAATGGCCGTAATATTTTAACCGTACCTCCACTTTAGGTGATTCAAAAGCGCACATTCTCTCTTCGTCGAGCCTGTTCCGCTGATATCCTTTTCACTATGTCGTCGCATTCTAAAAATGACCATTTTGCCCTTGCCCTTATTCAGTCCCTTTCGAGAGAGAAACGTTTCTAGAAAAAAATTCTACGAGTTCCTCACACTTCCTCCCGATGATTCCTTCAACCCAAGACAAGCCACGACAGCCACTTGCATGATGGCATTATGATAGCCATGTTTTTCACTTGAATGATTGAATAATTTTGTGCCCATAACATACGCTTGTGAATACATGCTCATTCTTATGCCATGTTCATTTGCATTTAGTTAGCTAAATGATTATTTGCTAATGTTATTATCATGTTTTATTGTAATTATTTCCTATGCTAGTGAGAATAATATGCTCATATGAATAGTTATTGTTTGGTTACGAAAATACTTGTGAGGTTCATGATCATCGCTATGCCATGCTCAATTAGATCTAGTAAACTAAATGATTTATTGATGTTGATTTTATGATGTTAAATGGTTATGTTTCCCATCTATGCTAATGTGTTATCATGGTCATAATGCATTGTTATTTTTCATGTTAATTTGCTATGGCTTAGCTCATCACCTTTCAAGTTAAAACCGGACATTAACTGAACTCGAACAAATATGTTGGCTGAGTCATGGAGCCACGAAATCGAGCTCACCAGTGCAACCACAATTGCCTGGATGGGGAGGCCCTAATTTGGTCTATTGTCACGCCTCTTGATGGTGCCTCCAACTAGAGAAGGTCATGCACGCATGCTTCCCTAATCAAGTAGGCAACCTTAACCTTATGTTCATGTTTTGTTATTCTACAAAGTTCCTTGTTAAGGATAGTTTAGTTTGGCCATGACAGTGGCAGCCAGACAGGTGGCGGACGTCATGTGGTGACATCGGGGCCACCCATGACATAGCCCAAAGGGAAGTTTGTTGGAGTGGTCAGGAGAGTTTCATACAATAGATCAGTATTGTTAGAACGTCATTGGTTACCCGAATGGGAGCATGTACTAAAGTACGAGGCCATGAGTTCCATAGTACGGGTACATTGTACTAACCTCAACGAAGTGTATAATCTATTGATAGTCGCGTCCTCGATCATGGACACAGTGCATAGCAGGTCGCACTATGGGTCAACAATAATAATAACCTGAATAATAAACTACGCTGGTTCCATGAGGAAAGAAGTTGGTTGAGATTTATGTGGTCATGTGATGATCACGGAAAAAGATCGAGTCCCTGGTGATCATGTGATGATCACGATGGTATCGATGTTGGTTGATCATGAGCTAACCGTGTGATGATCACGACGGTAAGTTTGATACATATTTTGGTTATGAGATAATCTCTGAGATGAGTATGTTTGTCCATGAGACCTTAAACATTGATTTCGTCTCATGCTAGTGCTAGTATCATCATGTCCATATCATGAGTAACATGTACATGCCATGATCACTCTTATGTTGTTCTAGTTGTATCATGTTCATCATTCATAATCATCCTGTAAATGTCATGTTATTATTTGTCTTGATTGCTTTGGTTGTTGTGAGCTTGCGAGTACATTCAAAGTACTCACTTCGCGTGTCATGCGTGATTGCAGGTAATGTGATGATTTATTTCTTGTCGAGGATCCCGAGTTTGTGAGCTAGGATGTGTACCAGCCAAAGTCTCTGCGGAGTGGAGTTCATTACCGTTGTCATTGTTCCGCTGCTAGAAGTTATTCTATTGCTACGAGTTGTTCTGCTACTAACATAGAGCTACCTTAGCAGGCATACCCGCGCCGTGCCTATGTAAACCCTTTGTAATATCTGAATCCTTGTACCCATATTATTTGTAATAAGACCTGATTTGTTCTATGCCAGGCAGTGCCGTATTCCAGAAGACTTGATCTCTGGGCTGGAATACAGGGTGTTTCGGTTCTCTGGGCTGGGGTGCCATACCCGCGACCGAGGCCTCCCCTGCCCCGAGCATCACTTCTCCTCCCGGTCCTCGCTGCCACCAACAACGAGCCACAACTAGATGGAGAACTTGAGCAGCCAGGCGCCTCGCGTCGACCCCCTACCCCCGCCCTCGCCGGGAGCAACACCAATTTGCTGCCCCCATGCCCATGCTCCTCTCTTTTCACTCTAGCTCTCTCTCTCTCACCCACTTTCCGTCCATCTATTGGTGCAATAGGGAATCCCCGAGGAGTTTGCCGCTAGCCATTTTCACCTTCCATGCTATACGGCCTCGTCCTCGACCGGTTCTGGCCAGTTCCGTCCCTTCCTTGTCAGATCCGTGATCCCCTGCCTCGCCTTCTCCTCCGCGCCCCACCACTCATCCCGACTTTGTCCGTGCCATCGGTACTTCTTTCACCATGACCCCATGCCTAGGCCGCATCCAGTAGGCTATCCCAACCCCTCACCGACCAACGCTCACAAAGAATCGACCTATAATTGTTTTTTTCTGTTGTCTGCAAATTTTCCAAATATTAAGTGCATTGCATAATTACAGAAGATGCCATCATATTAAAATGTTAATAACTAAAAAATCGTACATCAGAATCAAACAAACTTTATATGTACAATGCTTAGAATTTCATGTAGTTCCACAATATCCAACTTTCATTCATGTTAAAAATATTTAAAAATTGCTGTTTGCATTAATTTGCAAAAATGACATGCAAAAATGATTTATTTCATAACTAAATCATCATAGCTCCGAATTATATGAATTATATATGCAACATGTCTAGAAAGACGTGTAGAATAACATGGTGCACTTTATTTAGATGTTTAACAAATTTAAAATTGTGTTTTTTAGAATGAACAGTAGCTAATTCGAAAATAACATATGGGGATTTTCCGGAATTGTTGTTTCTTGTTTCCGGCCTCATTTAAAAATGCCTAAATGTGTTGTTTCTTAGGCTTCATCTATTGCCATGTTTAACCATATTTAAAATCGTTGAGTACTTAAGCGACATTGATCTAAATGGTCGGATGTGGTGTTTCATCGATATTCAACTCGTTGCATATGCAACTTCACTTATTGTGTAGTATTTGAGTGTAGCATTTTGCCATGCCACGAATCATTAAACCGGACATGCATCATACTTGTGTGTTAACCATGTCGTTTTTTTCTTTTTGGTTGTGTATCTTCTCAATAGTTCTAGTTATGTTGCGAGTGTGAGGATTCGTTCGACTACGTTGGTTCGTCTACTTCATGGACTCGATCTTCTTCCTAGCGGGATTCTAGGAAAGATGACCACTACCTAGGATATCACTACTATATTTGCTTGCTAGTTGTCTTGATGCTATCATTATGTATCACCACCTATAACTTGTTTGTCAGCCTCCCAATTGCCATGAGAAGCATCTAAACTTCCACCATCCCAGCAAACCATTGTTTCGCTATGTTACTGCTTTGCTCAGCCCCTCTTATAGCATTGCTAGTTGCAGGTGCAGTTGAAGATTGTTCCATATTAGGACATGGACATGATCATGGGATATCACAATATCTCTTATTTAATTAATGCATCTATATACTTGGTTGTGTGTGGAAGTGTTGGTGTCAAAACTGGTAGACCTCAGGGTAGGGGGTCTCGAGCTGTGGATATTAGATAGATGGTAACAAGAATAGAGAGATGATGTTTTACCCAGGTTCAGGCCCTTTTGATGGAGGTAAAACCCTACGTCTTGCTCTTGTTTATATTAATGGAGATGTACCGAGTACAAAGTTGATCTACCTCAAGATTGTAAGATGTGGTCTAACTCTAGGGCTAGGTGATTGATGTTGCGTTGATGTCCCCTCTATGGGCTAAACCCCATGGCTTATATACACACCAGGTAGGGTATCTAGGGTTAAAAGGTTGGTATCTAGGCACAAGGTGGCAGCAGAAATCTTTGAGTATACCACAAGTCTTTAGTGGAGGTAGTCTCCATCACGCCTCCCACATGCTGCCTTCGGAGTCCATATTGAGTATGAATGAGGGCCCATCGGACCATCCCAAGGAGCATGGGCCGACTAGGTTAGCACCCCCTAATCCAGGACACTGTCACTAGCCCCCAAACTAGTCTTCTATGCTGAGGACGGCCCTCTAAACAAAAGCAACCTCGGATCCGGAGTCCTTGGCTCGACAGGTGCGTTCCGCTTTCTAATTCTTGAACCACTCCTTCAAAGGAGCAATGCCATCCGAGGCCCAGCCAAGCCCATAACCTACCCGAAGAGATTCGATAACTTAACCTCGAAGGCTAAACATCTATCTCACCCTTCGCCTAGAAAAGAAGAGTCATGCTCGCGTCGCCTCTAGGGGCGGCTCGGGCGCCCTAGCCGTTGTCGGATTTCGGGCTCCGTAGACCCTTGATAGATTCAAACTTTGGCGTGCGTGCGAAGAACTCAAACTCCCCAGTCTGCCTACTCGCCAACCTCATGTCCTAGCTCGATGAACAGGAAGGAAATGGGACACAGTAGTTTACCCAGGTTCAGGCCACCTTGCGGTGTAAAGCCCTACTCCTGCTTTGTGGTGGATTTGCCTCGAGATGGGCTGAGGATGAACTAGTACAGTGTAAGAACAACCTTAGGAGGTGTGCTCTTGAGTTGGTGAGCTGGTGGCGATGGAATGGATCCACCCCCTCTATGGTGGTGGCTAAGCTATATTTATAGTGGCCTTGGTCCTCTTCCCAAATGAAGGCAGGAAGGGATCCCACAATGGCCAAATTCGAAGGGAGACAACTAGTACATCTTATCCTGACAAAAGTAGTCTTCGCCTGCAAAGCCTCTGGTTGTGACGCCATGGTGGGCTTGGCGATGACCTCTGTCCTACAGTCCTAGCGGTCTTGGTCTTGTTGCACATGATTGGAAACCTTTGGCTGATTCATTGGGATTCCGCGCCCGCACTTCCCTCCTTAGCACCAAAGAGGAAACTGTTGTCCTGCGCCCGGTGGCACCCGCCTGGCCTTGGTCTTCAAGGCTCACATCATCTAAACCTCACGAGGTGAGGCTTGCATAGAGATCTCTGCTCCTTCGGAGCCAACCTGAGGGGTCGCTCCTTCTGGAGGTCTTGGTGTCATCCACCTCGCAAGGCTCGGCCCCTCGCGAGGGTCTTCAGTTGTTGATACTGAGGGTGGGCCATACCGGGCCGTCGATGGAGCCATGCCATGGGCCACAGGTAGGCAAGTCTGGGTACCCCCATTCCCAGAATGCCGACAGTAGCCCTCGGGCCCAAGGCGCGCTCAAAATTGGCTTCGAGGCAAAGCCAAAGGGCAAGTGATATGTTGAATCATTTCCCCGAGCCTACCACCGATGGCCTCCGACAAGGCGAAGTCATCGGCCCCAGCCGCACACTCAGCTTCCTGGTTCGAGCTAGCCCGGAGAGCATCCTCCATTGATGAGGAGAAGCACCTTCCGCCGTGCTCCCACTGACGGCATGCAGCGGCAATGAGGGAGGGGATGGCACTCCGGGACAGCTCCGCCAAGCCGGAAGCCTTGGCTAAAACCTTTTACCCCTTCTTTCTGCACTACGTCTTCGCTCGCCTGGTTCCCCCTTCTCCAGTTTCTTCTACGCCATCCTCAATCATTATGGGCTCCCTCCATCTTCATCCCAACTCCATCTTCCTCCTGTCTATCTTCGCCTTCTACTACGAGGCGGCCGTGGGGGTTGTGCCCTTCGTTATGCTATTCCACCACTTCTTCTAACTCCGAGTAAATAACAGCATGTGCTCTGGGTGCGCCAGCTTCATCGTGGCACATGGGACCAACGCGATCTCGATGGCTGGGAAGAAGGTGGAGGACTTCCGGGTAAGTCGCTCTTCATGGATGCCAAGCGCTCCCACACTCTGTTGGAGCTGTCGACTGCCTTGCTGGCGAAGCTGGACCGGTGGGCCCACGAGAAGCTCACTGACCCCTGGGCAGAGCGGTTGCTTGAGAAGATAACGACTGACCTGGAGGCGGAGAAGTTGACGGGGCCCATGATCATCAAGGAATTCCCGACGCAGCGCCTGGCTCCGCTCCATGCACACTCGCGCCCCCTGTGGAGCTTCAAGGGTGCGGAAGACGACCTCTGGTTGCGCCTGTATGTCTTGTCTGATGAGGAGCTGAGCAAGGCCGTGCGCACCTTGCTCGGGAAGGACTAGGCCCCCCAGAAGCCCATCTCCCGCTATACCGCCGCGATGACAGGGAGAAGGTGGCCGCCGCCATGCCTGTCTTTGACGAGCGGGGGCTCGTGCCGCAACAGCCTTCCCAGCCCCCTAGCTCCATGGTGACGGTGTCCTCCGGCAATCTCTCCAGGGAGGAGGGGAACAAGGACTCAGAGGCGACCCTGGCGGGGGCGAGGGAGACCTCTCCCTTGAGGCAAAGCGATCTCCTCCGCAGCCTCTACGCTGATGATGATGCCGACGAGCACCCGGTTAGGGAGTCGCCGCGCCCTGCCGGGGTCACCATGAGGTCTGGGGGCATGTAACAGCCTGGGACCGACGCTCCAGATGCCTTCCATGGATTCCGAGTTTCGTCGTGGGTTTTATTTGTTGTTTCATTCTTGATAGCATCATTTGCATTGCATCATGTCATCATGCACCCCCGTTTTTTAAAACTCAACCAAATGAATTGCATAGATCATTGATCTATTTAAATCGAGGGAATAAACATGGTGATTTCTCTTTATAAAATATTCTCCCAATATTTTTAGGGAGCTAATAAAATTCCATTATTTCGGAGTCACCCTTCAACACACTTGCAAAATAATTTCATGCCTTTTCTGCTTCAAGTTTGGTCTCCAAATGGTGCCCATATATTCTTTCATCACTTTTCCAAGCTCCACCAAATTCTCGCCATTTTTGGACCTTTCAAACGCCCACTTTTTATTCAAACTCATTTGAATTTAATTCAAACGAGTTCGAATACAATCTTCGTACACATGGTCATTTACAGTTTTCTTGGACCAAGCTCATTTTTATGAGTCAGGGAAAATTAACCTCCATGCTCAAATTCTTTCCGTAACTGTCGGTGTCAAAACCGGCGGATCTCGGGTAGGGGGTCCAGAACTATGCGTCTAGGCCGGATGGTAATAGGAGGCAAGGGACACGAAGTTTTACCCAGGTTCGGGCCCTCTTGATGGAGGTAAAACCCTACGTCCTGCTTGATTAATATTGATGATATGGGTAGTACAAGAGTAGATCTACCATGAGATCAGAGAGGCTAAACCCTAGAAGCTAGCCTATGGTATGATTGTTGTTCTGTATGTTGTCCTACAGACTAAAACTCTCCGGTTTATATAGACACCGGAGAGGGTTAGGGTTACACAAAGTCGGTTACAATGGTAGGAGATCTACATATCCGTATCGCCAAGCTTGCCTTCCACGCCAAGGAAAGTCCCTTCCGGACACAGGACGAAGTCTTTAATCTTGTATCTTCATCAGTAGCCCCTAGTCCAGGACTCCCTCTAATCCAGGACTCCCTCAGTAGCCCCTGAACCAGGCTTCAATGACGACGAGTCCGGCGCACAGATTGTCTTTGGCATTGCAAGGCGGGTTCCTCCTCCAAGTACTTCATAGAAGATTTTGAACACAAAGATAGTGTCCAGCTCTGCAAAATAAGTTTCCACATATTGCCATAGAGGGAATAATATTTACACAAATCTAATCTGCTGACGTATTCCGTAGTGTGACACTCCACGGCCAAGCCTTTATCCGAGTCGTTTTATTATCCCACCTCAGCGCATCATGCGAGGCGGTTTCCTTGGCACGTCTTGTTAAAGCAGAGATCGTGTCCCCTTATTCC
Organism: Triticum aestivum; assembly: GCF_018294505.1. NCBI lineage: Eukaryota > Viridiplantae > Streptophyta > Magnoliopsida > Poales > Poaceae > Triticum > Triticum aestivum. The sequence goes on from NC_057803.1 coordinate 400,681,084, forward strand.
AGGATTCTCATCAATACGGGCGTGGGTAACCCAACCGCTTCTAGGACTCCTAGATTATAGGCAAGTCCAAACGGACACGGAGAGGACACTTGATATTCACCCTCTTTATAGAGGGACAAGGCTTTTATTTTTCTCTTCCGTGCTCAATCGAATCCTTCCCCCACCTCAAGCTCAAATGCCCAAAGTTCAGGTCAGGTGCTCCGAACCTTCAGTCATGTCCGGATCTAGCCTTCAAGGCCAATGCGCCTTCCTGTAAGTGCATCTAGTGCCACCCCTAGTTGGTTTTGGAGTATTGACGACAAACCTAGTTGAGGGACTAATGTGTTTGTGAGAATTGCAGGATAACACAGGAAGAAGTCACTCATTCATTCAGTTTTCCTACCAGAGATGACCCCTAAAAATGTATGAAGACATTGAAGTCAAAGGTGGTATATGAAGATATTCACATTGAAGACTATGACAAGAGAAGACACCGCATGAAGCCTATGGAGCTCGAAGACTTAGATCTTTCGTAGTTCATTTTCTTCTTTGTTGAGTCATAGGAACCACCGTACTGTTAAGTGGGGTCCAAGAGAACCAGTCAGAATGACTGAAGTGATGCTTAACCAAAACCTATGTCTTCGAGTGAAGACTATGAGAGCGAATCTTGTCCAGAGTCGGACAAGTCAGCTTTGCTTGTAGCCCAAGTAAAGTTGCCGTGTGAGTTTGAAATCTGACCGTTGGAACACGTGTCAGTTCCTTAGTGACCTAGGGTCATTTCGGACAAATCAGGTCGGGTTGCCTAGTGGCTATAAATAGCCCACCCCCTACAACCATAAATGGTTGGCTGCTCAGAGTTAGTGTACGGCTTTTGTCGTTTGAGAGCAACCCACCTCGAAGCCTTTGAGAGAGAATTCCTTGCGAGGATAAAGCCCTAACCACCCAGAGCCAAAGAGAATTAGGCATCACTTAAGTCTTCTTGTCTGTGTGATCTGAAGACTTATTACACTTGAGGACTGTGAATCCTCCAGCCGGTTAGGCGTCGCGTTCTGAGCATCCAAGAGACATTGTGGATCGCCGGTGAACGAAGTCTGTGAAGGTTTGGGAGTCTACCTTGAAGACTTACCAGCGTGATTGGGCGAGGTCTGTGTGACCTTAGCTCAAGGGGAATACGGTGAGGACTGGGTGTCCTGAGCTGCGTGTTCAGGACTGGGTGTCCGGGACTGTGTGTCCTCAGGTTTAAATACCTAGCCGCCCTAACCAGACGTACAGTTGTCACAGCAACTGGAACTGGTCCAACAAATCATTGTCTTCAACGAGTCACTGGTTTCATCCTTCTCTTCTCTTTACTTACTGTTACTCCTTGTGAAGTCATTGTATGATTGCACTATCTTTTATCTTCACTGAGTGACTGCGTGTTCTGTTTGGCTTCATAATATCTTCCTACCTGATCCTTACTACATTGCTGCTATTAGTCATTGTGCTTTCACTCCATTGAATATTTGACTATGGCTTGCCTAGTGTAGTCTACCTTCCGCTGCAGGGTAATAGGTTTATTTCTATCGTTTGTCTTCATAACTTCCATGTTTTGAAGACTTTCATAAAAATCGCCTATTCACCCCCCTCTAGTCGATATAATGCACTTTCAATTGGTATTAGAGCAAGGTACTCCCTTGTTCTGTGTGATTCGGTTTAACCACCTGGAGTTTTAGCTATGTCGACTGCAGGGATAATTAAAGTCTCCGCTGCGTGCCCCGTCTTCGATGGAACTGAATATCCCTACTGGAAGAATAAGATGCGCATGCATCTTGAAGCCATTGACGTTGACCTATGGTATGTCGTCAAGAACGGCGTTCCCAAGGCTGGAGAAGGTGTCACCGCTGCTGATGCCAAGAAGTTCGTTCAACTGGACTCTACTGCCAAGAATATCATCTGTGGTCATCTGACCAAAGGACAATATGGCCGCGTGAGTGCTTTGGAAACATCTAAGCTAGTCTGGGACTGGCTCTCCAAAGTCAACGAAGGCGTCTCAACCCAGAGAGATCAGAGAATCAGTGTCCTTCGCAACCTCTTCAACCGCTTCAAGAGAAATGACAATCAGAATGTCCAGCTCACATTTGATCGACTCACTGACATCACGAATGAGCTTCAAGCCCTTGGCGCTACTGAGATCACCAAGCATGAAGTCGTCAAGACACTACTGAGATCACTTGACAGTTCGTTTGACACCCTAGCCCTGATGATTCAAGAACGACCTGATTTCAAGACACTCGATCCGTCTGACATACTTGAGAGGCTCAACACACATGAGTTTCAGCTTTCTGAGAAAAGAGATATCTACGGTCCAAACTATGGGCGAACTCGTGCCTTGAAGGCAAAAGCTGTCTCCTCATCTGAAGAAGAATCTGACAGCAGTTCTGATGATCCTGAAGACATTGGAAGGGAACTTGCTATGCTTGTGAAGAAGTTCCAAAAATTCACCAAGAAGAAAGGTTTCAGAAAGTCTTCACGATCAAGCTCAAGGAATGATGAAGCTTCTGCTCATGACTACAAGAAGAAAACATGTCACAAGTGCAAGAAACCTGGCCACTTCATCTCTGAGTGTCCGCAGTGGGACAATGAGAACAAAAAGAAGAAGAAGAGCAAGGAATATGACTCTGACGACAAGAAGAAGAAGAAATACTCAAAGTCTTCTTCCAAGTCTTCCTCAAAGTCTTCATCACACAAGAAGAGCTCATCTGGCAAGGCACGTGCGTTTGTTGGCAAGGAAATGGATTCAGAGGAGGAGTCCGCTTCTGAGGAGGCGGAGGTGGAGTCTGAGGAGGAGTCCGATTCTGGCATTGCAAGTCTGGCTACAGCATATGTTGCCAAGTCCATCTTCAACACTGAAGACAATGACTTCATCACCGACACCGATGCAAATGACAAGGACTACTCCGCTCCTACCTACTGCTTCATGGCACGCGGTGCCAAGGTAAACACACGCACTACTCACTATCAAACATCTAGTGAAGATGACTCTGATTGTGGTTCAAAACCCAGCTACAAAACACTTGCTAAAATTGCAACTGAACAACAGAAAGCTATGGAACATATTCAAAAACTGTTAGACAAAAGCGATGATATGTTAGGCGCTGAAATGACTCGATCTGAGTCCTTAATTGAAGACATAAAAAATCTTCACGTTAAGTATGAGGAACTTGAAAGTCGTCATGAAACGCTCTCAACAACTCATGAAAAGCTTTCCTATGATTATCTTCAAAGGAAGCAAGATCTTGAGAAATTGAGAGCGGCTCATGAAGATCTTCAAAAGGAAAACGAGTCACTTCGCGCCGAACAGATCAGTTCCGCTCAGGAAGGATTTGAACCACCATGTCTTAAATGCATTGAGCGTGATAATGCTACCACTGTTGCTGAATGTTCTACTGCTGCTACTGTTGCAATATCTTCAACTATTGATGTGGGAACTAACCCCTCTGCTGAGGATTCCACTGCTATTGCTGATGAGAATGCTAGGTTGAAGACATTGCTTGAAACAGGGATGTACAAAAGTCTTAAAGGGCATCAGACACTATGTGATGTCCTCAAAAAGCAGATCTTGAACCGAAACCCGAGGAAAGAGGGTGTTGGGTTCGTAAGGAAAATGAATGCTGATGGCTCTTACTGGAAACCTGAGCAGTACCCCAAAACCACATGGGTTGCTGCAAAGGAATCTTCAGCAGATCCATCCACTCTATCTGGCTTCACTTGTGCAAACCCCATTGTCATTGATGAATCCTTTGATGCAAACTATAAACTGTTTTAGAATCAGAATGGTGAAGTGTTTGCCAGGTACATTGGTACTAACTGCAGGAACGGATCACCTATGAAGAAGATCTGGGTTCCAAAAAGTGTCTGGAGAATCTTCCTGTGAATGTCATCATGACACCACACGTGAAGAAGACAAACCTCAGACCACAGGCTTCATACGGTCCAAAGGCTTCATACAGACAGAGGACTCACCTGAGTCGCACTAACGCAAATGTTTTGCAGGGAAACCATACTCAGGCCTATCAATATGAGCGCGGTTCATCAAACCGCCATGTTCATAAGACCAAGAACTATTCTGCTTATTCTTATGAGTACTATTGTCCGCCTGCAAGACTATTTGCTAGGGCTCCAAAGCCAAAGTTCTCAGACGTTGCACTTAGACTTATTGCTTCTAAGCCACCCTTGAAGATGTGGGTGGCTAAGAAAGCTTAACTCTCTTTTGCAGGGAAAGGTCTCCAGCAGAAAACCAAAATCGTCTCACTCTATTGCTGGGGACCTTAAACATCTTGTAGGGTGCAAGATCAAATGCCCGAATGGTCTTACTATGTACTTCGTTCCTGAATCGCTTGCTACTCTCCCTATTAGTCCTAATCTGGATCTAAGCTTCCATAACCCACTGGTTCGTCAAATGTTTTTGCTTCACAATTCTCTTCGTGAAGCCTATCCCCCTAACTGCACTGTAGGGTACGACACCAGCGTCTTCAGAATGGATTATTGATAGTGGGTGTACCAATCACATGACTGGCAAAAGAAGCCTTCTTATGGACTCAACCTTGCGTCCATCCGACAAGAGTCACATCACATTTGCTGACACTGGTAAAAGTAAGGTACTGGGTCTAGGTAGAGTTGCAATCTCAAAGGATCAACACATGGATAAAGTCATGCTTGTTGAATCCCTTGGCTTCAACTTAATGTCTGTCTCAATGCTTTGCGATTTGAACATGATCGTAATATTTGGAAAATATCGCTGCCTTGTACTAATGGAATCTGACAAGTCTCTAGTGTTTGAAGGGTATCGGAAAGATGATTTGTATGTAGTAGATTTCTCGGCAGGACCACAGCTTGCCGTATGTCTTCTAGCAAAAGCTTCAGAATGCTGGCTCTGGCATCGGAGGCTAGGGCATGCTGGCATGAGGAACCTCCACACCCTTGCAAAGAAGAAGCATGTCATAGGCATCAACGACGTAAAGTTCAAGAAAGATCACTTATGCGGTGCTTGTGAAGCAGGAAAGATGACGAGGGCCAAACATCCCTTGAAGACAATCATGACAACCACTCGGCCCTTCAAACTGCTCCACATGGATCTTTTCGGTCCCACTCATTACTCAACTCTTACTACTACTGCTTGTCTCTATGGCTTTGTCATTGTTGATGATTATTCTAGATATACTTGGGTGCACATAATCCTCTACAAGACTGAAGTGCAGGATATCTTCAGACGCTTCGCCAATCGAGCAATGAACAACTATGGCGCCAAGATAAAGCACATCAGAAGTGACAATGGCACTGAATTCAAGAACACTGGCCTTGATACATATCTTGATACCTTGGGCATCACACATGAATTCTCAGCCCCGTACACGCCACAACAGAATGGCGTCGTCGAACGCAAGAACAGAACCCTCATTGAGATGGCCCGAACGATGCTTGATGAATACAAGACTCTAAGAAAATTCTGGCCTGAAGCCATTGATACTGCATGCCATACAATCAATCGTGTTTATCTTCACAAGCTTTTGAACAAGACATCTTATGAGCTCCTTACTGGCAAGAAGCCGAATGTCAGTTACTTCAGAGTATTTGGCACCAGGTGCTGGATCAAGGATCCACATCACACTTCAAAATTTGCACCAAAAGCACATGAGGGTTTTATGCTTGGATATGGAAAGGATTCACACTCCTACAGAGTCTTAAATCTCTTTCATTATAAAGTGGTTGAAACAGTGGATGTGCGGTTTGATGAGACTAACGGTTCACAAAGAGAGCACCTCCCAAATGTGCTAGATGAAGTTCCATCCAGTGAGTCAATCAAGCTTATGGGAACTAGAGAAATCATACCCTTTGAAGCTCAACCTGAAGAGGAACTTATCATCTCCGCACCTGATCAACCTGAAGACAATGCTCAGCCTGAAGACAATCCCACTAACAATGACAATGATCAGCAAGAGCAAAACCTTCGCCCTGTACATCCTCGTGTTGCCAATGAAGTGCAGATTGAGAGAATAATTGACAGCATCAATGCACCCGGTCCGCTCACTCGATCAAGGGCAATCAGCTAGCAAATTTCTGTGGGCACTTCGCATTCGTCTCAATTACAGAACCCAAGAAAGTTGAAGAAGCCTTCATGGAACCTAAATGGATTCAAGCTATGCAAGAAGAGCTTCAACAGTTTGAGCTGAATAATGTATGGGAACTGGTTAAGCGTCCTGATCCTCGGAAGCACAACATAATAGGCACCAAATGGATATACCACAACAAGCAAGATGAGCATGGTCAAGTTGTCAGAAACAAAGCTCGTCTCGTTGCTCAAGGATATACTCAAGTGGAAGGCATTGACTTCGATGAAACATTTGCTCCTGTCGCTAGACTTGAAGCCATACCCATACTGCTGGCCTATGCAAATCATCACAACATACTTCTATATCAAATGGATGTGAAGAGCGCCTTTATGGCAAGATTGAAGAAGAAGTGTAGTATAACACCCTCGATGCGACTATAGCTCCCACGTGTCGAGGCACGACTTAGAGATATAATCGCATTGAAGGCATATGTCGCAAGTTAGGCAATCTTCACAAACATCCCATGTAATATAATAATAAAAGGGGAGATAACATAGTTGGCTTACACTCGCCACGTCAATCAGGTACATAAATAACATTACATCATCCAAACACTCATGGCCCGACTATGGCGCCAAAATAAAGAGAACCCAACATGCGACAACGGTCCCGTTCACCCCCGACTGGGCACTACTACTGATCGTCGGGAAAGGAAACATAGTATCGTTGAGAGTCTTCGTCGAACTCCCACTTGAGCTCATACACGTCTCCTGGAGCGGAATCATCAGGCCCTGCATCTGGTGTAATAGTAATCTGTGAGCCACAGGGACTCAGCAATCTCGCACCCTCGCGATCAAGACTATTCAAGCTTATAGGTAAGGCAAGGTAAAATATGAGTGGAGCTGCAGCAAGCTACTAGCAAGTATGGTGGCTAACTTATTCGCAAAAGAGAGCGAGAAGAGGAGGCAAAGCACGAGCGAGAAGCTAGAGAACAACCTGCGCAAACATTACTCCAACACCGTGTCCACTTCCCGGACTCCGCCGAGAAGAGGCCATCACGGTAACACACTCAGTTGATTCATTTTAATTAAATTAAGGTTCAAGTTATCTACAACCGGACATTAACAAATTCCCATCTGCCCATAACCGCGGGCATGGCTTTCGAAAGTTCAATCCCTGCAGGGGAGTCCCAACTTAGCCCATGACAAGCTCTCATGGTCAACGAAGGAATAGACCTCCCCCCCAAGATGTTCCGATCAGACTCGGTATCTTGGTAATTCAAGACACTTCGACAGGTTAAAACAAGACCAGCAACACCGCCCGAATGTGCCGACAAATCCCAATAGGAGCTGCACATATCTCTTTCTCAGGGCACACTCAGATGAACACTACGTACAACTAAAACCAACCCTCAAGTTGCCCCGAGGTGGCGCTGCAAGTGGCTCTATTTGGACCAACACTCAGAGGAGCACTGGCCCGGGGGGGTTTAAAATAAGATGACCCTCGGGCTCCGGAAACCCAAGGGAAAAAGAGGCTAGGTGGCAAATGGTAAGACCAATGTTGGGAATTGCTGGACAAACTTTAATCAAGGAGAAATATCAAGGGGTTCCCATTATAACCCAACCGCGTAAGGAACGCCAAAATCCGGGAACATAACACCAATATGACGGAAACTAGGGCGGCAAGAGTGGAACAAAACACTAGGCGAGAGGCCGAGCCTTCCACCCTTTACCAAGTATATAGATGCATTAAGATAACAAGGCAATATAATGATATCCCAACAAGTAAATAAAAGATTTTCCAACAAGGAACGGCCTCCAATCTTCACCTGCAACTAGCAACGCTATAAGAGGGGCTGAGCAAAGCGGTAACATAGCCAATCAACGGTTTGCTAGGACAATGGTGGGTTAGAGGTTTGACATGGCAATTTGGGAGGCTTGCAAGAAAGTGGTAGGCATCGAAGCAATGGCATAGCAAAAGAGCGAGCAAACTAGCATAGCAAAGATAGTAGTGATTTCGAGGGTATGATCATCTTGCCTGCACAGTTGTCAGAGTTGACTGGATCCTCGAAAGCAAACTCAACGGGCTCCTCGTTAGCGAACTCGTCTCCCGGCTCTACCCAAACAAGACAAACAAGCAACAAGGATACAGTCAACCACGTGCAAACTCAAACAACACGATGCAAAGATGATATGCTATGCGGGATGCGACGTGGGATGCAAAATGCAAGATATGACAGGAAATGCATGAACCTGGCCTCAACTTGGAATTCCAAGTGTGCCACTGGAAAGATGAGATGAAATCGCTTGAAAAAGATATAAAGAACGCCAGAATCGGAGTTACGGTTTGGAAATGGCAAGCGATTCAACAATGACACCGGTCTGTAATTTACAGCAAGTAGGCATCTAAATGCAATGAGATGAACATGCTACAGCACCCAAACATGACAACAAAATACATGGCAGGGATGCACACAAGATGCTTAACAAAAGTCTAGCACTGAGCTATGGCCAATTCATCCCTTAACAGGTTCAAACAAGCATGGCAAAAATGCAAATGACAAACAGATCTCAGACTTAGTGAAATTAACACTTGTCTGGAATTTCAGATCATATAGCCCTCTTCGGAGCAACAAAACAACATGCTACAGGTCCTGAACATGACAAAGAAAGACATGGCATGAAGCTACTCAACAAGCTTAACAAAAGTCCCTTAGTGACCTTGAGTCAAAAGGGATCACAAAATATACTAACAAGCACACGAACATAGCAAAAACATAATCAGTTTTCAGACTTAGAGAAAAACTGGGACATGTTGAAACATAACTCACGAAGGCATGTTTACGAGCTCGATGCACTCACCACGGTGCAAGTCATGGCAAGACAAGCATACATCCCTTAAGAAGGCACAAAATGCAAGCTAGACATGGCAAGAACAATGGCATAGCAGGCACGGATCAACTACAATAACATCGGCAAAATCGCAAACAAGTTGACGATCTGCCCAGATTTGCAACGAAGCAAAAGTAGAGCTTGATTGACTCAAGCTATGGTGCTCCATAATTGCAAACAAAGACCTGGATGGATATAGCGCTACAAGATAAACAAAACATCCTTACTAATCATCCTCAAAAGAGGCACGGATCACTAGGAAACAACATGAACATATGGCATCATGAGATAAACAAACCCAGGACTTAGTGAAATCACTAAGTCCCTGAAAACAGAATTAGCAAGTGCACCACTTTGCAAGCTTGCACAAGTCACCACACACATCCTAAAAATACATGGGTTCACCTCTGGAAAGATGACAAAACCCTTAACAAAACATATGAAGAACTCACGGGCATATCATGCACACATTAATCATGGCAAAAATGACAAAAGTGCTAAGCGGAGTAACAGATCTGACAATTAACTCAAGTAGCCCTCTTCTAACAGCATTTTGGGCATCAAGATGAGCTCAAATGAAAATGATGCAATGGAATGAAATGATGTACTCTCTGAGATGAACATTTTGATATGCTATATGCCCAAATCGAAGCTACGGATGCAAAGTTACATGGCCCCGAACAGAGGCACTTGGATCTGCAATTTCGGGAGTTAGCAAAAAAACACCTCCTAGGGTTACTGTAGCTGCCTCGGATCTGGATCGGGGCCCGCCTCCCGAGGATCGCCGGATCCTCACCGGAGCTTGCCGCCGGGCTGTGTCGGCGATGACGGCAGCTGGGCGGCGTGGCAGGGCAGCGGGGCGGCGCGGTGGCGGCGGAGCAGCGCGGTGGCGGCGCGGGGCGCGGCGGC